>NC_073401.1:2385000-2985000 GCF_028641065.1 Leucoraja erinaceus | reverse complement strand
AAATTCACCAAGATATCTCATGGCAATCTAACGATATTAAAAGCATATTCTCTATCTGCATGTTTGCGTATCACAATATTAATATTTGCTCTGGTATCCGAGGATAAAATATGAAAATTAAAGTACCTGGCTTAGGAAAGCTGTTGAAGGTCAAGGTCATTGTGTCTGTGACAAGGTATTCCAGTGACTTCTGTCACTTAACTGAAAATTGTAATTGCTTATTGTACTTCAATTAAGGAGCATTTATTGAACAATAGATCAAATGGGTTCAGTTCATTGATTAATCAATGGGGCCTTTTAATTATATTTGAATATCCATTATATTCTGTCTTACCTATGTATATATGTGCGTATTATAGTCAACTTAACAATTAGCGTAATGTTACTAATTTCACGTGGAAACTTATCATGTAAAGAACTGCTTCAGAACTGTGATTTAGCCCTAAAAAGTAAAAAAAAAGGAATTTGTATTTATCATGTGGTCTTTCTTAATTCTATTGGGTTGGATTGTGTTCAGCATTCAACCACATTCCCACCTAAATGGGACCCATCTTTGGTGTATCCACTGGACATGCTGTGTGACAGATCACAATAGACAATAGACAATCTATATAACTAAAAGTCTCATGTTGATCACTTCCTCTCTACGCTGTTAATTGATTTTAGAAAGAAAGCTATCCAATATCGCTATGATTTTTTGCCATCTTACTCACAGTCCTCCTCCACTGCAGCAGCCCTGAGGATGCCTGGGCATGAGTCAATCACTCTGGAAGATTGCGAGGGAGAGTCCACAACTGTGATTCTGCTGTGAGTCAACTGAACTGTGAGTATACTGAACTGTGAGTCTTCTGAACTGTGAGTCTACAATGTGCTTGCAATGAATGATGGTTAGTCAGTAGGAAGAAACTGCAGATGGTGGTTTACACCAAAGTTAGACACAAAATGCTGGAGTAACTCAGCGGGACAGGCTGCATCTCTGGAGAGAAAGAATGCGTGACGTTTCAAGTTGAGTCCCTTCTACAGACTCAGTAGTCAGTCGTCAGCACATCACAGCAATTCCTTCAGTACTGTCCCTCCGACATCCCACATGCTCCGGAAACATTTGCCCAACTGTTTTCTGGGCACATCACTCCCATTATTTGGGGTGGTACCCCAGTGCTGTCCTCTGAGCCTTGGCACTGCCTCTTCTTTGATCAAGACGAACCCTTGGGCTATTCTTTGGCAATGTCCCTCTGTTTGATTGGGCGCTCCCTGAACACAGTCACACCATTGAATCCCATGCTCCCAGGGTGCTGTACCTCCATTGACCCAGGTGCTCCCTCACTGACCTCTCTCACCAGCCCAGTCACCTCACTCCCAACTACTCCTGATGCATTGATGATCATGCGACATAATGGATTGTAAAGTACTGGAAAACTTAGATGTTTTATCTGCCAGGCCCATCTCTGGCAGCCTGAGTGCAATGCAGCATTATTCAATCCTTTACTTCCCATACCTGAGGGCAGTGCAGTGGCACAATGGTAGAGTTGCTGCTTTACAGCACAAGAGACACGAGTTTGATCCTGACTAGGGGTGCTGTCTGTTCGGAATTTGTACTTTCTCCCCGTGACCTGTGTGCGTTTTCTCAGAGATCTTCGGTTTCCTCCCACACTCCAAAGACGTACAGATGTAAAGTGGCTTGGTATAAATGAGAAAAACTTTCCCTAGTGTGTGTAGGGTAGTGTCAATGTGCGGGGATCACTGATCGGTGCGGACTCGGTGGGCTGAAGGGCCTGTTTCCGCGCTGTATCTCTAAACTAAACTGAGCTAAATGTCTGGCCTGGTGAGTGTGGGGAAGAGCAGGGCTGGAGGGGAATACTCTGTGTAGTCAGGGGATGGCTGGGCCCACGACAAATTTCCTAATAGTCCAATGCTCATCTGCTCAATCCCATCCCACAAGATCCTATGGCACTCACACAACAATTACCCTCAGTATCACGTTGGTTTTTGTGGGAGCAGGCTGTGGGCACACTGGTTCTCCGACACTACAAGTACATCACTGTTTCAGAAATATTCCTTTTCCTCTATATTACACTGGGACATTCTGAACAAGAAGTGCAAGGTGCTCTATAAATGCAAGTTTCTCTTTTACTCTGTGATATGCAACATATTCCATGGTGATAATTGCTGCCATGTGTTATTCACAGTTGCCTCACTGATGTAGAGAGTTGGGCCTACACTAAGTCCATCCACTAAATGTAAAGGCTTTCTGCATTGTCTTGGCCACACACACACACACCTCCAGTCTAACTATTGCAAAAGCACTTTGTTGTTGTTTCCCTGGTAACGGGCCTGAGAGACTCTCCACTCTACAATTTTCACCCATGTGATTCTTTCCTCTGTGGACATGGCTGACTGTAATATTTGAATGATAATGGTAGTTATAAACGTGTAATAAGCTTTGGCATCAAGCTGAGGGCTATAAAAAGTAGGGAATCACAAATAATTCTGTGTGTGTTGTTAAACTGACAAAACAAATCCTGTGTATTAAGGAACAGCAGCAACCCGAAACGTCACACATTCCTTCTCTCCAAAGATGCTGCCTGTCCCGCTGAGTTACTCCAGCATTTTGTGCCTAAATAAGTCCTGTGTTGTGAGTGGCCTTGGGCTTTAGTTCAATACCATTTTACAGTATCTTTAGCTGTTTTATGCATTTGCCAGAGATTCAAATTGCCTTTAAATGTGAGACATTGTGCTATTTTTCCAATAGTGTGATTGGAATTTTTGCTGCAGTGTGATCATACAAATGTTATACCAATGTTATTCAGCCCAAGCATCTTAATAGATAAGTTCTGATGTGAGAATTGGAAATTAATCAGTGGTTATGGGGAGAAGGCAGGAAAATGGGGTTGAGAGGGAAAGATAGATCAGCCATGATTGAATGGCACAGTAGGCTTGATGGGTCGATTAGCCTAATTCTGCTCCTATTACTTGTGAAATTACCCGAACCAAGCTGTGATGCAACCCAACAATATGATTTCTGTAGTGTATCTGTGGAAGTTTGTAAGAGTTATTGGAGATGTGCGGATTTTCTCAGTCTCCTGAGCAGTGCCTTGTTGACTGTTTCTTCAATGTAGTTGGTCCATGACAGATCATTGGTAATATTTGTGTCAAGGAGCTCCCCTCTTTGGCACCATTAATGTTGATTGGTGCATGTACTCCACCATGTATACTGAAGCCGATAACTAGCTCCTTCACCTTGCTGTCCAACCTCTGATCCATGTGCTGATCTGAAAGTCTCTTAAACAAAACTATTGTATCTGCTTCCACCACTCATGCTTTCCAAGGACCCACCAGTTTCTGTTGATTCCTGTTTAAGAAAGAACTGCAGATGCTGGAAAAATCAAAGGTAGACGAAAATGCTGGAGAAACTCAGCGGGTGAGGCAACATCTATGGTACCTCACCCGCTGAGTTTCTCCAACATTTTTGTCTGCCTTCTGTTGATTTTTGATCTCTTTGCTCTTTTATGGTTGAATTAAAACATTCAGTTGTTCACCTCAATTGCAGGAAGATACGTATTTTTCTTGTTTCTTTCATGTCTCTGATGCATGTAGAAACATTTCCAACCTTTGTTCACATTCAGCCATAATAGCCGTCAACAGAGGCCAAGTTGGTCCTGGTATACCAGCAACAAGGGAGGCACGGTGGCGCAGCAGTAGAGTTGCTGCCTTACAGCACTTGCAGCGTTGGAGACCCGGGTTCGATCCTGACTACGGGTGCTGTCCGTACGGAGTTTCTTCATTCTCCCCATGATCGTGTGGGTTTTCTCTGAGATCTTCGATTTCCTCCCACAGTCCAAAGACGTATAGGTTTGTAGGTTAATTGGCTTGGTATAAGTGTAAATTGTCCCTAGTGTGTGTAGTATAGTAGTGATGTGTGAGGACCGCTGGTCGGTGCAGACTCGGAAACTCCTGTTTCTGCACTGAATCTCCAAACTAAACTAAACTGAACTAAAGTGAACTTTATATCCATATCAAATGTATATTCTGTAGGAAGGAACTGCAGATAGAACCGAAGATAGACAGAAAATGCTGGAGTCACTCAACGGGACAGGCAGCATCTCTGGAAAGAAGGAATGGGTGCTTTTGTGGTCAAGACCTGTGAGTCAGAAGAGGGGGAGATACAGAGATAAGGAAGTGTAAGGTGTGAAAACTAGACATCAAAGGGGATGGAGATTAAGGAAAATGTTGAGCAGATCATTGTTAGCTAGGAGAAGGTGACAACAAAGCAAACAGAGATAAAATATGATCAGGGACAGTCAAACTGGCCAAAGAACTGGGAAGGGGGAAAGAGGGAAATCAAGAGTTATGAAGCTAGAGAAGTCAATATTCATAACGCTGGGGTGTAAGCTGCCCAAACGTATATTTGTATATTTGTGTATATTTGTGGGCAGTTGATGCCTGCATTAGACATTTGATTACTTTGTCAACGCCACACCTGTCCTCACCTGCTGCGGCACTTTTGGGGCAGGCATTTCTGGAGGACTGCACCCACAGCCCTTCCATGAGGTGAGCGTGTTGCAAGTGATGATGGAACAAAAGACTCTGCCTCCAGCTCTTTCCCAATGGCCATTGTCCATCGCCTGCTGCCCGGGGCACTCTCACTGTTTGAATTTGCCTCTGAAGTTCAGTTCAATCTTCATAAAATGGGGAATTATTTTGAAAGTCATTCGTTAATTTTAAAAAGTTGAAAATACTTGAGTAAAAACAACTAAATGGGGAAGGGAGAAACATAAACAAAATATGAAAAGAGACAACTTTTTAGTTTTGTTTTAATTTAGTTTAGAGATACGGCGCGGAAACAGGCCCTTCGTCCCACTGAGTTCATGCTGACCAGCAATCCCCGCGCATTAATACTATCCTACACACACTAGGGACAATTTACATTTATAGAAGGCTAATTAACCTACAAACCTGCATGTCTTTGGAGTGTGGGAGGATCATGTTCATAAAGAAAATGAGTAGAATTAGGCCATTCGGCCCATCAAGTCTACTCTTCCATTCAATCATGGCCGATCTATCTCTCCCCCCTAACCCCATTCTCTTGCCTTCTCCCCGTAACCTCTGACACACGTACTAATCAATAATCTATCTATCTGATATCGAAGATCTCGGAGAAAACCCATGCGGTCAAGGGGAGAATGTAAATCTCTGTACAGACAGCACCCCGTGGTCGGGATTGAACCCGGATCGCTGGCGCTGAAAACGCTGTAAGGCAACAACTCTACTGCTGCGCCATCATGCCACCCAATGGAGCAGACGTTTGAATGGAGTAATTAATCCTACACATGCAATGGTTAGTGTAAGGTGGTAGATCCATTTGTAAACAATTGACAATAGGCGCAGGAGTAGGCCATTCGGCCCTTCGAACACATGCAGCCCCTCAGCTTCGCAGATCCCAATCTACTTCTGAGATGTTAGGGTGACCAGTGGCAGAGAGTTAAATCAGAGGCATGAGCAAAAATATACAATGAGGCTCGGTGCTTGACTCGACCCTTTATTCCACGAGATCTCCTTTTACTTCTGTTCCTAAGATGGTTTGTACATTTTTGATAGGAAGAACAAGAGTCAAGAGTCAAGAGTCAATTTATTTGTCATTTGGACCCCTAGAGGTCCAAACGAAATGCCGTTTCTGCAGCCATACATTACACACAAATAGACCCAGACACAACATAATTACAATTTTACATAAACATCCATCACATAGCTGTGATGGAAGGCCAAAAAAAACTTATCTCTCCACTGCACTCTCCCCCCCCCCGATGTCAGAGTCAAAGTCAAAGCCCCCGGCTGGCGATGGCGATTGTCCCGCGGCCATTGAAGCCACGCCGGGTGGTGCGAGGTCGCACACCGGGTCTTGGTGTTGGAGCCCCCGGTGTGCGCTCGTAAAGTCCCGCAGCCGTTCCAGCCGCGCGGGGCAATGGTGTTAGGCCCCGCTCCAGGAGCTCTTCGACCCCGCAACTCGGGCGGGAGAATTCGCCGTTGCAGGAGCCCCGAAAAGCGGTCTCTCTCCAGAGGAGCCGCGGGCTCCCGGCGCCGCTCTCCGCAGACCCGCAGCAGCAGCCCCCCGACTCCGCAGCAGCCTCCGACTCCGCAGCAGCCTCCGACTCCGCAGCAGCCTCCGACTCCGCAGCAGCCTCCGACTCAGCAGCAGCCTCCGACTCAGCAGCTGGAGCAGCAGCAGCAACCCGCTCCAGACTCGACCAGCCCCGCGACGGCGACGGTGAGTAGCACCTGAGTCCCCGGCTTCCTCCTGTTGGAGGCCGCTCCTCATTACGGCCTCAACGACAATGGAAACCCGACGAGAAAAGGTCGGGTCTCCAGTGCAGGGAGAGATTTAACGAAGATGGGGTCGATAATGGTTGCCATAGTGTACTGCTCCTTGCTGTTTTGTTTGTGTTTGTTCATTTGTGTCATCGATGGAAATCCTACTTGCTTTCATGAGAGAGGAGCTCATTAGCATCAGGCATTCAGTTCCTGCAAACATTGTTCTAGATTTATCTCACTCACTGGATTATTTGGACATACTCGTCGACAGGGCTGTCGTTATGTCCAAGGCTGTGAGATGCAGGAGGACCCGGGAGAAATGATCAGGCGACTCTGGCGACGAGGTTTACGCACACTGCTCCCGAGTATATTCCTTGCCATCCTATGTTCTCTCAACAACAAAGTGGACGAATTGCAACTCCTGTGCCCGACAAACAAGGATTACCTCGATCTGCTGCCCTGTGCTTCACCAAGACCTGGCTGTGTGAGTCGACCCCAGAAAATGTGCTGCAACTTGCTGGCTTTCAACTGCACAGAGCGGACCGCGAAGCGGAGGCTGCGGGGAAATCAAGAGGCGGTGGAATAAGCACCGGCAAATTCCTCGGATTAATCAATTTATTCTGATTCTGTTTCTGATTCTGATACATGGCTATTCGATTTCAACATCCAGCATCATTTTACTTTGTGTAGGAAGGAACTGCAGATGCTGGTTGAAACTGAAGATAGACACAAAAAGCTGGAGTAACTCAGCAGGTTTTGTTTTTGTTTGGTCATTTACATCTTTACAAAGATCTGACATCAAATGATAAAGGAATACCTACAAAATGTACACACAATACCTACTAAAGTAACACATCATTACGACCAATTAATAATTACGGAGTCAAAATCTGCTTATAATATCACACCTACCAGATATGATTCTAGTTGTTTCTCTATTAAAATACAATGTTAGTTCTGAACTTGATGTATCGTTACAATAATCAAGTCCAGGTACTTCCACTTGATGTTCTGTCCTTGTCTTGGTGTGAAGGAGCAGGCTGGTGGTGTGAAAACCATACCAAGTCTCCACCCCCCCCCCACCACTACCCCCCCCCCCCCCCCCCCCCCCCCCCCCGAGACAAAGATAACTATTTTCCCACTTGTTACTGTCATAGTCATAGAGTGGTACAGCATGGAAACACGCCCTTTGACCCAACTTACCTGCACTGGTCAACATGTCCCAGCTTCACTAGTCCCACCTGCCCGCATTTGGTCCATATCCCTCCAAACCTGTCCAAACGCAGGAGATGCAACACCTGTCCCTTTACCTACCCTCTCAACTCCATCCAAGGACCCAAACAGCCTTTCCAGGTGAGGCAGAGGTTCACTTGCACCTCCTCCAACCTCATCTAACCATATAACCATATAACAATTACAGCACGGAAACAGGCCATCTCGGCCCTACAAGTCCATGCCGAACAAAATTTTTTTCCCCCTTAGTCCCACCTTCATCATCTACTGCATCCGCTGATCCAGGTGTCAATTTCTCTACATCTGCGAGACCAAACGCAGGCTCGGCGATCGTTTTGTTGAACCCCCCCGGTCAGCCTGTCTTAGCCAAGCTGATCTCCCAGTGGCCCGGCAAAGGAGAGGAATTGAGGAACAACTCATTTAAAAAAAACAGAAAAATGAAATATTGCGGGAAAGAAAATAAATGAAACATAAATTCTTTGAGCATTTCTCTTCTCGCTGATCACAGCTCCAGTCTCTGGTTCATCAACCTGAATGTAAAGATCATGAAGTGGTAATCTTCCAGCTCAATGCTCCTACTGCTTGTTTACAACCACCTTCACATTCTAAAAGCCATGATTGAACTTCAATTGATTTGAAACATTAACAGCAAAGGGATCATTATTTCTCCTATTGTGTAATACATCCTGCAAAGGTGAAGGAAGCTTTTATTTAAA
The DNA here is from genome assembly GCF_028641065.1 of Leucoraja erinaceus. NCBI lineage: Eukaryota > Metazoa > Chordata > Chondrichthyes > Rajiformes > Rajidae > Leucoraja > Leucoraja erinaceus. The sequence continues at coordinate 2,976,745 of NC_073401.1, read as the reverse complement.
ACATCTATTCAATACGAGCAGACGTCTGGAACACTTAGGGTAATTGGCTTGTGGGTGTGTGTGTGTGCGCGCGGGTCCCTTGTAAAATCGAGTAGAAATGCAACCACTATCCACCACGAAACACAATGAAGCACAATTATTGTTTGGTGAATTGCAATCTTTGGAACATTTCAAACCATTGCCCCTGACACAGTTGCTTGGCAGAAAGTAATAAAATGCATTAGACATTCTGATCCTCAAATGCAGTTTTTAACATTTAATCGACATGAAGAAAATTTGCAGTTAGCAAAACAAATAACTGCTAGGAAACTGCAAGGCAATTTCAGTGCACCCAGCAGGCCACTGAGAATGTGATGGGATACTTACATGAACAAGCTGAAAGATACTTTTGGCGGACAGGCCAGTGCAGGTTCAGCATGGTTGTGGTATCTGGTTGCCTTGGGTTTATACACTAGTCTTTTCTACATTATCTTGTGTGTGTGTGAACACTCATGGAATGATAAACAAGTTTGCTTTCCAGGGGTCAACTTGACTCTGAAATTTAGCTTTAACGTTTTGTTTGTCTCCACGTCACCTGCATGCAGAGACCCTCATTCCAGTGGGAATGTCTGATTACTTCTCTTGAGGCTGTTTACATCGACAGAATATGTACGTGCTCGGAAAATTTGATAAAGAAAATCCCACTGAAATTGCTTTCAGCAAGCAGCAACCAATTTCAAATAACTCTCAAAATACTTATCAGTTGTACTTGCCTTAGGGAAAAGCAGTCAATGTGGATTTGGCAGATCTTCAAGGAGTTTCAGCTTTGATGTGATGTCTTTGATATTTTCTTCTAAATTGTAATAAAGCTAGTCACACATTTGCATATTAGTCATAGATTGATACAGCGTGGAAACAGGCCCTTCGGCCCAACTTGCCCACACCGGCCAACATGTCCCAGCTACACTAGTCCCACCTGCCTGAGTTTGGTCTTCTTGGTTTCTTGGTCCTCCAAAATATTCCAAATGGAATTTAAACTGGAGGTGGTGGAAGGAGGACTTAAGTCAGAAAGGGTTATTGGGAAGAAAGAGCTACCTTAAATTTAGTTGCAACTGGTTGGGTAACTATAGTAGGGTGGAGATTATTCCATGCTTTAATTGTGCGGGGGAAGAACAAATTGCTGTACACATCTGTCTTGGTAGCTGGAATCACAAGTTGGATCGAATGCCCTCGTCTGCTCCTAATTGGTCTGGGTTTGGTGTAGGTCTTGTAATCTATGTCGAGCTGTGGTCCATATCTCTCCAAACCTTGCCTATCCATGTAGTTGGCTAACTGTGTCTTAAACGTTGGAATAGTCCCAGCCTCAGCTACCTCCTCTGGCAACTCGTTCTTATAAACCCACCACCCTTTTGTATGAAACAGGTGGTGGGTTACCACTCAGATTCCTATTAAATATTTTCTCCTTCACCTTAATCCTATGTCCTCTGGTCTTCGACTCATCCACTGGGGCTGCAGACTCTGTGCATCTACGAGGACCATTCCTCTCATGATTTTATACACCTCTATAAGACTACCACTCATCCTCCTGCGCACTAAAGCCCCTGTCCCACTTAGGAAACCTGAACGGAAACCTCTGGAGACTTTGCGCCCACCCAAGGTTTCCGTGCAGTTCCCGGAGGTTGCAGGTGGTTGCCGGAGGTTGCAGGTAGTGGAAGCAGGTAGGGAGACTGATTTAAAAACCTCCGGGAACCGCAAGGAAACCTTGGGTGGGGCGCAAAGTCTCCAGAAGTTTCCGTTCAGGTTTCCCAAGTGGGACAGGGGCATAAGGAATAGTCTCAGCCTGCTCAACTTCTCCCTTTACCTTAAGCCCTCTTTTCCTGGCAACATCCTCGTAAATCTTCTCTGAACCCTTTCCAGCTTGACAGCATATTTTCTATAACATGATGCCCAGAACAGAACACAATACTCCAAATGCAGACTGCAACAGTATCTTATTAACATGTCTTATGCAACTGCAACAGTATCTTATTAACATGTCTTATAACAGTATCCTCATCCATTTTCATCAATTGTAATTTTGCGTCCACCATTACACCTATCATGCAGTTACCCATTGCCATTATTTACCTTGAACATGGACAGAATATTTAACTCCCTGTTAACAGTTGTACTTACAGAGACCTGCACTGCATCCTCCCTCAAGATGGCGTATTCTCCTAAAATGTTGATTAGATATTTCATCAGATTACGCATTACAGCAAGTTAAATTTGCCTGCTGATATGGATCTCGAATCAGCTCTCTAGGATACCTCTCGTATACTGCCAATATTATAAAAGGCAATTGTGAGAATTCCTGCTTGACTTCATGACCAAAAACCTTTGGTAGTAGAGTGAATAGGTTGTTAAATCCTTTGGTAGAATGATTGGTTAAATCTTCTACATTCGTCCATGGGGATATAACCTAGAGACTCAGTCTAAATCTATATTCCACTTTTTGTTCATGCTCCTTAAATTAAACCAAACAAATGTAAATTCTGATTGTGGATTTAGCTACAACATTAGCCTTATTATTAACAGTATATGTCTGCCCAAGAAATTCAAGCAGAATGATCAGAATTATCTATGATTCCAACTTTAACCTGTTACGGTTTAAAGGTGAAGACAGGCACAAAAAGTTGAAGTAACTCAGCGGAACAGACAGCGTCTCTGGAGAAAAGGAATAGGTGACGATTTGTATCAAGACCCTTCTTCAGACCTTCAGACAGAATGTGAAAAGATTGCATATTTGGTCATTGTTGAGCATGCTCATAAGGATGGTGGTCTGGGTATTTTTCATGTGAGACTTTATAAGTTTTATGAGCTGTTTGAATGTAAATTTTGTGTGTGTTTTATTAACCTTATCATTAGAAATGAATGTATCCTGCAATATATTTCCTGTATAAGTAATGCAATGGGATACATGACATGACAAGGTATCAAGAGGACAGATTCACCTGGAATTTCAGCAATGGCGGAATGAAGGGGATTTGAAATTCTTCGTCGACTGTAGCAAATCATGAAAGTATGTTTTCATTTAATTTTGCATTAAATAGCCATAAAACCCTAGAGCACGGAATCTGGCTCAATGGCCCAACTTGCCCATTCTGATCAAGATGCCCCATCTACACTAGACCTACCTGCTCATATTTGGCACATATCCATCTAACCTTTCCTGTCCAAATGTCTTTTAAATGCTATTATAGTGTCTACCTAAACTACATCCTCTGGCAGCTCATTCCATATGCCCACCACCCTCTGTGTGAAAAAGTTGCCCTTCAGGTTCCTATTAAATCTTTCCCCTCTTACCTTAAATCTATATCTTTTGGTTTTTTATTCCTCTACTCTGAGTAAAATAATCTGTGCATTTACTCTATCTATTTCCCTCATGACCATATACATGTCCATAAGATCACCCCTTGGCCTCCTGCGCTCCAAGGAATATAGTCCTAGCATGCCCCATCTCTCCCTATAGCTCAGGCCCTGAGGTCCTGACAGCATCGTTATAACCTTCTCTGTACACTTTTCTGAATGAATGAATGCATGAATGTATAAGTTTATGAATAAGTTTATTGGCCAAGTATACACCTACAAGGAATTTACCTTGGTGCTCCGCCCACAAGTGACAACATGCCATACAGTGACAGTTTGGAATGACACATAAAACATTAAACATTATTAATAAAACATTATTGATTAAACATGTGAATTAAATTAAATACCAGAGCAAAAGGAGGCTACAGATTTTTTGTTATTGAGTAGAGCTATTACTCGTGGGGAAAAAGCAGTTTTTATGTCTGGCTGTGGCAGCTTTGACAGTCCGGAGTCGCCTTCCAGAGGGAAGTGATTCAAAGAGTTTGTGGCCAGGGTGAGAGGAGTCAGAGATGATCTTACCCGCTCGCTTCCTGGCCCTTGTAGTGTACAGTTCATCAATGGAGGGAAGGTTGCAGCCAATAATCTTCTCTGCTGATCGGACGATTTTCTGCAGCCTCCAGGTGTCGTGCTTGGTGGCTGAGCCAAACCAGACCATGATGGAGAAGGTGAGGACAGACTCCTCGATGGCCGTGTAGAATTGGACCATCATTGCCTGTGGCAGATTGTGCTTCCTCAGCTGCCGCAGGCAGTACATCCTCTGTTGTGCCTTTTTGACTGTGGAGTCAATGGTAGCCCCCCCATTTAAGATCCTTGGAGATGATGGTTCCAAGGAACTTAAAAGACTCCACAGATATGACTGTAGTGTTGTTGATGGTGAGTCGGATGAGGGGAGGGGGAGCTCTCCTAAAGTCTACTATCAATTCCACTGTCTTAAGAGCATTGAGCTGCAGGTTGTTGCGATGGCACCAGGACGCCAGCTGTGTCAGCTTAATGTTTCCAGCTTAACAATATCCTTCATACCGTAGGGTTCCCAAAACTGTGCACAATACTCAACATTAGTGTGATCTGCTATAATCTGGTCAACCTGGCTTAGTCATAGAGTCATGGCATCATACAACGTAGAAACAGGCCCTTCGGTCCAATTTGACCACTGAGACCAACATGCCCCATCTACACTAGTCCTACCTGCCTGTGTTTGATCCATATCCATCTAAACCTATCCTTTCCATGTACCAGTCTAAATGTTGCTTATACATTGTGATACAGGTAGTGCCCATCTAAACAATCTCCTCCACTTGCCAAACCTCCCCCTATAGCCCAGACCCATATGTTCTGGCAACATCCTCTTTTTTTACACTCTTTCCAGCTTAACAACATTATGCCTGTGCTCATTTAATCAAGGACGAAGTAGAATTTTAGTAATACAAAATTTAATAGGAATCTGAGGGATAACTTTTTCACATGTGGGTATGGTGGTGGATGTATTGAACAAGCTGCTAGCGGAGGTAGTTGAGGCAAGGACTATCCCAACGTTTAAGAAGCAGTTAGACAAGTACATGGATAGGACAGGTTTGGATGAATATGGGCCAAATGCAGGCAGGTGGTTCTAGTAGTCACGGTGGCGCAGCGGTAGAGTTGCTGCCTTACATCGAATGCAGTGCCAGAGAGCCGGGTTTGATTCCAACTATGGGTGCTGTCTGTACGGAGTTTGTACGTTCTCCCCGTGACCTGCGTGGGTTTTCCCTGAGATCTTCGGTTTCCTCTCACATTCCAAAGACGTACAGGTTTGTAGGTTAATTGGCTTGGTAAATGTAAAAATTGACCCTAGTGTGTGTAGGATAGAGTTAATTTGCGAGGATCGCTGGCCAGCGCAGACCCAGCGGGCCGAAGGGCCTGTTTCTGTGCTATATCTCTAAACTAAATCTAAACTAAACTAGTGTAGCTGGCACATGTTGGTCGGTGTGGGCAAGTTGGGCTGAAGGGCCTGTTTCCACACTGTATCGCTCTATGACAAGCAAAATACTAATATACACATGGTAACACTATTGTAGACTGGACTGATTCGATGCATATTACATGATGCACAATACCATGTGACCCCCTCACGTTATCTGCCGAGATCTTGCCGATTTTGTCGGCTATTTTAGTCAAAATTTAAATGCTTTGTTAATGTTACACTGAGTAAAAGGGTTTCATTTTATTTGGTTTGATGTGTCCTCTGAAGCCTTTACTACTTGCAATGAATTCTTAATCCTGTATTATCATTTGTGTATTATAGATTGTATATTAATTTCCCACACATATTTCTTTCCAACATTCTGCATAGGTTTGCCTGCGTCGTTCACCTTGGACACTATTCTTCATGTTCAAATGTTGATACAGATACATATACAGATATAGAGATACAGCACAGAAACAGGCCCTTCAGCCCACCGAGTCCGTACTGACCAGCGATCCCCGTTACACGAGCACATACTACACACTAGAGACAATTTACAATTCTTACCTAAGCCAATTAACCTACAAACCTGTACGTCTTTGGAGTGTGAGAGGAAACTGCAACACCCAGAGAAAACCCACATGGTCACAGGGAGAACGTATAAACGCCGTACAGACAGCACTCGTAGTCAGGATTGAACTCGGGTTTCTGGCACCATAAAGGGCATGTCCCACTTTCCCGAGTTACTCACAAATTCTGCCGAGTTTTCACCTTGATTCAAACTCAGAGAATGTCCGCAGCGAGTCCGTGGGAGGCCGTAGGAGTCCGTAGATATATGGTAGCGGCTCGTTATGCCAGCCGTAGGTACTCGGGGCATCAGCAAAGTCGGGACTTTTTTTCAGCACGACAAAAAATTCCACGAGTAAAAAGATAGTCGGGAGGAGGAGTTCGTAGATAACAAAAATCTTGATTTTTTTTTAAGGTCCTTTCAACTCGGCAGAGGACTCGGGAAAGTGGGACAGGCCCTTAAGGCAGCAACTCTACTACTGCGTCAATGTGCCGTCCAACTGACGGTGAAAGGTGAGCTACTGCGGCCTTCTGTCTAGCGGGAACAAGGCAAGCATGTAGTTACAATGCAAGACTTACTGACCAATTCCTCCTTGGTTACCATACACTGCCCTGTGATCTACACACTTTCATTTGAGTGTGAGTTGCCCTTTGGTGGCAGGTATAAGCATCATGAACAGATACAATTCTGTACCCCGTGATGTTATAAAAACCTCTTTGTCACCAGAATGGACATTTCAATTTGTGCTGAATCCACTCAGTAACAATGCAATGTCACAAAGAACTACAAATGCTGGAATCTTGAACAAAACACAAAATGCTGGAGTAACTCACGGGCAGGGCCAGCCTTAAGCCAATTGGACCAATTGCTCCCAATTGGGCCCCGTGCCTAAGGAGGCCCCGCGCTAGAGTAATCTACTCTCGGCTCGGGTGGATCTACCCCGGGTGGAGGGGGCAGAGAGGGGTGGAGCGATAGTAGAGGGGTGGAGGGGGAAGAAAGCGGTAGACGGGGAGGGGGAATGCAGAAGGGGGAGATGGGTGGTTCCCTCACAGTCCCGGGACAGTGCTCCCGCCCCTCCAGTCGCCGTGCTTCATGCACACAGCTCCGGTACCACCACTCTCTCTCCCCCTGGGGAGATACGGTGAACAATACGGGGAGGACCGGGCCGGGGGTTGGAGCAACGTTTACAAACCTCGGCCTCAGCTCACACCCGTCTGCCCGGACCCCGGCATCCACTCCTGCCGCCGGCCCTCTCCCTCCCTTCTCTCCTCCCCTCTATCCCTCCCTTCCCTTCTTCCCTCCCTCCCTTCTCTCCTTGCCTCCCTCCCTTCTTTCTCTACTTCCATCCCTTCCTTCTCTCCTTCCCTCCTACATACACACACATCATGCACAGACAACTAACACACACGCGCACACCCACACACACACACACACACACACACACACACCCTAACACACACGCGCACACACACACACACACACACACACACACACACACACACACACACACACACACACACACACACACACACACACACACACACACACACACACACACACACACACACACACACACACACACACAAAAGTTAGGATGGGATAGAAGCCCAAAGGGTAGGATGGGGCTGAAGCCCAAAATTTAATGCCTGGACTGGTTTTTCGCCAATGGTTATTGGTTTTCCAGGATCTAGTTAATTAATTTACCTTTTTTTTTCATTTCACAACCACTAAAAAAGTGTAACTATGTACTTTTCAGAGGTGATCTACACATTTTGTTTGTTACCTGTAGGCTTAATTGTATGCAATTTTATATTAAAATGTAGCTTAGATCTGTTTGGTCCATTAACTCGCAGGCACTTTTTAAGCGCACATTTTGATTACTTTCCATTCTACCATAGAGATGTAAAGACTATAATAGACTTTAATTATTTTTCTATGATTCTACAAACCTTGGCTGGGAACCTGGGACTCACCAAAATCCCGCACCTCCTAAGGCCGGCCCTGTCAACGGGTCGGGTTGTATATGTGGTGGCATTGGATAGGCGATATTTTGGGTTGGGACAAAGCATGGCAAGTGATAGGTAGATATAAGTGAGGGGGGGGGGGAGGTTATAGGTGGATGGTTGAAGTAAATGACGGAGACTAGAGATGAAAATGAGACAAAAAGGTGTCAGATAAAAGGTGAAATGGAAAGCCAGAGGGAAGGATACAGATGGAAGTGGATGGGGCGGGCGAGTGGGGGAGGGGGGGGGGGGAGAGGAGGTTGGGGGAGGGTGGCGGGGTTGGTTTAGGTTAGTAACAACGTGAGATTGGTTTCAGAGTGTCTTCTGTAGAGGTGGGGCTCAGATTATAGCAATTTGTTTGTCATTGAAAGATTCTGCAACTCAGAGTAGTTCATGAGTTCATAAGTGATAGGAGCAGAATTAGGCCATTCGGCCTATCATCTACTCCACCATTCAACCGTGGCTGACCTATCTCTCCCTCTCGACCCCATTCTCTGGCCTTCTCCCCATAACCCCTGACACCCGTACTAATCAAGGTTTATTTGACAGATTGTTTCATCATGGGTAGCCACAATTAGCTTTCAAGTGTAAAATAAAATAAAATCAACGGTAAATGCTGGAAATCTGAAACAAGAAACTGGAAATGCTGGATATATTCAGTAGGGCAGGCAGCATCTGTGGAAAGAGACTAAGTCTTCAACCTGAATCATTGTGTTTCTCTTTCCATGGATGCTGGCTTTCCTGCTGTTACCACAATTTTCTGATTTTGTCTCAATTTTCACTCAGCATATGTTGTGTCCACTTCTGATGACAAGTTGCATAAAACAGCAAAGCAGTGGGGGATGTTAAATAACATAAAGGGATGGCAGGAATGGCTCAAGGATTGGTATTGACACCTCGTTAGTGAGAGTAGTGCATCTTAATTACCATGAGGAGATCAATACATTATAAATCAGCAACAGCTCATAATACACCAGTAGTAAATAAACAGGAGGAGGCCATGCAACCTCCTGACACTACTCGGCCATTTAGTAAGATCATGGCTGATCTGATCTTGCCATCATTTTTACTCTCCTGCTTCATCCCCAGATTGATTGATTCCCTTTGTGATCAAAAGTCTGTCTGCTTCAGCTATGATAAAATGTACTCAATAAATCAGCTTTCACATCTCCGAGAATAGACACAAAATGTTGGAGTAACTTAGTGGGACAGGCAGCATCTCTGGATAGGAATGGGTGACGTTTCAGGCCGAGACTCTTCTTTGGACTCTGACATGGTTTCTTTAGTTTTAGAAATACAGCATTTCTTTGGCCCACCCTAGTTCTATGTTATCCCACTTTCTTGCACACTTGGGGCAATTTACAGTGGCCATTTAACCCACATCTTTGGTATAGGGGAGTAAACCGGAGCACTCGGAGGAAACTCCTGCAGTCACAAGGAGAAAATGCAAACTCCACACAGACAGCACCCGAGGTCAGGATCGAACCGGGGTGTCCGTCGCTGTGGGGAGTGGTTCTACCTGCTGCTCCATTGGTCTACCCACTGTGGTAGAGAATGCTAAAGATTTGTGACCCTTTAAAGAAGCGATTCTTTCGAATCTCCATATAAAACAGGCAACCCATTGGTTAGAGATAATGCTCCCTGTTTTGAAACACCCTGTCAATTCACCTCATTTGTTTCGAAATACACCTTTTATTCCTCTAAACTCTGTATAAAGCTCTTGACTGCTCAGCCTTCCCTTATAAAGCAACCATGAATGGGCTTAGGTAACCGTCTCTGAACTGCCTCCATTGCACGTAAGCGTACACTTGCAGACAGAATTACCCACCTTTCTATTGAAATCCTCTTTAGATTAGATTAGATTAGATTTGTTTATTGTCATTCAGGCCTTTTGGTCTGAACAAAATTTTGTTTCCCTGCAGTCATACATATAATAAAAAATGACAAAAACACACAATCAACACAAATTTAACATCCACCACAGTGAGTTCACCGAACACCTCCTCACTGTGGTGGAAAGCAAAATCTTAAATTCTCTGTCTCTTCCCTCTTTGTTCTCCCTCTGCGCCGAGGCGATGGAGGCTCCAGATGTTGTGACCCCACCGGGTGATGGTAAATCCAGCGGCTCAACCGTGCTCCGCGAACGGGCCGGTTCAAACGGTGGTCGCTGCCACCGCCACAGCTCCGAGGCTGAGTCGGGTCTCCACTGCCGCTGCCACCGCCACCACAGCTCCGGGGCCAAGTCGGGTATCCGCTGCTGCTGCCACCGCCGCCACAGCTCCGATGTCGAGTTGGGTCTCCGCTGCTGCTGCTGCCGCTGCCACAGCTCCGAGGCTGAGTCGGGTCTCCACTGCCGCTGCCACCGCCACCACAGCTCCGGGGCCAAGTCGAGTCTCTGCTGCTGCTGCCATTGCTGCTACAGCTTCAGGGCCGAGTCGGGTCTCCGCTGCTGCCGCTGCTGCTGCTGCCGCTCTCCGCTGCCGCCGCTGCTGCTGCCACCGCTGCCACCGCTGCCACAGCTCCGGGGTCGAGTCGGGTCTCCGCTGCTGCTGCCGCCGCCACAGCTCCGGGGCCGAGTCGGGTCTCCTGCTGCTGCTGCCGCCGCCACAGCTCCGGGGTCGAGTCGGGTCTCTGCTGCCGCTGCCGCCGCTGCTACAGCTCTGGGGTCGAGTCAGGTCTCCGCTGCCGCTGCCGCCGTCACAGCTCCGAGGCCGCCAGCTCCGCCATTAGGCCTTGGCGCAGACAGAGACGGGGACGGGGAATACGACAGAAAAAAAGTCGCATCCCCCGAAGGAAGAGACCAAAACATGTTTCTCCCACCCCACCCACACACATACACAACTTAATAAAACAAAATTAACTAAAACATGACAAAGTAACAATGTCGGCCCTCTTGCAATAAGGGTCAACATTGCGACTGTCTTCACTGGCTGTGCCAGTTATATTATCTATTAACTATTGGATCGAGAATGTGGGCCTACGTTGAACTGCGGAGAGCAGGCTTAGAATCCAGCAGGCTTGAGATAGAGATTAGCATCACGCTCACAAGTTCACAAGTTACGGGAGTAGATTTTGGCCATTCGACCCATCTAATCCACTCCGCCATTCAATCATGACTGATCTCTGCCACCTAATCCCATTTTCCTGCCTTCTCCCCATAACCCTTGACACCGTTCTACCCAAGAGCATCCTGCCCCATGTCAGTACTCAATACAATTGTTCCTATTCTTCTTATCTGAACAATACTTCTGCAAAAACATATGCTTAGTCTCCACAGGTTTCAGCTGGTGCCTCTCCCAGCCATCCTTAAATATTCTTAATGTCCTTTGATTTTTCAAGGACATCTGTGTTGCCTGTATTGATTGCTTTTCTCGACCATTTGTCACTAGGAAGTGTTCAGGCATTTCTCATTAATTATATTCCATTTGCCATTTGTCTTTGATAGTGGTGATAGGATATATGTCTGGTGGCCTTCACTAACTTCTGAAAAACAAAAGACTGTGTTTTTCTCTCAAGCCGTATCTAGTTGTAAACAACTAAGGCCTGGGACATTTTCCTGCGTGTGGCAGAACAATACCTCAGTGCCAGCAGGCTTAACACTCTTCACTATCATCATTATTTTATGGCCAAATGTCCTATTCTTACAGAAGGGAACAAAGCATTGGCAATAACAAGTTGCCCAGCCACTTGGAGAAATACATGTGTAGGGAGGAACTGCAGGTGTAGGAAAGAACTGCAGATGCTGGTTTAAATCAAAGGTATGTAGGTCTAGGCGGACTGAGCAGAGGTGTTTAACGATGTTCAGTAGATGGTCAGGAAGAACTGCTCAAAGAAGAAAGAAGTCTTCTCACAAGAGTCCTTAAGGGCCTGTCCCACCTAGGCTATTTTTTAGGCAACTACAGGCGACTAGGCTGTTGCCACATGGTTGCCGGGGTGTCGCCTGGTCGTGAGTTGTCTCCTCAGTCACCCAAAGAGTCACAGCGTCTTTCTGGTCGCCGCTGGATTGTCAATATGCTCAAAGTTTTTCGGCGACAATGGCTGGATGCCAATGAGCATAGCTTGACTTCTCCTGACGTAGGTTCTGTCGTAGGTTGTCACCTGTGTGGTTGTCGGTTGTCGTAAGTGTGGTTGTAGGTGGACGACCTAATGGGTTGCCGGTTGTCGGTAACTTGTCGTAGCTTGATGTCGACTAGGTGGTAGGTTGTTGTAGCTTGTCTTAGACATTGTCATGGGGGGGGGGGGGCAGGTGGGGGGACAGTTTTTCGGCGACCTGCTACGACTATGACAGTCGCCAAAAAAATCACCAAAGTGGGACAGGCCCTTTAGTCCTAACTGAGGAGCAGTGGCTGAGATAACCAAACATTTCTATACGCTGTGCAACAAGATCTACCAGATTTATTTACTGCCTTGACACAAGACCTTTCCGAGGTTCGATGAGGATCATTTCCATCTTCTTGCAACCCATGTTTACAAATATCATAGGTGATTCTCCAATGACTACACTATGTAAAACAGGAGCAAGAGTAAAGGGCCTGTCCCACTTGGCCAACATTTGCACTTCATGCAGATGGTGCACGAAGATTTTGTCCATCACAAAATCCTGCGACGCACCATGCACATGTAATGCGCACCATGCGCACATCACGTGCGTGTCACGATGTGTGCGTCGTGCGTCATGACGCGTAAATAATGTCACGTAAATTATGCGCAATTGAAGGTCAAGCCAAGCCCGCCCTGCCTATCAACACAGCATGCTCTACTCGAGGCCTTCCTTCCTCGATTGCACCAGCTCCACGCAGCATTTTGTTTTTTTACTCTTCCCACCTCCCCATCGGTTTCCATCTTTCTCACCACTCACTTATGTACTTAACGGTGCTGCTTCCTGAAATATTCCCAGTCCTCTGGTCTACCACTAGCTTGTTCCACCTTGTGTACACTATTTTTTGACTGAATATTTACCTTGCCTTCATCAGTTAACCGTGAATCATTCATCTTTCTCATTAAGAGCACGAAAATGAATGAATTTGAAGAGGACTTCATTTGTTTTGCGGATCTGAGGTGAAGGTCCACAGTCTTCCTCAAGCTCCAAGCTATATCCATGCAGAGTAATGGAGGACATTTGGGGTTCCATCAGGGCTGGTGTTTCCTCCTCATACTCTGACACATGGCTGCTGAACGATTGAAGTTGACGAAGGCTCATCTCATGCTCCTGTTCATCACAAACCCTAGTCAGGTTAAAATTCTCATTAACTGCCAGCAGGTATGGGTGGCATGGTGGCGTAGTGGTAGAGTTGTTGCCTTACAGTGCCAGAGACCTGGGTTCCATCCTGACAACTGGTGCTGTCTGTACGTAGTTTTATGTTCTCCCTGTGACCTGCGTAGGTTTTCTCCAAGATCTTCGGTTTCCTCCCACACTCCGAAGACGTACAGGTTTGTTGGCTAATTGCCTTGGTATAAATGTAAATTGTCCCTCGTGTAGGATAGTGTTAATGTACGGGGATTGCTGGTCGGTGCAGACTTGGTGGGCCAAAGGGCATGATTCCGCGCTGTACGTATCTCTAAACTAAACTAAAGGTGATTAATCTAAGATAAACACAAAATGCTGGTGTAACTCAGCGGGACAGGCAGCATCTCTGGAGAGAAGAGATGTGTGACATTTCGGGTCGAGGCCCTTCTTCAGACCGATTAATCTATACATTACCAGAACAAACATGTTCTTGTTCATCAGATTGTCCCTGCAGGATTAACTAGGTGCTGACCAAGTGCAGATGTTGGCTAATTATTTTGCTCCCTTGTCTTCTGTAGTAATGCAGGATTTTTTATTGTTACCCAGATTGAGATTAGCTGGTTCAACATAAAATGGAAAAACCATATTGAACCCATTAGCAGCTGATTAAAAATGTGACATTTCGTCAAAATGTACATGCTTGGAGATGCGCAGTCTCTTGCCCAGAGTAGGTGAATCGAGGACCAGAGGGCACAGGTTTAAGTCGAAGGGGAAAAGATTTAATAGGAATCTGAGGAGTAACTTTTTCACACAAAGGGTGGTGGGTGTATGGAACAAGCTGCCAGAGGGGGTAATTAAGGCAAGTAATATCCCAACAGTTAAGAAACAATTAGACAAGTACATGGATAGGACATGTTTGGAGGGATATGGACCAAACGTGGGCAAGTGGGACTAGTGTAGCTGTGACATGTTGGCCGGTGTGGGCAAGTTGGGCCAAAGGGCCTGTTCCCACTCTGTATCGCTTTATGACTATGACTCATCTCAGCAAAAAATCCTCGTTTGGAGACACGAGGAATTGCAGACTTTAGAATCTTTACCAAAACAAAAAGTGCTGGAAGAACTCAACCAGCCAGGCATCATCTCTGGAGAAAAGGAATAAGTGACATTTCAGGCTGAGACCCTTCTTCAGACTGAGAGTCGGGGAAAGGGAAACAAGAGATATAGATGGTGATGTAGAGAGATATAGAACAAATGAATGAAAGATATGCAAAAAAATAACAATGATAATAATAATAATAATAATAATAAATTTTATTTATGGGCGCCTTTCAAGAGTCTCAAGGACACCTTCCAAAAATGTAGCAGGTAGGGGAAAAACATGTAAGGGGAATGAAATAAATAGTAGAGACATGACTAGTACACAAAGTAAAGACAGAATACAATTCAAAACACAATATGAGGCAATTAATTTACAGATGAAAAGGGAGGGGGACATGGGGCTAAGGATAGGCAGAGGTGAAGAGTTGGGTCTTGAGGCGGGACTGGAAGATAGTGAGGGACACGGAATTGCAGATCAGTTGGGGGAGGGAGTTCCAGAGCCTGGGAGCTGCCCTGGAGAAGGCTCTGTCCCCAAAACTGCGGAGGTTTTGATGAGGGAGACAGGCCGTTAGCAGTTGAGGCGATCTCCTGCATCGGAGGGATGTCAGCTCCCCCACGCCAGATGATCGAACCTCATGTCAGGGCTGGTCGAAACTTCCCGATATCCACGGCCCCTCCCGAGACAATGAGCTCCCGATGTAAAGACCGCAGGGCGCGGCAGGAGTAATCCCAGGCAAGGGATCGACTCCGATGTAAATCCATGGCCCGCGATGGGGCCCAAGGTCAGTCTGAGGCATCCTCCAGCTCTATTGATGGTAGGCCGCAGAGCGACCAGAGAATGCGATCTGAAAATTAATCGCATCTCCGACTGAAAAAAAAGTTTTGCCGACCCCTTCCCCCACATAAAACAAAGCAGAGAACATTTACACAAACTTTTAACACACACTAAAAATAAAAATAAAATGAAAAACAAACTGTTGGTGGGGCTTCCAATCGTACGGCACCCCTGGTGGTAGAAGTGAGAGATATCAATATTCATATTGCTGGGCTGTAAGCTGCCTGAGCGAATATCAGGTGCTGTTCATCCAGTTCGGCTTCACTCTGACTATGGAGGAGGTTTTGGACAGAATGGTCAGTGTGGGAATGGGAAGGGGAATTAAAGTATTTATCAACTGGGAGATCAGGTAGGCCCAAGCGGCCTGAGTGAAGGTGTTCAACAAAATGATCGCCCCGTCATCATCTGTGGAGGGAATGGATAGATGATGTTTCAGGTTCCGTCCTGAAACGTTGTCTGTCTATTTCCTCCACAGATATTGCCTGGCTCGCAGAAATCCTCGGGAACTTTGTGCTTTATGCCAATGTGTTCAGTATTCATGTTTGTATCTGTTCTTTTATGAAATCATTGCCTGCAATGCAATGTTTATGCATTGTAGTAGAATTGCTGGAGAGGATAATAAGAGTAAGGCATCCTTTATTTGCCTGCTGTAATGCTAAATAATCTGAAATAAATGACTTCCAACCTGTTGGAGATCTTCAGGATTAAACTCGTTTAATATCCTTCCTTGTTACCATTGCTTTCTGGACTGTGTTTCTATCACTTGATAAAGTACAAATTGTAAGATATTTACTTGGATTTTAATCAGTATATCACCACTCATACAACTCTGCAGAAGACTGATTCCTTAAAAAATCAATCCGTGGTATTTAACAAGTTCATATTGTCCTGAAGGCTGGTACTAGAAGATGGGAGAGTGATAACTGAATAAATAGAAATTTGTGGCAGCTTTAACTGAATCTGTGGATGAAACTTTGAGACATGCAAGGATGATCAGCTATGTTCATATTGAATGGCGGTGCAGGCTCTAAGGGCCGAATTGCCTACTCCTGCACCTATTTTCTATGTTTCTGTTTCAAATGTACTATCCTGATAATTCAATTTCTTCAGGTTATTTGCACATTATTATAGATGTCTTTCTTGCATTCTAAAAAGCACAATGAAGACTGTAGTCCTGCATTGTGCTGCTCTGTAAACTTTTCTAATTAGAATTTTTTCACTTAAGATTCCATTTTGGATTTACCTGGTGTAGAACTTCAGCTTTTCAAGCATTTGCTTTATCTCTGGTTTGGAGCGAGTGTAAATCAATCGGGAAGTGCCTTAGACATATGGGGCACTACAAGACTCAATACATACAACACAGGAACATTGAAAATCTTTTGTATTCCTCTGGCTTTCTGGATTATTGACAGATTCTTTGACGCCAATAGTATCTCTGCTTGTGTCGATCAATGACCAATAATCTTGAGCAAATGTTTGATCTCATTCTCCTGCTAAATGAATCATTCTCCAATTCTGCAGACAGGCCAGATTATCTTGCAGATCTCAATGATATTCATAACGGCACTGGTTTGTCATAGGGTGATATGTTTTGGCATCAATTTTAGCAAGAGGCAAGATGGAAATAGGGAATCTTGAAGAATTCAAAGGACAACAAGAATGTTTTTAGTTTAGTTTGCTTTATAGATAAAGGTCAAATGTTTCAAAGGTCAGTTTATTGTCACGTGTACTAATTAAGATACAATGCAACTCGATTACCATACAGCCATACTGAAACAAGCAGCAAGACACACAACTGCATAAAAGTTAACATAAACATCCACCACAGCAGATTCCCCACATTCCTCACTGCCATGGAAGGCAATAAAGTCTTCCCTCTTTATACAGCATGGAAACAGGCCCTTCGGCCACTGAGTCCGCACTGACCAGCGATCCCCGCACAATAACACTATCCTAAACACACTGGGGACATTTTTTACATTTTTTCCCAAGCCAATTAACCTACAAACCTGTATGTTTTTGGAGTGTGGGAGGAAACCGAAGATCTTGGAGAAAACCCATCGAGATCATGGGGAGAACGTACAAAGTCCGTACAGACGCACACATAGTCAGGATCGAACCCGGGTCTCTGGCGCTGTAAGGCAGCAACTTTACTGCTGCACCACCATGCCACACAGGTATTTAGGTATTTTAAAACTGAGCATAAGCTTTGGAAATAAATGTATTGTTCGAGAAACAGAGACATATTACAAACACATTCACATGTAATAACATTGAAATTATTCTTCATGTAATTTCACAAGGTATACAGTAGGTTTCAGCAACGAGACCGGGGACAATTTTATGTTAGGTTGTAAGGGTCCAACATTCTGCTACTCATGTTGCACAAAATGGTATGTGTCAGGCTTTTTCTTCAGGATCCCCCACTGCAGTGGAGGAGCGATATGAGGCAGGAGCGTTAGACACAAGATTGTGAACGTGAGATGATTTGGAGGCATCAAGGTCACTGATGGGGTGGAGATTACTTTGGGTAAGAGGATCAATGGGAGGAGTGGGGGGAGGGCAAGATCAAAGTGGGATAGGCGATCACTGAGGAGTCCTGGAAAAGTTGGGTAAAGGATAGACGACCACTGCTGATGGGAGATCAGAGCAGGGGAGATGTGATGTGGGAGGGATGGATAGGGCGAGTTCCCAGAGGGAAGATAATTAAGGTGTTTGAAATGTGTAGGAAAGAACTGCAGATGCTGGTTTAAATGCTGGAGTAACTCAGCAGGATAGGCAGCGTCTCTGGAGAGAAGGAATGGGCGACGTTTTGGGTCAAGACCCTTCTTCAGACTGATGTCGGGGGAGTGGGTGGTACAGAGATAAAATGTAGACGGGGACAGTAAGACTGGTGGGAGAACTGGGAAGGGGAGAGGATCGAGAGAGAAGTGTTACAAAATTTTGAGATTTAAAAAATCAAGTCTGCAATTTATCCCATCAGATAAAGCATAAAAATAAGTTTAATTTGACACCTAATTCACTTTCATATCTCAAGTAATAAAAAAGTTATGGCCATTTTCATACTCAGATATTAGCATCTTGTTCCCTATTGATTTTCTATGGACATAACAAAAAAGCTGTGATCATGGACAGTCAAAAGCCCATAACCTTCTTAAAAATTAAGAGAACTGAATGAAATGTTCAGTTATCATAGATTGAACCATTCTGAAACAAATATAAAATAATCTTACTTGGATGACCTGAAATTAAAGCATATAATTAGTTAGTTACCCAATTGTAGCTAATTTCAAACTTCAATTACTAGATCTAAACATCTATCCATTTCTTAATAAATGATTAACATTTTTAAATAGCCTAAGTGTCCAAATAATATTCAAAAACAATTCACAATAAAACATGATTTTTAAATCTCATTTACATTAATTTATAGGCCAAATGGAAGGAATTTAGTGTTCAATTGCAGTAAATTAAAGTCCATTTTAAATTGGCTTTCTAGTGGGTTCCTGTGAACGCACTGGTTTAGAACGTTCACATTGCGCTGGATGTGTGCCCTCAAATGCCCAGAAAAATACTGCGGGATATGAAGAGCCCAAAATGAGCTACTCGCTATAGAAAACTTTATATACAGGGTATTAAGAAGCCCCTTTTAATGTAAAAATAAGGTACATACCTTTAATTGTTGCTTTATAAAACCCTGGGGCTGCGAGAGGTCGCGGGTTTAGAGAGTGATTTTTAAACTACTATAACTATTATACAAGGCCATAAAAACTAATAATACCTTTTGCGACGGGGTCTTTCAGCGATTTTTCGTTTATGATTTATTAGGCTGAACATTTTCGATTGCAACAGCCTAGTAAAAATCGTGTTTTAAACCCGCCCCCCTCTAAACTCCGCCAAAATCACGCACACGGCCTGGGGCAGATTCTCAACGACGATTCAGGTAGGTTTTGTAACATACCTAGAGAAGGGTTATTTGAAGTTGGAGAAGTCAATGTTCATACTGCTGGGGTGTAAGCTACCCAAGCAGAATATGAGGTGCTGTTCGTCCAATTTGTGCTGGGCCTCACTCTGACAATGGAGGATGATCAGGACAGAAAGGTGTTTGAAATAACAGGAATTGTGGAGTCTGTGGTGAGGGTAAATGGAGGGGAGATATTTGGAGTGGTTGAAATAGATAGAAGGTGAATGGGTTACGGGCCTGTCCCACTTACGCAACTTTTTCGGCGACTGCCGGCACCCGTTATAGGTCGTTGCAGGTTACCGAATATTTTCAACATGTTGAAAATCCAGCGGCGACCAGAACAACATCTCTTTGGGCGACTACTTATGTATGGTCGTGAGTCGTCTCCTCAGTCGCCCAAAGATTCGTAGCGTCTTTCTGGTCGCCGCTGGATTTTCAACATGTTGAAAATTTTCGGCGACCTGCAATGACCTTGTCGGGTGCAGGCAGTCGCTGGAAAAGTTGCGTAAGTGGGACAGGCCCATTATGGAGAAGATTGGAAAAATTGGGAGAGGATTGTAGGGAGATGATAGAGTGGGGGGTTGGGGAAAGTTGCACAAGGCAATGGGGACGTTAGATATGAGTGGAGATTGATCGCTGTGGACAAGGTAATGGAGCCAATATTGCACAATGTTATAATGGATGTGTCCACATCGAAGGGGACTGGTCTTTTGGGGCTGTCCCACTTAGGCGACTTTTTAGGCGACTGCAGGAAACTATGCGGTTGCCTTCATGGTCGTGAGGAGTTCCCGCATTCTGGGAACTAATCACGGCCTCATTATGGTCGCCATGAATTTTTCAACATGTTGAAAAATTAGCGGCGACCAGAATGAAGCCGCCATGGAGACTAGCGAGAATTCTCGTGCCGTAGGTGGGTCGCCAGGCGGTCCTAGTGGGTTGCCAGGAGGCCGAAAGTTCTCGTAGGTTCTTGTAGGTTGTAGCCGGTGCTGACCAGTGAATTTCATTGGCTCATTGGAAAAAAAAACGTAAGCAGTAGTTTTCAGAACCAAGGATAACCGAACGGTAATATTAAAAGTCCACCGAGTTTCACGGCCGTGTATCTCTGGCTTCTCAAAAGTTGTCGCCACTCCTTCTCCCTCCTCCTCCCCCCTTCTCACCCCCCTCTCCCCCCCTCTTTTAAAGGTCTTACCGTACACTTTAGCCTTCTTAATACAGCGCCAACCTTTCTGTTCATCGCGGTGTGCGTTGGTATCACCTTGTCTTTGCACCGTGTGAATTTCACTCTGACAGTGCTGCCCCCCGCACTTGACAGTCGCGGCAGTCGTCTGAAAAATCGCCTAAGTGGAACAGGCCCATTGGGGGAACACAACAGTAGTCTTGTATCTTCCATCTAACAAAATATGCAATGGCTATTTGCACCAGAAACTCTTCTATGCAGTGTTGTAATATACATTTCTGAAGCATGTTATTGCCAAATTATCACCTTTGTTATTGGGAAGAAGGCACAGGAGCCTGAAAGCTGTAACATCCAGGCTCTCCCTGTGACCGCATGGGTTACCTCCGGCTGCTCCCGTCTCCTCCCACGTCGCAAAGACGCAGGGGTTTGTAGGTTAGTTGGTCTCTGTGAATTACCCCATAGTGTGCAGGGAATGGTTGCATAAGTGGTATAACAAGGAACCAATGTAAATGGGTAAAACAGGTACTGCAAACATAATGCAAATGTAACAATACAGCATTTTAATCCTATAACATTCTTGCTTCCTTTGTGTAGGAGCAGTGCCCATTTACCAGATTATAACCATATAACCATATAACAATTACAGCACGGAAACAGGCCATCTCGGCCTTTCTAGTCCGTGCCGAACACGTATTCTCCCCTAGTCCCATTTACCTGCACTCAGACCATAACCCTCCATTCCTTTCCCATCCATATAACTATCCAATTTATTTTTAAATGATAAAAACGAACCTGCCTCCACCACCTTCACTGGAAGATCATTCCACACAGCTACCACTCTCTGAGTAAAAAAGTTCCCCCTCATGTTACCCCTAAACTTCTGTCCCTTAATTCTCAAGTCATGTCCCCTTGTTTGAATCTTCCCTACTCTCAGTGGGAAAAGCTTATCCACGTCAACTCTGTCTATCCCTCTCATCATTTTAAAAACCTCTATCAAGTCCCCCCTTAACCTTCTGCGCTCCAAAGAATAAAGAATAAAAAATTATATTTTAAATTTTATTAATTGACCAGAAGGAAACTGTCAAAATCTGCACCAAAACCTTTACAATTGTACTGTGGTTACAGATGGCAATGGGAATATAACTGCCAAGAAATGAATAATTTGTTTTTTGTTTTCTTCTATAAGCACTGCAAAACCAAAGAATTGTTTGTGCGCAAAATCCATTGCTCAGTATACTTGCTTACTGAGGTCCTAACTAAAGTGTTGAACACAACTGCTACAAGCATATTTTCCTTCTGCATTTCCGTGGCTGGCCCATCTCCTGGTGCTCTAAGTGCTGTCTGCTCTTATTCATGCAAGTGGAGGAAGTGAGAGACGTCAGAATATCTCAAAAGTAAAAGCACGCACTTGTTATAGTTATTCATCCTTTGGCATCAGAAACAAGACCAGCATTAGTTGCTCTTTTACTGAGTATAGCCAATGCAGAGATTCCACCACAATGGTCGGTCTGGAATTGCACATCTTTAAGAACAGACTTGGAAGAGATAGGGATTTAATCCAGCAGTTTAGTATTCATTATTACTAAGGACCGGTTTCCTTAAGGGCCTGTCCCACTTAGGCTATTTTTCAGGCAACTACAGGCGACTAGGCTGTCGCCACATGGTTGCCGGGGTGTCACCTGAACGGTTGTGAGTAGTCTCCTCAGTTTCCCAAAGAGTCGTAGCATCTTTCTGGTTGCCACTGGATTTTCAACATGTTGAAACATTTTTGGAGACAGTCAGTGACATTGGCTTTGATGCCAATGAGTGTAGCTTGACTTCTCCTGACGTAGTTATTGTCATAGTTGTCGCCAGGTTAATGTACGGTGTCGCCAGGTGACGTAGGTTGTCGCCGGTGCTGACTTTGTTTTTTTTTTGTTGTTAAGGTAATGATTCTATTTCAAATTTTATGTCGAAGGGGGTTCCAGTCGCCATTTTTGCGGCAACCTGCTATGACTATGACAGTCGCTGGCAGTCGCCTACAAATAGCCTATGTAGGACAGGCCCTTTAATTCACGGTCATTACGTGAATCATTAATTGCACAGCTTCCCTAATGGGGTTGAAGCCAGATGTCTGTATTGTTCGCCTGACATACTAGTCCAGTAATTCTACTCTTGCATTATTGCCATACCATCTTTTATGTAACGTATGCCATGTACACCTTGTCCTGTTTCATCTTGCTCTCTTTCAATCTCCAAGGAAGAAGAGAACATTAGAGAGTAGATGTGGGAACAAAGAACTGCACATGCTGGTTTAACCAAAAGGACACAAAGTGTTGAAGTAACTCAGAGGGTCAGGAAACATCTCTGGAGACCATGAACCGGTGACTCAGGAAGGGTCCCGATTCAAAATGTTGCCTACGTACAAAGTGAACATTAATAGCACTCTATTACTTCATGTTGCAGGGTAGACTGACCATGCAGAGCCTTAAGGTCCTGTCCCACTTTCACGACCTAATTCGCAACCTTTTTTACTCGTGGACATTTTTCATCAGGCTAGAAAAACGCTCCGACCTACTTGATGTCACGAGTACCTATGACTAGCATCATGGCCTGCTACGACCTACCTACGACTTCCTACGACCTCCTACAACCTCGTGACGACCATGCTGTGAGTATGAGTCAAGGACAAACTCGGCAGAGGTCGTGAATTAGGTCGGGAAAGTGGGACAGGTCCTTTACAGTCATAATCATCCAACACAGATACAAGCCATTCAGCTCAGCATTTCTGTCAAGTACCTATCTGTACTAATTACTAATACTATCAAGAGAAACAATAGAGGCACAGATTGAATGGAGTCTTGGTTTCCTGCCTGTATTTTATTGCTCCACCGGCCTCCGAATTCAACACATCTCTGACATGTCTACCACCTTCAACGTGAGCCAGTCACATCTGCCTGTCCCTGCCCCTTTCTGCTCTCCTTAGAGACCACGATCTCCACAACACATTGGTTCCCAGATCTCTTCCCACCCAACCCAATCCAATCACCAGGTATTTTCCCCTTCAACTGCAACAGGTATAACACTTCTCACATTTGGTGTTCTTGATGTGGTCTCCTTTACATGGGTGAAGCCAAGTATAGACCCTGGACACTGGGATCCAAGCAGATGCTTGTGCCCAGCTTCATGTGTGAAGGAGAGTGATTAGGATGTGGACAGACACTTGCCTCCTAGATTAAGTATTAAGTGTGTGAACATTTGAATAACAGTGCATTTGCACCAGGATCCAACATGTCCTTTTGTTTGCCTCGAAAATATAAAGCATCTGGGTAAAATCCACCCATATTGGTCGAGGTGATGGATAGAACATGAACAGCAGACACACTTTGCAGAACACCTTACAAGAATGTCCTAGGGTTGAAATAATTGGCTTCCCATTGAGACAGCCATCTTCCTCTAAGCTAAGTAAGATTCCTGGGGGTTAATATTTCCCTCAGATTCCCTTTAATTGAAGGAGAAAACCTGAAAATACAAGAGAATGTAGCTGTTGGAATCTTGAACAATAAATTGGTCAGGTGGCGTTTGTGGAGAGAAATGGCTAGATGACATTTTGGGTCAAGATCATTCTTCAGACTGCTGTTGAACATCTGACCTTTCTCAACAACAGATTGCAGAAGGCATGCATCTCTCCTACCACCCCATTAGTCCAGCCTAATTCATTAAGGTAATAAATGTGCTCTATAAATTGCCATATTGATTTTTTGGCATCAATATAAAATTGATTGATTTATAATTATCTGAAAAATCTCTGTACGTTGCTCTTTGATTGAACGTTGTGTAGAGAATATCATTACTTCCTGATATCTAATTTGCTTGGGTTGTAACATCTGATTGTTCATGAGCAGATGTCATTAGAGGCCGATAATTGAAAAGCCATAAACTGCAGTTGCTTGAAATTTGAAACAAAAGCAGACAAGGCAGGAGATTTGAAGAGGTCGGGGCAGCACTTGTGCAGAGAGGATGTTCAGGATGATGCAAGCCAATTGATCTGAAATGCTAACTTTGTTTCCTTCTACAAATACTGCCCGATTTGATCAAGTATAGCAATTCTTTCTGTTTAATCTCAACTGCAGATGATTAACCACTAGCAGATTGGAATTTTCCACTGGAGGTTTGGCTCCAATCTGAGGGATCGGATATCCCTTGTTGAAAGTAAATGCATTTCTAGTAAATTGAAAAGGTAGAAAGTAGCCCAGAAAATGAAGAAGACAAAACCAAAAAAATGACACCTTATCTTTGAATATTGACATATGCTATAGCTCCAATTTACTGTTTGAAGCACTAATAGAAATGGAAACACAATGTTAATCAGTTTAGTATACTGCCAGAATAAGTCTTGTGTAGGATTCCTTGTGATCTTTGTAGATTGAAGATAAAACATAGAAGAGTACAGCACAGAAACGGTGCCAATCATGTCGTTCAACTAAGCTCCCCTGCCCGCACAAAGCTCCATTTTCTGCCTATCCATGTCTCGATGTCAAAGCCTCTTCTCGAGTCACCATCGACATTTCATGGGCCCCTTTGACCCTTCTAATTGTTTGCTTGAGTTTTTTTCCTGCTTACATTCTATTTCTCAAAGGCCTGTCTGATTTCATTTTTCTAAACCTTACATTTCTTTACATTCTTCCTCCCTTCTGGAACATGCTGGTCATGACCTCTGATCAGCTGGCCTTCAAATGACTGACATGTCAGTCGTGGACTTACCCAATGACAACTGCTCCCAATTTACTCTCCCAAGCTCCAGCCCAATAATACTGTCATCTGCCTCGCCCTAAATTAGTAACTTCCCTCAAGGTCCAGACACATCCTTGTCTTGAACTGTCTTATATTTTATAGAATTATGATCACTGTTTCCAAAATACTCTTCCACTGAAATGCCGGGCACCTAGCCTGGCTCATTTCGCAGTATGTCCAGTATGGTCCCTTCTC
Source organism: Leucoraja erinaceus (assembly GCF_028641065.1). Classification (NCBI taxonomy): domain Eukaryota; kingdom Metazoa; phylum Chordata; class Chondrichthyes; order Rajiformes; family Rajidae; genus Leucoraja; species Leucoraja erinaceus. Next base: position 2,951,576 of record NC_073401.1, on the reverse strand, counting down.
GAGTTATGCCATTCACATACCATTTCCAGAAATCCTCTTGAATACACCTAAGATACCCATTGTGAAAATCTGTGTCTTTCGGATCTTTTCATAATCTGTCTATATATCTGTTCCTCTATCTCTCACTGGCTATTGGGAGACTTATAGTGTAATTCCATTAGAGTGTTTGCACCTTTCTTATATCTGAGCTCTATCCATATCTCCTCAGTGGGTGAACCCTCCTCTCTGAGTGCAGCCATGCCATTCTTCCTGATTGTTGAAGCTACTAATCAACCATTTTACCTCCCTCGCTCTATCACTGAAATCCTAGAACATTGAACCGCCAGTCCTGTCCCTCTCGCAGCCAGCTCTCTTTAAGGATAACAACATTATAATACCTGTACCATGAGCTGATAAGGCTCTGAGTTCATCTGCTTTACCCATTATTTTGTTGCGACAAAATATATATACTTCAGCGCATCAATTTCACCATGTTCCTTAACCTCACCCTGCATGTCTTTCCTTTGTGATTTAAGGGGCTGTCCCACTGCGGCGACTTAATCTGCGACTTTAGAAGAGTGTCTTCGTCCTTCAAGCTCGCAGCATGGTCGACACTTGGTCCTAGGAGGTCCTATGAGGTCACTGGAACGCTCCTTCATGCTCGAGGGAAGTTCACGAATGTTCGCGGCCTCAGCTTTGAATCGGAACATTTTTCAGCATGTTGAAACATTTTCCGCAAGTAAAATTTGGTCGGCATGGGTCTTTTTAACTCGTAGTGCAGTGGAGTGGGGTCACTATTTAGTAACAGGCAGTCGAGGGCAGCCGTAGGCAATCTCCTTTGCTGACCGGGCATTTTGATTGGCATTGGAGTTTTCAGGACCCAGGAAAACCGACTGGCAGGTAAAATGCCCGCTAAACTTTATTATACTTCTTAAAAGTGTCTCCACTCATTCTCCCCTCCTTTCTCCCCCCTTCTCTCCGCGCCCCTTCCGCGCTCTCTAAAGGACGTACCGTTACTGTGCAGCCGTCTTTTACCTTCCTCTTCATCGCGGGTGTGAATTTCAGACAGCGCTCCCCCACTTTCACTGGCCCCCGCCTTAGCGATGTGTTTGCGTGTGTGTGCGTGTGCGGTCGGTCGATCCAGCTCGCGGTTTCAACGCGGACGGCCGATCTAGCTCGAGGTCTTCCAGGCGAGTGCCCTCGAGCTTGAAGGTCGGGGACACTCTTGTTAACTCGCGGATTAGGTCACCGCAGTGAGACAACCCCTTTACTGATCTCAACTGCTACCAACCCATTAGTTCTTCCCATTAGACCTTAAGGGCCTGTCCCACTTGGCAATTTTGCCGGCATCATACCAGGGTCGCTGAAAGATTTTGAACATTTTACAATCCAGCAGTGACAAAAAAAATGTTGGGACACTTAAAAAATCACCGCGTCATACGTCATCACGCCATATCACGCCGTGTATTTTTCGGTTACCTGATTCGTCAGTTAATGATGCAGGCTTTCGCCGAAAAGATCGCCAAGTGGGACAGGCCCTACACCTTCACCTGTCCGATCATCCTCATTCTATCCACACTATCCAAATATCACTACCCCAGAGGTCCTGCTTCTTAACCTTTTGCCTAACTCCCTGAATTCATTCTGCAGGACTTCATGTCTTTTCCTACCTATGTCATTTATACCAATGTGTACATGACTTCTGGCTGCTCACCCTTCCCCTTGAAAATGTTCTGCAGTGGCTCCAAGACATCCTGGACCCTGGCACCAGGAGGGCAACACACCATCATGGAGATAGACACAAAAAGCTGGGGTAGCTCAGCGGGTCAGACAGCATCTCTGGAGAAAAAGAAAAGGTGATGTTTCAGGTCGAGACGTTTCTTCAGATTGAGAGTCAAGGGAAACGGAAACAAAAATACCTCGCCTTATGTTATCCTCAGCCTCTTCGCCAAAGCCTCCTGAGCCTAAACCTTAACATTTCCCCGCACAATGCATCCTCTCCCAACACGGCTGTTCCAATTAGGCAACTCCACTGTACTTTCACTTAGAGAACAGTACAGTATAGGAACAGGCCCTTCGGCCCACGTGTTTGTGCTGAACATGAAGCCTAGTTAAGCTGGACTCATCTGGATGTGTATGATAATCCCTCAATATGAATGTGAAACACCTCTTAAACACCACTACCATAACTGGCAATGCGTTACAGGCCCCCACCACCCTTTGGGTAAAATAACTTGCCCACACATCTCCATTCTTCTGATATGCTGCGATGCCTCCCAATAAGACAATCAAAGGACTCTTTTTAAAGTTTTCCACAGCTGTACAAATCCGCCCCTGGGTTTTGAAACTGACTATCTCAGGCATCCCAAAATGACAAAGAGAAACCAAAGTTGGAAACGACAGGCATACATTTTGCAGTCAATGGGGGTGAAAATGTGAACATAATCCTGTCTTTGAAAACTTTCCTAATATTTTGAAAGCCATGTGACCAACTGCAATGAAATCTGTAATAAGAATAAGTTTTATTAAGAAATTATGCCTCTTTTGAACTTGTGGAGCAGTCAGACAATAAATATTTCTTGCTTCATACCTTGGTTAAGGATTATGAAATGCCTGTAAACTTAATTTGATTAGCTATATTTGTCTGACATTTTACACAGAATGGGTTTTGGATATGACTTTATTAAGTTTTCGGCAGAGTGGCATGCATTTATATGAAGTGGATCATTAGCTTCATCTTCTTCATAAATTGCCTTCTATTCTACCAACCACAGCTTTTCACTTACATCCTGAAGCATATCTTGCTAATTGCTAGTCACTTTAAAACTGAATGAGGTTATCAGGAATCGGAGAGTCATTCTTGAACTTGACAGGGAGATAAGGTGCTCCTGAAACTAATTAACTACATATCTTGCGTGCATTTATCTGTTTTATCCAAAGGCCATCCATTGTCATTTCCCTAACACTTTGGAGATCATTCTTTGTGTTATTGAACAAATATTTCTTGATTAGTATTTGTGTTAAAGGTCATGGAGAAAAGGCAGGAGAATGGGGCTAGGGGGGAGAGATAGACCAGCCATGATTGTACGACAGAGAAGACTTGATGGGCTGAATGGCCTAATTCTGCTCCTATCACATGACTTTATAAGTAGGATGGAATTTTCTAAGAAGTCTTCATCTATAAAATACCTTATGAAACTTCATTAAAGGACATTTTACAATTGAGAAAAAGTGTGTTTACATTTAGTGAAAATGCCAGCATATCAGAATGGCTGGGTACAATTCAGGCATTTGTGACTGAGTGCATGCATTCCAGATAATCACCTTAATGATTACAATATTTAAATGAGAATATCCCAGTGTTAATCAACATTTAAATTTAAATCCTGAGATTTGCCATTGAAGTCGGGGTGAAAAGACTAGAAATCATTTCATCAAGGCTCATTAAGAGTTAGCCAGACTGCATCAGTTAGTAATTGGTTCTCCTCGGTTGCTTTTGGGAAAAGGTTTCATGAGAGTATTTGTATTGAGAAGCTAATTTGTGTGCGTTGGGATCAGGACTGGTGTTACCAGGGTTTAAGAAGGAACTGCAGATGCTGGAGAATCGAAGGTACACAAAAAAGCTGGAGAAACTCAGCGGGTGCAGCAGCATCTATGGAGCGAAGGAAATAGGCAACGTTTCGGGCCGAAACCCTTCTTCAGACCGGTGTTACCAGGGTTGTGCCCAATATAATAATAATAATCTTATTTATATAGCACATTTTTAGTCAACTTGTATTGACCCCAAAGTGCTTCACATAATTACATTACATTTACACACAGGCAAAGGTGGGTGAAGTGTCTTGCCCCAAGGAAACAACGACAGTATGCACTCCAAGCGGGATTCGAACCGGCTACCTTCCGGTCGCCAGCCGAACACTTAGCCCATTGCGCCATCTGTCGTCCCTTCAATGAAGCAGCAACTGCAGTGAGCTGCAAGTAGCCAGTCAGGGGATTGAGGTCATCGTGTGATGGGTGGAAGCTCAGCTTTTATGTCTATTCCAGGTTGTTCTTGGCATCAGACATTGTGGGCCAAAGGGCCTGTATCTTGTGCTTGTACTGTTCTATGTTTCACATTAGGTGATGACAAGCATCTGCACCCTTCTAAAGGTGGACCAGCTACTGGAGGACGACACCCGCTGGCTTCATCAATGACCTCCACCGTTAGATTTGATTTTGCCTTCCCACCTCCTGCACATTGATGGTGTAGACCAGTGGTTCCCAACCTTTTTTAGTTCATGGCCCCCTTGGGCTCTTTAATTTTTCTGTGGCCCTGACACATTATTAGCAGAAAAAAAGTGGTCCCCTTCATTGAACCTGTGGCCCCCTAAATTCCCAAATTTTTCTGTGGCCCCCCTGAAATTTACCATGGCCCCTTTAGGGTGAGATGGGCAATGTTAAAAGGAGATCATAAGATTGGAAAGCTTTGAGATCATAAGATCATAAGTAGAATGAGGCCATTTGGCCCATCAAAGTGGAGATGTTGAATTGTAAATATAGAGATAGAGATGCAGAAGGCAAGTTGTTTTACCCAGACAGTGGTGGATGTTTGTACAACTCCTGCAGGGATGATGGAGGAGGCAGTTACCACTGTGGCATTTAAGAGGTTTTCAGATAAGCGCATGGATATGCGGAGATTTGGGGAGTATAGATCATATGCAGACAGATGTAATTGGTTTTCTAGGCATCCTGTTTGGCACAGACACTGTGTGTCAAAGGCCTGGTCCTGTGCTGTACCGTTCTATGTTCTATGTTTGGCAGAACTCTCAAAGTCAGCCACAAGCAGCTCATCAGACAGAACAACAATCCCATCGACACAAAATGCTGGGGCACCTCAGCGGATGAGGCAGCATCTATGGAGAGAAGGAATGGGTGACGTTTCAATCTGAGCGACCTGCCTCCACCAACGCTCAAGTCTCTGAGATCATATCACAAAGGAATGGTAGCAAATGGTGGAGTATTATTAAGGGATTAGACAGGCCATATGCAGGAAAAATGTTCCTGATGTTGGGGGAGTCCAGAACCAGGGGCCACAGTTTAAAAAATAAGGGGTGGACCATTTAGGACTGAGGAAAAACTTTTTCACCCAGAGAGTTGTGAATCTGTGGGATTCTCTGCCACAGAGAGCAGTGGAGGCCAATTCACTGGATGTTTAGATATAGGGCTAATGGAATCAAGGGATTTGGGGAGAAAGCAGGAACGGGGTACTGATTTTGGATGATAGAAACATAGAAACATAGAAATTAGGTGCAGGAGTAGGCCATTCGGCCCTTCGAGCCTGCACCGCCATTCAATATGATCATGGCTGATCATCCAACTCAGTATCCCGTACCTGCCTTCTCTCCATACCCCCTGATCCCCTTAGCCACAAGGGCCACATCTAACTTCCTGTTAAATATAGCCAATGAACTGGCCTCAACTACCCTCTGTGGCAGAGAGTTCCAGAGATTCACCACTCTCTGTGTGAAAAAGGTTCTTCTCATCTCGGTTTTAAAGGATTTCCCCCTTATACTTAAGCTGTGACCCCTTGTCCTGGACTTCCCCAACATCAGGAACAATGTTAGGGAAGTCCCTATGATCAATATGATCATGATCAGCCATGATCATATTGAATGACGGTGCTGGCTCGAAGGGCTGAATGGCCTACTCCTGCACCTATTTTCCATGTTTCTATGTTTCTATGTTTCTGTGTACATCTCGAAGATAGACACAAAATGCTGGAGTAACTCATCGGGACAGGCAGCATCTCTTGACCTCTATATCTCTTTCCTTTATAGTAAAGTCTTAATTCCTCCAAATTGCATCTTTAAATGGAACTTTAAATTGAAACCACACAAATAAGCTCTGTGCTACACCAGTGCTCATGCCTGAAGCTGGAAGATACATTATAGTGAGGTTCATCCATTAAAATGCCACAAACAGGTGCACTTAAAGTCCTTTTGGGTTTCCCATTCATTATTAAGATGTCTTCCTGCTCTGAATATGCGTCACTTTTTGCCCGGCCTATTGTCCTTGTATTGTGCAATGTTATACTATTTTTTAATTACTTCTGAACCATTAAGACAGGCTATGAGAACATTAAAAAGAATAACGTAGTTATATTATACATTAAATGCAGTTTTTAAATCTCAAGGTGCTTTGCAGGATTCCTGGATCATCAATCAAACTTTGCCTCTGTGGAAATAGAGGAGCAGATGGCCAGATAATTGGATAAATTAGTACGTTTTAAGGAAAATGTAGAAGAAAGAAGTGGAGAGCCAGAGTGGTTTAGGAATGGAGCCTTGAACTTTGAGAGAAGAAGTCGGCACGGTGGCGCAGTGGTAGAGTTGCTGCCTTACAGCGCTTGCAGCATCGCAGACCCGGGTTCGATCCCAACTACGGGTGCTGTATATACGGATTTTGTGCATTCTCCCCGTGACCTGCGTGGGTTTTCTCCAAGACCTTCAGTTTCCTCCCACACTCCAAATACGTACATGTTTGTAAGTTAATTAGCTTGGTATATGTAAAAACTGGCCCTGGTGTGTGTAGGATGGTGTTAATTGAATTGAATCCGAATTGAATCCTTTATTTGTCATTCAGACCATTTGATCTGAACGAAATGTTGTTGCCTGCAGCCATACATGTAATAATAAACAACACACAGTAAACACAAATTAACATCCACCACAGTGAGTTCACCAAGCACCTCCTCACTGTGATGGAGGCAAAAGTCTTAGGGTTGCTGTCTCTTCCCTCCTCTTCTCCCTCTGCGCTGAGACGATACCCCACCGGGCGATGGTAAGTCAGTCCCGCGGTTCAAGCTCCGCGGCCCGGGGGTGGTCGAAGCTGCCGCCCTCCAGTCCAGCGGACGCAGTTGTTGCCACGGGAGTTCCGGAAAACAGGCATCAACCTGTGACCCGCGAGCTCCCGACGATGTCATCCACTGGCCCGCGGCCGAGCCCCGGATTCAGGTCGCCGCCGCCAGAACGGCGCATCAGCCGCCGGAGCACCGTCTCCGCCCCGCACCGGGCCGCCCACACGGAAATGGACAAAAACTTTTATGGTCTAATTGGCAGGGATTGGGGTGGAAGATTGCAACCTTCACGTGGTCCGCCCTGTTTCGAAGAATGCAATCAACCCGGCGTGCACAATCAAATAAGATCAAATAGAACAAGTTGTCTGACAACTTTAGGCTGTGCACGCCATACTCAAGAAGATGACGAAGGCAGGGATTGTAGAATATAAAAAATCTTCTGTGGCATGTTGCCCTAAAAGTTGAAAGATCTGTAAATGCTGAATACAAAATCAGATAGATCTGATTGAAGGAAATTTGTAGGGCTGAAGCAATCTTTGCAGATGCATTACATCCACAACAAAATGGAGGAAATGGGAATTGCTTATGTTAGGGTAATCTGAACATATATACAAAATACTGGGAATAATTAAGTCATCCAGCTAAGGAAACATATCCTTCACCAGAGGGATTCTCAAGCAGTTGAAAAATATTTCAAGGATGTATTCCCTGAAATATTGCATATATCCTGCACATACACATTTGTGTTGTGAAGTGTTTGGCCATGTGGGATACAGCTTCAGAGTTAATGGCAGTAATAAAACCGTTCATAACCAAGAGTGAAAGTGATGGCTGCCTTTGCATACAACCTGGAAGCCCCAAAATTAGGTTTACTAATTTTTCGCTGTTTGGGAGGTCAAATGTTAGAGGAAAGTGTAAAGTTAATGACAAGACTTAACAGCATTGATGTTCAAATGGAACTTGAGGTCCAGGCTCATAGCTCCCTCAAAAGTGGCAACAACGGTTGATAGAGTGATAAAGAAGGTGTATGGATTGCTTGTCTTCATCAATGTAGCACCAGGTACAAGAGTCAGAGAGTCATGTTACAGCTTTATAGGACTTTGTTTAGACCGCATTTGCAGTATTTTGTGCAGTCCCGATCACCACACTGCAGTAAGGATGTGGAAGTTTTAGAGTGGGTGCAGAAGATGTTTGCCTGGAGTCTGTCTGGATTGGAGGGTGTTGGCTCTAAGGAGAGGTTGGGGAAACCTGGAATGTTGTCTATGAGCATCAGAGGTTGAAGTGAGAGGCTGATAGAGGTGGATAAAGATATGAGAGACATAGATAGGGTCGATAGTCATAACATGTTTTCAAGGGTGGGAATAGCAAAGACTAGAGGGCATAGCTCTAAGGTGAGAGTGGAAACATTTTAAAGATGTGTGTGGCAAAAGTTTTTGCAGAGGGAGTGGTGGGTGCCTAGAATATACTGCCGGAAATGGAGGGATATAGATCACGTGCAGGCAGAAGAGATTATTCTACTCTTGGACTGTACTCTTCTATGTTTTGCCTCACTAAATAAGTGTAACATTTGGTCACTTCAGACAAACAACACAAATACTTTGTAACTTTGCCAATGTCCTTTATGTGGCGGCTCTTTGCTTACCATGATTATGCAAAGCAAAGAATTCCACTGTGACTTGTCACATGTAACAATAAAGTTTTCATTCATTCACTCATTCACTCATTCATGCATTCAAGCATTCATTCAATCATGCATTTATTCATTCATTCATCTATTCATTCATTCATCCATTCATCCATTCATTCATTCAATCATTCAATCATTCACTCATACATTCTTTCATTCCAAGGGTGGCACGGTGGCGTAGCATTATAGTTGCTGCCTTACAGTGCTTGCAGCAGGGGAGACCCTGATTCGATCCTGACTACGGGTGACTGACTTGGTCTCCACAACCTTCGGTACGGAGTATGTACCTTCTCCCCATGACACGCGTGGGTTTTTCCCCCGAGATCTTCGGTTTCCTCCCACACTCCAAAGACGTACGGGTTTGTAGGGTTGATTGGCTTGATGTATGTATAAATTATCCCCAGTGCATGTAGGATAATGTTAATGTGCGGGGATCGCTGGTCAGAGCGGACTCGGTGGGCCGAAGGGCCTGTTTCCGAGCTGTATCTCTAAAACTAAAACTAAAAACTAAACTCAAACTTCTTCCCCTCTCCTACATAATTTTCCACCATTGACCTATGGCATCTTCATTCCCCACAAGGAAGAGGATTTTGGCTGGCGTGTTGGCATTGTGTGGCATTATAGCTGTGTTCCTGGTGTTGATTGTCTTGCCCAAGCAGCTGCATGAACCAACAAACGTATTCATCATGATCTGCAATTCATTGTCAGTTAGAGACAAATGCACCATTTTCTGTGAAAAGCAGACTCTGGGGAGTGATTTAGGTGACATGTCATTTGCACTGAAAGCATCAGATGCTCAACACACTGCTGCCCATTCTCAATGAATAGCCAGTTTGATTGTCTATATTAATAGCCAGTTTAATTGAGAAAAATAGAGAAGTTGCCAAAGGCAATCATTTCCCTGCTTAAGAATTATTGCTTTTGTGTTTGGCGTTATCAGTTGATGTCTCATTCTCTGACCTGATGATCTTGCTGAAATCTTTGGATAGGGACAGCAACTTTGTAGGGAAGTCCATTTTCAACTACTTTTTCCCTGTTTCTTTGAGTCTAGAATTTACATTAAGTTAAAAATAATCATTGTTTAGGAGCAAGATACAAGTTCACCCAGCATTCCCCCATCGTCAATGTGGATGTGAGGAGACAGACGCTGGCGATCTGTGGGTTGTCCCGGCACATCAGTCTCGGTCTTGAAAGAGGTGCTGGCTGTCCTGGCAGCTCAGTCCAGGTCTCGAAGGAAAAGGCGATCTCAAGGTTGTCCTGGCAGCTCTGACTTGGCCTTGAAGAGGAGGTGTTGGCGGTGTCGAGTTTCTCCTGGTGGCTACGTGTTTGCCTCAGTGGAGGAGCTGGCAGCCTCAAGCTTGTCCTGGTGACTCAGCCTTGGCACTCCATGTGAGGTGTTAGGCTTCCCCCAGCACACTCAGTCTTGGTCTCAAAGGAGGCGCTCCCTGCCTAGCCTTGTCCCAGCAGCTCAGTCTTGCCCTGCAAGGAGGAACACACAATTTGTTTTCAGTTTGTCCCGGCAGCTCAATCTGGGCCTCAAAGTGAAGGCGCTGGCAGTCTCAGGTTTGTCACAATGGCTCAGTCTTCCTCCAAACTGGCACAAGAGGAACACAGGAGGGCTAGCATGGGAACTAGCAGGGAAGCTAGCAGGGAGGTGCCCCTCTACCTCTCCATTCCTCTTCCTTCCTTCCTTTTTTATGATCTTATAGGAACAGATAAAATTCTTGAGGGACTGGATGGGCTAAATGCAGGAAAAATATTCCCAATGTTCGGGGAGTCCAGACCCAGGAGTCACAGTTTAAGAATAAGAGGTAGGCCATTTAGGACGGAGATGAGGAAAAAGTTTTTCACCCAGAGTTGTGGAAACTGTGGAATTCTCTGCCACAGAAGGCAGTGGACGCCAATTCACTGGATATTTTGAAGAAATAATTGGTTATAGCTCTTGGGGCTAACGGAATCAAGGGATATGGGGAGAAAGCAGGAACGAAGTACTGATTGTGGATGATCAGCCATGATCATATTGAACCAAACCAGGTAGTTCCAAACCAAGGCATCGGAGATGTCCTCATTCTTTAGGGATCAGGGCATTCCCCTCTTCGACAATAAATGAGGCTCTCACCAAGGTCTCTTCTATGCCCCATAGCTCCGCTATCACTCCCCATCCCCCCACTTGTAACAAGGACAGTCCCCCTTGTCTTCACCTTCCACCCTACCAGCCATCACATACAAGTGATAATCCTCCAACATTTTCGCCACCTCCAACGGGATCCCACCACTGGCCACATCTTCCCTTCTCCTCCCCTTTTGGCTTTCTGCAGAGACCGCTCCCTCTGTAACTCCCTGGTCAATTTGTCCCTTCCCCCCAAACCACCCCCTTTCCTGGTACTTTCCCTTGCAACCGCAGGAAATGCTACACTTGTCGCTTTACCTCCCCCTTCAACACCATCCAAGGACCCAAGCAGTCTTTCCAGGTGCGCAGAGGTTCACCTGCACCTCTTCCAGCCTCATCTATTGCATCCGCTGTTCTAGGTGTCAACTGCTCACATCGGCGAGACCAAGCGCAGGTTTGGCGATCGCTTCGCCCAACACCTCCGCTCAGTTCGCATTAACCATCCTGATCTCCCGGTGGCTCAACACTTCAACTCCCCCACCCATTCCGAATCCGACCTTTCTGTCCTGAGCCTCCCCCATGGCCAGAGTGAGTCCCACTGCAAATTGGAGGAACAGCACCTCATATTTCGCTTGGGAAGTTTACACCCCAGCGGTATGAACATTGACTTCTCCAATTTAAGATACTCCTTGCTTTCTCCCTCCTTCCCCTCCCCTTCCCAGCTCTCCCACAACCTGCTGTCTCTGCCTCTTCCTTTCTTCTACCCCCCCTACACATCAGTCTGAAGAAGGGTCTCGACCCAAAACATCACCCATTCCTTCGCTCCATAGATGCTGCCTCATCTACTGAGTTCCCCCAGGTTTTTATCGACCAATGATCATATTGAATGCTGATGAAGGGCCGAATGGCTTCTTCCTGCACCTATTTTCTATGCTTCTATGTTTCTTTTGTTCTGGCTGATATTGCCTTGACGTTTAAGGAGGAGGCTGACGAGGTTCAGCTTGTGCCAATCCAATAACAGCTAATTGGATTCAGCTGCTACTTATCTGGCTGTGACCTCACTGCATCCAGGAGCTCTGTCCAAGGTGCTGAAGTTTTTCTGTAGCCAGCTGCTGGTGTTGGTGCTGAGGGTTTGTTTGGCTTCTCCTGGCTGGTCTGCTGGTGACGGGGATCATAGTGGCACCCAAGGGTGGAGGCACTGCCACACGGAACATTCATCAACTAAATCTTTAAGAAGAGTGTACGGCTTCCAACTACCCACAGGGGATAACCTCCATTACAATATACAATCATCCACATCCACAATGTCAATTTTGAATTGAGATCTTCCTTCAAAGCACTTTGTTGGGAGGAAAGCATGCCTGCATGTGGATCCCCACACTGATACTGAAATATTGATGATGAGGCCCAGAACATTTCCAGAATATATTGGCGGAGGCCTTCCCGAGGGTGCCCGGAAGGTTTGTCAGTCGACAGGACCTTGCCCGGTGGCACAGTGGTTGAGGGGCCTGCCCAAAGCCTTGTCGGATGGCAGGATGGGGAACTCACCCAAAGGCTCATCGGTCGGCAGGACCATTAACCCACCTGAAAGCTCATCAGACGGCGTAACTGGGAGCGAGCTGGAGACGTCAGATGTGAGGAGCGTGGGGAGGAAGGAGGGTGAATCAGGGTAATGCCTCCAGTGCATTAAACGTAGGCTGCAGGAGGCAGCCCAGGAACACATAGATGGGCGGGTGAGCAGATAAATGTCAGTTCACGGGAACTGCTCCAGTACATGGAGCACATGTGTCGAGCGGACTTTGGGCTTTGAATAATGGCACCAAAATGGCGATGCCCGCCTTGTAATATATGCAAAAAGAATTTCACTGTGCAGTTGCATATTTGACGAATAAAGCTCAATTGAACTATTTTCATGTGCTAGAAACAGGCAGGTTGTGAATTTGGGGAAATTGCTGAAAGATGCTGGGAGTTTTGACAAAATTGGTGATGTGCACACGGAACAAGCTGCCGGAGGAAATGATTGAGGGAGATAGAATAATGACATTAAAAAAAAGTGATGTGGATAAGAAATGTTCAGAGGGGTAAATAGACACATGCGATTAGGTTAGATGGTATTTTGAGCCTCAAGGGCAAGTTGGACCTTTTCTCTGACTCAATGCTTGTAGGGGTGTTGAGATATTGTTGGAAAGATCTGGCGTTCAATTGTTGGGCAGGCAGGGGGTAGGGAGGGAAATAAAGACGGAAGATCAGGTCCAGACATTGGGATGGATCACGGCTCTGGAGACTACTTGATGTACGGACTGGATGTGGTCTGATGGTGATGACCCAGAGGACAGCAATGTTGAGAATGCTTAAAACCATAAGGTTAGTATTATATTTAAGAAGGTTCAAGCCAAGCGAAAGATCTGCCAGTCCCTCTAAATTGGGTAGATTCTGTGTGAGGCCATTATGCCATTTATGAGCCAGGATTGAGGTATATAAGGTCATAAGGAATAGGCGTAGAATTTGGCCCATCACAGCTACTCCGCCATTCAATCATGGCTGATCTATCTCTCCCTCCTCACCCCATTCTCCTGCCTTCTCCCCATAACCTCTGACACCCATACTAATCAAGAATCTATCTATCTCTGCCTTAAAAATATCCACTGACTTGGCCTCCACAGCCTTCTGTGGCAAAGAATTCTACAGATTCATCACCCATTGACTAAAGACATTTCTTCTCATCTCCTTCCTAAAAGAACATCCTTTAATTCTGTGGCTATGACCTCTAGTCCTAGACACTCCCACTAGTGGAAACATCATATACGTACTGATGTACATCAATATAATGTTCAAATGTTGAACAATTCACTAGGACATATTAGTGATTTCAGTAGTTATTTGTGATTAGGTTTTAGAATGTTGATGTCATGAGAGAACTCTTTGCATGGACTTCTCCAGTACTATATCACACACATTTTCCAGACTAACATATTTTTAATAAATCCATTTTCCCAGAATAAATTAACCCAAATGTCCACTTAAAAGCTTATTTTATTCCGGATATTGGTTTCCAGTAGTTTCTTGTGCATTAAAGTCAGGCAGATTGAGCTGCTGTGTCCTGCTTTGTCCGGTTCCAATTCTTTAAATGTTGTTATAAGAATCCCAAAGTTTGCAGCCACAACTGCCGTACTCAGTGCAGGACGGAACTGCAGATACTGGTAAAAACCGAAGATAGACACAAAAAGCCGGAGTAGTCAGCAGGACAGGCAGCATCTCTGGAGAGAAGGAATGGGCGATGTTTTGGGTCGAGACCCTTCTTCAGACTGCAGACTCAGAAGACTGAAGGCTCAGTCTGGAGAAGTGTCTCGACCCAAAACGTCACCCATTTCTTCTCTCCAAAGATGCTGTTGGTCCTGCTGAGTTACTCCAGCTTTTGGTGTCTATTTACTGCTGTACTTTTTGTGGATTGAAAGATTCTAAGCAAAAGCTCTGCTTTTTCTCCATCTGCATCTTTTAGCCAACTTGAATTCATTACATCTGAATTAAGTGAGTTTTTGTTTTGACCCACTGAGTCCATTCACACCAGTTCTATGCTATCCCACTTTTACAGCCACTCCCTCTACAGGGGCAATTTACAGAAGCCAATTAATCTACATCAGTCTGAAGAAGGATTTTGGACCGAAACATTGCCTATTTCTTTCGCTCCATAGATGCTGCCTCACCCGCTGAGTTTCCCCAGCATTTTTGTCTACCTTCGATTTTCTAGCATCTGCAGTTCCTTCTTAAACAATCTACAAACCCGCATATCTTCAGGAGGTGGGAGGAAACATGGAGAACGTGTAAATGCCACACAGACAACACCAAAGTTCAGGATCAAACCTGTATAAAACCAGGATCTGTGATGCTGTGAGGTAGCAGCTCTACCCGCTGCTTCACAGTTTGGCATTGTATCTCTTACAATAATTTAAAGAGCTTATAAATATTCTGAACATTTACATATCATTTCCCTATATATCTCACTCCTGTCCGTAAATCCCCTTAATCCGACATAACCTTAATGTCAACTGGTAAAAAATTAGTTCTTTAACTTTGTCCTTTACTTCTGAAGGAGTTTTTAATGCCTGCCAAAGCCCTGCGTTAGTCACCGACACATTTTTAGGTCTATGCTTGATCACGTTGGCTCGAAGGGCCAAATGGCCTCCTCCTGCACCTATTGTCTATTGTCTATTGTTTATTAGTGGGAAACACAGCAGTAAGAAACCTACACTTGGAATTGTGTCGTGAATTTTTTTAATTCAATCCATGTAGGAGATACATGAACCTCAGACTGCCTGCTTTATTTCAGAATTTTAACAGCCAGCTCTAAAGACAAAGTTCTTTGCTTCTGCTCATCATCATGGGCCCGATTTCATGAGTTGAAGCCAGCTTCACTCTTTTAACTTTAGCTTGCATTTATTAAAGGAGAGCTGAATAATGACTTTACCTGCTTGAGAATCTATGTTGCAGTTTATTTTAGTTTAGAGGGACAGCACGGAAACTTCAGCCACCAAGTCTGCGCCGACCAATGATCCGCACACATCTACACGATCCTACACACACTAGGGACAATTTTACATTTTATACCAAGCCAATTAACCTACAAACCTGTATATCTTTGAAGAGTAGGAGGAAACCGAAGATCTCGGAGAAAACCCACGCCGATCACGTCGAGACCCTTCTTCAGACTGAAAGTCAGCATGGCTTTGTCAAGAGTCAAGAGTGTCTGAAGAAGGGTCTCGACCCGAAATGTCACTCATTCCTTCTCTCCAGAGATGCTGCCTGTCCCGCTGAGTTACTCCAGCATTTTGTGTCTATCTTTGGTTCAAACCAGCATCTGCAGTTCCTTCTTACTCAACTCCCTACATAATGATCTTGACTATAGTTTTTAAATGGAAGGTTTTAGCCCAGGGCACTCCAATGACCCAGCTGGTCATGAAATCATTCTGCCACTTCCCCGCAAAGTGATACCACCCTTGAAAAAGACTTTTTACGGAAGAAATGAAATGCTTTCTTTGGAGGATAAATCAACGTAAGTCACTGAAGCCTGTTCATCAATAAGATTAGGTAGGGTTTGGTATGACTCTAGGGTACAGATGGTTAATCTATCTATCTGGGAGAGGAATTGTAATGATCATAGGCAGGTCTAGATAATTAGATGAATTAATTAGATTGAGCATACATTTTCCATCCCCAAGGTTTTCTTCTGCTTATAACGAAATCTTCCATTCCAGGTTAAACCACTGCAACTTAAGTGTTTTTATAATTCTCATTAACTCTGATGCTGCTTGCCACATATTCTCCATTGAATCCTGTAGCTGCTAAAGCCTATTTGTCAGCTGGCTCCCTCCCGTTGGCTCCAAACTCCTAGGAGGAAGACAGATCAGATGAAGTTTTCACTGGGATTATTTCTGCATGGGTACGCCAGCTAATTTAGGAATTACTGCTAAATTAAACAGCCTCAAGACTTGGGTGTGGTACAGTGGCGCAGCGGCAGATTGCTGCCTTACAGCGCTTTCAGCGCCAGCGACACAGGTTCGATCCTGACTACGGGTCCTGTCTGTATGGAGTTTGTACGTTCTCCCCGTGGCCGCGTGGGATTTCTCCGAGATCTTCAGTTTCCTCCCACACTCCAAAGACGTACAGGTTTGTAGGTTAATTGACTTGGTATAAACATGTAAAATTGTTCGTAGTTTCTTAGTTTTTAGTTTTAGATATACAGAGCGGAAACAGGTTTTTCATCCTACCATGACCGCACCATCCAGCGATCCCCATACACTAACATTATCCTACACACAATAGCGACAATTTACATTTATACCAAGCCAATGAACCTACAAACCCGCATGTCTTTGGAGTGTGGGAGGAAACCGGAGCACCCGGCGAAAACCCAGGTGGAGAACGTACGGGGAGAACGTACAAACTCCGTACAGACAGCACCTGTAGCCAGGATCGAACCCGGGTCTCTGGTTCTGTAAGCGCTGCAATGCAGCAACTCTACCACGGCGCCACCGTGCCGCCATAGTGTGTGTAGGATAGTGTTAATGTGCGGGGATCGATGTGGATGTGGACCGAAGTCGGTGCGGATCGATGGGCCGAAGGGTCTGTTTCCGCGCTATATCTCTACAACTAAAACTAAAACATAGAAATGGCAGACTTCCCTTTATGCTTTCACCCAGGCGATCACTCACACTGCTCCATTTCCCCTGTGCTTTACTTACAGTACCTCCATATATTCTCCTTTAACTGATGTAGTGACACCAAGCCGATCGGCAGACTCACCTATTATTAGTACCAATGTGGGCTTGGTGGCAGCCAACATGATTTAAGCAGCCTGAGAGTGTGCATTTTATTCACCTTCTGTTGCAGTGGCCTCATGCCTATCATCCATCCAAGATAATGGTGTTTAAGTCATGGACAGGCTTGGGTTTCAAACTCTTGGCCTTGATGCTTGGTGTAAATCACTCAACCGCTTAAGCTGGATAAGTAACCTTGGTATCGTGACCTTGCGGTTGGAAGCCAAATATTAAACTGCTTGAAACAACGGGCCACTCTGCAAGATGGGATTTTCTATAATGGTTATTGTAAGTACACCATGAATCAACCTGCCAAGCAGTAGTCGTGGTCAAAATAGACAAGTGAGATTCAACACTCATATTAACAACAAAATCAAGTGGACATCACGATTCAAAGGCATTATATTCTTCTGTACGTTGACGGTGCTTGCAACCTAAATGTTATGCTGATGTTCTGTAAAAGCTTTATGAAAAACAAACATGTTTATGTACTGCATATAATAAAAAGGACAACAGAATAAAAAGGGTCTGAAGAAGGGTCTTGTCTCGAAACATCACCCATTCCTTCTCTCCAGAGATGCTGCCTGTCCCGCTGAGTTACTCCAGCATTTTGTGTCTACCTTCGATTTAAACCAACATCTGCAGTTCTTTCCTACACGTCACCTATCCATGCTCCAGAGGTGCTGCCTGACTTACTCCTGCACATTGTGTCTTTTTCTACAGAATAAAATTACAGTTTACAGGGTTAAATGAGTCGAATAGCTGGGGTGCATCAATGGGGTGCGTTTCCAACAGAAGCTACTAGAGAGGAGTGGCAGGAGCAGTGAACATACAGAGTGCCAACTGGGCAAACAGGAAGGGATTCTACATAAAGAAATGACAGAAACATAGATACATAAAAAATAGGTGCAGGAGTAGACCATTCGGCCCTTTGAGCCAACAACTCCATTCAATGTGACCATGGCTGATCATCCAAAATCAGTACCCTGTTCCTGCTTTCTCCCCATTTCCCTTGATTCCGTTAGCCCTAAGAATGGCTGTAACTCTTGTCAAATCTGTGTACTGCTGGATCATTTTTAATTGATTGTATTTTTGCCTCAACAGCAGCTAAAAAAAGCAGTGTTGAAGCCACTCCAATACTTCTTTGTCTGCTTTCAATGGTGTATGTAGCAGGGACAGTGAGCAATGCACTCACCTCTCCGTTAACGTGAACTGCTTTGTAGGTCACCTTAACATATACTCAGAGAACCTAATTTCATGAACAGCTTGCACCCAGTGAAATATGGTCACTGTGATTGGAGCCATGATTGGAACCGTACATCTAACTCTCTTCAAGAGCCACTGCTTATCGCCTGCAATCATTAGTAGATGTGATTGCTCCCGACCTGGGCAGGTTTGTGGAAACCATCTTTGGGATGGGAGCCAGCAACTGATTCCGGATGCAGCTTTGCATGACTTGGGGGATAAAGTGGGGGAAGGAAGGCTCTCTATACACAAGGACTCAGAACATCAGCCATGGACAGTCAACCAGTCGTGGGAGGAGGTCATACTCAAGGTGACATTCGGGAATGAAGTCCATAGCTTGTTTATGTAGTACACATGTGGTTTAATTAACTCACTTGCAAGGCTACATTTCACAACCACATCTATCATCAAATTCCACTGTTGAGCAACTCAATGCTAGTCTCACACAATGGTCTTGGCAATGCATTGTCTATTTCACTCATCTAACGTACACCCCTCCCACACCTTGACAAACTATTAGTTCAACCTCAATTAGTTTGGGGCGGCACGGTGGCACAGCGGTAATGTTGCTGCCTTACAACGCTTGCAGCGACTACGGGTGCTGTCTATACGGAGTTTGTACGTTCTCCCCGTGACCTGTGTGGTTCTCTCCGGGTGCTCCGATGTTGCTCCCACACTCCAAAGACGTACAGGTTTATAGGCTAATTGGCTTGGTAAAATTGTAATTTGTCCCTAGTGTGTGTAGGATGGTGTTAGTGTGCGGGGATCGCTGTACCTCTAAACTAATCTAAATGATACTAAACTAAACTAAACCTAAGACAAAGATCTCCACATTATAACCTGGAAGGTAGATCACCCAAGCACATTTTTAAACATGCCATGGTAACTTTTAAATGAGAGATCGACACAAAATGCTGGACAAGCAGCATTTCTGGAGACAAGGAATTCCTCTCCAGAGATAGTGCCTGACCCGCTGAGTTACTCCAGCATTTTGTGTCTATTTTCGTTTTAAACCAGCATCTGCAGTTCCTTCCCACATAACGACCTTTTTCCTGTCGGGTCTCCGTTGTCATTGGGGCCTAGCACCGTGGAGCGGCCTCCAGCCTGAACGACCTGGAGGCTCCAGTCACGGAGCCTGCGGAGCTGCGGACTTTACCATCGTGGGGCTGGCCGGCATCAGAGCGTGGGGAGCGGTGGTGACTCGCTGCTGCGGCTCAACCACGTAGCTCGGAGGCTCCAGCAACGCAGCCGCAGCCGCAGGTCCGGTGGACTGTCGGGACATCGGGAGCTCGTGGGTCCGGGTGGAGAGACCGCTTTCCGGAGCTCCCGTAACGCGACTTCTCTAGCCCGTGTCGTGGCGTTGGAACGACCCGGAGCGGGGCCGTACATCGCCCGGCGCGACTTCATGGCCGTGGGACATTCCAGCGCCCGCTGGGGGCTCCAACTTCGTGACATTTAGACCGGGAGCGGGTTTCGTACATCGCCCCGCGCGGCCTAAAAATGGCCGTGGGACTTATCATCGCCCGGCTGGGGCTTCGACATCGGGAAAGAAATTAGAACAGGGGGGAGAAAAGACTTTGCCTTCCATCACAGTGGGTTCACTGTGATGGATGTTTTTGTAAATTGGATTGTGTGTATGTCTGTAGGATATTGTCTTTGCTTGTATGGCTGTGGAAATGGAGTTTCGTTTGAGCCTCATTGAGGTTCAAATGACATGTAATAAATATTGATTGATATTGATTGATATTGATTAAATTGACATTTATTCACTTTGCTGGTGAAGCCATGACCTTGAAGCACACAAAAACTCACACAGGAGAAAATAGCATAAACTGTATTTGCTTCTATGACATTGACTCATCAGCAATTGAAGAGGTTGCCGGCCATTACTGCCATCAACACCCAAAGGACAAAGATGACAATAGCTGGTGGCATGCTGACATGTAATCCCCATTTCCAATCCACTTTCTAGACATCACACTAACTCTTCAAACAGCTTTTGGTGTAAACATAGGTTTCTTGCTTGTTCCCCCTACCCATCTGCCCAGACCCACATCCACAACTCACACAGATTTGCCGGTACACCTTTCTTCTTTCAGTTTGTCAATAGCTTCCCAATTGGGCCATTGGCAACTAGTGGAGAGTAAGTCATAGGAACAGCATGCCCAAGTTACACTTGTCCAACCTGCCAGCGTTTGGTCCATATCCCTCCACCATATCAACCTACCTGGCAATTGCAGTCACCAGATCAGGTTCGGACACTGTACACGCTGTCGGGGGTTCGTAGTAGCAGAACCTGCACCTGGTGACTCGTGGGCAATATGGAGCCACCAGCTAGGCCATCAACACCGAGGGCTAGAGTGGTGGTAATCTACAGTTTAGTTTAGTTTAGAGATACAGCGCTGAAACAGGCTCTTCAGCCCACCGAGTTCGCACCCACCAACACTTTCCGCACACTAACACTTTCCTATACACACTAGGAACAATTTATATGTGTAAGAAAGAACTGAAGATGCTGGTTTAAATCGAAGGTTGACACAAAATGCTGGTGTAACTCAGACAATTTATATTTATACCAAGCCAATTAAACCACACTGGGCAAGGTTGCGCATGGCCTCTGATTCAGAAGGTTCCAATGAGGCCACTGATGTGGCAGTCTCCAGTTAAACGATATCTGACATGGACAATGAGAAGCTTGGAGCAGTGGCAGACCTGCCTGAAGGACCCTTTTTAATTCTTTTTTTTTAAATTTTTATTTTTTTTAATTAGAAGTACAGTAAATTACAGTAATACACATCACATATATCTTATTACATTTGTTGTACCACTTCATTTTTCGAGCTTTAAAAAAGGTAGAAATAAAAGAAGTAAGGAAAGTGAGCAAGAGTCGTGAAGGTGCAGGAAAGTGTTGGGAAAAGAAAGCCCCTTAGAGAAGAAGTTAGAGAAGGAAGTAAAGAAAGGAAATAGACCCTAGAAAGAAAAGAAAAAAAAGGAGAAACAATCGCTCTATTATAACACAAAACTCCGCAAAAAAGGATATACCAACCGTGTTTTTATTACCCCCCGGGGCACATAAATCTTGACCTTGGCTTTTTGTGCAGAGGTAGGAGTTTATCTTCAGCAGGGAAATGGTGGCCAGGTCAATGCTTCTGGACACAACTGACATGTGCAGAGACTTCATCTCCTCCTGTCATTAGCTAAGCACCATTCTGTCAAACCTTCTGACCTCCAACTCAACCTCCGGCAAGCTTGCTGCCTTACTGCGCTTGCAGCACCAGAGCTTGCCGGTTATGGAGGATTTCCGGAGGTAGAGTGGTTGGTAGTGGAGTTCTCTCCTGCAGATGATCGTCAGGTTATCTATGGGTGATAAACACTAAGCATTAGTTGGATCCTCACCAGCCCAATTAGCAAGGCAGGCATCAACTCCGCGCAGCATTAAGATTGGCATCAACAAATGACAACTTTTCTTGTCCCCAGAGTGTATAGTTTATTTTTTTTAGTTTAGGGATACCGCGTGGAAACAGGCCCTTCGGCCCACTGATCCCACACCGACCAGCGATCCCCGCACGTGAACACTATCCTACACACGCTAGGGACAATTTACACATACTCCAAGCCAATTTACCTACATACCTGTACGTCTTCTTCATACAAACTTCATACAGACAGCACCCGTAGTCGGGATCGAACCCAGGTCTCTGGTGCTGCAAGCGCAGTAAGGCAGCAACTCTACCGCTGCGCCACCATGGTCGCCCATGCCGAGTGTTGTTCTGATGTGTACCACACTAACTAATTTGCTCACTTGATAAGAGTCTAGCCAAAGATGTGAACCATCGATTGGAACTGGAAGCAAATCGGCATCCATGTAGTGAACAATCTGGTGCTCCCTGGGTGAGTTTAGTCTCCTGAGACTTTTAAATTATACTTTTGCAGCAAGCCCAATAGATTATCATTGTAAAAGTCATGAAGATATCCTTAGTTGAAATAAGCGAGCAAGCAGAACAGAAGTGTGTGTGCTACTGCTTTCAATTTATTCTGCATTGTGTGCAAGTTGTGAAATGAAGTCTTCTTTAATATTGTCTGTAGATTCTGCCACTGTCTACTGAGATGCCACCTACTATCTGAGTGCATTTAGCATGAACAATGATCACTTTATGCTGAATAAGTGTACAAGTTTTATTACTGTGCAAGTATGGAACTTCAGTGGAATATATATTCCTCTAGTTTGGCATCCCAACTTGGTGTGAGACTATTAGCAAGGTTTAGTCGTTTGCTACTAAAATGAAGCATCAGGAATTGTTCTGCGGAATAATACGGTCTGCAATTTCATCAACCCTCTTCAAACTTTGCAATTTAAATGGAAATCAGACCGCATTGAACACCGACAGTTCTGTGAGTGAGAACATGCAGGATCGTGCAGGAGATGGAAACATGCTGGAGGTTGGTGGAGGATGATGCGGTCTGGACAGAGAGTGGTGTGTGACTGGGTGGAGAGTGATGTGGGATGAGGGGGAGAGCAGTGGGGGACAAGGCAGAGAGCAGAAGGGCTTTAGATGGAGAGTGGTGAGAGTAGTGGGGTCTATGTGGATAGTGTTGTGGGGGTGGGGGGAGTGGTTTGGGGGTGGGGGGAGAAAGGTGTGGGGGGTGGGGGGGGTGGGGTGGTGTGGGGGTGGGGGAGAGTGGTGAGGGATCTGGCAGTGCTTATTATCTGACCACTTTATATCACAATGTTTAAGAAAGAACTGCAGATGCTGGAAAATCGAAGGTAGACAAAAATGCTGGAGAAACTCAGAGGGTGAGGCAGCATCTATGGAGTGAAGGAAATAGGTGATGTTTCAGGTCAAGACCCTTCTTCAGACTGATGTGAGGTGGGGGGGGGGGGGAAGAAGAAAGGAAGAGGCAGAGACAGTGTGCTGAAGGATAGCTGAGAAGGGGAGGAGAAAGTAAGGACTACCTGAAATTAGAGAAGTCAATGTTCATACCACTGGGGGGTAAACTGTCGAAGCGAAATATGAGGTACTGCTCCTACAATTTATGGTGGTCCTCACTCTGGCCATGGATGAGGCCCAGGACAGAAAGGTCGGATTCGGAATGGGAGGTGGAGTTGAAGTGCTGAACCGCCAGGAGATCAGGTTATTGGTTATTTTGAACAGAGCAGAGGTGTTCGGCAAAGCGTTCACCAAGCCTACGCTTGGTCTCACCGATGTACATCAGCTGACATCTAGAGCAGCGGATGCAATAGATGAGGTTGGAGGAGGTGCAGGTGAACCTCTGCCGCACCTGGAAAGACTGCTTGGGTCCTTGGATGGAGTCAAGGGTGGAGGTAAAGCGTCAAGTGTAGCATTTCCTGCGGTTTCAAGGGAAAGTACCAGGGGAGGGGGTGGTTTGGGTGGGAAGGGACAAATGGACCAGGGAGTTATGGAGGGAGCGGTCTCTGCGGAAAGCCGAACGGGGAGGAGATGGGAAGATGTGGCCAGTGGTGGGTTCCTGTTGGAGGTGGCAAAAATGTTGGAGGATTATCTGTTGTATGTGACGGCTGGTGGGGTGGAAGGTGAGGACAAGGGGGACTCTCTCCTTGTTATGATTGGGGGGGATGGGGAGGGAGAGCAGAGCTACGGGATATAGAAGAGACCTTGGTGAGAGCCTCATCTATAGTTGAAGATCTATCTGCTATACTAGACTAAGTGGGACCCGTTGGGTCCCATGATCACTCCTCCTGGGCTAATATGGGCATTTTGTGCAAAAAGGACTGGTTTCTTGGCTAATAGGGGCCTTGTGGGCCAAAATTAGTGGTTTCAGGCAGACCAAACATCTTATTTCATTTCATTTACAATTCCATTTCAAGCGCAATTCCATTTCAAGCGCAAGGCAGGCCCAACAACAAATGGCATTGCCATTTCATTTCCATTTTGCATTGCAGTCTCAAGCACAGGGTAGGCCAAACAACTCTAGGGAATTTTTACTCGTACGAGCCGCTACGAGACATCCATGAACTCCTACAGACCCACTACGGACATTTTCCGAGTTCGAATCAGGGGAAAACCTGGGAGAACTCTTGAATTACCTCGTACAGTGCGGCAGGCTCTTTACAGTTTTCAGGCTTCTGTACCTTCTTCCCGATGCCAGGGGTGAAATGAGTGCGTGGCCATGGTGGTGTGGGTGTCTGATGATGCTGGCCACCTTTTTGAGGCAGCGACTCTGATAAATGGATGGTGGGGAGGTCAGAACTGATGATGGACTGGGCAGTGTCAGGCATAAATAAAGCTTACCACCCATTATGTGTTCACTATCGTGGAAATTCTACAGGAATATAGAAAATGAAAGGCTGAAATTTAAGCATGTTCATTAGGAAGGCAGAGAAAACATGTAATACCCACATGGATTTTGACAAGGGATTGAAAAAGATCCAGACAGGTCAAAAATATGAATGCACATGCAAAGGAAAATGGTAAGTTTGATCCAAAACTAGCTCTGTGGCAAAATGTGAAATGTATTGGACAGTGGGAATTTAGTGACTGGATGTTGCTGACTGTGGGTTGCTTATTGCAATCATACATCAATGAAATTGGCTAATGACAGCAACATTACAGCTGACATGGAGGAAGGAATGTGAACAATAAAACCGTTTAGCAGACACATCAGCAATAGGACGTAACTGCCTGACTGTGGCAGGTCGTACATGAAACAAAACAAGGACAAACCAACTTGACCTCATCCTTATCATTCTACCTTCGGCTGATACAAGATGATGCCCAACCCAGGCGACTATCTGCGTGCTTGCCACTGAAGCAGATCTACACTCATATATATCACAATCGCGCCGCTTAAAACTTTCTGCGTACAACAACATTTCTAACGAACTATGATCTTCTTAAACTCCTATCAGATCTGTCCCCTTATCATGTACCTAGACACAGTAAATAGCTCGATTAACCATATAACCATATAACAATACAACAATTACAGCACGGAAACAGGCCATCTCGGCCCTACAAGTCCGTGCCGAACAACTTTTTTTCCCCTTAGTCCCACCTGCCTGCACTCATACCATAACCCTCCATTCCCTACTCATCCATATGCCTATCCAATTTATTTTTAAATGATACCAATGAACCTGCCTCCACCACTTCCACTGGAAGCTCATTCCACACCTCTACCACTCTCTGAGTAAAGAAGTTCCCCCTCATATTACCCCTAAACTTCTGTCCCTTAATTCTGAAGTCATATCCTCTTGATTGAATCTTCCCTATTCTCAAAGGGAAAGGCTGGTCCACATCAACTCTGTCTATCCCTCTCATCATTTTAAAGACCTCTATCAAGTCCCCCCTTAACCTTCTGCGCTCCAGAGAATAAAGACCTAACTTATTCAACCTTTCTCTGTAACTTAGTTGTTGAAACCCAGGCAACATTCTAGTAAATCTCCTCTGTACTCTCTCTATTTTGTTGACATCCTTCCTATAATTGGGCGACCAAAATTGTACACCATACTCCAGATTTGGTCTCACCAATGCCTTGTACAATTTTAACATTACATCCCAGCTTCTATACTCAAAATCTTTATCTTTATTTTGCATATCTTTACCTTCCCAACAGTGCAGTGACATTCTGCTCCAACTCCAGTTACAAACATGCAGACGACATTGTAATCATGTATTGTCTTTCCGCTGACTGGTTAACATGCAACAAAATCTTTTCACTGTACCTCGGTACACATGACAATAAACTAAAATGATAGTCCATGATAGAGGTGATCATCGTACTGTTCTTGTGGAGACAAAGTCAGGTTAGGTCGCAATACACATATATTTACCAGGATAGTTAAATCATCTGAAACGTACATTACCATGATCTATATCCGTATGGTTCTACTGTTACTATCATGTCGGACAATGTAGGTTCATTATGGAGATCAGGGCAGTCAGAGCAGGACCAGGCATAGGCAAACATATTAATGAGGTGAAGAAAGACACAAAATGCTGGAGTAACTCAGAGGGACGGACAGCATCTCAGGAGAGAATGAATGGATGAGAACCAAAATGTCACCCATTCATTCTCCCCAGAGATGCTGCCCGATCCGCTGAATTACACCAGTATTTTGTGTCTATCTTCGGTGTAAACCAGCATCTGCAGTTCCTTCCTACACCTATTGATGGACTAGCTGCCATTCAGGATTGCTTGTGCTATTGACAGAGCACAAGATTAGATTACAATGAATAGATCGGACTGAATCGCTAGCAGCCTACCATATCTAGTCATGGGTCATGATGGACAATTAAATAGCTCCCAAGAGGAGAAGATCCAAGTGAGTCCACACCCTCAACACAGATGCTGCACGACCTGCTGAATTCCTCCAGCACGTTGCATTTTCTCAAGATTCCAGCATTTTCAATCTCTTGTGACTTCTTGATGATGCATCTCGTTACCTTCCCAACAGAGCAGTGAAATTCTGCTCCAACTCCAGTTACAAACATGCAGACGACACCACTGTATTGGGCCGCATCTCGAACAGTGGCGAGATGGAGTACAAAAAGGAGATAGAGAGCTTAGTAAGAAGTTGTCAAGCCAACAACCTCCCCCTCAATGTCAGCAAGATGAAGGAGCTGACTGTAGGGGGGTAGAGTACACACTCCAGTTAGATACAATGATGATGGTGGAGATGATCAAGTACTTCAAATTCCAAGGATTGAACATTACCAAAGATTTGATGTGGTCCAATCACATTGATAATGCAGCCAAGAAAGCTTACCAAGTTCTTTAGTAACTTGTCAGTTTCTTTGTTGAACTAAATTAAGGCGCATGTTGCAATCAAAAGCGCTTGAACAATTGGTTGGGAAGAAACAGCCTGAGAAGGCTAAGGAATTCCGGATGTCCCAGTGATTAGAGTGTTACAGCATGGAAACAGGCCCTTCGGCCCAACTTGCCCACACTGGCCAACATGTCCCATCTACACAATCCCACCTACCTGTATTTGGCCCATATTCCTCTAACGGAGATGAGGAAACACTTTTTCACACGGAGTTGTGAGTCTGTGGAATTCTCTGCCTCGGAGGGCGGTGGAGTTCTCTGGATGTTTTCAAGAGAGAGTTAGATAGGGCTCTTAAAGATGGCGGCGTCAGGTGATATGGGGAGAAGGCAAAAACTGGGTACTGATTGTGGATGATCAGCCAAGATCACATTGCATGGCGGTGCTGGCTCGAAGGTTCGAATGAACCACTCCTGCACCTATTGTCTACTGTATATAAACCTGTCCTATCCATTTGAAGGCTTTGTGGGTTAGATACGAGGATAGGTGGAGGGGCAGGTTGTGGAGAGAAAGCAGGGACTCTGCAGAAGGACTTGGACAAGTTGGGAAAGTGGGCTGATAAGTGACAGATGGAATACAGCAGAGCAAATTGTGGAATCATGCATTTTGGTAATAGGATTAAAGGTGTAGACTGTTTTCTAAATGGGGAGGATTCAGAAATCAGAGGTGCGAAGGGACTTGGGAGCGCTGGTGCAAGATTTCCAAAAAGTTAATTTGCAAGTCGAATCAGTAGTAAAGAAGGCAATGCAATGCTAATATTTATTTCGAGAAAACTGGAATATAACAGCAGGGGTGTAAATGCTGAGACTTTATAAGGCGGGGGTCAGTGCGCATTTATTGTAAGATGTTTTCAATGGCCTTTCAGAATGGCAGGCAGTGATTAGTGGGGTGCCGCAAGGCTCGGTGCTGGAACCGCAGCTATTCACAATATACAGTATACTAATGATTTAGATTATTGAATTAAAAGTAACATTAGCAGATTTGCAGTTGACACAAAGCTGGGTGGTAGTGTGAACTGTGAAGAGGATGGTATGTGGATGCATAATGTCTTGGATAGGTTGGGTGAGTGGGCAGATGCATGGCAGATGAAGTTTAATGTGGATAAATGCGAGGTTATCCATTTTGGTGGCAAGAACAAGTAGGCAGATTATTATCTGAATGGTGTCAGTTTAGGAAAGGGGGAAGTACAATGGGACCTGGGTGTGCTTCTAGATCAGTCACTGAAAGTAAACACGCAGGTACAGCAGGCAGTGAAGAAAGCTAATGGCATGTTAGCCTTCATAGCGAGAAGAGTTCAGTATAGGAATAAAGAGGCAGCATAGGTTTACGAGGTTAATTCCCAGGATGGTGGGACTGTCATATGATGAAAGACTGGAGCAACTGGGCTTGTATTTACTGGAATTTAGAATGATGGGATCTTATAAAACCATATAAAATTCTTAAGGGATTGGACAAGTAGATGCAGGAAACATGTTCCCGATGTTCGGGGAGTCCAGAACCATGGGCCACAGTTTAAGAATAAGGGGTTAGGCCATTTAGAACTGAGATGAGGAAAACGTTTTCACCCAGAGAGTTGTGAATTTGTGTAATTCTCTGCCTCAGAAGCCAGTGACGGCCGATTCACGGGATGCATTCAAAAGAAGGTTAGATAGAGCTCTTAGGGCTAGAGGAATCAAGTGATATGGGGTGAAGGCAGAAACAGGGTACTGATTGTGGATAATCAGCCATGATCACATTGAATGGCGGTGACATTTTCTATGTTTCTACTACGGGTGCTGTCTGTAAGGAGTTTATTTGTTCTCCCTGAGTCTGCATGGGTTTTCTCTGGTTTCCTCCCACACTCCAAAGACGTGCAGGTTTGTAGGTTAACTGTTTTTTGTAAATTGTCGCTAGTGTGTAGGATAGAACTCGTGCACGGAGATGGCTGGTCAGCACAGACTTGATGGGCCAAGGGCCTGTTTCCACACTGTATCTCTAAACTAAACTAAATGGTAGATAGATGGGATGGAGATTGAGAAAGTACTTCTTCATCTGGTAGTAGGGGCTTGACAGACATTGTCTGAAAAGATAGTGGGTGATATTTAAGACAAACTGCTTAAATTTCATGTTTTAGTTCTTAAAACTTAAAGTTAAACTCTCAAAGTTCTTAAGTTCATAAGTGATAGGAGCAGAATTAGGCCATTCGGCCCATTGTCTACTCCACCATTCAATCATGGCTGATCTATATTTCCATCTCAACCCCTTGCAGAACTGATGTGGGGATAATTCTCTGGTGCTGTTATGGAAATTACGAGGTATTAATTTCTACAATTATATTATTTTAAACACAATATTGATGTCCCACTTTGCTGAATATTATCGATTCTTTGTGGAATTTAACTGTGGTCTCATACTCTCAGCACCCACAGCGGATGAAGAAGGGTTTTGGCCCGAAACGTTGCCTATTTCACTCGCTCCATAGATGCTGCCGCACCCACTGAGTTTCTCCAGTACTTTTGTCCACCTTCGATTTTCCAGCATCTGCAGTTCCTTCTTGAGCAGCCACAGAATAGTTTAGCTGGAACAACAACAATTTATTATTGTGAACAGAATCACTTGCCTGGCAATGAATTGTGTCTCACAAAATAATAGGTGTTTGGTATGTTTGCAGTCTAAAGTGAAAGTAAGATTTGGGAGGAATAACACAATACTGAAAGCAATTTGTTAACATGCATTTCCAATTCATTCTTGAATCACATTCTGCTTTCAGTTTGCCCTGTACTTTCAGCAAAGAACAGTGGGTTTGTGCATCTCAAGCAAGTGCACAATTTGAGGCGACTGCGGAGGCCTCAATAGGCCCGACTATAGGTGGACAAGGGGATCGGGACTGGACTTTGTGCCTTCCCTCATAATGGGAACCATTATGGGGGGATGTTTTTTTTATGTTTATTGTTAAATTCTTTAATGTTGTGTCTTATCTTTATCTGTGTGCTGCATGGCAAGACAAATTTCACTACACCAATTGGTGTATGTGACAATAAATGTCCTTTGTCCTTTGTCCTTATAGGTTTTAGTTTATATGCAAAGATCATAATTCAATTAGATTTAACAGTTTTTATTGAAAAGGATTAACATGGAATTGGAATACAAATACTAAATTATGGCAAGGCCAATTTTATTAGCCTGAGATGTTCTTTCTTGCAGTGGAGATATCTGGACTCTTGCAGTGGAGTCATTTACAGCACAGAAGCCAGTCCTTTAGTCTTATTATGAGATATATACCTCAACCAAATTTTCCATGTACAAAGCCATGCTGACTGTCTCAAATCAGTCAAAATTATGAAGAAGCATCCCGACCCAAAACATCACTTATTTATGTTCTCCAGAGATGTTGCCCGATCTGCTGAGTTACTCCAGCACTTTGTGTATTTGTGTAGGAAAGAACTGCAGATGCTGGCTTACAACAAAGATAGATACAAAATGCAGGAGTAACTCAGCGGGACAGGCAGCATCTCTGGAGAGAAGGAGTGGGGAACGTTTTGGGTTGAGACCCTTCTTCAGACTAAGAGTCAGAGGAGAGGGCGACTAGAGATATGGAAGGGCGAGGTGTGAAAACAACAGATCAAAACAGATGTAGTTCAAGGAAATGTAAAATGGTTCATTGTTAGCTGAGGGGAAGGTGACAATGAGGCATACAATCAAAAAAGTAAAATTCATCAGGAGGACAGAAAAAACTGTTCAAATTAGTGAAACTTTGTGTGTTTTTTTTTGTCTTCAATCAGTCCTTGCCTTCACGAATACTGGTAGATCCCATCTCTCAGAATCCCCATCCAGTAACCTTCCCACCAATGATATTAAACACACTAGTCTGTCGATTCCTGATTTGCCCTTGCAGCCCTTCTTTAATAATGCAACAATTTTACTATCCTCTAGCCCTCTGGTACCTCAGCTGCGGCTAATGATTGTATAAATATCTCTGCCAGGGGCCCATCAATTTCTTCCCTGATACCTATGGTCAGGGCACTGAGGATTTATCCACCTACCTTAAGGTGTCAGAGCGATGTGAGGCTTTCAAGAAGGAGTCTGTAAAGATTCAATTACATATATATGTAGCCATTAATAGAGAATAAGGGTTTCCAATTCTACATGCCCTTGGATGTAGAGGATTAAACAAGGCAGAATAAAGACACGTACTGAGTGTAGCGGCAGAACGATTTTTATATCGTTCAATAGATTACTCCCTCTAGCCACTAAGTGGACTACATGGTGAAGGGGAGTGTCTTTATACGCATGCGAGCTCACCGTCAGAGACCTTCAGAGCTTCAGCTTATTGCTTTAAATGTTAGAAAACTCCACGTGTCGCCATTACACTTTGCATGGTCAAAGGGTAAACCTTCTCCATGCTTGTCAGAAACAAAACTAAAAGCTAAGCTTCTGCGCAAGAAACATAGCTCCAAACAGGCCCAAAAATATGTTATAAATCCCAGCCACAATATAACGGGCAGTCTAAAATTCAAAGACACCTGCCATAATTAATGACACACAAAAAATAAGCCAAATGGCCACTACATACCGGCCCCTAATTCTTCAGAGTATATAACGAGGCAATTATTAATAAACATCAAAAAATAACCATGAAGGCTTAACATATATCAAAAGCAAAAAGTCAGGGAATTGAACCCTGGTCTCCCGCGTGACAGGCGGGGATACTAATCACTATTCTAACGAGAAAAAAATAGCATGTACTATATATCCAAATTCTTCATCGACTCTTCGATCTTCACTTTCGCCTTCTAGAAGCAAGCATAACTAACTTATTAATCTTATTAAAACACTGGTTTTAGTTTAAAGTCGTACCGTTCGCACCAAACCCTTAAAATCAGGCATGATACCCAATATATAGTTCAAAACATAACAGTCCAAAGCTTTGATAGCATGAAACGTCTTCCTCCATGTCCGATCAACTCATGGATGTGTTGTAACAGCAATGTTGAAGTGTGAAAATCCTTCAAAAGAATAACAGGATTTTTAGCAATAAAGTTCATCGTTAGGTTTGGTTTAATTTCCGGATCATTAACAGAGATTTCAAATCCCAGCTCAAGCTTTGGCCATTCTCTGTCTGGCTTACAGAGAGACTTTAGTTCATTGATCCATCTCTTATCGCTTAAGAAGCAGTTGGCTGTCAGTTCTCTGGAAACTTCATCTGCAGGATTTTCTTTTGTGTTAACATATTTCAGTTGTACAACATTAATAACTGCCAATGTTCTTTCCTTTGGAAGATTATCTCCGTCCAAATTCATCTCTCTGGTTTCTTTGGCTCTACCATCTGGTGGAGTGCTTTCACAATGGTCGCTTATCCACTTGGAGAGTGTGAATCCTCCCTTATTGCAAAGAGGTCAGATGTTCTACTGGTTGAATTGCTTCCTGCTCAGTAGACATGGATTTTAAGCAATCATCCATGTAGAAATTATTCTTCAAAGAGATTCTTCTTTCATGAAATTTAGTGTTCTCGTCAAACTTGTGTTTCAAATTCTGGGTACGTTGCTCTGCCATACAACGATTATTCAGCAGATTAACACTTTTTTGTTTGAAAGGTAAGTCCAGACAATAGTGTCCGTCAATCTTTACTGAGTAGTTCATAATATCCACAAACTTCAACTCTTCATTTGGCATCTATTCAGATTCTTTATTGGTACTTTCATTGAAGTCATGATGGTATTGCTTCATCACCAGCTTTTTTAATTTATCAGTAGATATTTAATTAACAGCAATGGTATGATAGTTCTTCTGATTCCGGTTTTCTTTATCTTTAGTCATGGTACGTAATCGAATCTTAGTCTCTTCTCCTGTGATGTTCAGTCTTCTCGTCAGGTTTTCTGTGTAAAAGGTAGTCAGACTTTTGTGATCCAACAAAGCATATGTTTACAACACTGTATTCGTCTTGCTATTCCTTACCTGTACTGGTAAGATAGAAAAATTACAAGGTCCAACTCCAGCCCCAATATGAGCAGTTACTTGAGGCGAGGTGATAGCATCACTAGTAGTTGGCTTTTCGCCCTGTTCTGTTTGCTTCGGTTCATCCTCTTCTATTTGCTCTGATAGCTCTTCATCTATTTGTTCTGGTTCTTCCTCTTCCCAATGCTCTGGTAGCTCTTCTTCAGTGTGAAGTGCTTCCGGAGGATATTGCCTGCACTTATAACAATTTATAGGACTCTCAAATGTCCTTTTTACAAACATCCAAAACAGATCTTATCTTCATATTCTTTCATCTTGAATCTTCGACACCATCTTATGGTGTGACCAACTTCATCACATAATAAACAAAATATTATTTGCTTGCTAGTAGACACATTCTTTCATCTTGAGGAGTAGGCCATGGCCCTTCGAGCCTGCACCGCCATTCACCATCACCCGTACCTGCCTTCATCCACCCCCTGATCCCCTTAGCCACAAGGGCCACAAACTCCCTCTTAAATATAGCCAATAAGTTTGGCAGAGAGTTCCAGCTACCACTCTCTGCGTAGTTCTTCTCATCTCGGTTTTAAAGGATTTCCCTTTCCTTAAGCTGTGATCCCCTTCGTTTCCCTAACATCGGGCATCTAGCCTGGTTGTAAGTTTCTATAAGATCCCCTCTCAAACTTCTAAATTCAATCTTCTCGGCGACAGATAGCACAATGGGCTAGAGTTCGGCTGACCGGAAGGTCTTTCTTGGAGTGCAGTTTTGTCCTTGGGCAAGACACTTCAAAGGAATAATTACGAACCTTTCTCCCTTTCAAGGGAGATGCTAAAAATGCATTTCGTTGTCTCTGTACTGTACACTGACAATGACAATAAATTGCAATTGGTTTTTCATTTAAATTCTAGAGAGTACGATCTTCAATAGTCCTGTAGTCAGTCTGGTGGCTCTGCAATGGCAATAATGTCATTTGTACCATACTTCCTTGTCTCAAGAAATCCACCAGGTCTCTGGCAAATCCTTTTGGAAAGCTACTTTCGCTTCTTTACTCCTCATCCATTATTCCGCCTGCTTCGTATCTCCACCTTTCTCTCAGTCTTCTGGGCAACTTGCTTACTTGGAAGATTCATTTCCTCGGCCACCATTTAGATAATAGTTCATGCTTTCCTGTTTTTGCCACCAAAATGGATAACCTCACATTTATCCACATTATACTGCATCTGCCAAACATTTGCCCACTCACATGTGGCTGAGATTTTTCATCAAGCTGCAACAACCTCTCAGAAATATTGCATAATCACTCAATGCCTCCCAATCTACCGTCTTGATTCCTTTCAAAGCATGACCTTCTCCGTGTATGCATTAGCTATCCTCTGTTCATTACCAAAATGTTCTTTAAGTAATCTTCTTGCCCTTTTATCCGTAACTTTTGTTTCTAATATTTCTTCTAATGTCCTTAAGAAAGCTTCATACTGCAAAGGATCTCCAACATACGTAGGAATTTCTGCTAGAGGTAGAAGTATTTTGTCGAGCTATGATCTGGTTGAATTCAGTTAGCTTTTTCAACAATGCCAATAATCCATTCGGCTAACTTGGCTTGGCTCCACCTGTTGATAAACAGGCCTTTGTGACTCAAACTGGCCTGCTCGAGTCTGTGCACCAGGCCTCGGACAAGCGCGTTCCGCTATTGGTTTGTCTCGAGCATCCGCAGACGCTCCATTAGTAGTTTGTTTAGATCTAGCACTCATTTGCTGAGAAGAAGTTTCACCCATCTTCCTCTGTTCCAATGGGTTTTTAAAGCCATGAAATCCGGTGGACCTTGATTGTGGAATTGATCCAACTGCTGACTCACTTGGAGCAGTTTTTCCTCTTGGTCCAGAGCACATCGTCTTCAATGATCTAGAGCTGCATCTTGAACCCTTTCTTTCCAATATCTCCTTCTTTGCTTTGGCCACCGCCATCTTTGAGTCTAGTTCCAGTTCGTCGCTTAATCTATTCTTCTTCTCGCTCAATATCATGTTGCATCCTCAAGGCCTCCGCTTCTATTGAGAGAGCGGCTAGGCCAGCTTCAACTCCCAATTGAGCAGAAGCCCTTGATACCGAACTGGCTGAAGAACCAGATTTATGCCTTGATCCTCGTGGAGATATATTAGAGATATTATCCCCAGGTGCAATCTCATCTTCCATTCTGGCACCTTGTTACATAGCACTTCCAGCTACTAAGCTCGTAAGTTGTGGCATAATTTCAAATAATGACTCCTCTGCCTCATCCATGAAACCATTGAATATCTTCACCTTGTCTTCCTTCCACCGGGTGTGTCTTATGCGTTCTTCCCGAGACAGCTGTGAACACAGCAGAACATTCTGGTTTTTGCAACCTCTTTGCAGGTTCCATAGTTGGCTCACGTTAGATTTCAGTTCGATCGCGTTCTGTACTGATTCCATTCATTTCTTCTGTTTCTCAATTAATCTGGTAACCTGTTTCCATAATTTGTTTCTCTCCTTCTCGGTTTCTTTCAAATAGGCAACTTGTGAATTATCTGTTTCTTCTCAATACATGAGTTTTATGTAGCTATCCATTGACTCGTTAACTTGTTCCCATATTGAGTTTTCCTCCTTCTCGGCTCCCTTCAAAGCTAGAACCCGACCTTTCTCAGTGAGTTTAAGTTATCTAATTGGTCTTTCATCGCCACATCGTGGTTCCTCAGGCATGACACTTTCTTCATCTTCTGGCTTCATGATGTTAAAGAGGTCTTGGCAGATCGCCAAGTCTTTAAATTGAACGAACCGAGTCTTCTCTGAATTCTGCTCCAACTTTATGTAAACATAATTTCTTGGAACAATAACAAACTGATATTGTAGACAACATCTCTCCAACATCCATGGGCTTAAAGATGACGATAGTTCGAAAGGAATGAGTGTTATCAAGACTTCAAAACAATTTCCAAGGTCGGTCTCCTTTCTCCAGACAGATTGGAAAAAACACTTTCTGGCTCTTTTTACAGAAGCTGTTTACAATTAAAGCTCTGCAGCTTCAAATTCAAAGAATAATAGTCTATTTTTACTCACAATTTCTGTGATGATGTCTTTAGATCTTCAGATAAGTCTCGATGCTGTTGATAGACCTCAAGACCTTCTCTGGCCGAGATCTATTGTCTTCAGTTCCTTGGCTGGAAACAGTATTGTCTTCAATTTCTCAGCTGGAAACGGTATTCTGGCCAAAACCTCACCTCTTTCAAGATCATAGCGCAGTCTTCTGTCCCACTCTCAGGGACTTGCATTCACCCCCCTGGTCGGAGGGACCCTTTGACAATGTCACGGCAGATTTTTATATCGTTCAAGAGATTACTCCCTCTAGCCGCTAAATGGACTACATGGTTAAGGGGAATGTCTTTATACACATGCGAGCTCTCTGTCAGAGACCTTCAGAGCTTCTTCACAGACAAATCTTCTAAAACACAGCCATTTGATGAATAAATTCTTTCTTATTGATGAAAAACAATAAGATACATCCAAACATCTTCTGACACATTCCGATAATCTTCATCGAACTCCAGCATATCGCTTTAAACGTTAGAAAACTCCTTGTGTCTCCGTTACACTTTGCATGGTCAAAGGGTAAACCTTCTCCATGCTGGTCCGAAACTAAAGTAAAAGCTAAGCTTCTGCGCAAGAAACTTAGCTCCAAACATGCCCCAAAACACATCATAAATCCCATCCACAATATAATGGGCAGCCTAAAATTTAAAGACACATGCCATCATTAATGACACATAAAACAAGCCAAATGGCCACTACACTGAGAGCTCCATACAACAAAAATCCTTCAGCGGAGAAGATATTGAGTGATATTTTAAAAAGTAGGAAATGAGGAAGACCAAGTGAAATAATATTGGAATACACTGTATAAATAAAAGTCACGCAATACTCCACGATATTCCGCGTAATGTGTGTGATGATTTGAAAGAAAAAGATTTGAAATAAAAAGCTTTTTAGAGAGCAAAATGGTAAGCAAAATGTTGAGAGAGAGAGATGTGCATTTTCCAAATACTTTGCATCTGTCTTCATTGTTGAGGGTGATGATGTAGGGATTAATATAAAGGCGAAAGAATGTGAAGTGCTGTACAGCAAACAATACATAGATTGATTGATTGATTGATTGATTGATTGATTGATTGATTGATTGATTGATTGATCAATTGGCTGAAATATAGAGCATGGAACCAGGCACTTCAGACACCGAGTCCATGCTGACCATCGATCACCTGTTCTCACCGAGTCCATGTTGTCTCACATCCGCGACCACTAGATCCAGTTTCGATCCTGATCTCAGGTGCAGTCTGTGTAGTGTTTGCACATTCTCCCTGTGACTGAGTGGGGTTTCCTCGAGGTGCACCTGTTTCATGGTTTCAAGGTCAGTTTATTGTCACGTTACTAATTAAGGTACTAATTACCATGCAGCCATACAAAAAAAAGCAACAAGACACACATCTACATAAAAGTTAACATAAACATCCACCACAGTGGATTCCCCACATTCCTCACTGTGATGGAAGGCAATAAAGTCTAATCTTCCCTCTTTATTTTCCCCACGGTCGGGGGAGTCGAACCATCCGCAGTCTGGGCAATCGAAGCTCCCGCAGCCAGCGGTCGAAGCTCCCACGTCGGGGCGGTCGAAGCTCCTGGGGCTTGGGGCTCCCAAAGTCCGTCCCTAACCACAATGTTAAGTCTACAGGCTCCCGTGGTTGGAGCTCCCCAAAGTCGGTCCCCAGCAGAGGCCGTCAACTTCACGAAGTTCGTCCGCAGTCCGAACGGAGATAAAATATGGAAAAAAATTGCATCTCCGTCAAGGTGAGAGATCAAAAAAAAGTTTCCCCCAAACACCTACCCCCCACATAAAACAAGCTAAGCAACACTAAAACATACATTTAACACATACTAAAAAACCACAAAGATGGAAAAGTACGAGACAGACTGTTGGCGAGGCAGCCATTGCTGGCGCCATTCGGTGGTTCTTCTCGCATCCCAAAGACGTGCGGGTTTGTTTGTTAATTGGCTTTAATCTGTAGGGAGTGGGATAACATAGAACAAGTGTGAATGCGTGATCGATGGTTGGTTTGCATTCCATGGGCCGAAGGGCCTCTTTCCATCCGCTATCTATATCTATAATCCTCCTAAATCTTCTCTGCACTCGTTGCAACTTAATGACATCCTTGCCATAGCAGGGTGACAAAGATCGAACATTACTCCAAATGTGGCCTCACAAGCGTCATGTATAATGGTAAAACAATGTGCCAACTTCTATACTCAATACCCTGACTGATAGAATAGAATAGAATGCCTTTTATTGTCATTCAAACAGACAAGATTTGAACAAAATTTCATTCCTACAGTCTGAACATTACAAAAAAACCCAAGACCCACACTTAACACATTTTACACAAACATCCATCACAGTGAATCTCCAACACCTCCTCACTGTGATGGAAGGCAAAAGTCTTATCTCTTCCTTTGTTCTTCTCCAGTGGCCGAGGCAAACTGGGGTTCCCGATGTTAAAGCCCCCGGCGGGTGATGGTAAGTCCTGCGGCCGTTTAAGCTGCGCCGGGCGATGTTAGTCATTTAAACCCCGCGATTCCAGCTGGAGAAGTTGCCGTTGCGGGAGCTCCGAAAAGCGGTCTCCCACCAGGGACCTGCGAGCTCCCAATGTTACCGTCCACCGGGCCTGTGGCCGGAGCCTCCGAAGCTCCAAAGTTGGGTCACAGCCGCGCGCCACCACAGCTCTCCCCGTTCCGAAGACGGCCAGCTCCGCGATGGCAGGTCCGCAGGCTCTGCGACTGGAGCCCTCAGGTTGGTTCCGGCTGGAGGCTGCCGCCGGTTCCATGATGTTAGGCCCAACGACACCGGAGACCCGAGAGGGAAAAAGTCGGGTCCCCGTACAGGGAAGAGATTAAACGGTTTCCCCCACCACCTTCTTATGATATTTGCCGGGATTGAAGTCATATATAAACCTAATCTTGTCACTATAACTGATTACCTCCCCTGAAGAGGGATTAACTGTGGCTCGGTCATTTGGATTCAGACTTGCTTACTGATAGGAGGCAGAGAGTTTTTGTGGAAGTATAATCATCAGGCTGGAGGTCTGTGACCAGTGATGTCCTGCAGGCATCAGTGCTGGGATCTCTGCTGGTTGTGATCCACATAAATGACTTGGACATAAATATATTTGGGTTGGTTGGTAAGTTTGCAGATAACACCAAGATTGCTGGAGTCAAAGTATACAGTGGGATATAGATCAGCTACAGAAAAGGGCAGAGAAAGGGAAAAGGGCATTTAACCCAAGCAAGTGTGATGTATTGCACTTTGGGATGTTAAATGTCAGGGGAAAGTATACAACTAATGGCATGACACTTAAGAGCATTGATGTACAGAGGATTTGTGGGATCCGTTCATAATTCCTTGCTAATGGCAACACAAGTGGATAGTGTGGAAAAGAAGGCGTATGGTAAGCTTGGTTTCATAGGTACCAAAGATAGGAAGTTACGATACAGCTTCAAAGGACTAGTGAGGTAACATTTCAAGGAGTACTACTTGCAGTGGTGGTCTTTCCATTACAGGAAGGATGTGAAGCCTTTGGAAAGGGTGCAGAGGAGGTTTACCAGAATGATGCCTGGATTAAACACAGAAACATAAAAAAATAGGTGCAGGAGTAGGCCCTTCAGCCCTTTGAGCCAGCACCGCCATTCAATATGATGATGGGATTCAATATAATTATGATCCATTAGAAGGTACTAGCTACAGGTAGAGTTTGGACAGACTTGGAATGTTTGCACTGGAACCTTGGAGGTTGCAGAAAGTCCTGATAGAGATATATAAATCTATGAGAGGAACAGACAGTCAAGAGGTTTTGCCCAGGATGGATATTTGAATACTGAGTGCATATCTTTAAGGTGAGGGGGCAACATTTAAAGGAGGAATGGAGGGGAAGTTTTTTACACAGATGGTGGTGAGTGCTGTTACAGGTGGTGGTTGAGGCAGATTCGATAGTGGCATTCAAGAGACTTTTGGATCAGCATATGGTTATGCAGGGAATGGAGGGATATGGATTATGTGCAGACAGATAAGAGTTTGTCTTGGCATCATGTTCGCCACAGACATTGTGGGCTGAAGGGCCTGTCCTTGTGCAGCACTGTTCTACATTCTATTTTCTCTGTTCTAAGAGCATTAGTGAAATGTTCCACGTCATTAACTGCATTCCAACTCTAAAGCTGTGTGCGTTGGATTTAAACTTGAATCTCTGGATTGTTATATAAGGTTTTTGGATTATTTATCAATTTTTTAACCAATGTTGGCAGTGAACCTTTAATATGTGACTATATTAGCTTCTCTTCTCCATGGATTGCCACCTTGTCATGGTGGAGAAGCTTGTGTGGACCTGAGATCCTGAGATCGATGCCGTCTGGAGCTATACTCCTGGTAGGGCCACCCATGGCGGTAAGGTAGAGGGGGAGGTCTCTGACAAAGAGCAATCCAACTAAGAACTCAACGGTGGAACAGGCGGAGGACGATGGCTGACCTTAGTGGAGCATCACAACAGCTGTGAAGGCGGATGAAGGCTGCAGCAGAAAAGGGTCTCCGGTCGTCTTGGACTCCATGCCACTGGATCCTGACCCAGATTTGTTAGGGACCTTGGGGTGGCTGTCTGTGCACCAGTCTCCCCACGTTAAACAAAGTCACGCACTGGCGTCCTCCATATAGGGAATAGCACCCTGGAGACACCCATGGTCAGCCATGACCGAAGGGGGCCTAAACAAATATTAGCTTCATATTAGCTTCTTCCAGATCATCATCTTTAATGCATCATTTTCTTTTCTCATCGTTTTTATTTACGTTTGCTTTCTCTATTTTTTGTATGCTGCATATTTTCTCTCTTCAAAATCCAACACAGATAGGAGTTTTCTGAGCATTCTCCATCTTTTACCTGCTAGTTGCAGCTTAGTTTATTGTCATGTGAGCCGAGGTACAGTGAAAAGTTTTTGTTGCGTGCTATCCAGTCAGCAGAAAGACAATACATGATGAATTCTTCTTCTTGCATATGGTGTGCACAGCCTAAAGTTGTGAGACAACTTGTTCTGTTTGATCTTCTGTTTGTGCACGCCAGGTTGATTGCATTCGTCGAAACAGGGTGGACCACGTGAAGGTTGCAATCTCCCACCCCTGTACATGATTACAAGCGAGCCATTTACAGCTTATAGATACATGAAAAGGGAATAACGTTTAGTGCAAGGGAAAGCCTGCAAAGACCTATCAAGGATAATCCGATATCATCAAAGAGGTAGATAATAGTTAGGATAGTAGTAGACAGGAAATAAATGAAAAGAACAAATGGGAAATAAATTACCTCCTGGGAGATAAATGAACAGTTTAAATGTGGGTTTAACTGCACTGGTGACAAAAGCCAGTCCAAAGTTTGGGAACTGGCAGCACTATCAAAACTAGCTTGTAACGATTGCCCCTTCAGAAGAATGTTTAATGGGTATAAGCTGTTTTGGGGATAAGGTTATTGTTGGCACATTTCACTGAAAATTGCCGTAAAGATGTACTTAAAATGGAGTCAATAGACAGACTGACCCGTTGGCCAAAAATAAAATGTAAAAGTGAAAAGGCATCCTCAAAGTAAGTAGACAAGCAGAAGCCATCAACACTATAGACCCAGACGCAGCTGTGTAAGAAATACGAGTGCAACTTCCTGACAAAACTGTGCTATAAAAACCTGTGAGGACAATGAATTCGCTGCCCATGCTATCTTCAGCCTAATGGTATAAGTACTGTGCTGTGGAAATGACTGGCTGATGAAATCAAATGGTGACATATGTGGAGATAGCCTTGAAAGTGAAGGTTGTAAGATATGGTGTGTTGATCATGCTGAAGGTTGGTCTTACAGGTCCATTTCAGTTCTTGATTGATTTTGTTCTTACTAGTACTTGAGTTTTATGTAACTTTTGTGCTGCTTGGCAAGCTTAAGTAGGAAACTCTGACAGAAGAAGAGCCAGGGAAAGTGATTAAGGGAATGCATGTGGATTCCTTTCTATACATAAAATGTATGTAAAAATCATTTAGTGTACGTTTAAAGTATTTGCAGTGAAAGTCACACTCATTGTGATATTGCACTGGACACCACTAGACCCATGTAGGAAGAAACTGCAGAAGCTGGTTTACACAGAAGGTAGACACAAAATGCTGGAGTAACTCAGCGGGACAAGCAGCATCTCTGGAGAGAAGGAATAGGTGACATTTTGGGTCGAGACCTTCTAATTCAATTATCTCTAGCATGAGAGACAATTTCAGCCCATATTTTGCATACGATGATTAAGGCATCAATATGCCCAATGCTCTTCCTGACAATAATTTTGTACAATATTAATGGTGTAAAGTAGCCTTTATTTTTAGCATCAATATAACATAAAACATTATGATAGGAGATCTATATATAAGCAGCTGGGCTTGTACACTCTGGAGTTTAGAAGGATGAGAGGATATTTCATTGAAACATATAAGAATATTAAGGGCTTGGACACAC
Source organism: Leucoraja erinaceus (assembly GCF_028641065.1). Classification (NCBI taxonomy): domain Eukaryota; kingdom Metazoa; phylum Chordata; class Chondrichthyes; order Rajiformes; family Rajidae; genus Leucoraja; species Leucoraja erinaceus. Next base: position 2,909,093 of record NC_073401.1, on the reverse strand, counting down.
TAGAGGCAGGAAACATGTTCCCGATGTTGGGGGAGTCCAGAACCAGGGGCCACAGTTTAAGAATAAGGAGTAAGCCATTTAGAATGGAGACGAGGAAACACTATTTCTCACTGAGAGTGGTGAATCTGTGGAGTTCTCTGCCACAGAGGGCGGTGGAGGCAGGTTCTCTGGATGCTTTCAAGAGAGAGCTAGATAGGGCTCTTAAAAATAGTGGAGTCAGGAGATATGGGGACAAGGCAGGAACAGGGTACTGATTGGGGATGATCAGCCATGATCACATTGAATGGCGGTGCTGGCTCGAAGGGCCAAATGGCCTACTCCTGCACCTATTGTCTATTGTCTATAACATGGAGCAAATATGCAGATGACTGGCGTATTTGTCAATGTTTTTCTGGGTAGGGACTTTACAGTTTTGATCTTTGCAAATGCCATTCTGAATTGGCATTGCTCCATAAAGTGAAACAAAATATCATTGCTGTATCTCATTGTGCTGCAAGAACAAAGCTACAACATACATCCTGCTGGGATCACTACAAGTGTACAAGCACTGGCCCACAGTGTCATGGAGCCAAATGTAGCAGAGAGGGTAAAGAGCATGGATGGGCATGGGAGGAGGCAGTGTGGCCACATCTATCCTGAATACCACCCCCTCGATCTGTTCAGAGTTTCCAGCAGATTCGGTTTTGGTTGTTACATGGTAGTTTTGTGTTGTTCATTCTGAGGGCACACAAAATGGGATAAAACCAGGTTAAAATACTGACGATTAGCAATTTGAGTAATGTCCTTGTATGGAGTCACAGAATCACAGTCATACAGCACGGAAACAGGCCCTTCGGCTCAACTTGCCCATTCTGACCAAGATGCCCCATTTCCACTACTCATCTGCACACGTTTGGCTCATATCACTCGAAACCTCGAATCCATGTATCAGTCCAAATGTATTTTATATATTGTTATAGTACGTGTCTCAACTAGTTCCTCTGGCACTTGTTCCGTACACCCACCACCCTCTTGTGAAAACGTTGACCCTCAAGTTCTACAGAAGGTAGTTGAGGCCAGTTCGTTGGCTATATTTAAGAGGGAGTTAGATGTGGCCCTTGTGGCTAAAGGGATCAGGGGTATGGAGAGAAGGTAGGTACAGGATACTGAGTTGGATGATCAGCCATGATCATATTGAATGGCGGTGCAGGCTCGAAGGGCCGAATGGCTTTCTCCTGCACCTATTTACTATGTTTCTATGTTTCCATTAAATCTTTCCCTTCTCACCTTAAACATGTGTCCTCTGGTTCCTGATTCGTCTACTCTGAGCATCTCACTATACACTAGGAGAGAGTGTTTGTAAACTAAATGCAGAAGGAAAGCATTAACAAGCTCACCTACTCACCTGCCCAGTCATCAGATCCGGTGCCCATACACAGCAAACCCAATAAAGATGCCCTGTTATTAACGCCTGCCCACACAGCACCAAACTATGCAAAATGAAAAGCCAGGTTAAATTCTGCAGCACATGTGAAGCACAGAAGTATTTTCCAGAAATGTTCAACTATGGCACAGTGGCGCAGCGGTAGAGTTGCTGCCTTACCGTACAGCGCCAGGGACCTGGGTTCGATCCTGACCACGGGTGCTGTCTATATGGAGGTTGTACGTGTGAGCGCATGGGTTTCCTCCGGGTGCTCCGGTTTCCTCCCACAATCCAAAGACGTGCGGGTTTGCAGGTTAATTGGCTTCTGTAAATTGGCCCTAGTGTGTAGGATGCAAAAGTGATGTAACATAAAACTAGCGTGCAGGTGACTGTTGGCTGGCGTGGACTCGGTGGCCGAGGGGCTTGTTCCCACACTGTATCTGTAAACCTGCTTCTAAGCAGAGATGAATGTAGTGCTCTACATTGTTGTCATGCAGGACACGTTGTATAGACACAGCAGAAAATGAAGTGCTTGTTCAGCATATGTACATTCCCATTAATACAGCCGTCCTGATAATCAGTGTCTGGAACAGGGCAATTGCCTGGTGGCGATGCCATTACACTCTCTCACCAAAGTGGTCTGATTGATGGCTGCGCTTAAAACCCAATCTTTCTGCCAGTGAGACACGGAACAATTGCTTGGGGATTGCGAGTCAGAAATCGTTCCACTCAACAGAATTTGTATTTTTCTAATCTTTGCCTCCCTGGAAAGCATTAGCTCATCTTGGGCAGCAGCTCATTAGGTGCCATGTTTGAGCTGCCATTCACAACACACAGTGTATGTCACCACTCTGTTCAACCCAGGTGCTAGTTGCATGCTATCTATTGGTGACTACTTATGTATAAGCAAATAAATCAGCTACAGTGCACATAGTTGAGGGAGGAGCGTTTAGTTTAGAGATTGTAAATGGTGATTAAGAGGGTAATTTTAATCAAACTCGCAAATTGGTGACATTTTTTGATATTTTGTTAATGTGGAGATAAAAGGAACTGCAGATACTGGAATCTTGAGGAAAAAAATACAAAGTGCTGGAAGACAGCTTTGGGACCAAAACGGCGCCTATCAATTCCCTCTACTGATGTTGCCCATCCCGAGGTAGCACAGCTGTGGCACCGGGAACCAGCCAAGAGGACACGAGAGCTCGGCGGACCACGGCCTGTTGAGGGATACCATTGGACTCAGACCCTGCTCATCCCTCGAAGACCGAAGAACCGATGAGGAGGGAGCTGCTGGGGGCGTCAGACATGAGGAGCGAGGGCCGGGAGAGTGAACTGAAGTGACACCTCCAACAGCTTCAAGGTCGGCTGCAGGGGGTGCCCCCGGGACACAAAGATGGCCGGGCGAGGAGCGGGACATCAGTTTGTGGGCCGATCCGGTCAAAGATGACGGGGGAACGTCCTGCAGGACCCTGGGTCTTCCCTAGATCGGGATGCAGGTGGGGGGGGGGGGGGTGTGTCGGACTTTGGACTTTGGAAATGGTGCCAAATCATGTCGCTGCCTGCATGTGTAAATATGCCAAAGGAGTTTCACTGTGCAGTTACACGTGTGACAAATAAGGGAACATTGAACCATGGAGAATGAACCGCAGTTACTCCAGCACTTTTTGTTTTGCTGACTGATTTGTTAATGTCTTTTTGGCTTCCAACGATTTTGTCTGCTTCATGGACTTTAACAGCTGATCTTTTTATCCTAGAAAAAAAACTGCTGCAGGATCTCAATTCGAAACTTCGACTATCTCTTCAGCTCCACTGATGCTGCTGGATCCGCTAAGATCCACTGGCAGCAAAATATCTGAAATAATCTATGCTGCGGATTCCAGTTCCCACGGTCTCGTGTGTCTTCAGTTTTTATTTGGTAGATTAGGATTATAATTACCCTCTTAAAAATGTGAAATATTAAGGTAACCTACTTATATTTCAATTACATTTAAAAATGGAACAGCGCAGGCTTATAATTAGAATTGAAAGGCTGCTAAAATGCTAAAAAGTGCAAAGAACACAGCACTGTCCTCCCCGGTTAAGTCACACATTATTAACATTTACATTTACTTGCTTTTCCTGAACCTGGTTGTCATGGTTTCCAGACTCCTGTGTCATCTTCCCGCTGGCAGGGGTGAAATGAAAGTGTGGCCAGGAATGTTGGTCTCTGATGATGCTGGCTGTGTTTTTGAGACAGCGCCTCCTATAGTTCTCTTTGAGGGCTGAGAGGTCAGTACCTTTGATGGACCAGGTGGCATCCACTACGTTTTGTAATCTCCTTTGTTCCTGGGTGTTCGAGTTCCCAAACCAGACTGTGTTGCGAGCAGACAAGTTGCACTCTACCAAATACCTGTAGAAGTTCAAGAGATATCCGTCAACGTACTGAATCTTCTCAATCTTCTCTGGAAGTTGAGGCCTTTTTTGGGCATTCTTGATGACTGCATCAATGTGCTTGGTTCAGGACAGATCTTCAAAGATAAGCACGCCCTGGAACTTGACGTTGTTGCCTCCCTGCACCACCAACAAGGTGATGAAGGCTACTCATGCATAGTATGTGTGGGAAGGAACTGCAGATACTGGTTCACACTGAAGATAGACACAAAATGCTGGTGTACACAGCGGGACAGGCAGCATCCCTGGAGAGAGGGAATGGGTGATACTTTAAGTCGAGGCCCTTCTTCAGACTGAGAGTCAGGGGAGAGGGAAACTAGAGATATGGAAGGGTACAGAGAATGTAAGGTGTGAAAAGGACAGATCAAAGCAGACAATCAAGGAAATGTAAAATGGTTCATTGTTGGCTGAGGGGAAGGTGACAATGAGGCAGACAAACAGTAAAATTAATCAGGAGATCAGTGTAACTAATAGGAGAGAGAGGGAAAGCAAGGGTTACTTGAAGTTAGAAAAATCAATAATCACACACTGCTGCCCAAGTGAAAAACGAGATGCTGTTCCCCCAATTTGCGTTTAGCCTCACTCTGACAGTGGAGGAGGCCCAGGACAGAAAGAGAATTGGAGGGGGAGTTAAAGTGTTTAGAAACAGTGAGATTATGTAGGACAAGGTGGACTGAACAAAAGATCGCCCAGTCTATGCTTGGTCTCGCTGATGTATGAGTCCACACTTAGAGCAGCAGCTACAGTGGATGAAGTTAGAGGAGGTGCAAGTGAATGTCTGCCTCAGCTGCAAGGATGGCCGGGGTCCCTGGATGGAGGAGGTACAGGAACAGGTGTTGCATCTTCTGCGGTTGCAGGGGCAAGCACCTGGGTAGGGGGTGGTTGGGTGGGAATGGATCAGTTAAGCAGGGAGTTGCAAAGGGAACGGTCTCTGCGGAAATAGGAGGAGATGGGACGATGTGCCTAGTGGTGGGAACCCGTTGGAGGTGACTTAAAATGTCAGAGGATCGTATGCTGTATGCAACAGCTGATGGGGTGAAAGGTGAGGACAAGGGGGACTCTGTCCCTGTTGCAACTCAGGGGGAAGGGGGGCAAGAGCGGAGCTGCAGAATACTGAGGAGTGTGACGGCCTCAATTATGGATAGAATGTCTACCAAAGAGCAGAAATGGTGCTGTAGTTTGTCCTGAGTTATAAAGACATCGAGTTGCACAGCTGAGCAAAAGGCCCTTCGGCAGAGGAGGCAGGTTCATTGGTATCATTTAAAAATAAATTGGATAGGCATATGGATGAGAAGGGAATGGAGGGTTATGGTACGAGTGCAGGCAGGTGGGACTAAGGGGAAAAAATTTGTTCGGCATGGACTTGTAGGGCCGAGATGGCCTGTTTCCGTGCTGTAATTGTTGTATGGTTATATGGTTATATGGCCCTACTTGCCCATGTTGACCAAGATGCCCCATTTACACTAGTTTACATTGTTTAATTAACTCAGCTCACCTTAATTAACTCAGCTGCATTTTGATAAGGATTGATAATCCTTTTCTGGCACTTACCGAATAGTGAAAGCCCTGGACAGAGTGGATGTGGAGAGGATGTTTCCACTAGTGGGAGAGTCTAGGACTAGAGGTAGATATGACCTTGCTACCCACGGACGCACAGCTGGTGAGCCACTGTTTCAGGTGCAAAGCTCTTTGTGGGCCCTTTCATCCACGAACGATTGGCACTTGCAAGAAGCTTGCAGATTTCCCAAGGCTGATGCATGAAAGGAGCAATAAAAATGAAGCCGAGATGAATGATGCTTCGTGACAGAGATTTAGATTTAGGCTTTTGTTAGTGATGGCTGCAGCCTTACAGCTAGAAAGTAAGAAATTTATGAGCAATAGGCACACCGTGCAGGAAGGCATAAGACGAGCCTGCGATGAAGAAGCAGATTAAACTAGCCTGATTCTCTGAATGCTGATTAACACAGCAGTATTCATTCTGGGATAATCACCGACATTTACAGAGTTAAAATACGCTGGTGTAGGAGGAACTGCAGATGCTGGTTTTCACTGAAGATAGGCACAAAATGCTGGAGTGACTCAGCAGGGCAGGCAGCATCTCTGGAGAGAAGGAATGGGTGACGTTTTTGGCCGAGACCCTTCTTCAGACTTCTGCAAATGCTCCCTTCATTCCACTGAAAGAACTGAGAAACGTGTGAATTGTGAACAGCAAAGATCTCTCCTGCACAGGAATCAAATTTGGACTGGGTTTTTTTTCTGGAGTGTCGGAGGCTAAAGGGTGACCTAATGTATAAAAGAGGCATAGATAGGGTAGACAGTCAAAATCTTTTTTCCCAGAGTGGAAATGTCAAAGACCAGAAGGCATCGCTTTAGGATGAAAGGGAAATAGTTTAAATCAGATATGCAGAGCTTGTTTGGGAGGAGGTCTGGAATCCACTGCCAGAGGTAGTGGTGGAGGCAGATATGATAGTGGCATTTAATACAGAGAATGGAGGCGAATGGGTCTTGTGCAGGCAGACGAGATTAAGTGGAATAAAAATACACAAAGTACTGATGTAACTCAATGGGCCAGGCAGAATATCTGGAGAACATGCAGATTTCAGATTGGGATGCTTCTTCAGACTGATTGTGATGTGGGCGAGGGGTGGGGGGGGAGCTGGAAGCGAGGAAGGGCAGGTAAACATGGCGAGTGATAGGGGGATTCAGATGAGCAGGGTTTTTGATAAACAGATAGTTGGATAAAGGCCAGGGACGAAAAGACAAAGAGTGTGAGATAAGGATGGATGAGTTGTAAATTGTGAAGCCAGAGGAAGGAATGGAGATGGAAGGGGAGGATGAGGGAAGCAATGGGTGCGAGTTCAAGTGGTGCTCAGGGAAGTTGGGGGAAAATGGTGGGTGGAGGGGGGAAGGGGGGTGGGGGGAGGGGGACGTTGGGGTTTGGATAAAATTGGCGAATTCAATGTTCATACCATTGGGTTAGCTACCCAAGTGGAATTATGGGGTGCTGTTTCTCAGCACTTTGTGTGTTTCTTTGCAAACCAGCATCTGCAGTTCCTTGTTTCTGAGATGAGATTAACTTGCCAATATGTTCGGCACAGACACTGTGGGCTGAAGGGCATGTTCCAGAGCTGTTCTGTTTTATATTTTATATTCTATGTTCAATGCTAACAGACTCCAACATCTTAAAAGCATCATAAAGCCATGAACACTCAACTAGATTTAAGTGGTAATATACTCGAGGCAGCGGAAGACCGTTTTCCGGCTTTCCAGACAATTATCTGTTTTCCAGAAAGGTATATCATCATTGCAGTGGAATAATCAACTCCCCTGGAAGTTTGCTCCAAGTCTTTTGTGAACATTATTTTTTCTGCACTGTATCTTCAAACATTTTCATTTTATACCCGCCGTCGAGTTCAGAGTTCTGTGAAGAGAAAAAATGTTCCCATTTAAAATTTCTCAATTGCATTTATCAGTTTAAAAATTCATGTTTTGACCAATTTTTGTCTTCTTTCTGGAGTCGCTTGGTACATAATCTGTTTGGTGCTGATTCTCTTACACTTTGGAAAGAATCCTGTCGTTTTCCTTCTTACTTTATCAATTTCAAATCAGATAACGTGGCTAAAGACCTGTACAACTTTAGGGTAGCGAAAAGCATTTCAAGGCATAAATAAACTGAAGTAATCAAGTTTATTTTAGATTTTTAGAAATACAGCGCGGAAACAGGCCCTTCGGCCCATGCAGTCCGCGCCATCCAGCGATCCCAGCACTTGAACAGTGTTCTCACACATTAGGGACAATTTACAATTAAACCAAGCCAATTAACCTACAATCTCGGAGAAAACCCACATTTGTCACGGGGAGAACGTACAGACAGCACCTGTAGTCTGGATCGAACCCTGGTCTTTGATACGGTATGGCCTTTTTTATAGGCGACTTTTCGGGATGGGTCCCTTCTTCAGAAATGTAGTTTTTGAAACATTTTTGAGAAAATTTTGGACATCTAGAAATTTCTCAGCCGTTGGCTGGATGGTGGACATTGTATGGATGGGGGGCAAATCAGCATTGTACAGTGGACGTGTGGGGATTGATGTACATAATATGTGATAACTATGATAATCTGTGGAGATCATCTTAGCGGTGTTACACTGTAGGCAAATGTAGGAGATAAGGCTCACTGTATAAAAGATCAGATGTCTTACGGAGGAGGAACAGGCTTTGTCATTCTGCACAGCTTTTCATCATAACATCCATTCTTACGATTTAATCTTTTTTTACCCTAACGTAGCAGGACTCAGAACCAATAAATAATAGAAAATATTTTTAGATTTACAAATAATGTTATAAAACCCCACACATTCAATGCCTCAATGTCGCCCCACTGCACTTTATGTCTAGGGCACCATGTAACAATTTCTGACCAGGTAGAAGCCAAAATTCTTCAATTCTGCTAGATCTGATATTTTTTCCTTTACATTGGCAAGTAAATAATTGAGTCAACTACTTTTGCAGAAAGTGTACTTTTCTGCCATAAAAACGTTTGCATTTGTTTTTCGTCTCCCTGGATTAAATATGCATCCTTCGATTCTGTTCCAATCTACATCAATCAGTCCATTTTTACTCCTTTATTTTCTATGAAAACTAGCCGCAGGCAGGAAAGTCAGTTACGATTTTACCCAATTGGCACCTGGTTCAATTGACTATGCACGGGGCCTCTATACACCCATGAATATTTGAATACAGGAAAGTAAAGAAATCAATGATTCCATCAATTGTCAACTGGCATGAACCTTTTCAAGAAAATCGTAAATGAAAAGCATTCTTTTAGTTTAAGGTAGACATAAATGCTGCAGAAACTCAGCGTGTGAGGCAACATCTATGGAGCGAAGGAATAGGCGACATTTCAGGTCAAGACCCTTCTTCAGACTGATGTCGGGGGTAGGCGGGAAAAAGAAAGGAAGAGGCGGAGACAGTAGGCTGTGGGAGAGCTGGGAAGGGGAGGAGGGAGAAAGCAAGGACTACCTGCTTTCAGAGGTGGAGATACATGGATAAAGTGAAGTCAATGTTCATACCGCTGGGGTGTAAGCTGACCAAGTGAAATATGAGGTGCTGTTCCTCCAATTTGCGCTGGGCCTCACTCTGACATGGAGGCCCAGGACAGAAAGGTCATGTGGGAATGGGAGGGGGAGTTAAAGTGTTTTGCAACCGGGAGATCAGGTAGGTTTAGGCAGATTGAGCGGAGGTGTTCAGTTCAGACACTAAATTGTAGAGCAGAGCTGACGACTCTTTTCAGGTGAGGCAGAGGTTCACTTGCATCTCCTCCAACCTCATCTACTGTATCCGCTGTTCCAGGTGTGGACTCCTATATATCGGCAAGACCAAGCGCAGGCTCTGCAATCATTTCTCTGAACACCTCCGCTCAGTCCGCCTAAACCTACCTCATCTCCTGGTTGCTAAACATTTTAACTCCCCCTCCCATCCCCTCACTGCTGTCATTGAGGGAGCATTATTGTCCTGACACCATGTAATGAAGCAGTCTGTCTCCTTGTACCCCGTTTCATCAAGGTTTCACCAGGTTAATTCCCGGGATGGCGGGACTGTCATATTGTATGATGAAAGAATGGGTCGACTGGGCTTGTATTCACTGGAATTTAGAAGGATGAGAGGATATCTTATAGAAACATATACAATTCTTAAAGGATTGGACAGGCTAGATGCAGGAAAAATGTTCCCAATGTTGGGGGAGTCCAGTACCAGGGTGACAGTTTAAGAATAACCATATAACCATATAACAATTACAGCACGGAAACAGGACATCTCGGCCCTACAAGTCCATGCCGAACAAATTTTTTCCCCCTTAGTCCCACCTGCCTGCACTCGTACCATAACCCTCCATTCCCTTCTCATCCATATGCCTATCCAATTTATTTTTAAATGATACCAATGAACCTAAGTGGAAGGCCATTTAGGACTGAGATGAGGAAAAACTTTTTCACCCAGAGAGTTGTGAATCTGTGGAATCCTCTGCCACAGCAGGCAGTGGAGGCAATTCACTGGATGTTTTCAATAGAGAGTTATATTTAGCTCTTGGGGCTAAAGGAATCAGGTGATATGGGGAGAAAGCAGGACGGGGTACTGATTTTAGATGATCAGCCATGATCACATTGAATGGCAGTGCTAGCTCAAAGGGCCGAATGGCCTACTCCTGCACCTATGTTTCTCTGTTTCAGTTTCTGCTGTCAGCAGGAAGTACAAGCTGGTCAGATTTACTGGGTGTAGCGGAAGACATCGTTGATAACTTTGCAGCAGTGGTTGAGTGAGTCTGTGCCTCTGGTTGGACAGGAGACACGCAGGTAGCATTTGAGGCTGATGTTGACCTGATTGAAATCCCCGCCTATTATGAACAAGGCCTTGGAGCACTTTGTTTCAAAACCATTGTTAACTGTGTCATTCCTTGAATACAAGCTCAGCATCCGCTGGGTGTGGGATGTGGACTGCTGGCAGGGGCGAGTGCTGACTGACTGCGATCCATGGTCCCTCTTCCAGGAATTGTTCTCACGTATTCACAGAGGGTAGACAAAAATGCTGGAGAAACTCAGTGGGTGAGGCAGCCTCATGCAATCCTTGCATGTCTCACCCGCTGATTTTCTCCAGCATTTTTGATCCTCCTTCGATTTTTCCAGCATCTGCAGTTCTTTCTTAAACGTGTTCACAGAAAGTGCACGGCCGTGCTGGCGGCTTTGCGCAGGGTGCGGTACAGCCAGAGGTCGGCTGCTGCTCGGGGTGCTTGGTGGGCCGGATGATTTCGGGAAAAATATCCGCCTGCGGGCCGGATGATTTTGGGTTACGGGCCGCATTCGGCCCAGTGGCCGTAGGTTGCCGACCCCTGGTTCCTACACCGTCATCCTATAAGGAGGCAACCAGATTGGATACAATATTTCAGCTGACTCCTGATTAGTGTTCTATAAAGATTCAGCATGAATTCCTTGCCTTTATAGTTATAACTGGGTGGCGTAGCAGTAGAGCTACTGCCTTACAGTGCCAGAGACACAGGTTCAATCCTGACTAGGGGTGCTTGTCTGTACAGCGTTTGTACGTTCTCCCCGTGACCTGCGTGGGTTTTCTACAAGATCTTCCATTCCCTCCCACACTCCAAAGACGTACAGGTTTGTAGGTTAGTTGGATTATTATAAATGTTTAAAAAATGTCCCTAGTATGGTGGTGTTAATGTGCGGTGTCAGTGGGCCAAAGGGCCCATTTCTGCGCTGTATCTCTAAACTGAACTAAGCTATGCCTCTATTGATGAAGCCCAGAATTGTGTCGAGGTGCTTTTCCCTTTCACTTGTACTTACTTTCACTGTCATTGACTTACGCACCGATGCCCCAGAGCTCTGCTGCTGCAACCCTTGTAGAACAGGAGCTTTTATTCCAAATTGCATCTCCTCAATCTTCCTGCCAAAGTTTATAGCCCCACATTTCTATACTTTAAAGTTTACTTTCCATGCATCTGTTCATTTTACCAGCCCGGGCAAATCCTGCTGCAATTTATCACTATCTTCTTCGCAGTTCACGATATCGCCATGTTTTGTGCCATTTTCAAGAACGGATTTGGCACTACCTGTTGTGAATGCTACTTATTAAACCAAATTAAATTTCCATTGCTATTGGGATTACTGGTACTTTTCCCAATAACACTGGACTTACTGATAGCGATCAAATCATCTCAACAACATCTTCTGACAGATCTGGCTGGACTCGCATTTGCCGATCATCTTCTCCTTGCACCAGGCAGTTCAAGGTGAATCTAGTATTATCTACAGTACTTCATCCATATTGACTAACCAATGGAAGCTGCAAACTAAATCAATCAGGTCCAATATTAATTATCTCAACTTTGTTATATATCAACGTCTGGAGAAACTGTGTTATCAGCACAAATCAAACATTTTCTTATTAAAGATCAAGTACAAAAAAAGAAAGTTATTTTTTAAAATGCTGTGGGCATCACAATGGCACAGCAGTAGAGTTGCTGCCTTACGGCACTCACAGCGCCGGTGACTCGGTTTTGATCCAGACTATTGGTGCTGTCAGTACAGGGTTTGTACCTTCTCTCCGTGACCGCGTGAGTTTTCTCCGAGAGCATCAGTTTCTTCCCACACACCAATGACGTACAGGGTTATGTGCAGATGAATAAGTGTTAGCCTTAGCATCATGATATTGTGGGCCACGGGGCATGTTCCTGTGCTGTATTGTTCTCTGTTACTGAAACCTGTGTTCTCGGACATCAATACATGGTTCCCTCATTCTGCAAACAAAACATGAGGAAAATGGCTTCTCTGCATTTGACAACCGTGACCAATGTACCACAGACCTTGGTTAAAACAGGATCTCATTGGCTCACCCTGCCAATGTCATCTGCAGTGTAGGCAGTTCATCCAAATACGAACATTCGAATACTTCCACCCTCTTCGGAGTAATCTGTACTGACACCACTAACTTTGTTGCATTTCCATAATTTTCTGGGCGGAATGTTATGGTTGTAAACAGTTGCTGCCTTACAGCGCCTGAGACCCAGATTCGGTCCCAACTGCGGGTGCTGTCTGGATAGAGTTTGTACGTTCTCCCCATGACCACGTGGGTTTTCTCTGAGATTTTCAGTGTCCTCCCATACTCCAAAGAGGTACAGGTTTGTAGGTTAATTGGGTTGGTATAAGTGTAAATTGTCCCTAGTTGGGCGGAAGGGCCTGTTTCTGGACTGCATCTCTAAACTAAACTAAAAGTAAAATTGAAAAATAGTGAAATTGTTCCTAACATAATTAACGATGACTCAGCGCTCAAATAAACAGTAGGTAGTTTTGAGGAAAATGAGGCATATTAACTTTATAATGAAGATTAGATGCATGTGTGTTGTGGGAAATAGCAAACGAAACAAGGACTTGTGGAATATATGGACACACCATATGCCTCTGGGTTTCAATGCTCATTCCCAACTTAGAAAACTTTATTAAACTGTCTTGAGGCCTCTTTACATTGGAGCAATATTAACATTTAGCCTTTATTGAGCTTATGGAAGATTGCAAGTTAAAGCATAGATTAAGCGTTGTATTTTGGATACATTCCTATGCTAATATATGGAGCAACATTATGATTTAGATAGAGGGCTAATTAAAATATTGCCTGATACAGGCAGCCTGTAGGTGTAAATGTGATAATAGCCAATTAATATTCAACTCTGTGATATAGGTATTTCTCATTAAGGATTCTGATCATGTTGCCAGTAGCAGACTTCAGTCCATAAATTATCCCCAGTAGAATTATTTGTCTGACATTTCATCGGGACACATCCATAACATTTCCATTATTCGTGGAGGGGGGGCATGGGGCAGAGGGAAGATATTGTCAAGAAGCCTAAGATACTATAGAAAAAAAATGCTGGAGTAACTCAGCAGGATCTCTGGAGAGAAAGAATGGGTGATATTTCGGGTTGAGACCGTTCTTCAGACTGATGTCTAGAAGCCTGCTAACTGAATGAGTGGTCAACACACGATTTCTCATGCAGTACAATTTTTTGAGAAAACATACAATATGGAGTGGATATTGGTAGAGATTCCTTGGTCAACTTTCAACATCTACAAGATCAGAATTATAATTTTTTTGAATTCTTCGTTAACTCAACTATCTCCAGAACTATGCAGCTTTTGCGCGTGAAATTGTTTTGCTATTTCCAATGATTAATTCTTATGCATCAATGGATGCTTTGAATACAATATCCTAAGATTCATGTCCAACCATTCTTGAATGTTCAAGAGTAAATACAGGAGTGAGAATGAGAAGACATAATCTGCCATAATGACGGCACCTTTCAGAAAGGCACACACTTTAAAAAGTTAATCAAATTTTCTGCTTCATAACTTTTCTATCAGAAAATTATGTCGCTTGCGACCTTTTAACTATCTTTAATAAGACTTTAGCGGAATTTATCTTGCACTTAATGTTGTACCCTTTATCTTTATCTCTGCACTGTGGATGACTTGATTGTAATCATGTATATCCCTCCAAACCTGTCCTATCCATGTACCTGTCTAACTGTTTCTTAAATGCTGGGATAGTCCCTGCCTCAACTACCTCCTCTGGCAGCTCATTCCAAACATCCACCCACCCTGTGTTTAAAAAGGTGACCCCTTAGATTCGTATTAAATCCTTTCCCCTTCACCTTAAACCTGTGTCCTCTGGTTCTCGATTCACCTACTCTGGGCAAGAGACTCTGTGCATTTATCTGTGCTGAGAGACTGCAACACTAACCACTATACTACTGCCTGTCCTTGGTGTCCCGTTTACATTCAGATTTGCCATCTCCAAGAGTGATACTCCTTCACATTTACAATCGATTGGGAAGTCTGGCTTACAATTTGGACTTCCCAATTTTAGGGGGATGGAGTAGAATCATTCTTGGCTTGTGTTGGTAAATATCACGGGATCAGGGGCTCACACATGTACAAAAGAAGAGGCGTGAGATTTAGGCACAGAAATGCATAAATAAAGGTGCAAAGGCAGATGAGCTTTTAGATTGAAGATAGACACAACAAGCTGGAGTAACTCAGTGGGACAGGCAACATCTCTGAAGAGAAGGAATGGGTGACGTTTCGGGTCGAGACCATTCCTCACAGAGTTGTTAGATTGTTTTTTTCAGGCAGGAAAAGCCCAGGTGGAAGTCTGGGGAATGGAGTTGGTATGAAACACATCTTAAAGACATTAAAAAAAAAGGTTCCAGTTTTGATTTCGTAATTATTTTCAAACTAAGCAGAAATATGTTTCTGAAGTTTAACCAGCTTCAACAGATTCAGTGATATTTAAAATGTCTTATACAATAATGTAGCAATAACATCAATGATAAAATATGTCTCTTGACATTCATGTTGTGATGTTTAATTCAAGATGTTTTTTGACTTTACTGATGGAAGATGCAGTGCACTCATTTTTCTGTTTGGCAATAAATAATTAGCTTGTGTATTGGGTTCAAAGAAAATTCTGAAAAGATGTATTTGTCAGCTCTTTTCAAAATTAATTGGAGAGGAAACTTACCGTCAATGATATATCCTGATATTAGAACAATTCAGACTTGCATTAACCTGATCATCTTGCAATATTTTTTGTTATGACTGCATTATCAAGCCTCAGAATTGATATATCACTCCTTTTTGTGCAAGCGATCGAGTGATAAGGAAGTATATTATCCACTGCTATCATCTACTTTTCATTTCAGGTTTCAGTCTTTGCCTGTGGTAATGAAATTAGCTGAAAGCATAGTAATTCTATCCATCAAAGGACTCTCTCCCATGATTCAGCCAAGCAGTAATGGGTCTCTATTTCCAGTTAAGCTTGACAAAGATCATTAGGATTTATCAAGATAAACTCAGCAAAGAGAGATGAAAGCAAGCACAGCTTTTATAATGATGATGAAATGTCTACCATGACCTTTAAAACTGAATCTATCTGAAAACATCAATCAAAGTTACAAACATATTAATCTAGTTCAAGTATCCTATCTTACTTCCCTTTGCAGTTGGACTAGAATCGGTCAAACTCTTAAGGCCCTGTCCCACTTACGTGTCCTTGGCACGCAAATTACGCAACCTCGTTGCCGTGTTGAGGCGCATGGGCATCGTGTGGCCGCGCGGGGCCGGTCCCACGGAGAAGCGCGGAGGGGTATGGAGTTGTGCATGGTATCGCGCGGCGCTCTAAAATTTTGTAGCAAACAAAATCTTCGCCCGCCACCTCGCGTAATGGCTCGTTTTCACGGGGCGACTTGACGCAAGATGTAGCCAGAGTGGAGTGGTCGTGGTCTAGCACGATATCACACGATATAACGGGGGTAGAGTAAAGAGTTCCCACGGTACTCGGCAATTCTGTCATTTGTGCGAGTGACTTGTCCGTCTCCCGATCTTTCCCAAATGAACATCGTGGACTGTAGTGTAGTTAATCACGTGGCACAAATGATGTTACTTTGTTGTCACACACTCTATTCGTTTTTTTCACCCGAGCTCTTTAATGAGCTGAAGAATAATCTGTGTTTTTTAGACAAATGTTGTTTGGTGTGATGTACCTTCTCTCAATATGTGCAAGAAGTCGTCTTTTTTATTTTTTCAAATATGAATAAAGACTGTATCTCACATTGACCGTGATTATTGTGTTATTTTATGATCTACTGAGAGGTGAAACTTTCAGTCTGAAGAAACTTTCAGCCCGAAACGCCACCCGTTCCTTCTCTCCATAGATACTGCCTGTCCCGCTGAGTTGCTCCAAGCAACTGGTGTCTATCTTCAAATGACTGACCAGGACTGCCTCTCTCTCTCTCTCTCTCTCTCTCTCTCTCTCTCTCTCTCTCTCTCTCTCCCCCCCCCCCTCCCTCTCACTCACACAGGCATGAATGGATGAACTCCGCGGGCCAGGCAGCATCTACGGAGAGAAATGGACAGACGACCCATTCTTCAGGCTGCCTTATGTCTCTCTCCCCCCCCCCCCCCCCCCTCCACCCCAACTCCCACCCACACACGCGAATGCTGGAGAAACTCAGCAGGTGCAGCGGGCCGAAACGTTGTCTATTTCCTTCGTTCCATAGATGCTGCTGCACCCGCTGAGTTTCTCCAGCATTCGCGTGTGTGGGGTGGAAGTTGGGGTGGGGGGGGGGGGGGGAGAGAGACATAAGGCAGCCTGAAGAATGGGTCGTCTGTCCATTTCCCTCCGTAAATGCGGTCTGGCCCGCGGAGTTCATCCATTCACGCCTGTGTGAGAGGGAGGGAGGGAGAGAGAGAGAGAGAGAGAGAGAGGCAGTCCTGGTCAGTCCTTTGAAGATAGACACCAGTTGCTTGGAGCAACTCAGCGGGACAGGCAGCATCTCTGGAGAGAAGGAACGGGTGGCGTTTCGGGTCGAGAGCCTTCTTCACACTCTCCCTCCCTCACTCTCACACAGGCATGAATGGAGGAACTCCGCGGGCCAGGCAGCATTTACGTTCCTTCTCTCCAGAGATGCTGCCTGTCCCGCTGAGTTGCTCCAAGCAACTGGTGTCTATCTTCAAAGGACTGACCAGGACTGCCTCTCTCTCTCTCTCTCTCTCTCTCTCTCTCTCTCTCTCTCTCTCTCTCTCTCTCTCTCTCTCTCCCTCTCTCTCTCACACAGGCATGAATGGATGAACTCCGCGGGCCAGGCAGCATCTACGGAGAGAAATGGACAGCGACCCATTCTTCAGGCTGCCTTATGTCTCTCCCCCCCCCCCCCCCTCACCCCAACTCCCACCCACACACATGAATGCTGGAGAAACTCAGCGGGTGCAGCGGGGCCGAAACGTTGTCTATTTCCTTCGTTCCATAGATGCTGCTGCACCCGCGGAGTTTCTCCAGCATTCGCGTGTGTGGGTGGGAGTTGGGGGGGGGGGGGGACATAAGGCAGCCTGAAGAATGGGTCGTCTGTCCATTTCCCTCCGTAAATGCTGCCTGGCCCGCGGAGTTCATCCATTCACGCCTGTGTGAGAGGGAGGGAGAGAGAGAGAGAGAGAGAGACGCACACACAAGGTGGATGCGAAATCTTACCTGCCTGTTTCAGTGACAGATACCCACCGCCAGTAAATGAAGACACCCCCATCTTTCAGACAAAAAGAGACACACTGACATTAATGAAATGCTTAGCTAGTTTTATTAGATTTGTATGTAAATAGCAAACTGGCTGGATTCACTCTATCCAACTTCCGGGTTCACCGTTGGCAGGAGTTCCCACGGTGACCGCAAGAGTTACTACGGATGTCGCACGGGACACTTCGTTCATAAAATGTTGCAAT
Organism: Leucoraja erinaceus; assembly: GCF_028641065.1. Lineage (NCBI taxonomy): Eukaryota > Metazoa > Chordata > Chondrichthyes > Rajiformes > Rajidae > Leucoraja > Leucoraja erinaceus. The sequence continues at coordinate 2,891,432 of NC_073401.1, read as the reverse complement.
GCTCAACCACAAGTGCACAAGACACTCTTGGACAAATTCAAACATGTTTGAATTTTCTCCCGAGTACCCAAGGTACACGATTACCTGCCATTAGCGCCACGGTGGTCCACGAATGCCGTATTGTTACCGCACGAGGTTCCCACGATGTCAAACTCTGGTTACCTCTTGCGTCAAGACGGCCCAGGCTTACAGCCGGCGCGGAGAAGCAGGGCTAACTCCACGGCGGTTCGGCAGCGATTGCGGCGCCGGAGACCCGGGATCAATCCTAGCTGCAGATGAGGCGCAAGTCTATGTCCATACCGTGGCACGGCTGCCGAGAGTTTTTATCGCTTGTGCCTTTTGACATTGACATGATTCCTTGCATTTTTCAGAATGCCAAACTCGCTTATTAGGCCTAGAGGTTTTGTTTTTTTAGAGATACAGCGCGGAAACTGGCCCAATGAGACCATGCTGAACAGCGATCCCCGCACATTAACTCTACCCTACACACACTAGGGACAAATTACATATACACCAAGCCAATTAACCTACAAACCTGTACGTCATTGGAGTGTGGGAGGAAACCGAAGATCTCGGAGAAAACCCACACGGCCACAGGGAAAATGAACAAACTTGCCAGAGAAAGTAGTTGAGGCTGAGACTATCCCAATGTTTAAGAAACAGTTAGACAGGTATATGGATAGGACAGGTTTGGGGGGATACGGACCAAATGCAGGCAGGTGGGACTAGTGTAGCTGGGACATGTTGGTCGTTGTGGGCAACATTGTCTGAAGGGCCTGTTTCTACACTATATGACTGTGACTCTATGACTGCTGAAGAACAAAGACAATGGCTCCAGAGACCACGTACTGATCATCTTCTCCCAGGAAATAGCATCTTCCAAAATGTTAGTACTAATGTTAAACTCGCTTTGACACAGCTGGCGTCCTGGTGCTAGTGCAACAACCTGCAGTTCAATGCTCTTAAGACAGTGGAATTGATTGTAGACTTTAGGAGAGCTCCCCCTCCCCTTACCCCACTCACCATCAACAACACCACAGCCACATCTATGGAGTCTTTTAAATTCCTGGGAACCATCATCTCCAAGGACCTTAAATGGGGGGCTACCATCGACTCTACAGTCAAAAAGGCACAACAGAGGATGTACTTCCTGCGGTAGCTGAGGAAGCACAATCTGCCACAGGCAATGATGGTCCAATTCTACACGGCCATCGAGGAGTCTGTCCTCATCTTCTTCATCATGGTCAGGTTTGGCTCAGCCACCAAGCACGACACCCGGAGGCTGCAGCGAATCGTCCGATCAGCAGAGAATGTTATTGGCTGCAACCTTCCCTCCATTGACGAATTGTACACTGCAAGGGCCAGGAAGTGAGTGGGTAAGATCATCTCTGACCCCTCTCACCTTGGCCACAAACTCTTTGAATCACTTCCCTCTGGAAGGTGACTCCGGACTGTCAAAGCTGCCGCAGCCAGACATAAAAACAGCTTTTTTTCCACAAGTAGTAGCTCTACTCAATAACCAAAAATCTGTAGCCACATTTTGCTCTGGTATTTTATTTCATTCACATGTTTAAACTGTAATGTTTTAATTATTAATGTTTAATGTTTTATGTGTCATTCTTAATTTTTATTGTATTGTATTTTGCGAGCGGAGCACCAAGGCAAATTCCCAGCACATACAAGGCCAACAATGAATGAAAATTCCTTGTATGTGTACATACTGGGCCAATAAACGTATTCATTCATTGTTGTGTTGGCATACCTGCACTAATTAGGGACCTGTTAGCATTAATTATTACCGATGGCGAGGACAATCAATTCAGTTCGGTCGCACCACCACATCAGCGCGCTCTTCCAAGCTCTTGCAATCCATTTTTCTACATAGTAAGAACCAGTAGGCAAAAGCATGGAAGATATTTGGACAGGTACATGGATAGGAAAAGTTTACAGAGTTATAGGCCAAATGTGTGCAGGTGGTGCATCTAGTAAAGATTGGGATTCAGTGCATCTAGTAAAGATTATTCAACTTATTTGCAATAATGGATTTATGTGGCAGCTAAATATATCAGTTCAAAGGAGATGATATGTGAGCTATTATTTCAGATGATTAAGATTTAAATTAGCTCCCAAGATACCTTAACTTTCAAGGCCTGGAAAACGAAACTGCCTCAGGCATGAGTTATTTAGATATTGACATTTGTTGTCTGATGTCTTTCTTAAGAATAGTTTGTCAAACTTTACAAAATAAACTTCACTTTTCCCGAACTTTAGACCAATGATTTACCATCTGACTATGACGAAACTTTGCAGATACCAAAAATAAGTATTTCCTCATGTATATGTAGGTCTTCAGTCAAACGCTCTCCAAACTCAGCCATTATAGTTGGCCCCGACTCTTATACTCAATACCCCAAGTCTTTCAATGTAAAAATAAAACATTTGCCGTTAGACCGGTAGTGTCTCCAACGCCTTCATGGTTGGCTGCACGAGGCACCCCCCCCCCTGACACAGAGTTGGTCGGGCGAGGAGAGCGACATCGGTTGGCGGGCCGAGCTGGTCGAGGTTGACGGAGGAGATCCTGCAGCAGCCTGGGACTTACCTGGATCGGGAGTTGCTCCAGTACATCGAGCGCGTGGACCGGACCTAGGGCTTTTTGTAAACGGCGCCAAAAAATGGCGACACATGTATGTGTGACCTATGCAAAAAGAATTTCACCATGCAGTGCACGTGACAATAAAGAACCTTTGAACCACTGATGATATATTCTTCATGTTTTAATGCCCAAGTACAACTCTCTGCTCTCTATATACTGTATGACAAATATATGAAGGTTAGCTTAGGAATAATAATTTCAGGTACTGGGATGAAGACATGGCACATTTGTGAGCTTTTAGTGATAGAATCAATGCATGGCATTACAGAGAAAATGTTGCCATTGACTTAGATTCAAGGTAAATAGTTAAAGATTTCAGATAATTTCATATAAATCTATTGTTTCTTCAATGCTGTCTTTCCCCCTTTAGATCTTGTTGGTCCCTTCAAAATTAGATTACATTAATTCTCTCTTTGTTAATGGTCATTTTAAAAGCAACTAAAGTGCAATAGTTTCCTATCAGTAGCTTCCTTCCCTTGCTACTGTTCTAAAACTAATAACGCTTTCATGCTTATGTGCTGTTAAGATACAAACAAAAAAATATACTGAAATTACTGTTGTGCTAGTGCTTAAATATCGGAAAAAAAGCTAGTTAATGTTTACATGTTCTATATAAAGATACGAATGATAGGATCAGGCATGCTGTGAATATGCTTTATTATGCTGCATTTAATATATTGCTGTTCACTAAATCAACGGCCCTCCAGTGATCTACATCAGATTTTGATTAACGGGCCATCATTTTAAAAGAAACAAAGGCAAATGTTTTTTATATTGGGTAAACAGAAAACGAATAAGTTAACCAAATGGTTATTTTTCAAATAGTTCTCTGACTGAATATGAATGATAATTAAGCTGGTGTCCCAAATATAATTATTCCACAATTAGGCAAGTTATATGAAAATGACAATTTTGCGTTGATAATGAACAGATCTTGAGGTCGGTTCAGTTTTTATTTTTAATTGGAGGAGGTGTGGACTAGCTACTCCACATAATTATCTCTTTGCTCCAAACATGACATGTGTTATTCTATCTTTTTTGACACTAAATGCAATTAATTAAGCCTTCAAAATAATCCTACTTATCCTAATGTACAACTAATATGCAATGTATCACCATCTGTTTACTAATGCCATGAGCTACCTGTGTGTCATTTATATTAATTTGGTTTTCTCTTTATATTTGTATCTTTTTATTCACTTCACAGCAAGTGGACATCTTCAGCAAGACCAATGTTTATCGCTCATCGTTAACTGTGAAAGAAATGGTGAATCTCATTCTTAGTCATAGTCGTAGTCATACAGCATGGAAACAGGCCCTTCGGCCCAACTTTCCCATGCCGACCAAGATTCCCAATCTTTACTAGATGCACCACCTGCACACATTTGGCCTATAACTCTGTAAACTTTTCCTATCCATGTACCTGTCCAAATATCTTCTAAATGTTGTTATTGTAGCTGCCTCAACTACTTCCTGTATGAACAAGTTGCTCTTCAGGTTCCTATTAAATTTGTCTTCTCTCACATTAAAGTTGTGACCTATTTCATTCCCACACACTGGGTAAAATACTCTGTACATCCACCCTGTCTATTCCCCTCATAATCATATACACCTTAAAAAGATCACCCATCATCTTCCTGCTCTCAAATTAATAAAATCCTAGCCTGCCCTACTTCTCCCTATAGCTCCAAGAACATAGAACAGCACAGGAACATAATGTCCAGCTGAACTGATCTCATCTGCCTGCACATGATTCATATCTCTCTTTTCTCTGCACTATATAAAAGCATCTTAAATGCCATTGTCATATCTACCTCCACGACCATCGTCCAGTCCCACACTGCTTTCTGTGTAACCTGGGAAAAAGGTCTGACTGTCTACCCAATCTAACCCTCTCATAATTTTATATCATCTCCCTCCAGTGTTACAGAGAGAACGATCCAAGTCTATCCAACTTTTTCCTATAGCAGAAACCATCTAATCCAGGCAGCATTCTGGCAAACCCCTTCTGCACCCTCTCCAAAGCTTCTACATATTTCCTGCAATTGGGTGACCAGAACTGCACACAATATTCCAAATGTGGTCTAACCAAAGTCCTATAGAGCTGCATCATGACTTCCTGACTTGTACTCAATGCCCCTAGCAATGAAGGCAAGTATAACAAATGCCTTCTTTACTACCCTATCTAGTTGTGTTGCCACCTTTAGTGAGCTATGAACGTGGACTGCACATCGATGCTGTTAAGGGTCTTGCCATGAATTGTATACTCTCTCCTCACATTTAACCTTCCAAATTACAGCACCTCGCACTAAACCCCATCTGTCGTTTCTCTGCTCATTTCTGTAGCTGATTTATATCCTGTTGCATCTTCTGACAGCATTCCTCACTGTCTGCAACTCCTCGAATTTTGGTCTCATCACAAACTTACTTACCAACCCGTCTACATCTACGTCCAGGCCATTTACATATAAGGTCCTCACACCCTCAATGTTTGTACACCTTGTCTCCATTCTTTCTAGCTTCACATCACAACCTCTACACCAGTGGTTCCCAACCTTTTTTTGGCCATGCCCCACCTAATCACCTCTAAAATCCTGATGCCCCCCCATGCTTATCATTTAAAAAGTGAACTCCGTTTCAGCTGAAGAAGCTTAAAATGCCAATACCTTGGTTGTAATAACTACACAATAAAGACCTTTTTTACCCCCAAAAAAATTATTTACTCAAAATAACATCTGAAACATAAACTACATATATTTACCTGATGGAAAATCCTAAAAAATAAAAATCGAAAATTTGGACCCAGACCTCCTCAGTCGCGCTCAATTTCCCCCCTTAAAAATCAAATTGCCCCCCTGTGGGGGCGTACGCCCCATGTTGGGAACCACTGCTCTACACTCAATACCCTGACTGATGAAGGTCAATGTGCTGAAAACCTTCTTGACCACTCTATCTACCTGTGACATCACTTTCAGTTTAATTTAGTATACCTCCAAGTTCAGGGACAGTTTCTTCCCAGCTGTTATCAGGCAACTGAACCATGCTAGACAACAACTAGGGAGCAGTCCTGAGCTACCATCTACCTCATTGGAGACCCTCAGACGATCTTTAATCGGACTTGCTTTTACAATGACCATTAACAAAGAGAGAAATATCTTGCACTAAACGTTATTCTCTTATCCTGCATCTGTATACTGTGGACAGCTTGATTGTAATCATATATTGTCTTTCTGCTGACTGGATACCATGAAACAAATGGATCTTCATTATACTGTGACAATAAACTAAAACCTGAAAATAGCTGTGCATCGACGCTCCCATCCAATCTGACAGAGCTTGAGAGGATCTGCGGAGAAGAATGGAAGAAATGACCAAAATACAGGTGTGCCAATCTTGTTACGGCATTCCCAAGAAGACTTGAGGCTGTAATCGCCGGAGGTGCCTCAACAAAGTACTGAGTAAAGGGTCTGAATACATATGTAAATGTGATATTTCAGTTATTTCTTTTTAATTACTTTGCAAAAATTTCTAATTACCTGTTTTTGCTTTTTTATTGTGGGGTAATGTGTGTAGATTGAGGCTGTAACATAACAAAATGTGGGAAAAATTGAACGGCTCTGAATACTTTCTGAATGCACTGTATCTGAGTGATTATATCGAGATTCAAGTTTGTCCCGGGATTGCCTCTTGGCAAAGTTACCTGTGCATCCGTAACCTGTAACAGAAAGGCAGATGGTTCACGCAGCAGCGATGAGTCAGGACATCGAATCTTCATCTATGTTCCTCAATTAAAAACAAAAACAAATTTTATGCAGCGCATCAGTAAGCAATGTTTACATGAAACCAAAGTTTATTCCACATTCTAACTGATCTTTCAATCCATAGTGGAAACTATCTTTGTTTAGACCAGGTTCAGTGCATTTTACTTATATTTGGTTCAGAGATGTGGATTTTAACAATAGACAGTAGACAATAGACAATAGGTGCAGGAGTACGCCATTCGGCCCTTTGAGCCAGCACCACCATTCAATGTGATCATGGCTGATCATCCCCAATCAGTACCCCGTTCCTGCTTTCTCCTCATATCCCCTGACTACACTATTTTTAAGAGCCCTATCTAGCTCTCTCTTGCAAGCATCCAGAGAACCTGCCGCCACCGCCCACTGAGGCAGATAATTCCACAGACTCACCACTCTGTGAGAAAAACTGTTTCCTCATCTCCAAATGGCTTACTCCTTATTCTTAAACTGTGGCCCCTGGTTCTGGACTCCCCCATCATCGGGAACATGTTTCCTGCCTCTAACGTGTCCAAGCCCTTAACAATCTTATATGTTTCAATGAGATAACCTCTCATCCTTCTAAACTCCAGAGTGTATAAGCCCAGCTGCTCTATTCTCTCAGCATATGACAGTCCCGCCATCCCGGGAATTAACCTTGTAAACATACGCTGCACTCGCTCAATAGCAAGAATGTCCTTCCTCAAATTAGGGGACGAAAACTGCACACAATATTCCAGGTGTGGTCTAACTAGGGCTCTGTACAACTGCAGAATGACCTTTTTGCTCCTATATTTGATTCCTCGTGTTATAAAGGCCAACATGCCATTCGCTTTCTTCACTGCCTCCTGTGCCTGCATGCGTTCATAGACTGATGTACAAGGACCCCCAGATCCATTGTACTTCCCCTTTTCCCAACTTGATGCCATTTAGATAGTAATCTGCTTTCCTGTTTTTGCTACCAAAGTGGATAGCCTCACATTTATCCGCATTAAACTTCATCTACCCACTCCCCCAACCTGTCCAAGGCACCCTGCATTCTCATAGCATCCTCCTCACAGTTCACACTGCCACCTAGCTTTGTGTCATCTGCAAATCTGCAAACGATATAATATTAAGTTTAAAGAAAGTAAAAATGTACCCTTCCAGAGTTTAAATGCTTTGTCTATATTCCTCATTAGATTTGTCCCATTGCTTGAAGTAATGGTCTCTTAGGAGTTTGTCTTACATAATAATGATACAATGGCACAAATCACTAAAATCAATCTTTTAGCTGTTGGTAAAAGTAAGCCAACAAGACTCATTAATTGTCATTAGTCAATTTGAGTGTGCTGTTACTGAACCATCTTCTATTAATCTACCAGCAATTTCTTCAATCTCATTTTTATCTCAATGTGACTTGATTTAAGACTGCTTTCTAATTAACTTGCCCTCCATTACATTGCAACTGAATTGAAGGGAGAATAATGGATAGATTCCACTAGATCCAACAGGACAGATTTATTCATAGGTTTCAACTTGGATGTGACTTTGAAAGATTATTTTGTTTCAGTAGATCGGTGCCTCACTGAATCAGCACTATATACTATTGAAGTTCAATGTTAAATGGCCTCCAGGGCACTGAATCTCACTCTCATTGGAATCCACATCTTAACATTGTATTTGTGTGATTAGATAGTTTTTGCAGAAGGAAAGAAAAATCAAACGTATTGCTGAAATCTAATGCCAGCTAAATAATCTATAGTTTGCTAATGCTTTTAAGCAATGGCCTTTAAAAATAACTTTTCAATCTGCTCAAAAACACAGTCTCAGCATCCATCCCACTAAATAGCTCTGCCTTTTCACCGGAGGCTATAAAATGTGCTTGTTTTTGTTGTCATGCTTCATTATTTGCCTCATCATTCATTTGTTTGCTTCATCCAATTTTTTTAATGTGAAACAATTTAAATGATGTTTAAATATTTGTCAAATGTGTCACATTTGCTCTCCTTCAGTTTGCTTTAACTAAGTTAAATCACTTGGACTAATGTACCATGTGGATCAATTCATCAGCCAGAGACTCTGAATCTAACAAACCATTTTCACCTCTTAACACCGTCTCCTCCACAAATTCCCTTTGGTTTCTTGCTGTGTCTGTAACATCCAGTCTGGTAGACTTTCTTTTTCTTCCTTATCTTCTGTGTGATTCACGTTACAATTCATAGCGACAGCATCATGTCCTGCCAAGAACATGCAAAACATGTAACCATGCAAGATCTGTGATATTTAGAAGGATGACAACCTTAATCACACTGGACAAACCCAATAGTACGATGCCTTCTAATGGGCCAAAATTGAATGTAAAATAATCAAGCATCAGCAGTTCCATATGTTCTTTAAACAATTGAAAAATTACACGAAGAGCATTATTACATTTTGAATGTATCAGTGAACTTTATGCCACCTCATTTTTCAGACAAAGAAATCTGATTGATTTTTAAAAGCCTAATGTGACATCAACAAACTTGGCTATTGCAGGCTTCATTTATTTAAATTTTATCGGTGCAATTATATTCATGAGCAGAATTATAAACAGATAAAAAGTCAGCAATGAGAAATGCCAGTTAGCTAATGGAGTGTCCAAATGGCTCTATGGCAGATATTTAATTACCTATAGGTAATACATGATTTATCCTGACTTTTCCAAAATCAAATGAACTTCCAGAATAGTGCTTTATTTTGGACATTCTTCATTTATTGCATTGGTCCAACACTCTAAGAAGAGGGGAAGTGGGACCTGCAGGAATATGTTGATTATTTTGTGACTTTGCCGCTGCACTATGGTGACTCTTTGCATACTTGTGTACTTACATACTGCCTATTATGCCTCCTGGCATGTAGGGCAGCAACGGAGGTCCTCCACTCCTGACTGTTCTGGGCTAGCTTCTGGACACTACCCCAGGTCAGGTCCATTGTTTTCATTGATAGCCCTGGAGTTTCATCACGCCCAGTAGTGTTGATTCCTTCAGTTGCTGTTTCCGTAATATAATTGTTTTACGAGACAGGGTTGTTAGCCCTGTGCTCAGCCTCCAACCTGGAGGACCAGTGGATCGCTCTTTGTCTCGCCTCTACCCTTTGACCTGTCCAGCATGGGAGACCCCAACAGGAGACAAATCTCCCGCTGGCATAGCTCTAGGGGTCACTGAGACACTCAAGCTCCCCAATCACGACAAGGTTGCAAACCAACGGGGAGGCATACTTGTGTATTGTATGCAAAACAAAGAATTTCACTGTACCAAGTACACAAGACAACAAACAATCGATCGCTCGATCAATTCATTAGATGAAGATGACAAACTGGAAAAAAAAACTTTTAAAGCATGATTGAACAGGTAGAAACATTTGATTTGGTGATGCATCAGGAAAGTTCTTCCAATCTTTTCCTTCCTGTAGTTTATTAATCTCTTGCATATATATCCTCTGTTTGTGCATCACATGACCTGGTACAAATGACAGCAAGCAATTACAGAAAGTAATTGTGTTTTGAGAATGAGTGGACAGCAGATGCATGCTGCACTGAGCCGCAGCCTTTCCTGTGAATCAGTGGTTCTGTGAATCCGTTGGAGGATAAATTGCTGAACTGTTGTGTCCCTGGTGAACACTAATGTTGTCAGTCACGATGGTAGCGGCCTGAGTTGACCCTATATGAGAGCAGTCTAACCTCACGTGACAGGTGTGCGCAGCCCTTAGAGGGAGTGCTGCAATGGAAGGTGAGAAAGCAGCCACCAAATGGTGAGTGGTGTGTTGTGGTTCATCTTGTGTTATGCCGCATTGGTCTAGGGCAGTGTTCCATATCGGTGTAATTGACATGTAGCCAACTCTTATAGTGTAGTACTCCAATACACGATATTCTTCCAAGTACCGGGGAGTGTTGCTACTGAATTGATGGATGTTGCAAAGCTGAATGGATACTCGGGGGAATCAAAACAACATGAACAGGCTACGAGGAATCGAGCCTGCAAGAGACCTTCAAGGGCAACAATTAGAGTTAATGTTGCTGCCTTACAGAACCAAAGATCCAGGTTCAATCCTGATTAAGGGTACTTTCTTTGTGGAGTTTGTACATTCTCAATAGACAATAGACAATAGACAATATGTGCAGGAGTAGGCCATTCGGCCCTTCGAGCCAGCACTGCCATTTAATGTGATCATGGCTGGTCATCCCCAATCAGTACCCCGTTCCTGCCTTCTCCCCATATCCCTTGACTCTGCTATCTTTAAGAGCCCTATCTAGCTCTCTCTTGAAAGTATCCAGAGAACCGGCCTCTACCGTCCACTGAGGCAGAGAATTCCACAGACTCACAACTCTCTGTGAGAAAAATAGTTTCCTCGTCTCCGTTCTAAATGGCTTACCCCTTATTCTTAAACTGTGGCACCTGGTTCTGGACTCCCCCAACATCGGGAACATGATTCCTGCCTGTAGCGTGTGTAAACCCTTAACAATCTTACATGTTTCGATAAGATCCCCTCTCAACCTTCTAAACTCCAGAGTGTACAAGCCCAGCGCTCCATTCTCTCTGCATATGACAGTCCCGGCATCCCGGGAATTAACCTTGTAAACCTACGCTGCACTCCTTTAATCGCAAGAATGTCCTTCCTCAAATTAGGGGACCAAAACTGCACACAATACTCCAGGTGTGGTCTCACCAGGGCTCCGTACAACTGCACAAGGACCTCTTTGCTCCTACACTCCTCTTGTTATAAAGGCCAATATGCCATTTGTTTTCTTCACAGCCTGCTGTACCAGCATGCTTACTTTCATAGACTGATGAACAAGGACCCCCAGATCCCATTGTACTTCCCCTTTACCCAACTGGACGCTGTTTAGATAGTAGGTACACAAAAATGCTGGAGAAACTCAGCGGGTGCAGCAGCATCTATGGAGCGAAGGAAATAGGCAACGTTTCGGGCCGAAACCCGTCTTCAGACAGAAGAAGGGTTTCGGCCTGAAACGTCACCTATTTCCTTCACTCCATAGATGCTCCTGCACCCGCTGAGTTTCTCCAGCATTTTTGTGTACCTTCGATCTTCCAGCATCTGCAGTTCCTTCTTAAAAATAGCCGTTTAGATAGTAATCTACCTTCCTGTTTTTGCTCCCAAAGTGGATAACCTCACATTTATCCACATTAAACTTCATCTGCCATGCATCTGCCCACTCACCCAACCTGTCCAAGTCACTCTGCATTCTCATAGCACCCTCCTCACAGTTCACACTGCCATGCTGCTTTGTGTCATCTGCAAATTTGCTAATGTTACTTTGAATCCCTTCATCTAAGTCATTGATGTATATTCTCCCTGTGAACAAGTGCATTTTCTCCAGGTGCTCCGATTTGTTCCCAAATTCTAAAGATGTGCAAGCTTTTGTGTTAATTGGCTTCTGTAAATTGTCCCTTGTGTTCAGATAGAATTAGGGTATGGGTGATCACAGACTCGGTGGGCCGAAGGGCCATTTTCCATGCTGTATCTCTAAACTAAACTAATCAGGGCACTGTTTTCAGACCACAGGGGTGGGAAATTACAGGGCGGAGAAATGTTGATATAAATTGGGGGAATTCTAAACTGGAAAATGAATGTAAAATGCCTGTCCCACTTGGACGACTTAATCCATGAGTTTAGAAGACCCTAGACGAGTTGAAAAAAAGTCAAGGTCGTGTTGACTTGCCAAAGTAAAAGACCTCCTACGACTATGTGTACGACCTCCTACGACCCCCCTCGACCTCAGTCTTCCACATCTAAGACCAACTACGACTAGCTACGAGTGGAAATCACATGATAAGATTATGTCATGTTTGCATCTTTTTTTCCCGGGCCAGTTACCGACCTACGACCACCAACGACTACCATCACGACCTACCTACGACCTACCTACGAGTAAAAAGTATCAATTCAATTCAATTCAACTTTATTGTCATTGCACAGATACCAGTATAGGTACAACAAAATGCAGTTTAGCGTCTGGTCATAGTCATAGTGCAAGATAGGAATTAAAAAAATACAGAACAAGCATACATTAGAGTAAGAAGAGTCCTGGTTAACAATGTGGATGGAGAGACCAAAGATATCTAGCGACGGGACTCCGAGTTCAGCAATGTAAGTGTGTTGTTGAAAAAGCTGTTCCTCATCCTGCTAGTTCAAGACCTGAGGCTCCTGTACCGCCTCCCTGATGGGAGGAGGGCAAATAGTCCATGGTTGGGGTGAGAGGGGTTCTTGATGATCTTCCCGGCCCGTCTTAGACACCGTTTTCGGTGGAGGGCATCCATGGCAGGGAGCGGGGCACCGATGATGTGCTGAGCGGTTTTCACCACCCGTTGTAGTGCCTTCCTATCCGCTGCGGTGCAACTGCTGTACCATACCGTGAAGCAGGTGGTCAGGATGCTTTTGGTGGTACAGCGGTAAAAGTTGGTCAGGATCTGGGGGGACAGGTGAGCTTTCTTGAGCCTCCTCAGGAAGTAAAGGCGCTGCTGCGCCTTTTTGATCAGTTTGGTGGTAATGGACAGATCCTCCGAGATGTGTACCCCGAGGAATTTGTAGTTGGAGACGCGCTCCACTTCAGTCCCGTTTATATGGATGGGGGTATGTCTGCCCCCTCTGTTCTTCCTGAAGTCAACAATAATTTCCTTTGTCTTCTTCGAGTTGAGGATGAGATTATTGTTGGCACACCAGGCTGTCAGGTGCTGGACCTCCTCCCTGTAGGCTGACTCGTCGTTGTCACTGATCAGTCCTACCACCATGGTGTCATACTTAGGGATGCAGTCATGGGTGAAGAGGGAGTAGAGGAGAGGGCTGAGCACACAGTCCTGTGTTCAGTGTTATAGTGGAGGAGGTGAGGTTGTTGACCCTAACATACTGTGGTCTGTTGGTGAGGAAATCCAGTGTCCAGTTGCAGAGGGAGGTGGAGATGCCAAGTCCGCTGAGTTTGGTGATCAAGCTGGCGGGGATGACAGTGTTAAAGGCGGAGCTGAAATCAATGAACAGCAACCTGATGTAGGTGTTATTGTAGTCCAGGTGGGTCAGGGCAGAGTGTCAGGCCGCCGATATGGCGTCCTCTGTAGACCTGTTGGTCCGGTAGGCAAACTGATGGGGGTCCAGTGTGGGGGGGAGGCAGGCTTTGAGGTGAGCCAAGATCAGCCGCTCAAAGCATTTGCGATGACAGGGGTGAGTGCGACTGGGCGGAAGTTGTTGAGACTCCCTGTAGCTGACTGTTTGGGCACTGGCACGATGGTTGATGTCTTGAGGCAAGTGGGGACAACACCCTGGGCCAGTGACAGATTGAAAATGTCAGTGAGGACTGGGGATAGTTGTCCAGCACATGCCCTGAGCACCCGGCCAGGGATGCCATCGGGGCCGGCAGCTTTGTGCTCATTCACCTTGCTCAGTGCATCTTGTACAGCAGAGGTGGCGAGACTGAGGGGTTATTCGTTCGGGGGTGGGGCAACTTTGATGGCTGGAGTTTTGTTGACCCAGTCAAAACGAGCATAGAGGTGGTTTAGCTCATCAGGAAGGGAGGCGTTGTCTAGGGGAGGTGGGGGGGGGAGTGTTAACTTTATGGTAATCGGCAATGGATTTGCTTCCTTGCCACATGCGCCTGGGGTTGGAGTTGTTTTGGAAATGCTCCTCAATCTGCCGTTTGTGATTGAGTTTAGCGTTCCTAATCCCTTTTTCAGATTGGCCCTGGATGAGCTGTGTCCCTCAGCGTCGCCAGATTTAAAAGCGGCATCGCGAGCCTTCCGCAGGAGTCTGACCTCCCTGCTCATCCACGGCTTCTGGTTAGGGAAGGTCTTTATTTGTTTGTGGGTAGTGACGTTGTCAGTGCAGAATTTTATATAGTCCAAAACTGTTGAGGTGTATGAGTTAATGTCCACTTGGGAGTTAAAGGTGGCCTGGGTGGCAAACAGACTTTGCTGAAACTGTGTTTAAGAAGGAACTACAGATGCTGGAGAATCAAAGGTACACAAAAAAGCTGGAGAAACTCAGCGGGCGCAGCAGCATCTATGGAGCGAAGGAAATAGGCAACGTTTCGGGCCGAAACCCTTCAATTCCCTGGGCAGATAGAAGGGCCTGCACTTTAACATCAGGTCTGAAGAAGGGTTTCGGCCCAAAACGTTGCCTATTTCCTTCGCTCCATAGATGCTGCTGCACCCGCTGAGTTTCTCCAGCTTTTTTGTGTACCTTTGCTGAAACTGTTCCTGTAATACAGAGACAGCCCCCTCAGGCCAAACCTTCACTGTCCTCACGGTAGGTTTCACACGTCTGATGAGAGGTGTGTATTTGGGGAGCAGGAACAGAGAGAAGTGGTCAGACTGACCCAGGTGGAAGAGGGGGAAGGCTTTGTAGTGTATATGGGTGATATTAGTGTATACTAAATCCAGAATAATGTCTCCTCTGGTTGGACAGGAAACATGCTGATGGAACCTGGGGAGTACAGTTTTAAGGTTGGAGTGGTTAAAATCACCTGCAACAATAAAAGCCCCCTCTGGGTGTGCAGTTAGTTGTTTGCTGATAGCAGCTTGCAGCTCTTCCATTGCTAGCCTGGCATTAGCATCCGGGGGGGGACATAGACTGCAGTGATAACAATCGATGTAAATTCCCTGGGCAGATAGAAGGGCCTGCACTTTAACATCAGGTATTCCAGGTCAGCAGAGCAGCTATTTTTTCCAACCTTTTTTTTACTCATGGACATTTTTTATCAGGCCGGAAAATGCGCCGTGACCTACTTGAGGTCACGAGCACTCGGAGACCACTCACGAGCATGAGGAAGAGTTACGAAGACCTCCTACAGCCTCGTGGCGACCATGCTGCAAGTATGAGTCAAGGGCAAACCCGGCAGAGGTCGCCAATTAGGTCGTGAAAGTGGGACATGGGTTTAAGATTAGATTAGATTAGATTAGATTCCTTTATTGTCATTCAGGCCTTTTGGTCTGAACGAAATTATGTTGCCTGCAGTCATACACAGAACCAATAAAAACAAAACATACAATAAACACAAATTAAACGTCCACCACAGTGATTAAGAAGGAACTGCAGATGCTGGAGAATCGAAGGTACACAAAAATGCTGGAGAAACTCAGCGGGTGCAGCAGCATCTATGGAGCGAAGGATAGATGCTGCTGCACCCGCTGAGTTTATCCACCACAGTGAGTTCACCAAGCACATCCTCACTGTAATGGAGTCAAAGTCTTTAGTCTCCGTCTCTTCCCTCCTTGTTCTCCCTCTGCGCTGAGGTGATCGATCCAGGCCGGAGATGCCGCCCTCCAGTCCCGCGAACCTCCGTGGTGATGTCGACGCCGCAGAAAGCCGGAACGCCGTCTCCGCTCCGAGACGGCCCGCCACAGCATCAGCTCCGGGCAGCCGCCCCAGCTCCGGTTCCCGCTCCAGGCCCCGCCCCAGCTCTCCGCTCCGGGTCCCGCAGTCTCCGCTCCGGGTCCCGCAGCCTCCGCTCCGGGTCCCGCCGCCGCAGTCTTCGCTCCGGGCCGCTGCCCCAGCTCCGGGCAGCCACCCCAGCTCTGGGTCCCGCAGTCTCCGCTCCGGGTCCCGCAGTCTCAGCTCCGAGCCCCGCTGCATCAGCTCCAGGCCGCTGCCGAAAGCCAGAACGCCACACCAGCAAGTCGGACCACTGCTGCCTTAAGGGAGTAACATGTTCTCAAAACTGAGTCCTTTTTTTTCAGAGCTGTGTGAATGGACTACATTTCCATGAGTATAAATGCTCGGAGTTACTGCCTGATTTACTTGTTAATAACGGAGTCACAGTTAATGCTATCTCCACATCTAGGCCAACGTGATTGATCTTGTTACGAGCTAAATTAGCTGCCACATTCCAGTTGAGATGGCGCACGCTTCATTTCCCCAATAATGGGTCATAATGTATAAAATGTTTTGAAATATATTAGCTAAATGGCAATGAAGGATTAAGTGTAAAATATGTTAGTCTTGACTCAACTGGGATGTTAAAAATACTCATTCTTCATGTTTGTAGGCAGATGCGGAAACTGTAACTGCTGTTAGTGTTAAGTGCCGACCGAAGTGTTGCTTGTGCATTTTAATTTGGACATTCGCTTGTGACCTACATAACTTCTTTCAATCATTACTTTAGCATTCTTTTTTATATAATCAGTTTGCCTACATGTTTGTGGTTATTCAATGCACGTTTTCAAAAATGGCAAAGAACACGATCACAATAAAAGTACTTTTTCTTGATTCCTGAATTCAACCTGGGAGTCAAACCACTCCCTTTCGAAAATAAAGAAGATAGGCACAAAATTCAGGTGTAACTCAGCGGCATTTCCAGTACCACTGGATGGAAGGAATGGGCGATGTTTCGGGTGGAGACCCTTCTGCAGCTCAAATAATAACAATTTTCTAAATCAATATCCTTTCTGGAAATGATCTAATTAACCCGGTTGTTTTTTTTTTAATCAATAAGGCACTCGTTTGCCTACCCCTTTGAATAAAGCAACAGAAGTGAGCCATTTAGTTTAGTTTAGTTTAGAAGAATGAGGGGGAGGCCTCGTTGAAATGTACAGAATGGTGAAAGGTGTGGATAGAGTGGATGTGGAGAGAATGTTTCCACTAGTGGGAGAGTCTAGGACCAGAGGTCATAGCCTCAGAATTAAAAGGCGTTCTTTTAGGAAAGAGATGAGGAGGAATTTCTTTCGTCAGAGGGTGGTGAATCTGTGGAAAGCGGATATATTTAAGGCGGAAATAGATAGATTCTTGATTAGTACGGGTGTCAGGGGCTATGGGGAGAAGGCAAGAGAATGGGGATGGGAGGGAGAGATAGATCAACCACAATTGAATGGCAGAGTAGACGATGGGCCAAATGGCCTAATTCTGCTCCTATCATTTATGACCTTATGGATGTTGCATTCTCATATTTGGAAACCAGGTGTTGTGACGTACCATGTAAGGATACACAACTGATGCCCACACTGATGCCAGGTGCCGGCAGAGCTGGAACAGTGCCCTGCAGACCAGAAGCAATTTGGATGCCACAATAAAGTGAAGCACAATACAAACTGCTGTCTCTGTTTTTTGGATTTTATTTGGAATTCATAACCACACAAAATAACACTACTTATTCTGCTCAGGCACTCCGCAGTTTTATTCAGCAGAGTCTCGGCAAGGCCCTTACTCTTCCAAAGATTATCTTATCTTTTCCCCATAGCTACAGCGTTTGATTGTTGAAGATTTCTTCAAGAAGCTCTTCTGAATCCTCTCAAGTGCAGTCACACCATCCGTTTAATCTGGTGGCCAGAACTGGATTGTATTCCCCGAGCTATGTGTACAGCTTAGTGTGTTTATGCTTATTTTTCATGACAAATAAGCCCCTGTCTCTACCTCCATCTCTCCCCCCCCGTCTGGCACAATCTGCTCATCACCCCCCTCCTCACCTGCTTCCACTGATGCATGCCAGCTCCTCCTTCAATCCTACGCCTCACCCCTTTCTACTCAACATCTTCCTTCTATTCATAGTCTCGATGCACGGTCTTAACCCAAATCACTGCCTATCCCCCTGCCCCAACCAGGCCCTCTCATAGATGAATTGAATGTGCTCCCTACTGTGGAAGTTCGAGAGAGTCCTCCTTGACAAACCGACTCTCTGTAGTCTTCACAGGAAGTAGAGGCGCTGATGTGCCTTCTTTATAATTGCATCAGTGTGCTGGGACCAGGAAAGATCTTCGGAAATATGCATGCCCAGGAATTTGACATTTTTGAGCCTTTCCACCATAAATGGGATTGTGGATCATTATTTTACATCTCCATGAGTTAAAATTCTATTTGCTATTATTGTGCCTGACAGAGCTGGCAACTTATGTCCTCCTGCAGTCTAACAGTTTCCTCCTCATGTACAATCAAAGTTTTGCCATGTGCAATCTTCTTTGTCCAGTTCTTAATATTTGTTTGAACCATTAATATATCTTTCTACAACACAGGTGTCTGAGAACAGAACCCCATGGAAATACATTGGTTGCAGTTTTCCAGACACAAAATTACACGCCAACTGCCCTCTCTGCTTCCTGCTCCAGGGCTGCTTCAGAGATCAATGGAATTCATATATTGTTTCCGTCTACACACCAAACACCTTTTATACCAGAGTCTCTGGAAAAGTGGTCAGGTAGATTTTAAATTATTAATTAGGATAGAACACGGGATAGAGAACAAAGAACAGTACAGCACAGGAACGGGCACTTCAGCCCATAATGTTTGTGCCGCATCAGCCTAGTTAACCTGAACTCATCTGCCTGTACATGATCCTCATCCATCAATTCCATCAATTCCATGTGCCTATCTGAAAGACTCTTAAATGCAACTATCATATATAGCTCCACCACCACCCCTAGTAATACGTCCCAGACCCCCAAATGTCGAAAGACTGTTGAAGGTCAATGTACTGAAAGCTTTCTTGACCAGCCTATCTACTGTAACCAGATGCCACTTTCAAGGAATGACATACTCCTCGATCCATCTGCTCCACAACACTCTCCAGGGCCTTCCTATTCTCTGCGTACACATTTTATAGCACCATTTCCACCCCATTGTATTCTAGCCCAATAGTTATGAAGATTATTTTCTTACTATTCTGTGTTCATGACTATTGAATTTTTGGGATCGTGTAATGGATCTGAAACCAACTTCAGGCCTCAACCGTTCCTTACCAAAGATCATCTCACACATGTTGAAATCCGGTTGCCATGGTTTTCACTCCTGTAAGTGGTCCTGCTTCTGCTGCTGGCTATTAACTTAAGGAATTAAGCACTTAGTTAACTCTATTAACATTACATTGGGCTTCTGTTTAGTTGCAGAGTTCACTTGCAATTGCAATTTGAGAAGAAGATTAAATTGGAAGTGTCAGTGATGCAGTTGAACAAAGAGGACTATGTAGGCATGAGAGAGGAGCTGGCCAAGGTAGACTGGAAAGGGATCCTAGCAGGAATGATGGTGGAACAGCAATGGCAGGAATGTCTGGGCATAATCTGGAAAGTGCAGGATCATTTCATTCCAAAAAGGAAGAAAGATTCTAAGGGGAGTAGGAGGCAACCGTAGCTGACAAGAGAAGTTAGCAATAGAATAAAACTAAAAGAAAAGATGTATAACACAGCAAAGAGTAGCCGGAAGCCAGAGGATCGGGAAACTTTCATAGGACAACAGAAGGAAACAAAACAGGCAATATGGGCTGAAAAGATGAAATACGAGGGGAATACATTCCCAGTCCGACATGATAGCTTTGTAACCCTAAGACCTACTGGCAGACCTGTGGGGCTGAGTCTATCAGTAAAGCCCATTGCTGAAGTCCCATTTGGGTGGAGGCATGCAGAGAATGGGAAAGGTGGAGAGCTTTTTACCAACTTCAATTTTAACAGTGTTAAATAGCTCGGTCAAAGATGTGAAAGGCAAAGCTCCTGCCTCAGGCTAAGTAGCTGTTGATGCCTGTCTCGCATGGAATGGAGGGATGTGAATCACGTGCAGGCAGAGGTTACTTTAACTTGGCATTGTGTTCGGCAAGGACATTGTGATCCTCAAAGGTATCTCCCTTGGAGGAGGGAGGAGTGTGTGGGGGGGGGAGGGGAGAGGTGAGGGTGGAGGGGGGGGGGGGGGGAGGGGAGGAGTGTGTGGGGGTTTGGGGGTAGAGAGGAGGAAAGAGAGGAGGGGGAGAGACGAGGGGGAGAGACGAGGGGGAGAGAGGAGGGTGAGAGAGTGAGAGAGTGCGGGGAGAGAGGTGGAGGGGTGAGAGGTGGTGGTGGGGGCATTTATGGTATGTTATGCTGCCCAAGGCCTTGGACTTTGCTGCCTGACCCTATGCAAGGATGCTTAGAGCCAGCAGCCATTGCTTCTTCCCATTCATCCTGCTCCTGTGAAATGATGGTCAAGAATCTGCATCCATTGGGTATGGTTGGGTGACTCCTCAATGCAGCATTGAGCAGTTAATACTTTATAAATCCCTTGCTTTTCCTGTATTGTTTTCATTGTCTCTGCTGATATAGTTGGTACATTATCAAATTGCATAATTTTATGTTTTATTGTGGGATTGTTCTTGAGAATGGCAAAAGCTCGCTTTCCCTACAAAGACACCGAGGGCTGATAAACCCAACAAGTCAAACACCATCGCCGGAGAACACAGATTGGCATTGTTTCGGTCATGTTCTCCAGAGATGTTGCTGAGCCCGCTGAGTTATTCCAGCACTCCAGTGTCTTTTTTGGAAATGAACATCTGCAGCTCTTTTGTGTCCACACATACATACCTGAATCCATCGACACAAATGCATTTATACCAATATATATTTCCTGATAGCTTGGTAGTAGCCTGCCATGGAGATTCAATCTGTTGTGCTCTGATGCATGTCTATTCCCCTGATTCTTTTATTCCTCTCCTACTTTTGTCTCTCAGCCTCAGCTAAGTTATCACGAAAACACATTTTCACAGCAGGGGAAAAAAATAGGAGGAGCTTTATAAACATGGCCAG
This sequence comes from Leucoraja erinaceus, assembly GCF_028641065.1. Classification (NCBI taxonomy): domain Eukaryota; kingdom Metazoa; phylum Chordata; class Chondrichthyes; order Rajiformes; family Rajidae; genus Leucoraja; species Leucoraja erinaceus. The sequence goes on along the minus strand of NC_073401.1, from coordinate 2,870,505 downwards.
CAGCGATGTGTTTTGATTTTTAATAGACTAGAATAGATCGATCTCGCTCTGAATCAGAAACCTTTAACAGCACCCTCTGAACAAGTACAACCGACACAGCCACATCATTTTGCCTTTCTATTATATCATCAGATAGAAGGGCTGATACGTGTCTGGGCCCTCTTAATGTTTCCTGCAATGGAAGTTGAACAAAACCCCTGAGGAAATGGCAGATAATTATTTTTTAACCCATTCCTCTGGGAATTTTGCTCTCCTCACCCAATATATGGCAGCAGAAGCTGGTATATCAGACTGCACGGCATTATATAACTCTAAGTTCAAAATCACACAATGGCATTATTGATGAAATCATGTATATGCACAAAGGTTGCATATCTATCATATCATATACTTACTAAAAGTCTGATCTTGTACATGTGTACATGTGTATATGTGTATATGTGTATATGTGTGATTTTATATGTGTTTATATGTATGTTTTACATCTTCGCAAAAACGCCACGCGTTAACGATAACATTTTTACATATTTTGATTGACATTTGTCCCCTCGAGGCAGAGACCAACTTCACTGAACATTTTATTCTTTATTTCTCGATTATTCTCAACTTATTACTGATTAAAAGTTTAAAAAAGTCATAAGACTTTGAAATTAAACAACCAGCGTCAACTGATGACATCACAATGGCTCAGCTAGCAGTGATCAGCTTCACTGATTTCTCCCTTTATTTGACATTATTTGCGATGAAACCTTTAAAAATGCCAACATACATATTCTGATTCACATTTCCCCCCTCTAGGCAGAGATCACAAACAATGAACATTTTATGCTTCATTTCTCAACTTATTACTGATTAAAGTGAAAAAAATCAAAAGACTTTGTATTTACAATGCCCAGCTTCAACTGATGACATCACAATGGCTCGGCTAGCAGTGATCAGCTTCACTTACGTTCGGGAACTGCTTGTGTTGGAGAACCATGCCTCCCATGGGGGCTATGGGTAGGGAACGGGTGCATTGGGAGAGCAGACCCAACACGTCTGCACTTGGTCTAGTACATTAAAAGTCTGATCTTGTATGTGTGCATATGCCTGAGTGTATGTGTGTGAATATGTGTGTGTATATGTGGTTGTCTTTACATTTTTGCAAAAACACTGCGCGGTAACGATTATTTATTTATATTTATTTAATTGTTTATTTCGAACAGAATAAAAGAATAAAAAGCAAGTGTGAAACAGCATACAAAAAAACAAAACAAGAATATTTATAAAGTGTCATAAACAATATCTATAAATAAATGAAATCGTATGTGTCCGAAAAGGAGCAGGAAGAAGCCAGAGCTTATTAATTCCCACCCCTTATTCAACTGCTTATAATTATCTTATACAAATTTAGCAGATATATGTACACCATATGTACACCAGCAGCTATATGTACACCAAATTATTTACATTTATACACTAATCAAATATTTACAAACCTATACAAAAAAGAGAGGAAAAAAAGAAAAGAAAACACCCTCATATACTATACAGTATCTCTTAGTCATATATACAACCCATCCACATGGTTGACCCATGTCAACCATCATTATATATGCTGTTTGACATTTTTACCCTCTAGGTCAAGAACACCTTCACTGAACATTTTACGCTTTAGCTCTTGATTTATTCTCGACTTGTTACAGATTAAAAGTTAAAAAAAAAATCAAAAGACTTTGAATATAAAACAACCAGCTTCAACTGATGATGTCACAATGGCTTGGTTAGCAGTGATCATCTTAACTAAAGATTTAATCCTATATTTGACGTTATTCACAATTAAGGTTATGAAAAATGAAAACTGACAAGATTTTTACATATTCTGATTCACATTTCTCCCCTTTAGGGAGAGATCACATTCACTGAAAATGTCATGCCTTATTTCTCGACTTATTACTGGTTAAAGTTTTTAAAAATCAAGACATTGCATTTAAAACGACCAGGTTCAACTGATGACGTCACAATGGCTCGACTAGCAGTGATGACACAAGAACACTTTGAACTTTTCACCTCACAGGAGGGGGAGGGCAAATTGCTATTGCAACATGCAGAGGAAGTGCAATTGGATTTTTTAAAGCCCACTGCGCAGGGAGGCAGGGGAGTGCTGGAATCTTACGTTCGGGAATGGCTTAAGTTGGAGGACCACGCCTCCTGTAGGGGCTACAGGTAGTGAATGGGTGCATTTGGGGAGCAGACCCAATCGGTCTGTGCTTGGTCTAGTATATCTATAAAAGTCTCATCTTATGTGTTTTTTGTTTGTTTGTATGTTTTGTATCTTCCTCAAAAGGCTATGCCCTAATGCTTACATTTTTACATATTCTGACACATTTTTCCCCTCCACGCCATAATCAGGTTCACTTAAGATTTAATCCTACATTTCACAAGTTATTGATGATTAAAGTTTCAAAAATGCCAACTTTAACAAGATTTTTACTGTTAAAATCCTTCCTGCCAGCTTCCAACACACTTCGATACAAAGTTGCAATACAGGAACACTCTGAACTTTTTACATCAATGGAATATTTCAACAGGAGGGGGAGGGCCAATTGGCATTGCAATTGGAACTGCTGTGGCAGGCAGGGTAAGTGCAATTGGATTTATTTTTAAATTTCAGTGCCGAGGGAGGCAGGGCAGTGCTGGAATTTTACGTCCGGGAACGGAGCAGTTGTGTTGGGGGAACAGGTGACTGGTGGAATATTGCATTGGGGGAGCACACCGTTAAAGGAGCAGACTCAACGGGGCTGCACTTGGTCTAGTCTTTCTATAACTGTTGGAGCCCAACAAAGTTACACCAGGATGCTATTTTCAGAGCGATAAACAGGTAACTACTGATAATAACGTGTATATTGTTGAGATATTCCCTGCTTACTTTGTGTGGGAAGGAACTGCAGATGCTGGTTTACACCGAAGATAGACACAAAATGCTTGAGTAACTCAGCAGGACAGGCAACATCTCTGGAGAGAAGGAATGGGTGACGTTTCGGGTTGAGACCCGTCTTCAGACTGGGAGTCAGGGAAGAGGGAGACTAGTGATATGGAAGGGTATGGAGAACATACAAGGTGTGAAAAGGACAGATCAAAGCAGACGATAATCCAGAGATGCTGCCTGGTCTGCTGAGTTACTACAGCATTGTGTATCTATCCCTGCTTACATTGCCTGCCTGTGGGATGTCTTGTGTCGATTTTGTCAGCTACTTTGTCTGTGCCATTCTTTATTGTGTGTTCATTTCCTTCTCTTATGTTTTAGCTTGTTCAATATGGAAGATGAAAACTTGTCTCCAGAGATGGCATTGCTCCAGTTCTGTGTTAAATATATTTTGCCAGCTGACTCTTGTAATTATTCTCAGTTCTGGATGATTCCTTCCATTCCTTACCATTACTACAGTTTGTTTTTGACAGAGGCTCTCTCCATGGTACTGATTTTGTGATTGCTGTTCAGCTGGATGAGAATGGTGAATATATTTTCCGCAAGGTGAGAGCTTTACCTTGTATATGGAAATATTCTGCTTGCTGTCTCAAATGAGCTGTTAAGTACTCGATGATGTGGAGATAAATATTTTGTACTGGGCTACCAAAGTAGTTTGAATCTGAAGTGGATGAAATCTGTGGGAAGGAACTACAGATGCTGGTTTACACCGAAGATACAGCAGAAACAAAATTCTGGAGTAGCTCAGCAGGACAGGCAGCATCTCTGGAGAGAAGGAATGTATAACATTTCGGGTCGAGACCCTTCTTCAGACAGATGAAATTTGCCCGTCAATCGTTTTTGAAATCCTTAGACAAGCTAAAATTGTTATTGATGCTGCTTCATTATAGTAGTGTTTTTATCCACAGCTTTTTTAGCTCTTTTTTTTTGCTAGAAACTCTGGAGAATACATTTCACAAACTAGTCAAATTGGTTTAGATATCATACACATTTCAAAGATGGCAATTGATTCCCTGTTCTCTAGAAGCAGACCAATCCCACGGGATCTGGCTCGGCACTAGTTTATTTTATTTTAGTTTTGTTTAGAGATACAGTGAGGAAACAGGTCCTTCGGCTCACCGGGTCCATCAGTGATCCCCGCACATTAACACGATCTTACACTGGGGACATTTTTTTAAACATTTATATCAATGTATGTTAACCTACAAACTATACGTCTTTGGAGTGTGGAAGGAAACCAAAGATCTCGGAGAAAACCCACATTGGTCATGGGGAGAACATGCACTCCATACAGATACGCGCTTTAAGGCAGCAACTCTAACTCTGCACCACCGTGTCACCCTACTGATAAATAAAGAGTTCCCAACCATCCATGGATGTCACTGCCTCCTGAAGGTGTCTACAACTGGTTATTCTTTATGAAAGATCCATGGTGAATGTTGATGGGCTCTGGAACCTGGATGAGCTTTCTCTTGATCGAGCGTTGCTGAAAGCATGAATAATATTCCTTAACTAGGTCCGATAGTATATCACATGTCGGAAACTGAACCTGGCATCTTTTGAAACTGCTGATTTTTAGTTTCTTAAGATGTACTGACAGATATATTAATGGAACATGACAAGAATTCAGCATCTGAAAAGAGGAATAGGTTAATATTTAAAAATTAAAAACACAACAATTTCTGTGAAGTGTTGAAGTGAAGGCCAAATCAATTCTTCTGCTTTTAAATTTTTGCAACTTGCAAAATACTTTCAGAACTTTCCTATTTCAGTCTTATAAATGTCTGTAAATAATACTTGAATGTCAGAATTTCAAACGACTGCCAATATAATTATTTTGCATATCAATTTTCTGAAGTCACTGATGATCTCCAGTCAATGTCATCATTTCTTTATTCTTTTTAATGTGCATATTTTTATATTTTCACAATTCCATTCATTACTATTTCAATTTAGCTTATTCAATGGCCTACATTACTTGCCAACTCCTTGCAATCCTTCCAAGGTCATCCAAGATGGCATGTTGTGACAATTGGCAATGAAGCAACAACTGGCAATGAAGTATCAGGCCTGTTTTCCAGACCCAATCAGTCCTGGATTACAATTAAAATCGATTACATGACACGGACAGGATTTTCATTTAAATATCTAGGACAAATAAGGCAAAGTGTTTTCAGTAAAATTTGCTGTTTTTTAATGTGCATTGTGTATAATTTGCTTTTAAAAGCACGACCATTTGAGAACCCCCATTTCTCGCTACACTGTGTGCCCTCATTGGTACAGTTTACTTCACTTGCTATGCTTCTTTGAGTGTAATGTGTGAGTAAATACAGTATGAAAGTGGTGGGAAAGATTAATTCAAGTTACTCCTGGGTCCCACTCATGAGATGCACCTTATTTTTAACTGTACACAATTTACTAGATAGTGACATTTTTAGTTGTGTGTTTAAAGACAAAATTTCAGAAGTTTATTAACAGCCCATTTTTCATTTGGAAATAAACACAGAATATGCTGAAAATACTCAGCTGCTCAGGCTGAATCAGTGAAATTCATCAACCTAAATCATTAAGGAGATTCAATTCAATTCAATTCAATTCAACTTTAATGTCATTGCACAAATACAAGTATGGGTACAACGAAATGCAGTTTAGCGTCAGTCCGTAGTAGTAGTGCAATATAGAAATAAAAATAAAAATACAGAATAATCAAACAATGTGGACGGAGGGACTGGAGAAATCTATTGGCGGGACTCCGAGTTTAGCAGTGTGATGGTATTATTGTAGAAGCTGTTCCTCATCCTACTAGTACGAGACCTGAGGCTCCTGTACCGCCTCCCTGATGGGAGGAGGGCAAACAGTCCATGGGGTGGGAGGGGTCTTTAATGATCTTCCCGGCTTCCTAACAATGCACTTCCTTGGACATCGTTACTTTTTTTCATATCTTTCAATTCTTTATTCTACCTCTCTATATCTCGTTCCCATTTCCCCTGATTCTCATGTTCAAGGAGGGTCTCGACTCAAAAAATATCCTATTCCTTCTCTCCAGAGATGCTGTCTGTCCTGCTGAGTTACTCCAGCATTTTGTGTCTATCAACCTAAAACATTAAATGTGAGTCTCCCTCCATAGCTTGTGCCTCACTTTTTTTTCTAATATCCAGACTGCACTGTACTTAGTTTCTCATCAGATTGCAATCAAACAGCAAAGGTAATAAAGCTTCTTTATCTAAAATGCAGTAAAATATGATTGTTTTTTTTTTAATGTGTTTGACAGCATAATTTATTTTGCAAGGTTTTACACCTTCCAGTCATGGAGCTCAACTAGAGGTATAACAAAAGATTTCACCTTGGTTTGCCCCATGCCTGATGTTACCAGTTCCATCTGCGGCAGATCAAGTCTTGTCACGGGTCAAAGTATGCTGATGTACCACAAAATGAGGGCTATAAAACCCTCACTTTGCAACTGAGCAATCAATTGATTGCTGTGTCTGACAAATAAGAGCCTGGGATATAAAAAAATAATATTGTGTGTGATTAGTGGTGGAAAGACCATGTAGGTGTACGATAAAACAATATCTTTATTCTGGGCTAAGAATAGCAGAAGGGAGAATCTAATTGTGCATAGCAGACAGGGTTTAATTTTAAGAGTGACATCCAGCTAAAATGCATTCAGTATAAATTTAAATTGTCCCTATTGTGTGTGGGGTAGTGTTAATGTGCGGGGATTGCTGGTCGGTGCGGACTCGGTGGGCCGAAGGGCCTGTTTCCGTGCAGTATCCCTGAACTAAGTTAAACTGTCTCTGATTCAGACGACTCTGGATTCACAAAGGAGCAAACATTCAGGTGGAGAATTTATTCAAGAATAAATGCCCTGGAATCATTCAAGGATATTGTTAAAGTCTAAACTTCTAAAGACATCTAAAGTTTAATGCCACAAGCCACCAACTGTTGCAGAACCAGTGTTTTGCACTGGTTCATCAAGACTTTGTAATTCTTCTACTACATGCTTCTGTGTAGCCAAAGTACAAAATGCTCTTTTTACCACTTTCTCAACGTGCCAATGCTGCTTTCATGAATATATAAGCCCAGATCTGTTACTGTCCACTTTGAAAATGGTGCCATTATTTTATATTGTATCTCTTTTTTTTCTTCCTGCTCAAATGCACCATTTTATAACTTCCAATGAAGTTTCACCCACCTTGTGTCCAGCCTCTGCACCAAATCAAGTGTATTCATGTCCTCCACCCAGTTCATTATACAATTGCACAGGATCTACCGTACATGTTTAAAATGCCCACGTGTTTTTGCAGAAGGAATGCATTAGATAAATATGTTCCTGCAGGACCCAGAGTCCCTCGCTCAGGGCCAGTTTAGCATATTTCCTTCAGGCTAAAGCATTTCTAATCTGTGTTGAGTGTAATTGAAGACTATCATGGATTGAATCCTTTAAAATGTGTGCAAATTCTCTCCATTATTCTAGACTTTGATGTTTTACAATCAAGCATTTGGAACTGATCAAGCCGGGTGTCTGCCAATGAACAATAATACTGGGGTTTTATTAATGCACTCTGTAGCTTTGTTACAATTTCCTGCCATCTGTGGCGGTCTTGATCTGTTCGCTGCCTGCACGTGCGACTCGAGAGGCTGTGGGGGGGGGGGGGGGGTTTAGTAAAATGCAGGTTTTTATTGGCTGTCAAATAGGGATTTCCTCGTAAGACAAAACTTATGAGGAAATTTTGTTCTGTCATCCCGTTAGCGATTAAAAAAAAATGTTGCTTAACTATTGAATCGCTGGGAGAAAATCGGGACAGCCTCAACGCCTTCAAAATCACGGCTCGCAAGTTCAGGACAAAACAAAAGGTACGTACTGTCATGCATTTATTTAACATCTTATCTAGTTTTTGATGTAATTTTATTTTAATCTGTTGATGCAAAATATGTTATTTAGGCCCCGATATCGTCCCTGTCCTGCCTGCCGGCTGTGAATGTGAGTGTGCACAAAATCATGGCGACGGCCACAATCCAATCTCTGTATCATAATCCACAAACATGCACTCTCAAGATAATCAGATTCATTATTTTTTTGCACAATCATGTCATAAGAACATCAATATCTATATTTTGAGTTATTGTCTATCCATGATCAATATTTCCATTATAAATATCTGACTAACAAATTCCACAGTATAGTTTTTAGTCAGATATTTAGTATGAAAATATTGATCATGGATAGACAATTACACAACATATAGATAATAGTACGATTAAACGAGAACTTACCAGTTCGCATGCGCGTCAATCTTCAAAGCAGTGGTATGAAATCCCAGGTAAAAATACTTGAAATAACATAGAAAGATCCAAAACTTGAGAACTACCAGATGACCTTTGTGAGAGAGGTTTGGGAGTGGAGGGCACGTAATCACCAACGTAACTCCTCATAAATTAAAGATCAAACTTCAAACTGGTAAGTTCTTGTTTAATCTTACTATTTTATTTCGGAGTCGCATGAGTGATTTCGTGAAGAGTTCAAAGCTCAGTGATTTCATGCCAGAGATTCAAATCCCGGCATCTCACTGCATTGATTGACTCAGGATGAGTGAATGCATTAACCATGACATTGTGGCGATCCCTGGGGGGTAGGCCACTCCTTGGATCATCCCCCTCGCCGATTGAGGGACAGGGGCGTTGGTCTGCCACGGGCTTTCCAGACGACCCTGGGTTTAGTGCTCTCGAGGTGTGTGTGTAATGTACTCTTGCTGTTGGGATTAAAAGACTAATGTTTGAACCCGCCTGGAGTCCGGACTTTTCCTGACCTTGACCAGGCCACTACAACATTGATTTAAACATATTAATGTTTTACGTTAATAAATAAATCAATAGCAACCCGTCTATCTCAGGGGAGGCTAAAAATGGAATGCAAAACAGAATGGGCAAATAGCCCTGGGTCGGCAATCAGCCTATGGTAAAAAATATTTTTGAAAATTCATTTACTGCGGCCGCGAGGAGATGGCCGATGGGAACGTCCATTGCCCTGGCCGCTGACGTTGATGCCGCCCTGGCGGAATGAGATGTAAATTGGTAGTGTTAATACCCGCATAAACCAGAACCTGCTTCAGCCACCTTGAAATAGTCTCAACCGACCTTTTCTTGTGTGGTTGTTTGTGGCTAATAAACAATGCTGATTCCACACCTCTTAGTCTTGATGTAATATAGCAAACGTGCTCGTACACATAGACGTGAGTCCGTGGGGTATGCCAAAATATGACTAAGGATGTAGCTGGAGCCCCCTGGTGATGTATTGTTAACACACTGTCCATATCCAATACTGCCTATACTTGTACTGGGAGAACTTGTGTTAAAGATATCTCTTACAAACTCGATATCCGGGGTTGAAAACCCGACCGAGTGGGTCCCGTTTGCTGCAGCTAATATGATTGGAAGGCGCGCTGGGCACAGTTGATGGCCCTATAACTGAATTAATGTCAAAAACTCATTTATCCATGAACTGGAAGACGTCAGTAATCTGTACCGTATTAAATATAACATTAACATTAAACAAGCCACTTCCGATCTCCTCAATAGGAAATGTACTGATTTTTTGGTGCTATCCCTGCACTCTGAAGTGAGCACATCCATGGATTGATGCAACAATCTGAGCCGTAAGGCAGTCCATTCAGAATGTGTAAGCCAATAATTATTTTATTATGCAGAGGCTAGTTTCCTGAACCACAGTTTGAACCAGCAAAGTTTTCATTTTTAGAATAACCGTATATGGTTGTATTATTATGCCTGACGGAAGCGGGAAACTAAAGCGAGATCTTGCTGACTCTATTTCAAGACCCGACTGATGAGGCAAAATGGAGGAAGGCATAAAAGAACATTCCTCCTTCTTGTAGCGAGAATGTATCTCTCACCACTGTTATGCCACATATTTTTGCAATTAGTGAAAAAGCATGAACCAACATGTCGATATTTGGTGTTCCATTGAACCATACTTTCATAAATACTTTGTGATTCAACACTTATTCTGTGTTGTCTTGAATCTGAACTTGATGATACACCAGTGGCAAGGAATTAGGTAAATATTACAGGATACTTTACTTGAATGCCATGTGACTAACATCTGCCACCACCGTAGTGTATCAACTTGAAGTTGGGCCTTTTGATAATTTCCAATGTCTCCGATGATCCCTGTAATGGGAACTGCATAGAATGGATCTTTGAGACCGTTATGATTCTGTTGTTAGTCAATAATAATTCCCATTCGGAAAGTTCATATGCGAGTTAAACGACATTCTCCATTTTTCATAATGAACAGGCCACTCCTGCCATCATTCGATGGGTGCTTCGCACGATAACTCTGCCCGATTTCCGAGCCCGTCTTGAAAACGACAATTCTGGCCCTAATGCCAAATATTGCTTGGTTCATGCTTGTGATTTAGCCCTCTAAGCAGATGACAAGCTTTAATCCTGTTGACAATACAAACAAGTGTTTGAGAGGTTTACTACTTTGCACGAGTCAGTTCACTTTTGAACAGTTGATTCGCATCTAAATATTGCCAATGCTCTTGATGAACAGAATTCAGCTTTATAACATGTTTCTATTAACTCCAATCTCTTGCCACAAGGCATGTCAGGTGCAGCAGGCAGTTAAAGGTAAGCAAATGGTATGTTAGCAGTCATTTGCAAAAGGATTTGAAAATTAAAGCAGATGGATTCTACTGCAATTTTGTACACTATAGTTTGGTGAGACCACACCTGGAGTTTTTTTGGTCTCCAAACCTGAGGAAGGACATTGTTGCTATAGAGGGAGTGCAGAGAAGGTTCACCAGACTGATTCCTGGGATGTCAGGACAGTCTTATGAAGAAAGACTGGATAAACTTGGTTTATACTCTCTAGAATTTAGGAGATTGAGAGGGGATCTTATAGAAACTTACAAAATTCTTAAGGGGTTGGACTGGCTAGATGCAGGAAGGTTGTTCCCGATGTTGGGGAAGTCCAGGACAAGGGGTCACAGCTTAAGGATAAGGGGGAAATCCTTTAAAACCGAGATGAAGAGAACTTTTTTTCACACAGAGAGTGGTGAATCTCTGGAACTCTCTGCCACAGAGGGTAGTTGAGGCCAGTTCATTGGCTATATTTAAGACGGAGTTAGATGTGGCCCTAATGGCAAACTTGCTTGGGGGTATGGAGAGAAGGCAGGTGCCCTTTACCGAGCAGGATGATCATGCTTTGATCCTTTGAATGCGGTGCAGGCTCGAAGGGCCGAATGGCCTAATCCTGCACCTAATTTCTATGTTTCTATGTTACTATACCCACCTTGTTGAGTAGAACTGGTAGGGTGCGTGGGACTTGTGTCCAGCTGTCATGCTGCCACCGGCTTCAGTGAACCGCTTACTGCCGATGAAGGCATGGGGTGCGTTGTCGCTGAAACGATGAAGCATGGCCCGCCGTTAGCCTTGATTGGTCCGACAACTTGTGCTTTGTCCACCGGGAATAATCCACCAGGTGAATAGACCTTACCTGTTGAATAGACCTTACCTGAACAGAAGGTTCAGCGGCTGGCTCTCATATCCCCCTGATAGCGCTGTTCATTGCTGGCATGCATGTGCTCCACTATGTTCCACCAACATCTTTAGAATCTGGAGTCAGTTACATCTGACCTTTTGCACTCCCCTCCTCAGAGAGGGCAATTCGTAGGCAGCCCTGAACCAGGTGCTGCCGCAGGCCCCTGAGGATACCTGCACTGATACGGCCCTTCCAATGGACCTATATCAGGATGGAACATTCTGTTGGGATGGCAAACTTTGTTGTCAGGAAATGGTACCTCTGACACGTGCTCTTCATCCCTTGGGGCATGTTCCACGGCTATACCCTCAGACTCGGCATCAGCAGTAGACTGACACGGCATGCTCTCCTCCTCCAAGAGGGAGACATGAAGCAGCCTTTCCCAGGCGCTGCTGGCACAGCCTCTCCTACAGGCCAGCGCTGTCACACATTAAGCAGCCCTTTACTAGGTGCTGCTGGCACGGGCTCTCCCGTAGGCCGGCGCTGTGACAGATTCAGCGTCAGCAGTATACTGACCCATGAAGGTCTTCCACTTCAACAGGGAGACATTAAGCAGTCCTGTCCCAGGCGCTGCTGAGGCGGCCTGTCCCCTAGGCCCGCGCTGATGGCTGTGAAGGGTTAAAAATGACAACAGAATGCATACAAATACATACTTATTTCCGGAAGGGAATCCTTGCAGCCCGACTCGTCCGAGTTCAATAGGGCTGTCTGATTCTATCGGTGATTTCACCCCATGCCTGGGGACCACTGAACGATGATTCTGTGAGCCGCTGACCGCACTGTCAGCGACTCTGGCAGTAACGCTGCCTTCCTGCTTGATTTGCCCATCGCCGCCACAGCAGGGAACCACGACCAGGGCTGGAAAAACACTGACATCAGCCGCTTTGTCAGTGGCTGGTAACCGCGGTCTCCCCAACCTGCACAACATCAGCCGAAGTAATAAAAAACTCCTGTAGGTTTCTTCCGCCGGGAGCGACCCTGAGTCCGTCTCCCCCACAGCCCATAGCCGATATGATGTGCACGAACTCGCCGGACTTCGCCACAAAAATGGACAGCAGGCATACCTCTGAATTGATTATATTGAGAGGTTTGTGGATTTTGCAAGCGAACATCAACCGTGCCTGCTGTAAGTAATAAATGAATTGCTTACCTGTAAACAGGCCCCTTTCAGCTGTTTTTAAATCCGCCGGCAGGACACATCTGTTCCCTGCCAGTAGACCAGTAAGCTGTCGCCTTATTTATTTACTTTACGACGATATGATGTCTTTTATGTTGAATTTCGTATGTAACTTATTCGCCTCGTGTTAGCTGTATGTTCTGTTCTTCACGGAATCATGTCTCACGTTTTTTTTTCGAACAGCAAATTATGGACATGATTGGTGCAAAAAATAAATGAATTTTTATTATTATTGAGAGTGGATGTATTATTGGATTATTAACAAATGTCTGCGTAAAAACAACCCCTTGCCTGCTGCAGTTTATAAACCAACAAAGTAAAACTTATGGGAATTAAACATACAATTTCTTCGATTTGGCATATAAATTCATGACAAAGGGAGATTTAAACATCATTTTATAAAGTGAATTCTTGTGTGAATGGGATCAGTTAGTTATTTGGATACTTTGGCTATTTAAAATTTTATTTTTGCCTTTTCTTAAGAATGGGATAGATGTTTAGATCTAATAATTGAATAGATGAATTTAATTGATTTGATGACTAATGAATATGTTTTTTTTGTTGGGTATTTACTATTTGTTTTAACTTTACAGTAATATTAAAGTTCTGATCTTGAGAATATCACATTTTTGAATTTTCAAGGCAGTCTAAGTGTTTATTACTATTTCCGTCACAATGGTTAATTTTGTAATTAGCTACTTAATTAGGTAATGAACTAATTATATAATTTAATTTCAGGGCATCCAAGTAAGATGTATCATATTTGTTTCAGAATGCTTCAATCTATAATAACTTAAAATTTCATTCGTAATTTTTAAGAAAGTTATGGGCTTTTATGTTAATTGCCAGTCCTCGATCACAGCTTTTGTGTTAAATTAATGGAAAAGCAATAGAGAACAAGATGCTAATTTCCGAGTATGAAAATGACCATAACTTTTGTTAATACTGAAGATATGAAAGTGAATTAGGTATCAAATTAAAGTTCTTTTTATGCTTTATCTGATGGGATAAATTACGGGCTTGATTTTTAAACTCTCAAAATGTTGTAACATTCCTACACACTGGATATTGCAAGGAACCCGAGTTGCATAGTTATTTTGATTTCAATTCATTTTATATTCTCACCTTTAAGTATCAAATACAAAGTCCACCTTGTTTTGCAACCTCCAAAACAGTTTTCTGCATCGTAAGGTTATTTGGAAAGTTGCTTAATGCTCCTGATTTCTGTAAATGGAGAGGTTGGGTTGGGTGGGAGATGGGATACATATGGCTAAGCGACCAACCAGTAGCACTTAGCCTAATATGAGGGACCAAACGCACATTTGGGATGTCACCCATTGCCACACTGAAAGCCCTGTCCCACTGTACGAGTTCATTCAAAGAGCTCTCCCGAGTTTGCCCTGAATCGAACTCGGAGATTTAAAGTAATGGCCGCTCGTCGGTACTCGGGGCTCTCGTGGACATTTTTCAACATGTTGAAAAACCTTCACGAGTCTTCCCGAGCTTACCTGCCATTAGCGAGTCTTCCTGAGTATCTGCCGTTAGCGTTACGAGTGCTAAGAGACGTCCCCGAGCTCTGACATACCCGCTACGTTCATTCTCTGTGCTTACCACGAGTTTGATTTTTTTTTAACTCGGGAGAGCTCTTGAATGAACTTGCGTCGTGGGACAGGGTCATTAGAAATGATGAGCGATGATGAATGATAATCTCAGGATGGGTCACAGCTTCTCACACATAGGTAATCATGATCAATTGGGGAGCAAGCAGTCACTTGGCCCTGTCTTCCATTTGCTCTGGGAATGTTGAGGCTCACGATGCAAGAAACTATGTGCTTTCGGGCTTGTAATGAGCCCTGGTGCCTTTTGGCTAAGATGGTGTTTACAATATTGCCAGTGAAGTGAAGAGCTTCATGTAAGAGCTTGTCCTTGACCCTGACTAGGTTAGTTTAGTTTAGACAAGGGCCCTTCGAGTCTGCACCGACCAGCGATCCCCACACATTAACACTATCCCACACACATTAGGGACAATTTTGCATTGATACCAAACCAATTAACCTACAAACCTGTACATCTTTGGAGTGTGGGAGGAAACCGAAGATCTCAGAGAAAACTCACGCAGGTCACGGGGAAAACGTACAAACTCCGTAAAAACTCCATATTCAGGATCGAACCCAAGTCCCTGGCGCTGTAAGGCAGTAGCCCTACCGTTATGCCACCATGCCATAGGTTAGGTAAAGATGATAGATTACCTCCCCTGAATAACATCCCCGTACTTGAAAACGACTCAAAGTGCTGGGTCAGTGGATCAGCCAGCATTTCTGGAGAACATTGATAGGTGATGTTTCAGTTTAAGACCCTTCTTCAGACTGAATGTGATGGTGGTGGTGGTGGTGGCGGGAGTGGGTAGTTAGGGAATGGGGGTGGAAGGGCTGGAGAATGTTGAAATTTGTACTTTCCTGTTCATATGGTAGAATTCAAACCTATGTTTGACTCAACAGCCCAGGACTCTAACCATTGGCCTAGGAACAACACAATTCTACCATACAAGTGGTCAGTAAGCATTTGGAATGGGAGGTCCTGGGATGAGTGCAAAATAGTGCCTCATCAACTCATTCGGTGTGAATTTCCAACAATAACCATGCCTTTAAGGTGGTTTATACAGAGAGAATGAGAAAGAGAGAAGCGGTGGTGCAGCGGTGGAGTTGTTACCTTGAGACCTGGGCTCGCCAGAGACCCAGGCTCGATCCTGACTACGGTTGCTGCATGTACGGAGTTTGTACATTCTCCCCGTGACCAGCGTGGGTTTTCGCCAAGATCTTCGATTTCCTCCCACATTACAAAGACGTACAGGTTTGTAGGTTAATTGGCTTGGTATAAGTGTAAATTTTCCCGAATCTGTGTAGGATAGCGTTAATGTGCTGGGATCGCTGGGCAGAAGGGCTTGTTTCCACGCTGTATCTCTCAACTAAACTAAAAGTAAACTAAACAGGTTGCCTTGATGGCAAAAACCCCAAGTAAGTCATGGTGAGATAGGTATGTGTGGATGGGAGGTTCAAGCGGCAATAATCATAATGCCTGCGGGAAAACTTGTTCTGCTCCTTTGGGTATTTAAAAAGTAACCATGTTGCTGGGTAGAAGCTGGTATTTGCTGGGTTTATTTAAAAATATACAAAAATAGTCACGTGAAAAGCATACAGGCATAAAATTAATATAAAATTGGTAATTTAACAGCTGTCTGCATTTCCCTAATCTGTACAGATATCTTTTCCCGTTAACTTTAGAAATACAGCATGCGAACAGGCCTTTCGGCCCACCAATCTAGACCAGCCATCATAGAAACATAGAAATTAGGTGCAGGAGTAGGCCATTCGGCCCTTCAAGCCTGCACCGCCATTCAATATGATCATGGCTGATCATCCAACTCAGTATCCCGTACCTGCCTTCTCTCCATACCCTCTGATCCCCTTAGCCACAAGGGCCACATCTAACTCCCTCTTAAATATAGCCAATGAACTGGCCTCGACTACCCTCTGCGGCAGAGAGTTCCAGAGATTCACCACTCTCTGTGTGAAAAAAGTTCTTCTCATCTCGGTTTTAAAGGATTTCCCCCTTATCCTTAAGCTGTGACCCCTTGTCCTGGACTTCCCCAACATCGGGAGCAATCTTCCTGCATCTAGCCAGCCCAACCCCTTAAGAATTTTTGTAAGTTTCTATAAGATCCCCTCTCAATCTCCTAAATTCTAGAGAGTATAAACCAAGTCTATCCAGTCTTTCTTCATAAGACAGTCCTGACATCCCAGGAATCAGTCTGGTGAACCTTCTCTGCACTCCCTCTATGGCAATAATGTCCTTCCTCAGATTTGGAGACCAAAACAGTACGCAATACTCCAGGTGTGGTCTCAGCAAGACCCTGTACAACTGCAGTAGAACCTCCCTGCTCCTATACTCAAATCATTTTGCTATGAAAGCTAACATACCATTCGTTTCTTCACTGCCTGCTGCACCTGCATGCCTACCTTCAATGACTGGTGTACCATGACACCCAGGTCTCGCTGCATCTCCCCTTTTCCCAGTCGGCCACCATTTAGATAATAGTCTGCTCTCCTGTTTTTGCCACCAAAATGGATAACCTCACATTTATCCACATTATACTGCATCTGCCAAACATTTGCCCACTCACCCAGCCTATCCAAGTCACCCTGCAGTCTCATAGCATCCTCCTCACAGCTAACACTGCCCCCCAGCTTAGTGTCATCCGCAAACTTGGAGATATTGCCTTAAATTCCCTCATCCAGATCATTAATATATATTGTAAATAGCTGGGGTCCCAGCACTGAGCCTTGCGGTACCCCACTAGTCACTGCCTGCCATCATTCACCCATTCACACCAGTTCTATGTTATCCCACTTTCTCATCAACCCCCTACACTTTTGGGGTAATTAACCTACAAAGACCAATTAACCTACAAACCTGCATGTCTTTGGGGTGTATGGGGAAACCAGAGCACATGGAGGAAACCCACTTTATCTCAGCAAGAATGTGCAAACTCCACACCGGCAGCATCCGATGTCAGGATTGAACCAAGACAGCAGTTCTACCTAACGCACCAATGTGCCTCCCATACGGGTATTAAAGGAGAATTATTATGTTATCTTTTTTTCCAGGATTATATTTGTAATTCAGACAGAGATGAATGGGAGCAGGTATGGCTTATCCGAGACGCGATAATGAGGTTGGCCTGAGGAACTGGGCAAGTTAATATTCAACTGGTGTGACACATCGAACGCTTCCTTCCTTCCTGCACTGAGACCAAGAACATCACTGCAATTCACCCACAACACTGTATATTTGATAGGGAATGATTGGTGTCCTCTTTAAAAATCACATCATTAGTGGACCATTCTTAAAATAAAAGATTTGCAAAATTATTTCAGGGAGAATATTGCACCAAACTGGAAGTGCAAACAAAGCTAATTAACACATTACTTTAATGTATTCTATTAAATTCTACAAGGAGGCACATGTTCTACATCGAGCTCATTTTCATTACATTCATTGTTTTTGTTCCTTCTGTTTGAAAAATTTTCAAGGACATTGGAACTCTGTTTTAACAAACAATAAATCTCCTGACTCTGCATATCCTGGAGGGAGAGAGAGTTTACTTTCATGTTTTTCTCACAGTGAGCATGCTCAGAGATGGCTGAGCACTGGTCTAGATTTTGCTAATTTCAGCAATTTCATACCTCTGCGTGTGTGTTTGGTGTGCACCCAGCAAGCCTGGAGCTCAATAGAAGCAGGCAAAGAAATGAGCATGACGCTTGCTTAAAGAGATAACTGGTCATATTTCATTTTTTTATAAATAATGCTGAGACATTTGAAACTTATTAACAAGATACATGTTGTTGCATATTGTTAATCTTTAGTTTAGCTTAGAGATACAGTGTGGAAACAGGCCCGTTGGCTCACAGAGTCTGCACCGACCAGCGATCCCTGCACATTAATACACACTAGGGACAAGTTTATATATTTTTATACCAAGCCAATTAACCTGCAAACCTGTACATCTTTGGAGTTTGGGAGGAAACCGAAGATCTTGGAGAAACCCCGTGCAGGTCACAAGGACAAACTCCATAGAGACAGCGCCCGTAGTTGGGATCGAACTCGGGTCTCTGGCGCTGTATGGCAGCAACTCTACCGCTGTGCCACCGTGCCTCCCTGTTCAGCAATTAGCCTAAACAAATACATCTGTAATAGCTGATTTTACTTCAGAGTCACGTGAGTGACTACGTGAAGAACCCGCTCAGCACGCATGCGCGGCATTACGCCAGCAGTGCAACAAGCGGCTACAGCGGGAGTCAGGCGCTCCCACTGCAATTTAAAAGACGGACCGTCGGGTAAGTGAACTGAGGTCGGCTTTACTTACCACAGAAGAGCCGTCTGATTTCTCTTTCAGAATGAGTACATCAAAGAAAAGGCTCTCAAAGAAATCTGTCCCCCGTTCGACTCCACCAGAGGAGCGTTCCATCGGGGGGGGCAGCAACAGGCGGTAGGAACGCTAACCAAGCGTTCCGCTATCCCCGACACCGTGCCGAGCCCAGCCCCGCTAGCGCCTGAGCAGCGGGCTGGAGGTAAAGCCACCAGGAAAAGCGTCCGGCCGGTGGTTTCCGACACGTCGGACGGGGACGTCTCTCCACCCGGGCGGGGGAGAGACAGCCGCCTGAGCCGCGTGGAGCGGCTCCTGGAGCAGGTGCTCCAGCGAGGTGTGCCCCAGGAGGGGCGCTCTCGCAGAGGGAGGTCAGGCACTCCCTCCACAGTGCCTTGTGCACTGTCCATTGCTTCCTCCTTACCCGAGCGTAGCTTTGGTGACCAGGACTGGGCTGGTCAAGAAGAGGCAACGATGGCTGAAGATCTCGTGAGTATGCAAGGGGTGCAGGAGCAGGAAGAGCTGCTTGGTGTAGTGGACCGCTACGTGGCAACCCCACGTGCAGGAAGACCATTAGAAGCCAAACTAGTGGCCATCATCAACCACCTCTCCAACAGGGCTCTACAGGAGCAGGTGGTCAATGATGCTTTAGCACCTGAGAATGCGCCACCCCCCAACGTCAACGCCACATCAGACAACACGCAAGCCTCGTGGGACCGGCAGGAACCAGAGGAAATATCCATAACCATGGAGGTAGGTGGGTCTGGTTCCTACCAGCATATAGAAAGAAGGGACTTAATACTAACAGGGGGGAGATCACACCAGTTTAAAGAAGCATGGGAGTCTATCACGAGTGATCAGTATATACTCAATGGCATTAGTGGATACAAAATACAATTCATAACAGGTAAATTGCCACCAGTTCAACATTTACCCCAAAGGGTATTTACCCTCTCAGTGAAAGAAAAATGAGAGGGACAAGTTGAACTGATGAGACTAATTACAAAGGGTATAATTGAAAAAACAAAACATGAACTCTTGGAATTTGTATCAAATATATTCACTAAAAACAAAAAAGATGGTGGATGTCGCATCATCATTGACTTAACATCACCAAATAAGTTTGTTAAGTATATACATTTCAAAATGTAAATGTTTGTTACTGTCAAACAACTAATTCCAAAGGATACTACATGGCAAGCATTGATCTTAAAGATGCTTACTATTCAGTACCTATTCACAAGGATCATCGCAGATACCTGATGTTTACCTGGATGGGGCAATTAGAGCAGTTTAAAGCGTTACCCAATGGATTTACATCAGCCCCAAGATTATTCACCAAGATACTAAAACCAGCCTTGGCAATATTAAGAAGACAAAAACATATTGTCATGGCATATCTTGATGATATCTTAATAGTAGGCAAAACCGTGGAATTGACTATGTCAGCTGTATCAGCTACCAAACAGTTGTTCGAAACCTTGGGATTTGTCTTACATCCAGATAAATCTAAGTTGAAGCCATCCACAACTATGGACTGCTTGGGCTTCACAATGAATTCAGTCCATATGACTGTAACTTTGCCAAGAGACAAAACAGTTACATTGGCACAATCATGCAACAATCTAATGGTCAACGAACGACCAACTATTCGACAAGTAGCAAGAGTAATTGGGAAAATGGTAGCAGCATTTCCGGCTACGCAATTCGGACCTTTGCACTATCAAAACTTACAAAGAGCAAAGGTACAGGCACTAAAACGACATGCAGGTCATTATGATCGTGTCATGAAGTTACCCACTGAAGCAATATCAGAACTACAGTGGTGGGCAAAAAACGTTTGGCATAGTTTCAGCCCTATTATCATCACTAACCCTACGCTAATTATCCAAACATATGCCAGTGCTCAAGGCTGGGGAGCAACTAACGCCATATCCAGCACAGGTGGTAGATGGACTAACCCCGAGTCGTCATTACTACTTACATTGGGCATAAATTATCTAGAGATGTTGAGTGCCTTCTATGGTTTAAAAGCATATGCATCAAATATGCATCACTTGCATGTTCGGTTACAAATAGATAATACTACGGTGGTGGCCTACATTAACCATATGGGCGGCATAAAATCATTATCATGCGACAAGTTGGTTAACACAATTTGGCAATGTTGTGTCGAAAGACATATTTGGCTATCAGCAACTTACCTACCAGGTAAGCTAAATACAGTGGCAGACACCAGGTCACGTAAATTTAATGACAACATCGAATGGATGTTAAACCCCAAAATATTTGCAAAATTGTCAAGCAATATGGCACGCCAGATATCGATTTATTCGCATCAAGGCTAAATCACCAGGTACCTATGTATGTCGCCTGGGAACCAGACCCTGAGGCAGCAGCGGTAGATGCGTTTGCGCTGAATTGGGGAAATTTCTTCTTCTATGCATTTCCTCCCTTCTGCCTCATTAGTCGGGTACTACACAAAATATAAATGGACTCTGCTTCAGGTATTTTGATAGTACCCGACTGGCCTACGCAGCAATGGTTCCCGATACTCCATGACATGGTTGTTGGAACTCCGATGACATTTCCCAGTGACCCAGAATTATTAAAACACCCAGTGTCAGGCATAAGCCACCCATGCCATGAAAAAATCAAACTCCTGGATTGCAGATTCTGAACAGACCATAGCTGGGACTGGGATTATCAGAACAAACTGTCGACACCATGTCAGCATCCCTCCGAACATCCAACTAAAAAACAGTACTTGACCAATATCAAAAAATGGGAAAAGTACTGCCTGGATACAGGGACCACCTACACAACTGCATCAGTCACCAGCGTACTGGAATTCCTGGCCAAACTTCACTACGAAGAAGGACTCAGCTACAATGCCATCAACACAGCGAGAAGTGCCCTGTCTGCCTACTTAACACTAGCACCAGGACAACAGGCCATGGGGTCTCACCCGCTGGTGGTAAAATTAATGAAAGGCATTTACAATACCAACCCCCCTAGACCAAGGTACACCCATATATGGGATGTCAGTGAGGTCCTGACTTATCTCAGGGGATGGCCACCAGCCAGATCCCTCAGCCTGGAACAATTGACACTCAAAACGCTCATGTTAATGGCACTTGTATCCACACAGAGGGTCCAGTCTCTACATCGGTTACGACTGGACAACATGATTACAGCTCCAGACCAGATCTCGTTTATGATCCAGGGACTGATCAAACAGAGCAGGCCAGGAACGCCTAGTCCAGTCGTAGTATTCCGGGCTTACCCACCAGAACCACGGTTAGGTGTCATGACCCACCTGCTATCTTATATAGACACAACTAACAATATTCGAGGGAGTGAAAACGCCTTGTGGGTCAGTCATAAAAATCCTCATGGTCGGGTGACGAGCCAAACCATTTCGAGATGGCTCAAGCAGGTGCTAAAAGCTGCCGGGATTGACACTAACTTGTATAAATCTCACTCCACCAGGGCAGCATCCACGTCTTCGGCGGAAAGAATGAACATGCCGATGGACCACATCCTGGCTACAGCAGGATGGGCAAGGGAAACCACATTCAGGACTTTTATCACAAGCCGTTGGCAAAACCTGTGTTATATGCAGAAAAAAATTTACAGTCTGCAAATATTTAATTTAAGCCCGTGGTGAAATTTTCTTTTTTGTTGTTATTGTTAATAAATACCGTTTTGTTTTTCATAAACAGATTCATTGGTTGATTACGATAACACACTTCCTCCCTCAAGGACTTTGGCAGTGATGTAGTAATAACTGTTACACAGTTTGAAATCACAGAGCTTTGAAATCTTCAGGTAGTCACTCACAGATTCAGATTCAGATTCAAATTCAATTTTAATTTTAATTGTCATTGTCAGTGTACAGTACAGAGACAACAAAATGCATTTAGCATCTCCCTGGAAGAGCGACATAGCAAATGATTTGAATAAATAATAATAAGTGTCCGGGGGGGGGGGGGGGGGGGGGGGGGGGGGTGGGGGGTGGGCGGGTTGGCAGTCACGTTGTTGGTAGAGTGACAGCCGCCGGGAAGAAGCTGTTCCTCGACCTGCTGGTTCGGCAACGGAGAGACCTGTAGCGCCTCCCGGATGGTAGGAGGGTAAACAGTCCATGGTTGGGGTGAGAGCAGTCCTTGGCAATGCTGAGCGCCCTCCGTAGACAGCGCTTGCTTTGGACAGACTCAATGGAGGGGAGCGAGGAACCGGTGATGCGTTGGGCAATTTTCACCACCCTCTGCAATGCCTTCCGGTCGGAGACAGAGCAGTTGCCATACCATACTGTGATGCAGTTGGTAAGGATGCTCTCGATGGTGCAGCCGTAGAAGTTCACCAGGATCTGAGGAGACAGATGGACCTTCTTCAGTGTCCTCAGGAAGAAGAGACGCTGGTGAGCCTTCTTGATCATAGTTGAGGTATTGTGGGTCCAAGAGAGGTCATCGGAGATGTTGACTCCCAGGAACCTGAAGCTAGAAACACGTTCCACCTCCGTCCCGTTAATGTGGATGGGGGTGTGCGTGCCGCCTCTGGACTTCCTGAAGTCTACAATGAGCTCCTTGGTCTTCTTGGAGTTAAGGGCCAGGTTGTTGTCAGCGCACCATGCTGTTAAGTGCTGGACCTCCTCCCTGTCCTCACAGACTGGGGTCTGTTGGTTAGAAAGTCCAGTATCCAGTTGCAGAGGGAGGGGTCGATGCCCAGGTTACCGAGTTTGGTGATCAGTTTTGATGGTATAATGGTGTTGAATGCTGAGCTGTAATCGATGAACAGCATTCTTACGTAAGTGTCTCTGTTGTCGAGGTGGGAGAGGGCGGAGTGAAGTGCCGTTGAGATGGCATCCTCCGTACTCCTGTTCTTGCGGTAGGCAAACTGATAGGGATCCAGTGTGGGGGGTAGGCAGCTTTTGAGGTGTGCCAGGACCAGCATCTCGAAGCACTTGGTGATGATGGGGGTAAGTGCAACTGGGCAGAAGTCGTTGAGGCTTTCCAAATCATGTCCAATCAATTTGATTTACCACTGGTGGACTCAAATCAAGTTGTAGAAACATCTCAAGGATAATCATTGGAAAAAGGATGAGCCTGAGGTCAATTTTGAGTGTCATAGCAAAGGGTCTGAGTACTTATGCAAATGTGATATTTCAGTTATTTCTTTTTAATTACTTTGCAAAAAATTCTAAACACCCGTTTTTGTTTTTTTCATTCTGGGGTATTGTGTGTAGATTGATGATAAAAAAAAAAGAATTTAATCCATTTTAAAATATGGCTGTAACGTAACAAAATGTGGAAAAAGTGAAGGGGTCTGTATACTTTCTGAATGCACTGTATGCTGCATCTCTCAACATTAAATTGTTCGTCAAAGAATTTTTTTTCGTTTTCAGACAGGTCACATGAAATCTTGTGTCAGATTTCCTTTGCCAGTTTACTTGGAAAATCCTGCTTAAATCTTCATTGACCATTTTAGTGCCAGCTACATATAAAATGCTAGTTGTAAAATTCACTTGTGGCATCTTCCCAGGATTGAATGCAACGAGCTCTCTGACCTTTCCCTTGAAATAAGAAATCAAGGATATAATCATGTACCTTTGGCAGACAATGGTCATGACTAGAGCCAGGATGTTTAGGCACTAAAAAACTCTGAAATAGGTGAGCAAAGGCGTAATAAAATTTATAAAAAGGTATGAAAATGGCATTTATTGACAAAAAAAAGATATAAAAAGGCATGTATTTCCACCACCAAAATATGGTTAAAAATGATAATATATAGGTATACTACATTAAATAACCAAAGTTGCCTGGTTGCACATAATTTGCTAGCATTTTTTCAAATTATCTGGTGTTAAACCAAACCGTCAGACAGAATATGCTTCAGTTTTGAAAAAATTATTTCTACCTCACTGGTGCATACCCGAAACAAGCTCCAGACTCTATATTCATGTCGATATCTTGTGCATTACAACTACCTTTGAGAACTTTAGCTATGTTTTGTATTTCTTCAAGATCTTTGTTAGCTAAAATCACTCTCTCACATTTTCCTTGTATTTACCTACATCGCAAGGAACTTTACGAATATCGTCAGTTACTTTGTTGAAAACCTGCAAGTTATTCACTAATGTTTCACCACTTTTCACAAGGGAAGTGATAGCTTGTGGGAAGATTGCAAAATTGGAAGCAATAAATAGATTTTGGAGATGACTGATCCAGCGGGCAGCGGCACGAACGAATGGACGACCGACAGTGGTGGAAATTTTCTTGTAATTTATACTATGTTAACACGTTAATAATAATATTAATATTAACGTGTTAACATGGAAAATGTCATTGTAATCATGGTACAGCTAGAGAAAATAGCACGACCTTTCAGCAAAACAGCAAAAAAAGGCTGATTTAGGCAATCGATCGTGAAAAAGGCATTTTGGTGAAATCATCAAAAAAGGCATGAAAAGGCACATTGCATTTATGGCAAAATCCTGGCTCTAGTCATGACTCTGCACAGAAGTAACCCATTCCTTAACTCCAGAGATGCTACCTGACCCGCTGAGTTACTCCAGCATTTTGTATCTATCTTCAGTTTAAACCAGCATCTGCAGTTCCTTCCTACACATTTCGTCTGCTCCACTGCGGATTCTCCTCAAGGTGTATCTACATTGAAGAAGCTCTCCTCCTCTCTCTGATGGGTGTTCTGCAACATCCTCTCTCACTGCTTCCCCTCTGTGATTCCTCCTGCTCTCTGACTCTACATTTTTGTATACCTTTCATTCATTTGTTCATCTCTCTACATCACTATCTATATCTCTCGTTTCCCTTTCCCCAGACTCTAGTCTGAAGAAGGGTCTGTAGCCAAAACATCACCCATTCCTTCTCTCCAGAGATGCTGCCTATCCCGATGAGTTACTCCAACATTTTATGTCTACTGTATGCTTGTTTTAAACCAGCATCTGCATTTCCTTCCAACACAAGGGGGGTTTGTGCAGTCAACATACATACCTGCTAATATATTTACAATGGAGGACAGTGTCCAGTGTCAGGTTCCATTTGAGATCAATATTTCACCAAGGTGTGAGTATTATTGAACATGGTCATTTACTGGATAATGTTGCTTTCCAGACTGCGTGAAGTGAAAATAACGTTTGTTTTCTAGACATCCTTCTTTAATGGGAACATCCCGCTTGATGCAAGCAAGTTTGACAGGAATATAGTCCTTCTGTAAAACTGTGCATTCAAGCACTCAATTACCAACAACACATACATTCTGTGATCTTTACGAACAATGTAATAGAAATTACTCAGCTGTGACATTATGTCTTAGAGCAGCAGAATGAGTTTAATAATAAAAGACCTATGCCTAGTCCACTTACTGAGAAGTAATTAGTCATTCCAATTAAATTTCTCCTGCCCTAGATGCAGTTGACCCGATGTTGGATCCACTGAGACACAGAACAGTTTTGTAAGCCACAAGAGAGGTTTTTATAATCGTGTGTATTTGTCTTGTTGTTGAAATCAACCTGAGTGAAACCAAATGTTTGTCCTAAAGTTGAATTAGAAGATTGAGGGGGGATCTTATAGAAACTTATAAAATTCTTAAGGGGTTGGACAGGCTAGATGCAGGAAGATTGTTCCCGATGTTGGGGAAGTCCAGAACAAGGGGTCACAGTTTAAGGATAAGGGGGAAATCTTTTAGGACCGAGATGAGGAAAACTTTTTTCACACAGGTGAATCTCTGGAATTCTCCCCCGCAGAAGGTAGTTGAGGCCAGTTCGTTGGCTATATTTAAGAGGGAGTTAGATGTGGCCCTTGTGGCTAAAGGGATCAGGGGGTATGGAGAGAAGGCAGGTACAGGATACTGAGTTGGATGATCAGCCATGATCATATTGAATGGCAGTGCAAGCTCGAAGGGCCGAATGGCCTACTCCTGCACCTATTTTCTATGTTTCTATAAATGCAATAAATTGGCATTTTTGCCAACAAATTTGAACATCGATGAGTAAAATATTTTATGTATTTTGTCCTTTTGATTGTCAATGATGATTATGTTAAAAGTCTTCCATATGACCTACAGTGCAATTAAAGTATTGATGTTTGTGATCTCAAAGCTTTTCAAGAGAGGGAGATGAAATGTATGATTTGTGATGCAAAGGGCAGGAGTGAAAGTAAGCACTGTGGTTTATGGAACCTTGATGGACCATCCTTTACAAATATGAAGCAAATTTGAAATTTGAAACAACCCTCAATGCCACTAAAGTTCATCAGAGTGGTTGTCATTTGTCTCTAACATGCAAATAGATTGTGACCAGAGAGAACCACTTGTGAGCAAGCAGACAGGTGAGAGGGTCATCCACGTAGGGATCAATATTTTAAATTTACTTCTGAAAATTGCAAACTATTTTCTATTTTTTCTTGTTTTTCCTTTCAAACATTTCTGAAATTTAAACATTTTGGAAACCAGAGATAGCAAATGAACTGCAAACATTCTTAAATATTCAGTGTTCTGTGGTCTACACACTAAATACAATAATTTAAAAAAAAAACATTTTAAAATAGCCATGGAAAATGACAGATGGATACAAAATGCTGGAGTAACGCAGCGGGTTAGGCAGCATCTCTGGAGAAAATGAATAGGCGGCGTTTCAGATCTGAACTCTTCGTCAGAGTAAAAAAGAGACTTCAGACTGGATAAGGATGGGACTGATGGAAAAGTTGAAGAACTATGTTGGAGTAAGGCCAATTTTGATTGTGGACAGGGAATTTCAAAAGTTGTTTCGGAGAGATTGTTTGCAGGCAAGGGCTTTGAAACATAGAAACACAGAAACTAGGTGCAGGAGGAGGCCATTCGGCCCTTCGAGCCAGCACCGCCTTTCATGGTGATTATGGCTGAGCATCCACAAGCATTAACCCGTGCCTGCCTTCTAAATGTAAGATAGTAAGTGTTCAGGGCTAGCATTTTAAACCATAGAACAGTGCAGCACAGGAATGGGCCCGTTGGCCCACAATGTCTGTGCCAAGCTTGATGAAAACAACTCTTTTGTCTGCCTGCACATAACCTGTATCCCTCCATTGCCTGAATATCCAGGTGCCTATCCAAAAACCTCTTAAATGCCATTATCTTATCTGCTTCCACCACTTTCCCTAGTAACGCATTCCAGGCACTTATCACACTCTGTGTAAAAAAACTTGCTCTGCACATCTCCTTTAAACTTTGCCCCACTCACCTTAAAGCTATGATTCAGAAGTGATAGGGGCAGAATTAGGCCACTCAACCCAACAAGTTCCCCCTTAACTCCAATCTCCTGCCTTCTCCCCATAACCCAGGACACCCGTACTAATCAAGAATTGATGTATCTCTGCCTTAAACATATCCATAGTCTTGGCCTCCACAGCATTCTGTGGCAATGAATTCACAGATTCACCATCCTCTGACGAAGCAAATTCCTCCTCATCTGATATTTCCATTCTGGGGAAAAATATTCCAATTGTTACGGGCCTGTCCCACTAGGTGATTTTTTAGGCAACTGCCGGCGATTGTCATAGTCGTAGCTGGTCACCGAAAGACCGGCGACAACCAACGTCATCATGGCGACATCATACAACAGTACCTACATCAGGAGAAGTCAAGCTACGCTCATTGGCGTGAAACCCACTGTCGACGAAATATTATCAACATGTTGAAAATTTAGCGGCAACCAGAAAGACGCTACGACTCTTTGCGCGACAGAAGAAACTACTCCCGGCACCACAGGCGAACATGTGCCAACAAACTAGTCGCTTGTAATTGCCTAAAAATTTGCCTAAGTGGGACAGGCCCATTAGAGAGAAAGCAAGGCTGCCAGGAGTAGGGAACTCTGCATGATAAGTGATATTGAAGGACTGGTCAATATAAGAAGGAGATATATATCAGGTGTAGGCAGCAGGAAACCACAGCTGTCTTGACGACAATAGGATATTGAAGAGTATACTCGAGAAGGAATCTGACGGGCAAAAAGAAGACACGAGCTCTGGCAGATAAGGTAGAGGTGAATCAAGGAGGCTCTACATTCACTTTTGAAGACTAGGGAGAGGATGGGGCCTCATAAAAATTAATTAAATAATTTAGATTAGTTTAGTTTGGAGATACGGCGTGGAAACAAGCCCTTCGGCCCACCAAGTCTGCACCAACCAGCGATCCCCGTACACTAAAATTACACACTATCCTACACACACTAGGAACAATTTACAATTTTACCAAGCCAATTAACCTACAAACCTGTATGTCTTTGGAGTGTGGGAGGAAACCAAATATCTCGGAGAAAATTGCCGCAGGCCACGGGGAAAACGTACAAACTCCATACCGACAGCACCGTAGTCAGGATTAAGCCCAGATCCCTGGCGCTGTAAGAGAGCAACTCTAGCACTGTGCCATCTTGCCTCCTGATAACCCCAAATTTATAGAACCATACTAGACTGTGGGACCCGTTGGGTCCCATGTTCACACAGGAGGGTTGGTCCCCCAATGCAATATTCCACCTCTTCACCAATTCCAGTATTGGTGGCCAGTGGGGGGGGGGGGGGGGGGGGACTTTCTGGGGCGCTAGTATGGGTATTGTGGGCTGAAGGGACTGGTTTCCAGAGAGCTAGTATGGACATTGTGGACCAAATGGATTCTTGGGGCAGCAGCTCAGTCACTCACGGCTAGTGGGCTAGCAGTTGACTTACGGCTATTCATTGAAATTCCATTTCAAGCTGGGTGCAAGGCCACCAAATTCAAGTGCAGTTGCTTACCACTTCAAGCAGGGTGCAAGGCCACCAAATTGAAGTGCAGTTTCATACCACTTCAAGGGTTCAGGGTTTCATACCATTTCAAGGGTGCAAGGCCCCAATTCAAATGCAGTTTCATGCCCACTTCAAGCAGGGTGCAAGGCCACCAAATTCAAGTGCAGTTTCATACCACTTCATGCAGGGTGCAAGGCCACCAAATTCAAATGCAGTTTCATACCATTTCAAGCAGGGTGAAACCACCATAAAACTACACAAAAGACCACATAAAAACCACACTCACAGTTCAGTAAACATTCAGTGTGTTCAGTTGATTCACAGCTCAGACAGTCATGACCTCTCCCTCCCCCATCTTGCAGAGACTTACTCACACCCACACTTCAGTGTTTTATAATCCCTCCCCCCTCCCACCGGAAGAGGCGTGGCCTTCATGGCATGATTGACAGGAGAGAGATTCAAAACATTGTTTTAAACACTAATAACACTTTTATTTTTCATTGATGGGAAGAATCCTCTGCACCTGATGAGCAGAGGGGGACTGAGTAAGATGGCCAAAAATCAAAGCCGTAAATGATAGTTTTATCTAAAATCATTATACAGTGCAAACAGGAAGTTGTCAAGTTTACACCAACAACCATTTGCAGTGCAACATTTCAAAGCAACCCCCCCACAAACAATCATTTGCATTGCAGCAGTTCAAAGCAACTGCCCCACCAACCACCATTTGCAGTGCAGCAGTTCAAAACAACCCCCCACCAACAACCATTTGCAGTGCAGCTGTTCAAAGCAACCCCCCCTCCAACAACCATTTGCAGTGCAGCATTTCAAAGCAACCACATTTTCAATTTCAAACCAAATTAAGGGCACTCATAGTTGAGTGGACATGTGTTCAGTGTTATTCACAACTCAGAGAGATGTGACCCTTTCGCTTCCTCCATCTTGCAGAGACTGAGTGAGGCACAACACTTCTGGATTTTATAGTCCCATCCCCCTCCCACCAACACGGCAGCAGAGAGTATCTCAACATTTTTAAACATTAATAACTCTTTTATTTTTCATCAATGGGAAAAATCCTATTGTCTTGCGCAGCTGAGTAAGATGGCCAAAAATGACAGCCGTAAGTGGCAGTGTTTTTTTTCTAAAATCACGAAACAGAAAAACAGGATGTGGTCAAGATCTGACTTTTAGTAATATAGATATGTGTTGAACCATAGGATACAGGTGAAGTGTTAAATTAATTTTTCTTGACTTTATTTACCATGGAGAAAGATACAGATACTGGGGAACTCAGGAATTCGGGAAGTTAACAATTACAATTTGTAGGGCACCCCATATTACAAAAGAAGATTTAGAGTCAAACAGCATGTAAACAGGTGCTTCGGCCCAACTTGTCTACACTGACTAAGCTTCCCCATCTACACTAGTTCCAGCTACCTGGGTTTGGCTGATTTATTTCTAAACCTTTGTAGAATGGAGAGCCCAAGAGGTGGAGGAACACAGTTCCATGAAAGTGGCGACACTGGTGGAGAAAAATGCATTTGGCACGCTTGCCTTCATCTGTCACGGTATTAATACATCAGTTGTCACGTCACGTTACAGCTGTACAAGACTTTAGGAATCACAATTTGGAATATCATGTGCAGTCTGGTTACCCTGCTATAGGTTGGATGTTATCAAACTGGAAAGGGCGCACAAAAAAGCATGGGTCAGGTTAAAATTATGAAAACAGATGGGACCTTTGAGGAGTAAGATTCAAGCTAGAATGAAATCAAATGGGCAATTTGAAGAGCGAAAGGCAAATCGGATTCAAGAAGAGCAAGACTTTTTATTTGTACATTAAAAATAAGAGGGTAACCAAGGAGAAGGTAGGATCACTTAGGATTAGAGGAGGGAGTTTTTGTTTGGAATCAGAGGATATAGATAAAGAAATGAATGAATATGTTGCAGAGTTATCATGAAGGAAAAGACCATGGAGGAACGTTAGATCAGTGTGGGGAATACTAATGTGTAAGGCAGTATGAAATCAAGAAGGCGGTGGTGGTGGGTCTGTTGAAGAGCAAGATGTTGGATAAATCCCCTGGGCCTGATGGAATCTATCCCAGATTATTGAGAGGTAGGCGGGAAGATTGTAGGGGCCTTGATTAAGTTATTTGTATCTTCTCTGGCCACAGCAAAGTCATGGATGATTGGAGAGTAGCCAATGTTCCTCTGTTAGTTATAATCCAGGAAATTATAGATTGGTGAGCCACATAGATTTAGAGTAATAGGCGAATAGAAAAAGAGACCTGAGGGGCAACATTTTCACACAGAGGTAATCCATATATGGAATGAGCTGCCAATAGAAATCGTTGAGGCAGGTACGATTATGACATTTAAAAGACACTCGGACAGGCACGTGGCTAGAAAAGGTTTGTAGGGATAGGGGCCAAGCACAGGAAAGTGTGACATGCTTAGTTAAGGGCTTGTCCCACTTGGGCGTCATTTGCGCGTAATTTACGCGATATGATTTACGTGTCACGACGCACGATGCGCCGTCGTGGTGCGCACGTGATGCATGCATGGTGCACATTACGCGCTCATGGTGCGTGGTGACATAGGCAGTGACGTGCGGTCGCGCGCGGCGCCCCAGTATTTTGGGATGTTCAAAATCTTCGCACGCCAAAATCTGCGTGACGTGCAAATGACCCAAGTGGGACAGGCCCTATCGGCTACATAATTTGCAAGGACAGGTTGGGCCAAAGACTGATTCTAAATCATGATTTTTTTCCCTCCATTATCATCTGTAGTTTCTGAGAATGTTCTTTACTGCTTTGATTTTATATTGAGTTGTTCACTTAATGACACAACACTTTGAACACTGACTGCTTTAAACTGTTTCTTTTGACGAGTTTGATCCAAGCAGAACATTTCCTCATAATCTAATTGCATATTTATCACGATTCAGCTCAAGGCTGTGAAATAACAGATAAAAGATCAAAAATAGCTTCTCTCAGCTGCATTTAAAGAAAAACTGCGACACCATTGAAAAAATGTGTTTGGTCATTCGGAGAAACATTTCTTTAATTATTAGATTCATATTAGATTCATATTCAGATCTGGACCAGTTTTTGTGTCATCTGCACCGGGCTGCATTGAAAATTTTCATTCATAAGAAGCTCATATAGTAAACAGTGTACATGGTTATGATAAATACAATAGTAAAAACACAGACATGTACAAAATAGCAGAATGGGGCAAAGACTATGGTGCAAGCTGAAGTAGCGCAAAGCAAAATACTAGTGTAGAATAACTGAACAACTGAATGAGCTACAGATAAGGGTAAGAGTATGTGGTAGCTACAACAGCAAGTAAATGTCAAAGTGGTGATCGGTTCAGGAGTCTGAAAGCACTGGGGAAGTAGCTGTTCTCTATGTCCTTTCAAGCTCCTGTATATGTTTAGTTTAGAGTCACAACAAGGAAACAGGACCTTCGGCCCACTAAGCCGGCACCGTCCAGCGTTCCCCGCACATTAATGGGCCTGTCCCACTTAGGCTATTTTTCAGCAGACTGCCGGCGACTGTCAAGTTGCTGGCAGTCGTCTGAAAAACTGGGAACGGGAACGGTGACTGTCAGAGTGACATACACACACACACACACACACACACTACACACACACACACACACACACACACACACACACACACACACACACACACACACACACACACACACACACACACACACACACACACACACACACACACACACACACACACACACACACACACACACACACACACACACACACACACACACAGCAAAGGCTGGGGCCAGGGCAAGCGGGGGAGCGCTGTCTGAAATTCACATGGTGCAAAACCAAGGTGATACAGACACACACTACGATGAACAGGAAGGTTGGCGCTGTAATTAGGACGGCTAGTGTACGGTAAGTCCTTTAAAAGAGGGGGGGAGAGAGGGGGGGGGGGGGAGAAGGGGGAGGGGAGAGGGGAGAGGAGAAGGGGGAAGGAGAACGGGGATGAAGGGGGGGAGAAGGCGTGGAGACAACTTTTAAGAAGCAAGACAACTTTTAATAAGCCAGAGATACACAGCTGTGAAGTTCGGCGTACATTTAACATTACTGGTCGGCTATCCTTGGTTCTGAAAACTCCTGCTTACGTTTTTTCCCTCAATGGGACAATGAAAATGCCCGGCCAGCAAAGGCGATTAACTAAAACTACCTACGACCACCTCGACTATCTATAACTACATGGCGACCCCACTACAACTACACCTATGACTACAGGATTATTGATTGTCTCCATGGTCGCAAAACATTTTTCAACATGTTGCGGCGATCATACTGAGACCACGACTAGTTCCCAGATTGTGGGAACTCGTGGCGACAATGAAGGAGATTGACCAGAGACCACCAGCGAACATGTGGCAACCATATGCCTAGCGCAGAGCCTTCAGCACTCGCCTAAAAAGTCGCCTAAGTGGGACAGGCCCATAACACTATTCTACACACACTAGGGACATTTTTTACATTTATACCAAGCCAATTAACCTACAAATCTGTACGTTTTGGAGTTTGGGGGGAAACCAAAGTTCTCGGAGAAAACCCACGTAGATCACAGGGAGAACGTACAAATTCCATACAGACAAGCACCCATAGCCAGGATCAAACTGGGGTCTCTGGCGCTGTAAACGCTGGAAGGCAGCAGCTCTACCGCTGCACCACCATGCTGCCCTTCTCGCAGAAGGTATAATCGAGAAAAGGGAATGGCCAGGGTGGCGGGCATCCCTGAGAATACTTCCAGCCGTCTTGATGCAGCTCACCATGAACATGGATTAGATGGGAGGAGGTGGTGAGCCAGTGATGAACTGGGCAATGTTCACCGCTCTCTGCAGATCCCGCTGGGAACCAGGCTGAGATGCATCCTGTCAGAATACTCTCCACAGCGTAGAAGCTCGAGAGAAACTGGAGCACCTGGAGAACCACCACGTGGTCATGGGGAGAAGGTACAAATTCTCATGCAGACAGCTCCTGTAGTCAGGATCACACCTGTGTCCCTCACGCTGTAAGGAAGCAATTCTACCGCTCCGTCACTGTGCCAAGGCCTCCCGACACTAAACCCTCAATTAACTTTGCTCTTTACAGCTTTAGCACATAACAAAATAAATTGGAATTTATTAATTTCCAGGGATCCAGGTGGTATTGGCAAGGCCAGTATTTAACGCCAACCCCTAAATGACCTTGAGAGGGTGCATTTCAGACATCTATTTGAACCATTATATTTATTCTGGGTAAGGTGCTCACAAAATGCTGCTGGTAGTGAGTTCCAGGGTTTACACTTGCCAATAAGGAAGGAACAATGATACATTTCCAGATCAGGACAGTGTGAGATTTTGAGAGCGGTATTCAGAGGCTGGTCTCCCATGTACCTATTGACCTTGAGTTTCTGTTGATAGAGCATGCAACTCTGGGAGATGCTGTCAAAATAGCCAAGGCAAGTACCTTGTAATAAACGTTGCAGAAGATACTTGTTCCAGCCATGGTTTGTCAATGGTGCAGGAAATAAATACTTAGGATGATGGATGGGGTGCCAAGCGACTGTACTGTTTTGTCCCGAGTGATGTTGAATATTGTTGACGATATTTGGAGCTGTACTCATCCGGACTAATGGTGAGCATTTTGTCATAACCCTGACTTGAGCTTTGGTGGTGGTGGAAAGTAGTTGGCATGTTAAGAAATGAGTCATTTATTGTTGGATACTCAACCTCTGACCTGCTCTTGTGGCTACAGTATTCATGTGGCTGATTCAGTAGAGTTTCTCATCAATTGTGACCTGCAGTACGTTAATGGCAAGGGACTGAGCTATTGTAATGCATTGAATTTCAAGGATTGGTAATTGTTTGAAATGTCCGAGTCGGAAAGTTTCCCAGGACTTGCAACATGCAGCCGTAGGCTCCTTCACTTGCTGAAGATGTACTAATGGAACCATGTGAACATCGCTGCTCCAGATGTCAGGAGAGAAAGACGGTCATCGATAAAGCAGCTGGAGAAGGGTTTGTTCTTGGACACATCCTGGAAGTTCCATCACTGATGCCCTGGGGCTGTGATGATTTATCCCTAAAAATTACATTGGCCTGATAACTGTACCATGGGACCTCCAGACCATGTACACTTCCAATCTCCAATTAGAACGTCAATTTCATCAACTTCACTATTATCTTCCTCCGTGCCCTCAAAATCACATGGACCATTTCAAACACCTGCCTCCCCTTTGTTGATCTCTTTGTCTCTCCATCAGTAAGACCAAATGCAGACTTAGCGATCGCTTGGCCAAGCACCTGTGCTGTGAGCACCATGGACATCTGAGCTCTCAGTTGCAGGACATTTTCATTCCTCTTCCGATTCCCACATGACCCGCCTGTCCTTGGCCTCCTCCACTGCCAGGGTGAGGCCAGATGCAAATTAAAGGAACAGAACTCCATATTCTACCTGGGTAGTCAGCAACCCATTCACATGAACATCATATCCTCCAATTACAGGTAACCAGCTCTGTCCCTTTCTCTCTCCCCTGAATCACCGGGGTCTCTCCATGCCCACCCTTTTTTTCAGCCACACCGCAACCCCCTATAACTCAGTTTCTTTCCCATCTCCTACCCATTTGTCTATCAATTACATACGTCTCCTTCTCGCATAGTCCCATCAGCCCACTCTACCTTATTTGGTTCCATGGTTTACCTACCTTTCCCATTAGATCACACCTGCAGCCCTATGTTGCCTCCATCCCTCACCTCCCAGCCTCAGCAGCTGTTTCAACCCTTCCCTTCCCCACCTGATCCCATGTGCCATTCAAGCCTTCTTCATCTCAATCCATCTATCACTGGCCAGCACTCGCTACACCCCTCCCTCCTCACCTCTTTTTAATGGCTCTGAGCAACCAATATTCCTTCAGATGTGTTTTATCCAGGTACTTTATACTTTTGGGATTAACAAAATGATATCACTCAAATCCCAGTGTAAATGATACTTTATTTAGTCACACACACACACACACACACACACACACACACACACACACACACACACACACACACACACACACACACACACACACACACACACACACACACACACACACACACACACACACACACACACACACACACACACACACACACACACACATCAGCTTCAGCTGTCAGTCCGGGTCACAATCACTTGGGGCTGGTCAGAATTCTCTACGAATTCTTTAAAATATTTAAAAAAAAATAAAAATAAATAAAAATAATTCTCTACGAAGGTTGATCTCCTGCATCAGGTGGGAGAGGTGAGATAATGAGGAGGGGTTGGGGGGGTTGGGGGGGATGGGATGGGGCGCTGAGGAAGGTCTAATTGTAAGGTCAAAGCAAACTAGGAATGCACAGTTTGAGGGTGTCGTGAATATAGATCCAACATTTTCTTAAAGGGCATTAGTTAAAAAACTGAAAGTATTAAACATGTGCAAGAATTTCGGGTAATGGATCGACGGGATTGCTCTGTGAATGGGGGATGTTCTATGTGTTTAAGACTCTCATTGGTGTTATGTCTGTATTCTTTTTTTGTGTGCTGCAAAATGGCAAAAAGCATTTCACTTCACTACACCCAGGTGTTTGCGAATGTGACTAATATAATACCTTTGACCTTTGACCTTTGAAGTCATGATGGCCAATGGTTTTTGTGTGTGTTGTAATTAATTTATTAGTTCTGGAGTAGATGACATGACATCCTTATATCTTGGTGAAGTTAGAGCTTTAGATTAAAGGAACAGCATTCATCATCGCATCGTAGGAGGAAGGAAAAGGAAAATAAGATGTTCACGGGAGCAAAGATGATAGCAATGTTGATAAAATATAGCTTTATTTCTATTCCCGATCTTGTGAGTGGGCAGATTTATGTCTGCGGACTTACTAAAGAAATAGTGTAAAAAGAGATAGAGTTGATGATTTTATACCGTGTATTCCCTTTTCCATTTTAACATTATTTTGAACAGTCGGAGCCAGGCAATGCATTATATTTTGAATAAAAGATTGAAAACAGAAAATCCCATTCAGAATGAGTTTACATTATTGGACTGGAAACATGTGATTTCAGCATTGTGACATATTGAATGCAGACTTCACTCAGGATGTTATTTTCACAGCTGATAGTCGTGTGATTATCTACTGCTGAAAACCATCCAAACAGATTGCTGGCTGCTTACAGCATCTTCTTAGAGACATGTCAGTTCACCCATTATGTCCATTATATGTGGGTGGTGCTGAGATGGCAGCCTAGCCAGCAACCAGTGTGTTATTTTGACTTTTTTAAATTATTTTTAGTATTTTAAAATGTTTTTTTTTAATGTTTTTCGGTATGTTTTTATGTGGGGAGTGGGGGAGCGAATAGGGGGAAACCGTTTTCAGTCACTAACCTCGACGGAGATGTGATCTTTCTCCATGTCACGTCTCCATATAACCATATAACCATATAACAATTACAGCACAGAAACAGGCCATCTCGGCCCTACAAGTCCGTGCCGAACAATTATTTTCCCCCTAGTCCCATCTACATGCACTCAGACCATAACCCTCCATTCCTTTCCCGTCCATATTACTATCCAATTTATTTTTAAATGAGAAAATCGAACCTGCCTCCACCACTTCCACTGGAAGCTCATTCCACACCGCTACCACTCTCTGAGTAAAGAAGTTCCCCCTCACGTTACCCCTAAACTTCTGTCCCTTAATTCTGAAGTCATGTCCTCTTGTTTGAATCTTCCCTACTCTCAATGGGAAAAGCTTGTCCAAGTCAACTCTGTCTACCCCTCTCATCATTTTAAAGACCTCTATCGTCCCCCCTTAACCTTCTGAGCTCCAGAGAATAAAGACCTAACTTATTCAACCTTTCTCTGTAACTTAGTTGCTGAAACCCAAGCAACATTCTAGTAAATCTCCTCTGTACTCTCTCTATTTTGTTATAATTGGGCGACCAAAATTGTACCTCATACTCCAGATTTGGTCTCACCAATGCCTTGTACAATTTTAACATTACATCCCAACTTCTATACTCACTGCTCTGATTTATAAAGGCCAGCACACCAAAAGCTTTCTTTACCACCCTATCTACATGAGATTCCACCTTCAGGGAACTATGCACAGTTATTCCTAGATCCCTCTGTTCAACTGCATTCCTCAATTTGCTACCATTTACCATGTACGTGCTATTTTGATTTGTCCTGCCAAGATGTAACACCACACACTTATCAGCATTAAACTCCATCTGCCATCTTTCAGCCCATTCTTCCAAATGGCCTAAATCTCTCTGTAGACTGGGAATCTACTTCATTATGCACAACACCACCTATCTTAGTATCATCCGCATACTTACTAATCCAATTTACCACACGTTCATCCAGATCATTGATGTACATGACAAACATCAGTGGACCCAACACAGATCCCTGTGGCACCCCACTAGTCACCTGCCTCCAACCTGACAAACAGCCATCCACCATTACTCTCTGGCGTCTCCCATTCAGCCACTGTTGAATCCATCTTGCTACTCCTGCATTATACCCAACAATTGAACCTTCTTAACCAACCTTCCATGAGGAACCTTGTCAAAAGCCTTACTAAAGTCCATATAGACAACATCCACTGCTTTACCCTCATCAATTTCCCTAGTAACCTCTTCAAAAAATTCAAGAAGATTAGTCAAACATGACCTTCCAGGCACAAATCCATGTTGACTGTTCCTTATCAGACCCTGTTTATCCAGATGCTTATATATATTATCTCTAAGTATCTTTTCCATTATTTTGCCCACCACTGAAGTCAAACTAACAGGTCTATAATTGCTATGTTTACTCTTAGAACCCTTTTTAAACAATGGAACAACATGCGCAGTACGCCAATCCTCGGGCGCTATTCCCGTTTCTAATGACATTTGAAATATTTCTGTCATAGGCCCTGCAACTTCTACACTAACTTCCCTCAATGTCCTAGGGAATATCCTGTCAGGGCCTGGAGACTTATCCACTTTTATATTTTTCAAAAGTATCAGTACTTCTTTTTCGTTGAATCTCATAGTATCCATAGCTACTCTACTTGTTTCCCTTACCTCACATAATTCAATATCCTTCTCCTTGGTGAATACCGAAGAAAATAAATTATTCAATATCTCCCCCATCTCTTTTGGCTCTGCAGATACCTGTTCACTCTGTCTCTGTAATGGACCAATTTTATCCCTCGTTATCCTTTTGCTATTAATATAGCTGTAGAAACCCTTTGGATTTACTTTCACCTTCCTTGCCAAAGCAACCTCATATCTTCTTTTAGCTTTTCTAATTTATTTCTTAAGATTCTTTTTACATTCTTTATACTCCTCAAGCACCTCATTTACTTCATGCTGCCTATAATTATTGTAGATCTCTCTCTTTTTCCGAACCAAGTGTCCAATTTCCCCTGAAAACCAGGGCTCTTTCCAATTTTTACTATTTCCTTTCAACCGAACTGGGACATAAAGATTCTGTACTATTAAAATTTCCTCTTTAAATGTCCTCCATTTCTCTTCCACATACTTCCCATAAAACAAAATGTCCCAATTTACTCCTTTTAAATCATCTCGCATCTCCTCGAAGTTAGCCTTTCTCCAATCAAAAATCTCAACTCTAGGTCCAGTTCTGACCCTCTCCATAATTATATTGAGACTAATGGTATTGTGATCACTGGACCCGAAGTGCCCCCAACGCATACCTCCGCCACCTGACCTGTCTCATTTCCTAACAGGAGGTCCAGCACCGCCCCTTCTCTAGTAGGTACTTCTATGTATTGCTGCACAAAACTATCCTGCACACATTTTACAAACTCCAACCCATCCAGCCCATTTACAGAACGTGTTTCCCAGTCTATGCGTGGAAAATTGAAATTTCCCACAATCACTACCTTGTGCTTACTACTAATATCTGCTATCCCCTTACATATTTGCTCTTCCAATTCTCGATCCCCATTTGGCGGTCTGTAAGTGTTTTTTTTTTGTTTTTTTTTCATTTTATTTTTATTAGAAGTACGGTAAATTACAATCCTGCATAACACATATATCTTAATACATTTTTTGTACCGCTTCATTTTTTTGAGCTTTAAGAAAAAGGTAGAAGTAAAGAAAGTAAAGAAAGTGCAAGAGAGTCGTGAAGTGCAAGAGTGTTGGGAAAAGAAAGCCCCTTAGGAAAGAAGTTATAGGTAAATGGAAGGGAATTGAGAGAATAGACCCTAGAAAAGAAAGAAAGAGAAAACTGAAACAATCGCTCTATTAAACATGGAACTCATGCAGAAAGGGTGGTACCAAGAAAGTCTGTTTTTGTGCTGGCTTTTACCTCCCGTTACCAGGTCCTGACTATTGCACCTCATACTTGTAATAGGTCCAGAAACATAGACCAGGCGTCTTTTGGAATTGGTCTGCTTTACCGGCTAGGAGGAATCTCATCTCTTCCAGATGTAATGTTTCGAACATGTTTGAAATCCACATTTTTATTGTTGGTATTGGAGCATTTTTCCAAAATTTGAGTATAAGCTTTTTTCCCCATTATTAGCCCATAATTAAACTATAGAATTCTTCTGAAACACATTTAAGACAGGGACGTTACCTTTTCCGATGAGATTCCGAAGATGCAAACAAGGGGTTTTGATACCAGTTTTATTTTGATCAATTTTGAAAAACATG
The DNA here is from genome assembly GCF_028641065.1 of Leucoraja erinaceus. Lineage (NCBI taxonomy): Eukaryota > Metazoa > Chordata > Chondrichthyes > Rajiformes > Rajidae > Leucoraja > Leucoraja erinaceus. The sequence goes on along the minus strand of NC_073401.1, from coordinate 2,829,374 downwards.
AGGGGGAATTTCATACCAGAATTTTTTGATTTTTGGACAAAAAACAAAAGAAGGTGCGCTATGGTAGCTTCTTAGACACAGGCATTTATCACAGATTGGTGGGTTATGGTTGAGGGCAAGTTTTATTTAATTTAGTTTTTGAATAGTATAATCTATGTAATGTTTTAAATTGAATGAGCGTATGTCGTACGTTGATCGAACATTTATGCACCTGTAGTAAATGATTATCCCAGGTCTCTTTTGAGATTTTTATAGCTAATTCTTGTTCCCAATCTTTTCTAATTCCATCTGTTGTGGGTATTTCTATGTTTAAAATGATATTATATAGGTACGATATTAAATTAGCTGATTCCGCCTTGGTCTTCATTGCTTCATCCAATAAGTCGGAAGGCATATTATGATAGTCTTTTGTGTGTTTTTTCAGATAATCACGGCGGTCTGTAAGTGTTGCTACACCTTTCCCACTTCTCAGTTCCACCCAAATAGCCTCCCTAGATGAGCCCTCCAATCTATCCTGCCAAAGCACTGCTGTAATATCTTCCCTGATAAGCAATGCAACACCTCCACCCCTTGCCCCTCCAATTCTATCACACCTGAAGCAACGAAATCCTGGAATATTTAGTTTCCAATCACAGCCCTCCTGCAACCATGTTTCACTGATCGCCACAACATCATACTTCCAGGTGTCATCCAGACTCTAAGCTCATCCACCTTTCTTACAATGCTCCTAGCATTAAAATATGCACATTTAAGAAACCCACCTCCTCTTATTCTCTGTTTATTTTATTTTTCTTCTTTCTCCCCTAGATTTTGGGTCCGAGTGCTTCCCTTCTCTGCCTCCTGCCTCACATTCTGGCTACTAGCTTTCTCTATTTGAGTCCCTCCCCCCAACCATTCTAGTTTAAAGTCTCCCCAGTAGCCTTTGCAAATCTCCCCGCCAGGATATTGGTCCCCCTCGGGTTCAAGTGCAACCCGTCCTTTCTGTACAGGTCACACCAGTCTTTCAGCCACGCATTTATCCTCCACCTCGCTCCATTCCTACTCTCACTGTCGCGTGGCACAGGCAGTAATCCTGAGATTGTTACGTTTTTGGTCCTTTTCCTTAACTCTCCTCCCAACTCCCTAAATTCTCCCTTCAGGACCTCTTCCCTTTTTTTACCTATGTCATTGGTACCTATATGTACCACGACCTCGGGCTCCTCTCCCTCTGATTTCAGGATATTTTGGACGTGTTGAGACACGTCCGAGACCCTGGCACCAGGGAGGCAGACCACCATCCGGGTCTCCCGACTGCGTCCACAGAATCGCCTATCCGACCCCCTAACTATAGAGTCCCCAATTACTATTGCCCTCCTCTTTTTTTCCCTACCTTTCGGAGCAACAGGACCTGTCTCTGTGCTGGAGGCCCGGCCGCTGTCGCTACCCCCAGGCAGGCTGTCCCCCCCAACCGTACTCAAACAGGAGTACCTGTACTTATTTTCAAGGTGTACAGACACTGGGGTACTCACTCGTCCCTGCCTCTGCCCCTTGCCCTTCTTAAGCGTGACCCACATGTCTCTCTCCCGCGGTCTTGGAGTGACCACCTCCCTATAACTCCTCTCTATGACCTCCTCACTCTCCCTGACCAGACAGAGGTCATCGAGCTGCTGCTCCAGGTTCCTAATACGGTCCCTTAGGAGCCCCATCTCGATGCACCTGGCGCAGATGTGGACATCTGGAGGGCTATCCGACTCCATGACCTCCCACAAAACTATTGTGTACTGCGTTCCTGTTTTTACTTGTATGGCTGAATGGTAACTCAAATATCACTGTACCTTAATTGGTGCATGTGACAATAAATGTGAACTTGAACTTGAACTTGAACCAATACAGGTATGTTTCAAAGCACTTTTATTCAGGGATAAACTTTATCGTTAATGCTATTTCTAGTTTTACTATTTTAGTTTTTGAAGAAGTAAAGTTAGGTCTTTATTCTCTGGAGCACAGAAGGTTAAGGGGGGACTTGATAGAGGTCTTTAAAATGATGAGAGGGATAGACAGAGTTGATGTGGAAAGCTTTTCCCTTTGAGGATAGGGAAGATTCAAACAAGAGGACATGACTTCAGAATTAAGGGACAGAAGTTTAGGGGTAACATGAGGGGGAACTTCTTTACTCAGAGAGTGGTAGCGGTGTGGAATTAGCTTCCAGTGGAAGTGGTGGAGGCAGGTTCGTTGGTATCATTTAAAAATAAATTGGATAGGCATATGGATGAGAAGGGAATGGAGGGTTATGGTATGAGTGCAGGCAGGTGGGGCTAAGGGAAAATAATTGTTCGGCACGGACTTGTAGGGCCGAGATGGCCTGTTTCCGTGCTGTAATCGTTATATGGTTATATGGTTATATGGTTATCTGACATCCAGAACAGTAAACGGCCCTGGCCCTCATTCTCCCGCCTTACCCCGTCTCCGTCCCCTCCCCGCGGCCTAACAACTGGTTTGGTTTGGCCTTTCCTGGAGACCGGCCTGGAACTTCAAGCCGCAAGCACGCCATAGACTTACCATCGCGGAACCTGTGATGCTTTGCAGATGATCGCTGTGGAAGTGCTCCAACCGCGGTGCTTGTGGACTTCAACACCATGAAGCCACGATCTCCGGTAAGAAAACGCCGACTCAGGAGCTCCTTGCGTGTTGAGGGTTTCCGTTCCATCCCGACGCCGGAGTCCCCATCATCCTGACGAGAGGGCTTGAACATCGGGCCGTCGGCAGAGGCAGTGCTGAGGGTTCAAGGCCCCGACCTTCACGGGTGAACAAAGGAGGAAGATGACTGAACTTTATTGCCTTCCATCACAGTGAGGAATGTTGATTCCACTGTGGGTCGATGTTTATGTAACTGCGTTCTTGTTTTTACTTGTATGGCTGAATGATAACTCAAATATCACTGTACCCCAATTAGTGCATGTGACAATAAATGTGAACTAATACAGGTCAGTTTCAAAGCACTTTTATTCAGGGGTAAACTTTATCGTTAATGCTATTTCTATTTTCCTATTTTAGTTTTTGAAGAAGTAAAGTGAAACTGAATTTCTGTTGAAAGTGTTTTTTGTCTCTTTTAAACCATGACACTGCAGCATTTCTCTACATCGTCATCCATACTCAATGTCATCCAAAAGTCATAGGTCCAACCTCAACATAAGAGCAAGCTTTTCTTCATTCAGAGTTAACACACCAAGCAACTAGAGTGGATCACATGGCTGCAGTAGTCAAAATAATAAAAGCACTGATAAAATATAAAGTCCAGTAGCAGATTAATGTCATAATCATCTTGGGGATCAGATTTCATCTCCATAATTTTGGTTTAACAATTACAAACGGTTGATTTAGTTTAGTTTAGATATACAGGCCCTGGAACATGTGCGTATTATTGAACTGCAGCTTTGCCAGGTTGGAACGTCATTGTTAGGTATGTTTAGCGCTGCTCCTGGAAACTCTACTGCACCGCCATTGAACCAGCTGAATCTCCTGTCTTGATAGTAATGGTGGAGTGAAGGATATTTGAGAGTATGGGGTTATGTATTGTGGTGGTGTGCATGTCTGCTGCTGTGCATGCTACCCCAGTAACTCACAGATGCACAGTTTTGAGCGGACAGATCTTAGGATGAATTCTAGTTTATGATTGAAAGATGTTGAATCAAACTCTTGCATTGTCCCTCCCTCACTCATTTGAAATAAGAACCTGCCTAATATCAGAACTGTTTGCTGCTGACTAGCCTAGAACATTTGGTATAAATGAACACAAGTGTGTGACATTTCAATATATTATTCCTACTTCCCTGTTCTGCCTACAACTTATGCAAGTACATCACTCATATTATCACTGAAGGCTCTGATGGAGAAGTTATTAGTCTAAAATTAGAGGAATTTAATTGAGTTTGATCCACAGTGCCCTACTAGGAAATAGCACTCTACTATGTATATTGTGATTGCATTAACCTTTCAGTTAGACTCCTGGGGCTGTCAACAAGTTTGTTCACTGACAGAATATCTCCATTTAGATTTGAACGCAGTTCTCTCGTATATCAAAACTGATCTACTCTAGTAGCTCAAAACTAGCAGAAGAACTCGGAGAAAACCCACGCGGTCACGGGGAGAATGTACAAACTCCGTACAGACAGCGCCCGTAGTCGGGATCGAACCTGGGTCTCCGTCACTGCAAGCGCTGTAAGGCAGCGCCTCTACGGCTTTGCCACTGTGTCGCTAGTTTTAATACTAGCAAAGAAATAAGCATCCTGAAATAAATTATGAACATGATGTGCTGAGAACTGTGTATCAATGGAGTTCCAGCTACCTTGAGCAATGAAGTGATAGAGAGTCAAAAGTATAGATGTGAAATACATGTGCAAGAATGAACTGCAGATGTTGATTTAAACCGAAGATAGACACAAAAAGCTGGAGTAACTCAGCGGGACAGGCAGCACCTCTGGAGAGAAGGAATGGGTGACGTTTCTTCAGCCGAGCAAGATAGCTGTGGAATACATGTCGCTCAGGACTTTTCTGGTCTAATTGGCTCCATATTAAGAATCATTTGCATTATGTGGCATGGCATGAGAGTTGGACAGATACATTTAGCAGTTCAAACCTGAATATCTTCAGCAAATGGTAGGAGAATTGGGGTGGTGATAACTGGTAGATGAAAGAGGAATATAAAGGGCTCTGACAATATAAATGGGGAAATAAAATTGTTCCGAACACTTGCATATACACAATGGGCTTGTCATCAGAAAATATGAAACCTATATAGGATCCATACCAAAATAACATTCCAAAAATGCCGGGCACATTAGTTTAGTTTATTTCAATATTGACATGTTTGGGTGGTCTGCAGCCATCAATTATAAACAAATATAAGGGTGGGCCAATTGAAGTGGAGAATCGTTGATCCTCTTAGTTTAGAGATAATTTAGAGATACAGCGTGGAAGCAGGCGAAGCAGGGAAACAGAAGAAGACTTCAGCCCACGAGTTTGCACCGACCGGTGATCCCCGCACATTAACACTATCCCACACACACTAGTGACAATTTAAATTTATGCCAAGCCAATTAACCTACAAACCTATAAGCCTTTGGAGTGTGGGAGGAAACCGGAGATCTCAGAGAAAACCCACGCAGGTTACGGGGAGAACGTACAAGCTCCGTACAGACAGCACCTGTAGTCAGGATAGAACCCGGGTCTCTGGTATTCTAAGGGACTGTCCCACTTGGACGACCTAATTGGCGAGTTTAGAAGAGTTTGAAAAAAAGACATGTTGAAGACCTCCTTCGACTATGTAGAAGACCAGCTACGACTAGCTAGGATTAGCTATGACTAACTTCGGGAAAATTGGACACCGAATATTGGAGAGTGAAGACCACCTCCTTTGACCTCCCTCCCTTCGACTATGATGAATATCTACGACTACCTTCAACTACCTTTGACTACCCTCGATTACCTACCACTAACATGCCGACCTACTAAAACCTACTATGACCTACTATGACTAAACCTAAGAGTAAAAAAGTATCCATTTTTTCCATGGCAACCTTTTTTTACTCGCGGGCATTTTTTATCATATTGAAAAGAACGCCATGGCCTAGCTGAGGCCTCGAGTACACGGAGACCACTATCGAGCATGAAGGAGAGTTACGAAGACCTCCTATGACCTCATGTCAACCACGCTGCGAGTATCAGTTGAGGGCAAACTCGCCAGAACTCGCGGATTAGGTCGCCACAGTTGGACAGGCCTTTAAGGCAGCTACTCCACCACTGCACCACCGTGCCAACCCACTGGAAAGCATGCAAATAGTACTCTTCTGAGACAGCATACAAAAAGTCGCCATGTTTCAGCGCCATTTTGTAACTTTCAAGTCTCAAGTCTCTGAATTTAAGTCTGATCTCGTCCTAAGAAGGTATGCATTTCTTATTTAGTGAAATGTGACTGGAATATACACAGTTTACCTGCACAGATGGTAGGGCTTGGAGCAACACTGAGGAAGTTTAGTACCATCCTCTGCAAAGCACTTTGACTAAGTTTGTTGAAGTACTATCATTAATCATCGCTTGCCTGAGATATACCGTGAGCACAGTAGTTGACTTAAATGCAAAGTTTTAGAACTAATGCTGTTTGGTTTTTGAAGTGGACCTTTATGCAGAACTTTAGTACAAATTTCTTGTTAATATCTTATATCTTACTCATTTCACCCTGAGTTCGCTACTCTATGTCCTTTAACTTATATGAAACGAGATCATGTTTTGGTGCTTTCAAATACTAACCACCCTATTAATAATGTTCCCATTTCTCCCACCATCCCCCACCCCCACTCCCCCCCAACCCCCCTACTCCAGTCACACTGCTCCTTTCCCCTCCTTTGTCCACTCAGATTCCATCCCCGAGACCCACATTTCACTTTTCTCTCCTCTTTCCCCAAAGAGTTCATTTGTCCTTCCACCCACATCCATCCCTCTGGCTTTACTTTTCACCCTACCTCTTCTTATCTGACACCCTTTTCACCTTTAGCCTTTGTCACTTATCAACCCATTTGCAATCAAACCTTTCCTACCTGTATCCACCTATCACTTATCAGGCTTTGGCCTGCCCCTACCTCCCCTTTCCAACTTTCTCTGCCCTACTCCAATCTGTCTGAAGAAGGGTCCCAACCTGAAGTGTCACCTACCCATTTCTTCCCTAGATGTTGCCCAACCTATTGAGTTCCTCCAGCATTTAGTGATTCAACAAACTCAATCCCCGTTTCTTCATTCTATGCCATGACCCCAAGTCCCATTAAATTGAGGACAAGTATATGCCAAATGTGAACCCCGTTACTATTAGTTGAGTTTATTTTTCACAGTGGACTCACAGCTCTAGTTACCCAGATTCAGTCATGAATGTCAGTGCTGTCGACATGGAGGGTTCCCTGGGTACTCCAGTTTTATCTCACATACCATGACATGTTGGTTGGTGGTTCATTGGTTAGAGTAAATTAATCTAAGAAGAATCAAGGCTTTGAAGATTGCCAGACGAAAGAGATTAGGTTATAATGACATTTGGGGTGGAATGGGGTTTGCTTTGAGCAATACCAAAATACCATTCCAAAAATGTTCTTCTTAAACATCCCTAGAAAGTAGAATCCAAACTGAATCACACCTGCTGATATTAATCAAAGATGCCTCCTTAATCTAACTGTTAATTATGTATGACAAATTGGGATTTTCCGCTCATTCATAAGTGATACGAACAAAATTAGGCCTACTCCGCCATTCAATCATGGCTGATCTATCTCTCCCTCTCAACCCCATTCTCCTGCCTTATCCCCATAACCCCTGTCACATGTACTCATTAGGAATCTATCTATCTTTGCCTCAAAAATATCTATTGACTTGGACCCCGCAGCCTTCTGTGGCAATGAATTTCACAAATTCACCACTCTCTGACTAAATAAATTCCTCCTCATCTCCTTTAATTCTGAGGCTACGACCTCTGGTCCTAGACTCTTCCACTAGTGCAGGGGTCAGCAACCAATGGCCCACGGGCCGGATGCGGCCCCTAACCCGAAATCATCCGACCTGCAGGCGTAACACAAAACACACACGACACTTACCTGAGAGTAGTTCTCACACAGCTAATTCGATATCACAACACCTGTCGACTCACCATGTTGAGATTGTTGTAGGGGGCTGAGAAGGTATGCTTACAGTGCACCAGTGTGAGATTTATCATAGAGGACAATTTGCCACCTATACTCACTGATTGTGGTCTGTCTGTTGGTTAGGAAGTTGAGGATCCAGTTGCAGAGGGCAGTACTGATGCCAAGTTCACCGAGTTTGGAGATGAGCTTGGTTGGGATAATGGTATTGAAAGCAGAGCTATAGTCAATGAATAGGAGTCTGACGTAGGTGTCTTTCTTATCTTGGTGTTCCAGGGATGTGGATAGACCAGGATGGCATCAGCCGTGGACCTGTTTTGGCAATGGGTGAACTGCTGTGGATCAAGGTTGCTTGTTAGTGCTGGAGTTCATGTGTGCCATGACCAGCCTCTCGAAGCTTTTCATGATGGTGGATTTCAAGACCACTGGACAATATTCATTAAGACTACCAAATCAATAAAGACCCCAACCAACCAAAAATTATTAATTAGATTGTTAGCAAGAGTAGTTTGAACTAAAATAATTAACTGTTTAAAAGAGCTGGTGTATAAAAAGATGCCAGATGCAGTGGGATGAAAATTCTTGGTTTTGCTAGATATCTTTAACTGTAAATATATAAACACTCTTACTCGACAGATACAGTTTTGAAGGGTTTACATTCTCGTAAATTAATTTATGCCCTCTGTAAGAATAATGGGTGCTTTACAATGATGGCAATTTATGAAGAAGGAAGAAAAATTTGAAAGATTCTCAGCATCTCTTAAATCTGAAATTACAAAATTGGCGGGTGCAACAAATGCCACCATGGTGTGGCAAAAACCGTACTTCACAAATAAAAATCAATAGCTTCTTTAGTTTCTCAAGCAGTGCTCTTTCAAATGGACGGTGATGTCACCCGACCTCACATTCCAGGCGATGTCAGAGAACAGTTTAATATGAAAAAATTGAAGTAGATAATGATTCTGAAACCTAAGCAGCTTTAGAGATTTTGTGAAGAAATCATCTGTAAAAACCACTTGCCAGTTTCCATTCCAATCGATGCCTGATTGACTAAAGAGGTCCTTTTTTTTCGATCATTGTGACATCCCTCTCTATCTTGCAGATAAGTGACATGATGCTCCTAACATATTTCCAGGGTTTAAATCCCCAGGAGCACAAAGTGCTTTCATCAAAAAGAAAAATGTTTGCTTTAACGAATGTAATTTTGCAGTGGATGCACACATACAATGGAAGCTTTAAGTCTTGCTATTGCTTAAAATACAGTTACCATTAAATCCCCCATGTTCTTTTCCACACAGTCATTTCAAATGTATTCCATTCAGCCCAGGTTCAATTTCAGCATCAAAATATTGACACTCCATTTACTTATCCCGTACAATCAATAAACAAACATTTATTGATCACAGTGTTTTTAACTCTTCATCAGGCATATATCTAATTGCTCATCCAGACACTATAGGATTAATGAGTTTATTTGTGTATCGTGTATGAGATTGACCTGATTGTCTAGATATTAAAGTCACATCAAGCTCTGCACTGGATGTGAAAATGGAGGCATGGGACAGGTGTAGAGCTAGGATCATGGGTATCCCTGGAGGAGTTTCAGCAACTGAGGAGCATGCTCAAGAAGGAAATCAGAAGGTCGCAAAGGGGACAGGAAATAGCTCTGGCAGATAATATTAAAGGAAATCCAATTAGATGTTATGTGTACATAAAGGACAAGAGGGTGACTAGGGAGAGAATGGGGTCCATCAGAAACCAAAGTGGCATCTCTGTGTGGAGCTGTTGGAGATGGGCAAGGTCCTTAATGAGTATTTCTCCTCTGTGTTTACTGTTGAGAAAGATGTGAAGACTGGGGAACTTGGGACGGTTAATGGAAGTGTCTTGAGGGTAGTTGGTATTACAGTCACGGATGTGCTGAATGTCCTAGCGCATTTGAAGGTCGACAAATCTCCTGGGCCAGATCAGTTATATGTGAGAACACCATGGGAAGCTAGATAAGAAATTGCAAGTGACCTGGCTGTGATATAAAAATCATCATTGGATACGAGTGAGGTGCCAGAAAACTGGAGGGTGGCTAGCGTTGTGCCTCTAATCAAGAAGGGCTGCAAGGGAAAGCCTGGGAATTATAGACAAGTAGGCCTAACGTCTGTAGTACGTAGGGGCTAGGGATAGTCAGGATAGTTTTGTACATGGAGGGTTGTGTCTCATGAATCTGACTGAGTTTTATAAAGTAAAGTATAAAGTATCCTTTATTGTGATTGTTAGTTTGAACGAAATTACATACCTTGCAGTCACGACAGAGAATAAAATAACAGAACACACAATGAACACAGTTTAACATCAACCACAGTGAGTCTACCAGGCACCTCCTCACTGTGATGGAAGGCAAAAGTCTTAAAGTCCTTGTTCCTTCCTTGTTCTCTCTCTGCGTTGAGGCGATCCAGGCTTTCGATGTTGGGCCCCCGCCGGGTGATGGTAAGTCCCGCGGTCGAATCCGAGCTCCGCGAACGGGCCGGTTCAAACTCCACGGTCCGGGGGGGATGAAGCTGCCACCCTCCAGTTCAGCGGACGAAGCTGTTGTTGCGGGGCTGAGGAATGGTTAATGGAGTGCAAGTGCAAGGTGCTACGCTGTAGAAGGGCAGGACCTGCACAGTGTACGGTAGGACTATGGGGAGTGTTGTAGACCAGAGGGATCTAGGAGTGCAGGTACATATTTCCTTACGTGGCATATCAGGTAGATAGGGTGGTTAAGCATCTCAACACATTGGCCTTATCAGCCAGAGTATAAACATAGGCAGGTTATGTTACACTTGGAGAAGACATTGATTGTTACTTTTGGAGTATTGTGTTCAGTTTTTGTCACCTTGTCATAGGAAAGATGTTGTCAAGCTGGAAAGTGTGCAGAGAAGAATTATGAAGATGTTGCCAGGGCTCGAGGGCCTGAGCTACAGGGAGCGGCTGAGCCTGCTAGGACTTTATTCCTTGGAGCACAGGAGGATTAGGGGTGATTTTATAGAGGTGTCTAAGATCTTGAGGGGATTAGATAGGGTAAATGCACAGTCTTTCACCCAGAATTGGGGTATTAGGAACCAGAGTACATAGACATAAGGTGAGGAGGGAAAGTTTTAATAGAAGCCTGAGAGGCAACTTTTTTACACAAAGGGTGGTGGGTATGTAGGGCAAGCTGCCGTAGGAGGTGATTGATGGAGGTACTATCATAATGTGTAAAACACATTTGGACAAGTACATGGATAGGATAGGTTTAGAAGAATATGGCCCAAATGCAGGCAGGTGGGACTAGTAGAGATGGGGCATCTTGTTTGGCGTGGGCAAGTTGGGCCAAAGAGCCTGTTTCCACACTATGTGACTATGACTTGGTGAGAAAAAGTGTTTCAAAAGCAGAATATTGCAGTCACAGCAATTCTGAAGTGAACCCAGAAAGAGCTGGGTATAGTCAATGGGACAGGCCGCGACTGTTGAAAAAGGAACAGCGGGGATTTATACCCACAATGATACCGAAGGAAAACTTTCCAGAGATGTAATCAAATTAATTCTGCTTCCTCATTTCCATGTTTCCTTGCAAATTATCCTTCCATCAATCCTCATGATTTTTTATGCCATTAAGAGGTAAGGGGTAACAGGAAGGGGGAATTAACAGTGGGCAAGTATGCTACCTGTAAAACAAGTAAATCCAAAGGGTTTCAACACCTATTTTAATAGCAAAAGGGTAACAAGGGACAACATTGGTCCATTAGAGAGACAGAGTGGACAGCTATCTACAGAGCCAAAAGAGATGGGGGAGATATTGAACAAATTTATTTTCTTCAGTATTCACCAAGGAGAAGGATATTTAATTATGTGAGGTAAGGGAAACAAGTAGAGTAGCTATGGAAACTATGAGATTCAAAGAAGAAGAAGTACTGACACTTTTGAAAAATATAAAAATGGATAAGTCTCCAGGTCCTGACAGGATATTCCCTAGGACATTGAGGGAAGTTAGTGTAGAAATAGCAGGGCCTATGACAGAAATATTTCAAATGTCATTAGAAACGGGAATAGTGCCAGAGGATTGGTGTACTTCGCATGTTGTTCCATTGTTTAAAAATGGTTCTAAGAGTAAACCTAGCAATTATAGACCTGTTAGTTTGACATCAGTGGTGGGCAAATTAATGGAAAGGATACTTAGGGATAATATATATAAGCATCTGGATAAACAGGGTCTGGTTAGGAACAGTCAACGTGGATTTGTGCCTGGATGGTCATGTTTGACTAATCTTCTTGAATTTTTTGAAGAGGTTACTAGAGAAATTGATGAGGGTAAAGCAGTGGATGTTCTCTATATGGACTTTAGTAAGGCCTTTGACAAGGTTCCTCATGGAAGGTTGGTTAAGAAGGTTCAATTGTTGGGTATTAATGGTGGAGGAGCAAGATGGATTCAACAGTGGCTGAATGGGAGATGCCAGAGAGCACCGGTGGATGGCTTTTTGCCAGGTTGGAGGCCGGTGACTAGTGGGGTGCCTCAGGGATCTGTGTTGGGTCCACTGTTGTTTGTCATGTACATCAAATGATCTGGATGATGGTGTGGTAAATTGGATTAGTAAGTATGCAGATGATACTAAGATAGTTGGTGTCGTGGAAAGTGAAGTAGATTTTGGTTTCCAAAGTCTACAGAGAGATTTAGGCCATTTGGAAGAATGGGCTGAAAGATGGTAGATGGAGTTTAATGCTGATAATGTGAGGTGAGGTGAGGTGCTACATCTTGGCAGGACAAATCAAAATAGGACGTACATGGTAAATGGTAGCGAATTGAGGAATGCAGTTGAACAGAGGGATCTGGGAATAACCGTGCATAGTTCCCTGAAGGTGGAATCTCATGTAGATAGGGTGGTAAAGAAAGCTTTTGATGTGCTAGCCTTTATAAATCAGAGCATTGAGTATAGAAGTTGGGATGTAATTTTAAAATTGTACAAGGCATTGGTGAGGCCAATTCTGGAGTATGGTGTACAAGTTTGGTCGCTCAATTATAGGAAGGATGTCAACAAAATAGAGAGAGTACAGAGGAGATTTACTAGAATGTTGCCTGGGATTCAGCAACTAAGTTACAGAGAAAGGTTGAATAAGTTAGGTCTTTATTCTTTGGAGCAGAGAAGGTTAAGGGGGGACTTGATAGAGGTCTTTAAAATGATGAGAGGGATAGACAGAGTTGACATGGATAAGCTTTTCCCATAGAGAGTAGGGAAGATTCAAACAAGAGGACATGACTTCAGAATTAAGGGACAGAAGTTTAGAGGTAACATGAGGGGGAACTTCTTTACTCAGAGAGTGGTAGTTGTGTGGAATGAGCTTCCAGTGGAAGTGGTGGAGGCAGGTTCGATTTTATCATTTAAAAATAAATTGGATAGATATATGGATGGGAAAGGAATGGAGGGATATGGTCTGAGTGCAGGTAGAAGGGACTAGGGGAAAATACGTGTTCAGCAGGGACTTGTAGGGCCGAGATGGCCTGTTTCCATGCTGTAATTGTTATATGGTTACCTGCATACTTGGGGTTTAGAAGTTCACTGAGCCTTTAAGGTCAGGCCTGACCACTGGTCCCAGGAGAGGTGAGGCATCCACATTAACTGCTGCAAATACACCAGTCCTAATCATCCGTTCAAAAGACTTTCATCGGAATAGGACATTATGGAAGTCAATCCACCGGGTGGTGCCTGCAATGGCTGCCTCGCCAACAGTCTGTCTGTCCTTTCTTCTGTTTTTGTTATTTTAAGTACGTGTTAAAGAGCATGTTTTAGTGTTCCTTGGTTTGTTTTAAGTGGGGGATGGGGGGTGGGCTGAACGTTTTTCAAAGTCTTATCTCAACGGAGATACAATTTTTATTCGTATCGTATCTCTGTCCCCAGTGCGGCCTAACATCGTGGGGTAGCGTGGCCTTTCCTGGAGACCGACCCGGCGCTTCAACCGCGGGCACGGCGTGGAGCTTGCGATGCCTTTGCCGGGGATTGACTGTGGAGAGCTCCAACTGCGGGCCTGTGAGCTTCAACATCGTGGAGCCCGCGGTACCGGGTCAGGAGCTCCAAGCCGCGGAGAGTTTTAACTGTCCCGACGCAGGAGTTTCGATCACCCCAACGCCAGGGGATTGCCGGTTGCGGGAGATTTGATGTCCCCAACTGCAGATAGTTCAGAAAAGATTTACGATGGTGTTGCCAGGAGCTATAGGGAGAGGTTGAGTAGGCTGGGTCTCTATTCCATGGAGAGTAGGAAGATGAGGGGTGATCTTATAGATGTGTACAAAATCATGAGAGGAATAGATCGGGTACATGCACAGAGTCTTTTCCCCAGTGTAGGGAAATCGAGGACCAGAGGGCATAGGTTCAAGGTGAAGGGGAAAAGATTTAATAGGAATCCGAGGGGTAGCTTTTTCACACAGAGGGTGGTGGGTGTATGGAACAAGCTACCAGCGGAGATAGTTGAGGCTGGGACTATCCCATCGTTTAAGAAACAGTGGACAGGTACATGGATAGGACAGGTTTGGAGGGTTATGGACCAAGCGCAGGCAAGTGGGACTAGGGTAGCTGGGACATTGTTGGCCGGTGTGGGCAAGTTGGACAGAAGGGACTGTTTCCACACTGTTTTAATCTATGACTATGATTCTATGACAGCCCTGACCGCTGGGGAATAAAGAGGGAGAAGATTGGACTTTATTACCTTCCATCACCGTGAGGAAAGTGGGGAGTTTATGTTAAATTTTATTTTTTGTGGCTGTGTGTCTTGTTGCTTTTCACTTAGTATGGCTGTATGATGACTCAAATTTCATTGTGTACCTTATTTGGTACATGTGACAATAAACTGACCTTGAAACCTTGAATCATGGCTGATCTATCTCTCCCTCCTCACCCATTCTCCTGCCTTCTCCCCATAACCCCATTAGATCTGTATACAACAAAAAGGAGAACCCTATTTTTGCTCTTGGTAAGAGAGGAATTAAGAGGAGAAGCATGGGATATAAAGCAAATGAAACAAAGAGACCATTGAATTCTGCTGTTTAATTTGAACCAGGTTTCAAAGCCGTATTTAAATATTTCTTCCAGTTTTCAAGTGTATGATGGAAAAAGGAGATGATAAATACAATGTCTTTCATATATCCCAATGTCTGCTACTACTGACAAATTACTTTTTGAAATGCAGCTACAACATAGCAGCCAAATAATGCACAACAGAGACCCAGTTGATTAGTTGAACCACCAGTTAATTGGTTACTGGTTTGAGAAGCCAGATTGAATCTGGTAAAAAATGAAGATGCTTTCAGCAGGCCATGTCAAGTTGGGATGTTTTAGAAAGGTTACAGTTATAGCTGGAATAAAAATAGCACGTGTAGAACAATGATGAGAGAATGCTAATGAAAAGAGCAAGATGACAAATATGATAATTTTTCATTTTTATAAAGGTTTTACATATATATTTCATTGCTGAAGGAATATTCCTTTTCCAGCAATACCAACATTATGTTTAAGTCGTTTTGTAATCTAATTTTTGCATTCATTATGAAGATATAATTTGTGGTTATTTATAATTTTTCAATTGTAAAGAAAGCAAACTCAATGCTAGCATTTATTTAAAGAAGACTGGTATTCAAAAACAGGGATGTAATGTTGAGGCGCTGGTAAGACTGGTTGGGCCAGGTGGGACCAGTTCACAAGTCTGGTGGACTTCCACATCGGCAGCCGTCCCACCCCCACCTCCACCAATCTGGCCAAAGCCTACTCAGCCTTCTGCAAACTCCTCATCAGGGCAGTGAAGAGTTGCATTCCTCGCGACTATCATTGCCGGTACATCCCCACAAGGGATAAAGAGTGTGGCGCATGCTATGATGCATTCCTGTACGCTGAACCTGGCAAAGAAGCTGCCTCCAAGGCTATGGAGCTGACAACCTGCCTCGACAGAGTGGGACGAGACAGTACAAGGAATCGACTTCACACACTCCATTGGGGTGGCTTGGAAGACCTTCAATCGCCTCACCGGTCGAAGTACCCGCCCAAAGCATTTCCCTGTCACAGCCAACTCCATCGCCCACCAGCTCCTGGCCAGCGGTCACCTCAAAGACGTGGACAAGAATCATACTCGTTCTGTCTAACAGGAAACCACTAATCTTTGGAAACAGCGCTAAACCCAACTAACTCTGCCTGTCCTGCCAGGTGAGCTTACAAACCCTTCCTGGACTTGCGGGAAATATGGCCAGCGCGGGGAAGCTGCACCACAGTCCAGACAGGGCTGTAGGTAACCCAGTGAGACAGGCAGAGTTGAGCTGCATTTAGCGCTGGATTGAGCCTCCGAAGCTTCGCGCGTGTGTGTGTGAGTGTGCGCATGCGCGCGTGGACGGCAAAAAAATTGTGAGTTCCGCTCTTGGTTTTGTCCAAAGTGAGAGGGGAGAAGAGCGAGTGGCCAGGGTGCGACTCATCCTTGATTATGCTGCTGGCCTTGCCGAGGCAGCGTGAGGTATAAATGGAGTCAATAGAAGGGAAGTTAGTTTGTGTGATGGTCTGGGCTGCGTCCACAATTCGTTGCAATTTCTCGCAGTCTTGGATGGAGCTGTTCCCAAACCAAGCTGTGATGCATCCTGATAAAATGATTTCTATGGTGCACCAGTAGAAGTTGGCGTGAGTTGAAGGGGACATGCCGAACTTCCTAAACCTTCTATTGAAGTCAAGGCGTTGGTGTGTCCCAATGTAATATTCCAAATGTATAAATGATTTGCCTCCTTTGCTGGACGAAGCACCATTTCCTCTCTATTCTTTCTTGTACCTCTCTTGTGCTTTTAGTTTAGTTTAGTTTAGTTTAGTTTAGTTTAGTTTAGAGATACAGCGCAGGAACAGGCTCTTCAGCCGACCAGCGATCCCTGCACATTAACACTATCCCACACACACTAGGGACAATTTACACATACAACAAGCCAATTAGCCTACAAACTTGTACATCTTTGGAGTGTGGGAGGAAAACCGAAGATTTCGGAGAAAACCCACACAGGTCACGGGGAGAATGTACAAACTCCATACAGAAGGCATCCGTAGTCAGGATTGAACCTGGGTCTCTGGCACTGTAAGGCAGTAGCTCTATCGCTGCGCCACCATACCACCCCAAATCTCCTATTTTCGCACCCGGGGTTGTCTTCTTTATTTTCAAATACTGTGACCCACCTTTCAAACATTAATTATTCTTCTCATGTTTCTAATTAAGTCGCTTTGGATAGACACAAAAATCTCTAGTATCTCAGCGGGTCAGACAGCATCTCTGCAGAAAAGGAGTGGGTGACGTTTCGGGTCAAGACCCTTCTTCAGACTGAAGAACCCAGTCGCTTGGGTTTATCTACAATCCCTATCTTTGACCCTCTGGGCATTCCAGAGGTATTGGCTTTTTAGCAAGCCTAACCATCTGATTATATTTCCTATATGACATACATAAAAGGAGGTCATTTAGCCCATCCAAGTCAATGCTGGTTCAGTGCAATCCTACTTCCCCACTTATTTTTCTGTAATCTATTCCAGTGCTGAAACACAGAGAAAAAAAATAGGTGCAGGAGTAGGCCATTCGGCCCTTTGAGCCAGCACCACCATTCAATATGACCATGGCTGATCATCCAGAATCAGTACCCTGTTCCTGCTTGTTCCCCATATCCCTTGATTCCTTTAGCCATAAGAGCTAAATATAATTCTCTCTTGAAAACATCCAGTGAATTGGCCTCCTGTGGCAGAGAATTCCACAGATTCACAACTCTGGGTGATAATGTTTCCCTCATCTCAGTCCTAAATGGCCGACCCCTTATTTATAAACTTTCCCCCCTGGTTCTGGACTCCCCCAACATCAGGAACATTTTTCCTGCGTCTAGCACCTGCACCTGTCCAATTCCTTAAGAATATGTTTCTATAAGAAACCCTCTCATCCTTCTGAATTCCAGTGACCCATTCTTTCATTATATGTTAGTCCTGCCATCCCGGGAATTAACCTGGTGAACTTACGCTGCACTCCCTCAATAGCAATAATGTCCTTGCTCAAATTAGGAGACCAAAATTGCAAACAATACTCCAGGTGCAGTCTCACCAGGGCCCTGTACAATTGCAATATGACCTCCTTGCTTCTAAACTCAAATCATCGCGCAATGAAGGCCAACATGCCATTACCTTTCTTCACTGCGTGCTGTACATGCATGCTTACTTTAGTGACTGATGTACAAGCACACCCAGGTCTCGTTGCACCTCCGCTTTTCCTAATCAAGCACCATTCAGATAATAATCTGCCTTCCTGTTCTTGCCACCAAAGTGGATAACCTCACATTTATCCACAATATACTGCATCTGCGATGCATCTGCCCACTCACCCAACCTAGCCAAGTCACCCTGCAGCCTCATAGCATCCTCATTGCAGCTCAAACTTGGAGATGTCACATTTAATTCCCTTGTCTAAATCATTAATATATATTGTAAATAACTGAAACTTTCACTTTAACAGTCTTCTGAAACCATCTACTTCAAGGAATCCTCCTTCATTCCAATTGCCAAGAAAAGTAGCTTGATCTGTCTCGATGCATACTGCCTAGTAGTTCTAACATCGACCATATTGAAGTGTTTTGAAAGATTGGCAATGGCCCAAGTCCTCTGGGCAATCTAGACCCCTTGCAAATTGTGTACAGGAAATGTAGCATCCGTAGAGGATGCTATCTCCTTGCGCTGCATTCAGTTCTGGTTCACCTTGACAATAAGAACACCTATGCCAGCATGCTATTCAATGATTACAGCTCAACATCTTCAGGCTCATTCCTGAACTTATGGACTTTGGCATTCGGATCTCTATTTGCCACCGGCTTCTGGGCATAGACCTCAGTTGGGTAGAAGTAGTTATAATATTTCCTCCATGTGACGCTCAAGAATGATGCCCTCAAGCCTGTGTACTCAGTTTCTTGCTCTACTCCCATGACTGTAGCCAAATACAATGCCAACTCGATCTTTAAGTTTGCCAATGATACCAGTTGTCTGCTGGATCTAGAACAATGATGAGATGAAGAACAGGGAAGATATTGAGAACCTTCTATTATGGTGTCAGGATGACAACTTTAGAGATAAAATAGTTGGTTGTTGACGTATGAATGTGAAGGGTGAGCATAACTCTGTTCTCATCAACATAGCTGCTGTGAAGATGGCCGTCAGCTTGAGGTTTCTTGACATCCATATCACCAACAACCTAATCGTCACACTAATGTAGTGATGAAGAATGTGCATCAGTATATTTACTTTATCCAGAGTATGAAAAGCTGAGGCACTATCTAAATTAATATCCCTATTAAGGGTGGTACGGTGGCCTAGTGGTAGGGCTACTGCCTTGCAGCGCCAGAGACCCGGGTTCGATCCTAACTATGGGTGCTGTCCGTACGGAGTTTGTACGTTCTCCCCGTGACCTGTGTGGGTTTTCTCCAAGATCTTCGGTTTCCACCCATACTCCAAAGACGTACAGGTTTGTAGGTTAATTGGTTTGAGATAAATGTAAATGTCCCTAGTATGTGTGTAGGATAGTGTTAGTGTGCGGCAATTGCTGGTCATTGCGGGCTTGGTGGGCCAAAAGGCCTGTTTCCGTGCTGTATCTCTAAACAAAACTAATGATTCTCATGACTAGCAGTGGAAATGGTATTGATTCAGACCTTGATTTCGAAGCATTTTGCCAATCAAAGAGCCAAAAAGAGTTCTGGTTATGGGCTCAAGTTCTCCCCAGCTAACATGAAGCTATTGTTACTCACCTAAGAAGAATGATCATGGGTGGGATGACCTTGTGGATCCCTATGTATTGCAGCATCCCTTTCATCATTGTTTTTTCTTAGGTCTTTGAATCTCTAAAATCTGAAGTAACCTGTGGTTCATATTTCAACTTCATTTGTACCTTTGTGTAGCTGGATATGGATTGTCTCATTAATACAGAATGTATGAATGTACTTGAAAAATATGAACCCAAATGCTCCATTTTGACCTTTAATTGACTACAGGATCTGCATCTCAGAACAATGCCATGTTGATAATTTCATGAATATTAACAGTACACATTCTGATCATAGGGGAAGTGCACACCGTGGCACTGTAATTGAATTGAAAGTGCTTGGTTTAATGCACAAACATAAATAAAGGATATGTAACCCATTAAGCAATCATTTCTGGGTGAAATTGCACCAATTGTGTGATTAGCCCATGTGCTTCTATAGACAATCAACAGTAGCATGTATTGTAGAATGCTATCCTGACCTTGGTCATGCTCTTATGTTTTGCACATCACATATTTCCTCCCTAATTGACATAAATTGATCTGATCTCTGACTTTTGTTGAATAGTCACAGTACAATTTATCTCACTGCTCTGCATTTTATAGGGACAATCCTCAACCACAGGAAGAACTGATTGGGCAGCTTAGGAACTGACAAAAGACTGCTCAAACATCTTCCAAACAAAGTTCACACTGCAGATAGACACAAAAAGCCCCGAGTAACTCAGTGGGTCAGACAGCACCTCTGGAGAAAAGGAATATGTGAAGTATCGGGTGGAGACCTGAAGCGTCACCTATTCCTTTTCTCCAGTGATGCTGTCTGACCTGCTGAATTACTCCAGCTTTTTGTGTCTATCTTCGGTTTAAACCTGCATCTGCAGATCCTTCCGACACAGGTTCACACTGCTCTTGATTCAGTTGTAGAGATACTACCTGCTGGGATAACTCTGAAGTGATTGCTGACCATTCTCCATTTCTGGGTTTGACGGGGTGACATGATTGATCATGTAGAATGTTAGGGAACCTTCAGCTAATAAGCAAAGTCATATCTTTCTCCATATTGCAGAGATTTTTTCAGAGATATCACATCTCACCCTGACCTTGTTTATGACCAATATATTGGAAAGTTCCAAATTCCTAATGCTGTCGTCACTGAGAAATATGACATTTTGTGGGAGGACCTTTATGCTTGGGCTGCATTCTCTGTGATATTTAAAGTCACATTAACTCTGTGTCACAGGATCATAAGTGATAGGTGCAGAATTAGGCCATTACACCCATCAAGTCTACTCAGCCATTCAATTATGGCTGATCTAACTCTCCCTCCTAACCCCATTCTCCCACCTTCTCCGCCTCCTCCTGTTATATTCCGGATGGCAGAATGAATAACAACTTACACGCTGGTTGCCTGGATCATGAGAGAGAGATTTATTACCCAACATTCCCTGCTTATATTGAACACCAACTCATTAACATATACATTAATATGTATGAATACATCACACTGCTCTCCTTTTTTAAGTATTAAATCTAAGTACTCAGTTACAATTTTGTGGTTGTGATACTTGATTTAAACCAGTATTTATGAAATCTTAAATGATAAACATAATATATTGATTTTACATATCTACACATATTCGTTTTCCGGTAGGCGGCGTGACTCTGCAGCCCGTCCGCGTTTTTATTATTTTCTGTCTATGTTTCTATGTAGTTTTTGTTATTTTTTGTTGGGGTGTGTGTGTGTGGGGGGGTGGGGAAGGGGGTGGGAGGGAGGGGGCAACTTTTAAATCTCTCCCTGCACGGGAGACCCGACCTTTTCTTGTCGGGTCTCCGTTGTCGTTGGGGCTGCAATGAGGTGCGGCCTCCAACAGAAGAAGCCGGGGACTCTGGTGCCGACTCACCTCACCGTCGTGGAGCTGGCCGAGTCCGGAGCGGGTGGAGCGGTGGTGGAGCGCTGCTGCTGCTGCTGCTGCTGCTACGGCCCGACCTCCAGAGATTAGGAGGCTGCTACTGCGGGTCTGCGGACGGCGGCACCGGGAGCCCGCGGGTTCCTGGAGGGAGACCGCTTTTCAGGGCTCTCGCAACGGCGACTTCTCCCGCCCAAGTTGCGGGGTCGAAGAGCTCCTGGAGCGGGGCCTCACATCACCGCCCCGCGCGGCTTGGAATGGCCGCGGGACTCTGCGAGCGCACGCCGGGGGCTATAACACCAAGACCCGGTGTGCGACCTCGCACAACCCGGCGTGGCTTTAATGGCCGCGGGACAATCGCCATCGCCAGCCGGGGGCTTTGACTTTGACACTGACATCGGGTGGGGGGGGAGAGTGCAGTGGAGAGATAAGTTTTTTTTTTGGCCTTCCATCACAACAATGTGATGGAAGGCCAAAATGTTTATGTAAAATGTAAATTATGTTGTGTCTGGGGTCTATTTGTTTGTAATGTATGGCTGCAGAAACGGCATTTCGTTTGGACCAAATGACAATTAAATTGACTATATTGACTATTGACTATTATACAGTGAGTTACTTAATTTACACACCTAATCTGACTACTGGTTTACAGATCCTGCCTGATTGTCTAACAGTAACAGGTGTACCAGGTTTAGGTGTTGACTCAACTGTAGGCTTGTTTGGCTCTGTTTTAGTACCCTGACTTTGACAAGAGGAATCTGTTCACAGTGGTCTCTTCTAACTCACTTTCGGATAAAAACTCAGGGATTAGGATTAGAAAAACTTAACTGTTTTTGCTCAACTCTCAAGGCCAAATTGGGTTGAACTAGACCTAGGCGTTTTCTTAGCCTTCTCTTCATCAACAGTTCTGCAGGTGAGTAACCTGTTGTTGTGTGTTGTGTGGTTCTGTACTTCAGCAAGAAACTAGCCAAACGATGTTTCATGCTGAGCTTTGAACTACCCTGCAAAACCTGTTTCTTGAGAGCATCTTTGACAACTCTAACAGTCCTTTCCACCACCCCGTTAGAGGCTGGATGGTATGGGGGAACAAGTGTGTGTTTTACACCATTCTGCTGCATGAACTCTTTGAGCCGTTCTGAATGTAACTGAGTCCTGTTATCAGAAACAAGTTTTTTTCCGGTAAACTACGGCATGCAAAAATTGATTTCAACTCATCTATGGTACCGTCAGTAGTAGTGCTTGACCCCATATGCTTCACCTCAATCCATTTGGAATGACTATCTACTAGCACAAGAAAGTGATCATTACTCTTTTCACATAAATCTACATGAACTCTCTGAAAAGGTCTAATTGGCCATGACTAGGGTTGCAGTGGTGTTTTTGGTGGTTTACTCCAGCAATTTTGACAGACACTATATTTGCTCACCAGTGACTCAATGTCACTGTCAATACCAGGCAAACACACAAAACTGCTGGCAATTGACCATGCTTACTATGCTTGGATGTTTGGCATGAAGTTCTTTCATAATTTTGTTTCTCAAAGACTGGTACAACCATCTGTAACCCCAATTAACGCATCCCTGCTCACATGATAATTCATGGCGTTGTTTATGGTACGGCTTCAGCTCTGAGTTCAATCCACTATCGATTTCAGTCCAACCATTCTATGTCTGTTCAGAGACCCACTTTAGCACATAGTCTTTCATTGGTTCTGCTGCAATTTCTGTTGCAGGCACTGGAAAGACTTAATCTACATCTTGCAGTGTGTAGATTGAGTTCTCACTTCCCATGTCAGAGTTCTCATGGGGCATCCAGAACAACGCATCAGCAACTTTGTTGCAATTGGAGCTTCTGTACTTCACTTTGTAGTCATACTGGGACAGCAAAATTGCCCAGCGCTGCATCCTTGATGCTGCCATGGAAGGTATAGCTGACTTGGGACCAAGTATCACTAATAGTGGCTTGTGATCAGTCACTAGGGTGAATGGTCTGCCGAGAAGAAACTGATGGAATTTCTTGATTCCGAACACGTTGCTGAGTGCTTCCTTTTCTATCTGTGCATAATTTTGTTCACTCGGTGATAGGGTGCGGGATGCAAAAGCAATAGGCTGTTCATGTCCGTCATTCATTACGTGGGAGATCACTGCACCTACACCATAACTTGAAGCAGCACAAGCAAGTTTCATGTCGCGTGTCGTATCGTAGTGAACAAGGAGTTTGTCACTTGTCAAGTTTTCATGCATCCAGATAAATCTACGTTGACACCATCCACAACTATGGACTAGCTGGTATTCACAATTAACTCAATCCACATGTCTATAACATTGCCAAAAGAAAAGTCAGCAGAATTGGCACAAACCTGTAACAAATTAATGGTTAACAATCGACCAACCATTCGACAAGTGGCAAGAGTAATTGGGAAATTAGTAGCAGCATTACCAGCTACCTAACTTGGACCTTTGCATTAGAGCAAAGGTGCTAGCGTTTTAAACAACATGCAGGTCACTTTGACTGAACCATGAAATTGCCTATTTTCAGACCTATAATGATGGAAAGAGAACATTTGGCATAGTTCCAGTCCCATCATTTATCAATAACTCATATCCAGAACAGGTGGTAGATGGACTAATCTAGAATCTTCACTACTACAGACACTGGACATAAAAACTATTTTAAATGTTGGGTATGTTCTATGGGTTAAAAACATGTTGTTCAAAAGTGCACCATTTGCATGTTTGTTTACAAATTGACAATACCACAGTGGTGGCCTATATTAACCACATGGGCGAGATAAAATCGAAATCATGTGATAATTTGATCAACACAATCTGGTAATGGTGTGGCGACAAACATATTTGGCTATCAGCAACTTACCTACCAGGTAAGCTAAATACAGTGGCAGACATGTTAAACCCCAAAGTATTTAGAAACATAGAAACGTAGAAATTAGGTGCAGGAGTAGGCCATTCGGCCCTTCAAGCCTGCACCGCCATTCAATATGATCATGGCTGATCATCCAACTCAGTATCCCGTACCTGCCTTCTCTCCATACCCTCTGATCCCCTTGGCCACAAGGGCCACATCTAACTCCCTCTTAAATATAGCCAATGAACTGGCCTCAACTACCCTCTGTGGCAGAGAGTTCCAGAGATTCACCACTCTCTGTGTGAAAAAAGTTCTCCTCATCTCGGTTTTAAAGGATTTCCCCCTTATCCTTAAGCTGTGACCCCTTGTCCTGGACTTCCCCAACATCGGGAACAATCTTCCTGCATTTGCTGAAATTACAAAGCAATATGGAACACCAGATATCAATTTGTTTGCATCCCGACTGAATC
This sequence comes from Leucoraja erinaceus, assembly GCF_028641065.1. Lineage (NCBI taxonomy): Eukaryota > Metazoa > Chordata > Chondrichthyes > Rajiformes > Rajidae > Leucoraja > Leucoraja erinaceus. Next base: position 2,804,681 of record NC_073401.1, on the reverse strand, counting down.
ACCATGTACCGATGTATGTCGCTTGGGAACCAGACCTTGAGGCAGCGGCGATGGATACATTCTCGCTGAACTGGGAGGAACTAATCTCTATGTTTTGCCCCCCCTTTTCTGCCTCATCAGTCTGGTACTATGCAAAATACAGATGAACTTTGTTTCGGGCTTTTTGGTACCCGACCGGCCTACACAGCCATGGTCCCAGTGGTCCTTGACAGGGTATTTGAAACCCATGACCATTCCCATGCCATGACCGAATAAGCTTACTGGGTTGCAGATTCCAAAAAGACCTTTTGATGGACCTGGGATTGTCAAATAGGACCATGGACACAATGACAGCATTTCAGCGACTTTCCACCAAGAAACAATATCTCTCCAGTATAATAAAATGGGAAACATACTGCTCGAGAACAGAGACAACCTACTAATCAACCGGAGTTCCTGGCCAGCCTTCACCACGATGAAGGTCAGAGCTATAGCACTATCAAATGTGCTAGAAGTGCACTGTCAGCCTATCTAAGACAGGCACCAGGGAAACAGGCCATAGGGTCTCATCCACTGGTGGCCAAATTAATGAGAGGTACTTTCAATTCAAAACTCCCTAGACCTAGATATAAAAAAGATCTGGGATGTCAGCGTTGTACTGACATACCTAAGGGATGGCCACCAGCCAGATCCCTCACAGATTCCTCACCATGAACATTCTCCTCCCCTTCCTCAGTCCCCCTGCTGTCTCCTCCCATCCCCCAGCCTTCGGGCTTCTCCTCCTTTTTCCTTTCTTGTCCCCGCCCCCCACCCCCGATCAGTCTGAAGAAGGGTTTTGGCCCGAAACGTTGCCTATTTCCTTCACTCCATAGATGCTGCTGCACCCGCTGAGTTTCTCCAGCTTTTTTGTGTACAAGCCATTAATAAAACCTGTTTCACTTGGAGAGAGATTTTAGATGTGCCAAAAAATATATAATTTAAGCCCGGAGGAGCATTAATTTCTTTGTTATTATTTTCAAATAATACCATTATTGTTTTTCAAACAGATTCATGTTTGATTACGATAACATACTTCCTCCCTTGGATGACTTAGGCAGCGAGTGAAGTATGGACTGTTACACGGTTTGAAATCACAGAGCTTTAAAATCTTCACGTAGTCACTCACATGACTCCGAACTAAAATAGTAAGATTAAATGAGAACTTACCAGTTTGAAGTTTGATCTGTATTATATGAGGAGTTACGATGAGGGATTACGTGCCCTCCGCTCCCACCCTCAATTATAGAGATCAACTGGTATCTTAGTTCTCCTTATCTTTACTATGTTTATTTCAATTATTGTGTTTTCTGTGATTCCACACCGCTGCTTTGAAGTATGTTGCGCATGCGTGCTGGACGGGGTCTTATCGTAATCTCTCATTGTAACTCCTCATAAAATACAGATCAAACTTCAAACTGGTAAGTTCTCGTTTAATCTTACTATTATATTGAACACTAACTCATTAACATATACATGAATATGTATGATTACATTACACTTGACACCCGTATTGTCCAAGAATCTATCTATATCTGCCTTAAATATATCCAATGACGGCCTCCAAAGAGTTCCACAGATTCACCATACTCTGATGAAAGAAATTCATCCTTTAAAGGAATGTCCTTTAATTCTGAGGCAATAACCTCTGGTCCTAGACTCTCCCACTTGTGGAAACATCCTCTCCACATCCACACAATTCAAGCCCTTCACTATTTGGTAGGTTTCAATGAGGTGCCCCTTCATCCTTCTAAACTACAGCGAGTCCAGTGTTGTCAAACACTCTTTGCATGCTGTGCTTCACAAGTTACTGCTCACCACTCTCACAGAAAGGTCACCCAGGCACACAAGGAAATTATTTCTTCTACTTTGACTTCAGCGAGGAACGCCTAGTATCTAAGTTAATGTGGATTTCCAATATTGCTGTTGTCCCACAGTGTAGACAGGTATTAATTGCACTCATATGCTAACAAGACCTTCTATTAATAATTCAGAAAACTTCTGCCACAGGAATAGTTTATTCTCCCTCAAGGTGGTAATAGATCATCAGAAGAACGTACACATGGCAATGCCGTTTCTGGTCAGGACACTTGATGTGCTCATTTTTGGGAACCAAAATGCCAGACTTGATCTTTGGACAGCTTTGCCCATGGGGGTGGATTGTTTGGGACAAGTGCTACCCTCCACTCTCCTGCTTCCCCACACTGACCTAGCGTTCTACCGCAGCGGGTAAGAATCTATCTGATTACAGGCTCACAGCTGCTAAGAAGCATTGCAGCAAACACCAAGGGTCTTCTGAACATGGTGTTCAGCTTGACATAGTAAATGTCCAAGGGCCCTGCAGTCCACTGTGCCCACATGCTCGTGCAAGTACCCATTTACACCAATTCCACATTTCCACTTGCATCCTTGGCAATTTATTCCCCCACCCTAAATTCACTTGCGGTCCACTTCTACCTGTGTAATTTACAGTGGTCAAATAACCTATCAACCTGTAAATCTTTGGTGCGTGAGAAGAAGCTAATGTCGTGGTTTACAAGACTCAAATTAAAGATAAGATGACACAGACACGGATAATTCTTCAATAAGACGAGAAGCCTTTAATTTGCACAAATCTGGGCCTGGAACATTCAGAGATAGTATAGCTCGGCCACTCTCCAAATGTTCTCTGATCCATAATTTCAAGCAGCATTTTATTATAATTTCGGTTCTTATCTTTGGCTGCTTAGCATGCATGTTTTTACTAACTTTAACCTCTCACTGTCCTTGCCCTTTATCTCCAATCTCTGAGTTACCATGATGTTCTAACTGAAGCAAAATAAACTAAGCAATAACATGTTTTTGGGCCTTGAGATCACATAAAAATAGCTGACATCTGCGAGCTTTACTAAATGTTTTTAAACATATTGGTAAAATTAAGAAGTAACGTGTTTCTTCTATATACATTCTATATAACTTCTATACTAAGACCCAGGATAAATCCACATGGTCACTGGTAGACCTTACAAACTGCACACTTTCAAAGTCCTCGTCTCTGGAGCGGTGCCACTGTGCCGAGGTACAGAAGTGTGAAAAGGCATACCTTCAGATTCAGGGACAGTTTCTTCCCAGCTGTTATCAGGCATCTGGTCATCAGGCAACAAGGGGTCCTTGTACATCAGTCTATGAAAGCAAGCATTCAGGTACAGCAGGCAGAGAAGAAAGCGAATGGCATGTTGGCCTTTATAACATGAGGGATCGAATATAGGAGCAAAGAGGTCCTTCTGCAGTTGTACAGAGACCTAGTGAGGGCATCTCATTGAAGCATATAAGATTGTTAAGGGCATGCTAGAGGCAGGAAACATGTTCCCGATGTTGGGGGAGTTCAGAACCAAGGGCCACAGTTTAAGAATAAGGAGTAAGCCATTTAGAACAGAGACCAGGAAACACTTTTTCTCACAGAGAGTGGTGAGTCTGTGGAATTCTCTGCCTCAGAGGGCGGTGGAGGCGGGTTCTCTGGATGCTTTCAACAGAGAGCTAGATAGGGCTCTTAAAAATAGCGGCGTCAGGGGATATGGGGAGAAGGCAGGAACGGGGTACTGATTGGGGATGATCAGCCATGATCATATTGAATGGCGGTGCTGGCTCGAAGGACCGAATGGCCTACTCCTGCACCTATTGTCTATTGTCTACTGTCTATTGAATGGTCCTCTCATCAGTTAAAGGACGGTCCTGACCTTTACTCTACCTCATTAGATACCTTTGAACTATCTGTCATCAGAGTTGATCTGACTTCAATGTTATATCTTTGCATGAAATGTTATACCCTTTATACTTTGTGCACACTCGATGATTTGTATTCATGAAAAATCTCTTCTTTGACTGGATAGCCCTAATAAAAAGCATCACACTCTACCTCAGTACATGTGACATAATAACCTAAACTAACCTAAACCAAACTAATGAAATGTATCTCCGTATGCTAATTTCTTTGTTGTTGTCACCCTATCTTCCATGTTTTATTTAAGGATGAACAGAGAATTTATTAGGTGTGATTTGTCTTTCACATATTAAGTATTTGAAATTATCATCCTTCATCTTTTTAATGTATTTCTGATTAGTTTCATTCAATAAATGCTGGTGTCTGCACATGCAGTATCTGCTCTTCTCACAAAAAGCACTTATTCATAGAACAGACAATGTTGGCAACATTCAGGCTGACCTGAAACATTAACTTTCTTAGACACAAAAAGCTTGAGTAAGATAGACACAAAATGCTGGAGTAACTCAGCGGGACAGGCACATCTCTGGAGAGAAGAGGTTAAGCCTAGTGGTATGAATATTGATTTCTCCCACTTCAGGTAGCCCCGACATTCCCTCGCTCTCTATCCCTCCCCCACCCAAGTCGCACTAGATTCACGTCTTCACCCTACAGACAGCTAACAATGGTCCGTTTCCTGTATCATCATTACTTTTTTGCATCTTTTATTCATTGCTCTTTATCTCTGCACTTCACCGTCTATATCTCTTGTTTCCCTTATCCCCAACCAGCCAGAAGAATGATCTCGGCCCGAAACATCACCCATTCCTTCTCTCCAGAGGTGCTGCCTGTCCTACTGAGTTACTCCAGCTTTTTGTGTCTCTCGGAGGTTACACAAAAAAGCTGGAGAAACTCAGCGGGTGCAGCAGCATCTATGGAGCGAAGGAAATAGGCAACGTTTCGGGCCGAAACCCTTCTTCAGACTGATCGGGGGCGGGGGTGGGTGGGGACAAGAAAGGGAAAAGGAGGAGTAGCCAGAAGGCTGGGGGATGGGAGGAGACAGCAGGGGGGCTGAGGAAGGGGAGGAGACAGCAAGGACTAACAAAATTGGGAGAATTCGATGTTCATGCCCCCGGGGTGCAGACTCCCCAAACGGAATATGAGGTGCTGTTCCTCCAATTTCCGGTGCTGCTCGCTGTGGCCATGGAGGAGACCCAGGACAGAGAGGTCATATTTTTGTGTCTCTCCTTGGTTTAAACCAGCATCTGCAGTTCCTTCCTACATTAACTTTCTTTCTCTATCCGCTGATGCTGCCTGGCCTGCTGATTTTTTCCAGCATTTTTAGCTTTTATATATTTTGCCCATTGGCAGTTATGTACTTATTTTCAGCAGTTTTTGCCTTTTGGATACCATGATTATTTTTTATTTATCTTCTATTTGGTAAAGTGTGCGAACTTTCAACTCCCTCAACTGATTCAGTACAGATGGACACATCAGTGCGTTACCATCAATGTCCAGACAAGTACTTCTTACTGAATATGTCATTATTAATTACTGCTTCGTTTCATGCATTCTAATGCATGCTAACCATAGCCCAAAATCACAAGCCCAAATGCATGTATTTTGAGTCTATATTTCTTGCAGTCTTTAGCTTCTTGGCAAAACCTCACAGTGAGAAATTGATGTTGTGGAATTTAATATTTAGAAGGCTACATTTGATGTGCATCCTCTGCAAAATATTCATGATGCAAAAATATTTATGCTTAGCAACTGACTTCTTGCTCCTGAAGTTATTAGATGCTGCAGCAGTGTAAAAGAGTTAAATTAATGAAGGGTGTTTTATTTATGAACTGTAGCATGCTCCTCGCTCATTCTCCAAATAGAATAATAATTGCAGCAAAAGGCAGAGAAGATCCATAGAATAGCTAATTTTAAAGGACTTTTGGGCCTTGTTCCTGTCAGATATTATAGTGTGCTAAATTGAAGTGCTTACTCATGGACAGAGGAGCAAGTGCCAGACTCTTTTTGCTGCAGTGCTCAATAAGCATTGAGGGTTAACTTACAATGCAAATCCCTTCCCAAGGCAGCTTGCATGAACTGAGCAGAATTGTACTTCCCAAATGTGTCTGCAGATCAATATGTTGCAAGGACCTGATCTATCTTCAGGTTGGCTGGATGGCAGATGGAAAACAGTGGCAATAAAGGGGGCTTTTTCTAGTTGGCTGCCAGTGACTAGCAGAGCGCCACAGGGCTCGGCGCTCTTCACGTTGTATATTACTGATTTGGAGAGGGGATTGAAGGCTTTGTAGCCAAGTTTGTGCATGATACAAAATTGATGATACAACCAGAATGCTGCCTGGGTTCCAGAGAAAGTTACAAAGAAAGGTTGAACAAGATAGGTCTTTATTCTTTTGAGTGCAGAAGGTTAATGGGGGGACTTGATAGAGGTATTTTAAATTTTACTTCGGAGTCACGTGAGTGACTACGTGAAGACCCCGTCCAGCACGCATGCGCGACATAGCATCTCACGCAGTGCAACAGCGACGAACGGGAGTACGGGCTCTCCCGCAACAAGTTTAAAAACGGGACCTCCAGGTAAGTAACTTACTCTGAGGTCGTGTTTTTCCGAACCCTTGTTCTGGTTTATTCACACAGGATCATGAACAAGGGAAAACAAACAAGGAAGGTCGTACCCCATTTGATTGCGATGGAACAGGAGGGTTCCATCAGTGGGGGGCAACCGGAGGCACCTGGACCGCACACGCTGTGGTCCACAGTCACCGACAGCATTTCCGAGCTGAGCCCAGCGCCGCTAGCACAGCCTGAACAACCGCAGCGGGCTGGAGGTAAGGCAAACCGGAAGTTCGGACCGGCTGGTATACTCAGACGAGTCCGGTGTGAAAGACTCACCACCCGAGAGCAGCAAAGGTGGCCGTTTGAGTCGAATGGAAAGGCTCATGGAGCAAATGCTCCAGCGAGACTTGCTCCGGGAGATGGGGCAAGCTCGCCAAGGGAGCACAAGCACTCCCGCTCCAGTGCACTACTACGCACTGGCCATCGCATCTCCCTTAGCAGAGGGGAGCGTTGGCGACCAGGACTGGGCTGGTCAAGAACAGGGGTCACTGGCTGAAGATACCGGGAGTATGCTTGGGGTACAGGAACAGGAAGAGCTGCTGGGTGTGGTGAACCGCTACACGGCAACACCGCGAGCGGGACGGCCGTTACAGTCTAAACTGACGGCCAGCATTGACTACCTGTCCTTTAAACCACTGCAAGAACAGGTAGTCAATGAGGCGTTGGACCTCTAGATGCCTCCTGAAAACTGCATTTCGTTCAATGTGCCTGCCGTCAATAGTCAAATCTGGGGGTACATTGGGCAGGGTATCAGAACCCAAGAATTAAAACTGCAGAAAATATTGAAGCTCTTGACGTTGGCTATCACCTCCTATGCTCGTTCCGTGGACGGGGTAGACATGACAACTAACCAACAAGATACCCTGGCTCCACTGTGCAACAAACAGTACGGGATTAACAACCTCCTTAAAGAAGCAATAAAACCGGCCCTCAATCCTAAATTTGCAGGATTGTGTAGAACACCGGCCTCAGAACCACAGATCCTGCTATTTGGCAAGGACTTGCCCAAGCAAGTCAAAGACTTGGACGAGGAATCCAAAGCATTTGGCCTCATGAGGGCAGGACCCGGAACGAGCAGAACCACGAAACCCAGACGGCAGTACCCCATCGCATCCACCAGTCGGCGTCAACTTCATGGGACTGGTGAAAGCTCGGGGCCCGCATACCATCCTCGGAAGTCTTTTTTAGGACAGGGCCCAGAGCGGGCCCCATGGAAAATGCGCCACCCCCCAACAGCACCACCCCGACAGGCAAGGAACCAGAAACCGAAGAAATGAATACACCACCAATAACAATGGAGGTAGGTGGGTCTGGTTCCTACCAGTACATAAAAAGTGGGGGGGATTGTGCTAACAGGGGGGAGACTACACCTGTTTATGGAAGCATGGAGGACTATCACACTTGATAGTTATATACTTAACAGTATTCGAGGATATAAAATTGAGTTCATTCAAGAAAACATGCCACCAGTTCAGCATGCACCCCAAAGGGGTTTTACCCTCTCACTAAAAGAAAAACGGGAGGGACAAGCAGAACTGGTGAGGTTACATACAAAGGGTATCATAGAGAAATCTGAACATGAACTTTTGGAATTTGTATCAAATATATTTACTAAAACCAAAAAAGATGGTGGATGTCGCATCATCATTGACTTAACTACATTGAATACTTTCGTTAAGTATATGCAATTTAAAATGGAAACATTTGTGACTGCCAAACAATTGATTTCCAAAGGATACTTTATGGCAAGCACCGATTTAGAAGATGCATACTTTTCAGTACCTATTCATAAGGATCATCGTAGATACCTAATATTTACCTGGATGGGGCAAGTATGGCAGTACAAATCATTACCCAATGATCTAAAATCAGCCCCAAGACTGTTTATTACGATATATTACGGTATATTACGATAACATGCTTCCTCCCTTGGATGACTTCGGCAGCAAGTGAAGTATGAACTGTTACACGGTTTGAAATCACAGTGCTTTAAAATCTTCACGTAGTCACTCACGTGACTCCGAAGTAAAATAATAAGATTAAACGAGAACTTACCAGTTTGAAGTTTGATCTTCATTTTATGAGGAGTTACGATGAGGGATTAAGTGCCCTCCGCTCCCACCCTCAATTATAGAGATCAACTGATAAATTAGTTCTCCTTATCTTTACTATGTTTATTTCAATTTTTGTGTTGTTTCTTTGATACCACACCGCTGCTTTGAAGTATGTCGCGCATGCGTGCTGGACAGGGTCTTCACGTAATCCCTCATCGTAACTCCTCATAAAATAAAGATCAAACTTCAAACTGGTAAGTTCTCGTTTAATCTTACTATTATGAAAGGGATAGACAGATTTGACGTGGATAAGCTTTTTCCATTGTGAGTAGGGAAGATTCAAACAAGTGGACATGATTTGAGAATTAAGGGACTAAAATTTATGGGCAATATGAGGGGGATCTTCTTTACTCAGAGAGTGGTAGCTATGTTGAATGAGCTTCCAGAGGAATTGGTGAAGGCAGGTTTGTTTTTATCATTTAAAAATAAATTGGATAGGTATATGGACGGGAAAGGAATGGAGGGTTATGGTCTGAGTGCAGGTAGATGGGACTAGGTGAGAGTAAGTGTTCGGCATGGACTACAAGGGCCGAGATGGCCTGTTTCCGTGCTGTAATTATTATATGGTTATATGGTTAAAATTAGGCGGAGGGGCAAGTAGTGTAGAGGAAGCAGGGACTCTGCAGAATGACAGACAGGTTGGGAGAGTGGGCAGAGAAGTGACAGATGGAATATAGTGTAGCAAGTTGTGGTCATGCATTTTGGTAGTAGGAATAAGGATGTAGATTATTTTCTAAATGGGAAGAGAATCCAGACATTGGAGGTGAATAGGGACTTGCTCAATTTCCAAAAAGTTAAACTGCAAGTTGAATCGGTAATAAAGAAAGCAAACGCAATTATAGCATTTATTTCTAGAGGGCTTGTACACAAAAACAGGGATGTGACACTGAGGCTCTACATGGCGCTGGTCAGGCCGCATTTGGAATATTGTGAGCAATTTTGGGCACCGTATCTGCGGAAGGATGGGCTGGCTCTGGAGAGGGGCCAGAGGAGGTTTGCAAGAATGATCCTAGGAATGAGTAGGTTTTGGCGTTTGTCGGCACTGGGCTTGTACTCGCTGGAGTTTAGAAGAATGAGGGGTGACCTCATTAAAACATACAGAATAGTAAAAGGCTTGGATAGAGTGGATGTGGAGAGGATGTTTCCACTAGTGGGAACGTCTAGGACTAGAGGTCAGAGCTTCAGAATTAAAAGACATTGTTTTAGGGAGATGATGAGGAGGAATTTATTTAGTTAGAAGGTGCTGAATCTGTGGAATTATTTGCCACAGAAGGCTGTGGAGGCCAAGTCAGTTGATATATTTAAGGCAGAGATAGATAGATTCTTGATTAGTACAGGTGTCAGAGGCTATGGGGAGAAGGCAGGAGAATGGGGTTAGAGGTAGATCAGCCAAGGGGAAATCATGCTTGACTAATCTTCTGGAATCTTTTGAGGATGTAACTAGGAAACTGGACAAGGGAGAGCCAGTGAATGTAGTGTACCTGGACTTTCAGAAAGCATTTGATACGGTTCCACATAGGAGATTAGTGGGCAAAATTAGAGCACATGGTATTGGGGGTAGTGTACTGACATGGATAGAAAATTGGTTGGTAGACAGGAAACAAAGAGTAGGGATTAACAGGTTCCTTTCAGGATGGCAATCTCTATATGGTAGCTTGTATGTGTGTGGCTGCCATTGAGAATGACCATTCCCAGGGCAGTAGAGGGCCTGTCCCACTTGGGCGTCATTTGCGCGTCATTTACGTAACATAATTTATGCATCACGATGCACGACGCATGCATCGCGTGCATGGTACGTGGTGGCATAGGCAGTGACGTGCGGTGGTGCGTGGCGACCCAGGATTTGGGGATTTTGAAAATCCTTGCGCGCCATCTGCGTGGCACGCAAATGACATCCAAGTGGGACAGGCCCTTTAAGCAAAAAGTGGTGAAGACCTGGTTTAGTGCTTGTATTTGGCTGAAACTCACACTTAATGCCATTCAAAACTGGATCCTGACCAATATGTAATGTTTATTTTCATGCATGAATGTTGAAGGCAGCCATGTTTTATCTCTTCAGAAATTGGTTCTTTTTGTTATTAATATTAAATTGGCCTTCATTCTCAAGCAAATACTAGAAGGGCTAAATATTTTTAATCTTTCAGTTACCTCATCATTTCCACACACCTCCGGCAACACACCTTAGTCCTGTGGTAATGATGGATAATGGTCAGTCCCTATAAAAATGGGTTCAATCTGCTTAGAAACAATCTGCTTTTGCTGCAAAGTCAAACTGCATCATCCACACTGTTTTAAGCACCATTGCAATTAATTATTAAAGAAAATGACCTGAAGTCTTTCAGTGCAATGCAGTTAGCCAACTGATACTCCCACAAAGCAGTCTGCTATTATCACTTTAGACTTGTGAAATGCTTCAATATATGCTGATTAGATTTTATAAGAAAGCACTGCAATGTGTTTATATAGTGACCCTGCTTCTTCATAGTTTCACGGTAGAAGGCTCTCTCTACGTTTAAAATGTGGGATTCATTTATCTTCCAGTTCACAAGGGACTCCCATTCTCTTGTGCTCATTTTGCCCTTCAGAGGAGATTGCTGTGACATTGAAGTAACTCACTGAATCTCGTTAACATCACACGAGGATATTTCCACATCATTCTTCATTTGAATATATATTTGAAATCGCAGAGAATGGAACATAGAAATGATATTTGATAGAGCACTGTCAAAATCTATCTGTCACTCGAGAAGTCTGAAGTTAAGGGCAAGGCTGCAAATTCAAGACTTTATTTTCTGGATGTGACTCTGAGATTCTAATATGGAATGAAGTCCATCGAAGATTCATAGGCCTCCTTTTTCAATCTGCAGCTAAATTCTCAATAATCTCTATATTTTTTGGTAATTCACAATGACAAAACTGATGCAACAAAATGAAGGAATGATCTATTTAATCGTGTGATTGCAAGCCCCACGAGAATAGCACTATAGAGCAACTGAATTATAACTATTAAACAATGCTGAGTTCAGTACACCATTTATAAGCAATTTGTGATTATGAATAGCATTGCCCTAATTCTATCCTTGTTAGAAACTCTGAGCTATAATAGCAGAGCCTCTGCAGTGGCATTGTTTTCCTTCATAGCCCCTAATACTCATGAACAGCTTGACAGCCAACCTTCAGTCTCAACATAGTGGGAACATAGTGACCCAAATAAAGAGAGAAATTAATGTCATAAATCATAAATTTCACTGATGCTGTGTTAAGCCTCTAAACATAAAAAGGCATGATGGGTTAAGCCAACGCGTGAATTAAATATCAAGGCTGTTTAATTAACAAATGAAATATTGTTTGTGCATAAGATGCAACATATGTAAAACACCTTGTAGCGCACACACACACACACACACACACACACACACACACACACACACACACACACACACACACACACACACACACACACACACACACACACACACACACACACACACACACACACACACACACACACACACACACACACACACACATTCCTCATTAAGATACTTCTGAAGCGTTCTGTGCACTGAAATAATTTGTCAGCCAGGTGTGAGGTTAAAGATTTTTGCCATTTGTTGCAGCTAGTTCTCTGCGGAACAGTCACGTGGCACTGGCAGAATTAGTAAGTGGCATGACCCACCTCGTTCAGTGCTGGTTTTACAGCAGCCCCAATGACAGTTGAGTAATTATTCTTAACAATCCACTAATCAACCTGGAACAGTTTCCTGCTGAGCTGCAGATTTTACCCTCTGGAGAACAACAATCACAGGCTGTCCATTGCGATGTCACAGTCCATTACAGCCTCTTGCAACATCCAGGGCCTGGCTAATTAGTAATGACTTACAAAATTATCAACTTGAAAGTAATCACTCACAATATGCTCCTCAGATTATTATTGAAGACAGCGTTGGACTCAAAGGAATGAAATCCTGCACTAATAAAGTGGCATTAAATTTGAGAGTTGGAGAAACGACATAATCATGCATTGTCTTTCCGCTGACTGGTTAGCACGCACTAAAGGCTTCACCGTACATGTGACAATAAAATAAACTGAACTGAAACTGAAAACTGAAGGTGCATGAGACAGATGTTGCTCAGTGCTACCTATGAAATCTGCTCCCCACTCAGTCATGCTGCCAATTGGGATTTCCCTTATTCACCGCAGTAACGTATTTTCTTACTGAACAAACCAGTAGGCGGCGCGACTCTTGTCAGCAGCGGCCTCTGCAGCCCGTCCGCGTTTTTATTATTTTTTGTCTATGTTTCTATGTAGTTTTTGTTATTTTTTGTTGGGGTGTGTGTGTGGGAGGGAGGGGGTAACTTTTAAATCTCTCCCTGCACGGGAGACCCGACCTTTTCTTGTCGGGTCTCCGTTGTCGTTGGGGCTGCAACGAGGAGCGGCCTCCAACAGGAGAAGACCGGGGACTCTGGTGCCGACGACTCACCTCACCGTCGCGGAGCTGGCCAAGTCCAGAGCGGGTGGAGCGGTGGAGGAGCGCTGCTGCTGCTGCTGTGGCCCGACCTCTGGCGATTCGGAGGCTGCAACTGCAGGTCTGGCGGACGGTGGCACCGGGAGCCCGCGGGTCCCTGGAGGGAGACCGCTTTTCAGGGCTCTCGCAACGGCGACTTCTCCCGCCCGAGTTGCGGGGTCGAAGAGCTCCTGGAGCGGGGCTTGACATCACCGCCCCGCGCGACTTGGAATGGCCGCGGGACTCTGCGAGCGCACGCCGGGGGCTCTAATACCAAGACCCGGTGTGCGACCTCGCACCACCCGGCATGGCTTTAATGGCCGCGGGACAATCGCCATCGCCAGCCGGGGGCTTTGACCTTGACTCTGACATCGGGGGGGGGAGAGTGCAGTGGAGAGATAAGTTTTTTTGACCTTCCATCACAGCAATGTGATGGATGTTTATGTAAAATGTAAATTATGTTGTGTCTGGGGTCTATTTGTTCGTAATGTATGGCTGCAGAAACGGCATTTCGTTTGGACCTCAAGGGGTCCAAATGACAATTAAATTGAATCTTGAATCTTGAATCTTGAATTGAGTTAAGTGATTGTGAAGACAGCACATGGGAGGTGGAATGATGTGTTCATTTGGACAAAGTGACCTGTTGGGTTTGGTGCCTCTTCAATGTATGCCATTGTTATTGTGGACTGTGCAAACCACCAGGTATATGTCCTTCCCAGTAATGACAAGGAGCCTGCTGGTGACACAGGAAGCGTTAACCAAACAGCATGTTTATAACAGTATCCAATATTCCACAAAACAAAATAAATATGGAACTTGTGGAGGGAGGAACTGCAGATGTTGGTTTAAACCGAAGATAGACACAAAAAGCTGGAGTAACTCAGCGGGTCAGACAGCATCTATGGAGATAAGGAATAGGTGACGTTTCCGGTCGAGACCCTTCTTCAGACTGCCTCAATGTACTTAGGAAAGGAATCATTATACAGTATTGACCATTATTGTAAGGGGTTGGATGTAGAGGAAAGGAGTCATAGCAATTTCTCAGGGTTATCACCCTCCCTTGGTAAAGATATACCTCTCTTAGAGTCAGTGCTACAAAGATACAATGGTATGATTGCTGGGATGAAAGGCAGTTATTAATAATAGCAGCGAATCAATAGGATGGGCCTGTGTTCTTTGAGCTTCAAAGATCGAGCGATTGTCCCTTTGAAAGAGTTAAATTCTGAGAGGGTTTGTCGTTGATCCCCTGGACTATGCTCCAGAAATAGAAGTCAGAGTCTCAGCTTAATTCAAGGATAAGTTTCTTAACTCAGAGTGCTGTGCAGCTGTGGACTTGTTGACTTCAGCGGGCTGTGGTTGCTAAGTTGAGGATATTATAGATGAGGAATAAACAGGGAAGTGAAGTTGAGGATGAGATACAATAGGATCGTATAAAACGATGAACAAATTGAGGGGCCATCCTACTTGCTGCTGGGCCAAATTCTGATTCATTCTTCCTCTCATAATTTTACTTCGGAGTCACGTGAGTGACTTCGTGAAGAAGCCCGCTCAGGGCGCAGGTGCGGCATTACGCCAGCAAGTGCAACTGCGGCGGCAGCTGGAGTCAGGCTCTCCAGCTGCACTTTAAAAGCGCACTTTCAGGTAAGTGAAGGGTGCGTTGGGAACGGAGCGAGTAGGAGTTGGTTTTTGTTTCAGGAAAACATGTCCCAACGCAAGAGACTCGCGACCAGAGCTGCCCGAGCTTTAACTCCGCCAGAGGAGTCTATTCCAGCGGGGCAGCAGCCAGCGGCACTACCGCTGGAACAGCGGTTTGAGATTCCTCAGACCGAGCCGGGCCCAGTCACGCCAGAGCCTACACGGCGGGCTGGGAAAGCCACCTGTAAAACTAACCGGCCGGTCGATTCCGATTCGTCGGAGGAGGACATGTCCACCCCCAAGCTGGGGAGAGACAGCCGCTTAAGCAGCATCATGCAGCTGCTGGAGGGGATGGTCTACCGGGAGCAGCAGCGCTCTCGGTCAGACAGGACAGGCGCCCCCTCCATGGTGCTGAGTCCGGCACCCCCCTTTGCGACCTCGGACCAGGACTGGGAGGTCAGCATCGGTGACCAGGAGCAGGCTGGTCTGAATATGGGGCAGGCGGAAGGTACCGACAAAGAGCAGGGTGTGCAGGAAGAGCTGCTAGGGGTAGTAACACGATTCGTTGCTACCCCACGGGTTGGAGCACCACTGCAACCTAGAATGGCTGCAAGTATCAATCATCTATCAAATAAGCCATTGCAGGAAAAGGTGCTCGCCCAAGTGCTGGACGAGCACATCGCCCCGGATAACTGTGAAGCCCTGAAGGTCAAGAGCCTCAACCCTCAGATATGGGGTAACGTGGGTGGACCTATCCGCACTCAGGAGGTCAAACTCCAGCGGGTACTTCGCCTCCTGACGGCGGCGATAACAGCATACGCACGGGGAGTCGAGACCACAGAAATGACAGCTCATCAACAGGATGTCTTGGCGCTCATGTGCACCACGCAATACGAGCTGAACAATCTCAGGAGAGATAACATTAGGCCGGCACTGAATCCTAAATTTGCAGGATTGTGTAAGGCTCCCACTGTAGAGACCGACTCATTTCTTTTTGGAAAAGATTTAAATAAACAACTGAAAGAAATGGAGGAGGCTTCGAAAACCTTTAGCCTCATGAGGGCAACACCGCCAGCACCTGTACCGAAGCTTTTTATAACACCAAGGCGGCAGCACACCGCTGCATCCACCAGTCGGCATCATCCATATGCGACTGGTCAAAGCTTGGGGCCGCACTATCCCCAGAAACCTTTTTTAGGTCAGGGCCTGCAGCGGACCCCCTGGAAAATGCGCCTCCCCCCCAACATCGCCAGCTCGTCAACAGAAAGCATCCAAAAAGAGAAAACCTCAACCCCGCCAATAACCATGGAGGTAGGTGGATCTGGTTCCTACCCGCATATTGTGAATAAGGGTGAATTACTAACAGGGGGAAGGTTACGCTTATTTACAAAAGCATGGGGGAGGATCACAGATGATAAATATATACTTAATAGTATTCAAGGTTATAAAATAGAGTTTATTTCGAGTATACCGCCAGTTCAACACATGCCTAAGAGGACATTTGTACTCTCCAACAAACAACAACTGGAGGGACAAGCTGAACTGGTAAGGCTTATAAACAAAGGGGTCATAGGAAAAACTATTCATGAGCCCTTGGAATTTGTTTCCAATATATTTACTAAATGTAAAAAGGATGGTGGATGTCGCATCATCATTGACTTAACATCCTTGAATGTGTTTGTTAAGTATATACATTTCAAAATGGAAACATTTGCGACTGCTAGACAATTGATTTTCAAAGGATACTATATGGCCAGCATCGATCTCAAAGATGCTTACTATCTAGTACCGATACATAAAGATTATAGCAGATATCTTAAATTTATCTGGATGGGGGAGCTTTGGCAGTATAAAGCACTGCCTAATGGGCTTACTTCAGCTCCAAGACTATTCACTAAAATATTGAAGCCAGCCATGGCAATGTTAAGGAAACAAAACCATATTGTCATGGCATATTTGGACGACATCCTCATAGTTGGGAAAACTATGGAATTGGCTGTAGCAGCAGTGTCAGCTACAAAACAGCTCCTAGAAACTCTAGGGTTTGTCTTACATCCAGATAAATCCAAGTTAAATCCATCCACAATTATGGACTACTTGGGGTTCACAATTAACTCAGTCCAAATGACGATTACCATGCCAAGGGAAAAAATGATTGCATTAACACAATCATGTGAAAACTTAAAAGTAAAGAGAAAGCCAACTATTCGACAAGTGGCTGCAGTAATTGGGAAAATGGTAGCAGCTTTTCCAGCTATCCAATTTGGACCTTTGCACTATCAAAATTTGCAAAGAGCAAAGATAATAGCATTAAAATGGCACAGAGGTCATTATGATCGGATTATGACTATACCCCCTGAAGCAATAGCAGAGCTACAGTGGTGGATTCAATATATTTGGCATGGTTATAGTCCTATAGTTATCACTAATCCTACGTTAGTAATCCAGACCGATGCTAGTGCTCAAGGCTGGGGAGCAACTAACTCCATATCCAGCACAGGTGGTAGATGGACTAACTCAGAATCCTCATTACTATCTACACTGGGCATTAACACTTTGGAAATGTTGGGCGCCTTTTATGGTTTGAAAGCATATGCGTCTGATATGCGTCACTTGCATGTTAGATTAGAAATAGATAATACAACGGTGGTGGCTTATATTAACCATATGGGCGGCATCAAATCTTTATCATGCGACAAATTGGTTAATATGATTTGGCAATGGTGTGTCGAAAGACATATTTGGCTTTCAGCTACCTATCTACCAGGTAAGCTAAACAGAGTGGCGGACACCAGGTCACGGAAATTCAATGATAACATCGAATGGATGTTAAATCCTAAAACATTTGCTAAAATTGTAAAGCAATATGGGAAGCCAGATATAGATTTATTTGCATCAAGACTGAATCACCAACTACCAGTCTATGTCGCGTGGGAACCAGATCCGGAGGCAGCAGCGGTAGACGCTTTTACGTTAGATTGGGGAAAGTTTGTGTTTTATGCTTTTCCCCCCTTCTGCCTCATTAGTCGGGTGCTTCGAAAAATCCAGACGGATTCAGCGTCTGGAGTTTTGGGGGTGCCCGACTGGCCTACACAGCCATGGTTCCCAATTCTCCAGGACATGGTGGTGGAAACACCTATGGTATTCCCCAGTCATCCAGGGTTACTGACTCACCCAGTATCAGGCATCAGCCACCCATGCCACAAAGATATGAATCTCCTGGGTTGCAGATTTTAAACCGACCTTACCTGGATCTGGGGCTATCGGAACAAACCATCGCCACCATGTCAGCATCCCTACGGATATCCACGAAGAGGCAGTACCTAACCTGCATCAAAAAATGGGAAACGTACTGCCAGAAAACCCGGGATTGCTTATAAAAACGGCCACAGTAGCGGATGTTCTGGAATTCCTGGCAGACTTACATCATCGTGAAGATTTGAGCTACAGTGCCATCAACACGGCACGTAGTGCTCTTTCAAATTACCTCAAACCTGCGGGACATCAGGCCATGGGAGCCCATCCGCTGGTGGTAAAACTGATGAGGGGCATATTTAACAGCAAGCCCCCCACCCCGAGATATACAAAAATCTGGGATGTCAGTGTTGTACTAACATACCTTCGGGACAGACCACCAGCCAGATCGCTCAGCTTAGAGCAGTTGACTTTAAAAACACTCATGCTCATGGCGCTAGTAACTGCACAGAGGGGTCCAGTCCTTACATAAACTTCGACTGGACAACATGGACACTACATCGGATCAGATCACATTCACTATTCAAGGTCTGATAAAACAGTCCAGGCCAGGAACATCAAACACGCTAGTGGCATTCCGGGCATACCCACTAGAGCCACGATTGTGTGTGGTGACCCACATAAATATTTACATAGACACTACCCATAACATCAGAGGAAGTGAGAGAGCCTTATGGGTCAGCCACAGGAAACCACATGGCAGGGTAACAAGTCAAACCATTTCAAGGTGGTTGAAACAGGTTTTGGAAGCTGCTGGAATTAACATTAATCTGTTTAAATCTCATTCCACCAGGGCAGCATCCACATCATCGGCGGCCAGAATGGATGTGCCTGTGGACTTAATCCTCAAGAAAGCAGGATGGTCACGGGAAGCCACATTCCGAACATTTTATAATAAACCGTTGGTGGAACCTGATATATTTGCAGTCAGCATTTTAGAAACTGCAAATGTTTAATTTAAAGCCCGGGGGAGCTATTTTTTCTTTTGTTATTGTTAATAAATACCGTTTTGTTTTCAAAACAGATTCATTGGTTGATTACAATAACACACTTCCTTCCTCAAGAGCTTTCGGTAGTGAGTGTATAAACTGTTACACGGTTTGAAATCACAGAGCTTTGAAATCTTCACGAAGTCACTCACGTGACTCCGAAGTAAAATAGTAAGATTAAACGAGAACTTACCAGTTTGAAGTTTGATCTGTATTTTATGAGGAGTTACGATGAGGGATTACGTGCCCTCCGCTCCCACCCTCATTACATGGATCAAACCGATAAATTGATGTCTCTTTGTTCTTTACTATGTTACTTCAAATACGTGTCTGTCTGTGATTCCACACCGCTGCTTGGAAGCATGCCGCACCTGCGCCCTGAGCGGGCTTCTTCACGTAATCCCTCATCGTAACTCCTCATAAAATACAGATCAAACTTCAAACTGGTAAGTTCTCGTTTAATCTTACTATTATAACCATACTTTATTTGCCAACAAGTTTTTGCAACATATGAGGAATTTGATTTGCCATACAGTCGTACCAATAAAAAGGAACAAAACACACAAAATTAATTTTAACATAAACATCCACCACAGTGACTCCTCCACATTCCCCACTGTGATAGAAGGCGAAACAAAAGTTCAAGTTGGGGGCCTCGAGCCTTCTGTTGTCGTGACGATCTTGGCTCCCATAGCCAGCAGTTGGGCCCTCTGCATTGGGGCAATCAAGCTCCCACATTGGGGGATCTCAGCTCTCCGTGCCGGGCGATCGGACCTGGTCGGGCCTGGTCGAACCTTCTGCGACTTTGGAGCTTCCCGACACCAGTCTCTACCAAAGATTGTGAGCTCTTCGACAGTGAAATCTGCAGGCCGAGGTTGGAGCATAGTTCCCAGGCAAGGGATCACAGGCTCCAATGGTAATTCCACCCCGCTCAAAAGTCAGTCTCGAGCAATGCCGCCAGCTCCATTATGTTAGGTCACAGAGCGACTGGAGATACAATCCGGAAAACAATCGCATCTCCAGCAAGGTAAGAGATTGAGCAAATACATTTCCCCGACCCCCCACCCCCCACCACCCACATCAAACAAACCAGCGAACATTAACACATACATTTTAAAACACACTAAAAATAACAAAAAGTCGAAAAGACAGACAGACTGTTGGCGAGTCTGCCATCGCTGATGGCGCCACCTGGTGCAGTCTCTATTGCCATCACATCCGGATGCTGCAATACTTTCTTCAAGATGATTTCATATAAGATATAAAAGGTTTTGCTAAATGCTATCACAGGGCTTTGTGGGTTTTGCTTGAGGGAAGAAATGCTTGTTTAGCGTATGTAGGATAATTTCACAGAGACAGACACAAACTGCTGAAGTAAAGCAGCGGGACAGGCAGCATCTCTGGAGAGTGGGTCGACCCGAAACGTCACCCATCCCTTCTCTCCAGAGTTACTCCAGCATTTTGTGTCCATCTTCGATTTAAACCAGCATCTGCAGTTCTTTCCTACACATAATTTCATTGAGATCCTTGTTAAGTTCCATCTGCTGACTTAAGGGCCTGTCCCACTTGGGAGTCATTTGTACGTCATTTGCGCGACATCATTTATGCATCACGATGCACACGCGTGCGTTGTGACGTGCAGGTGATGCGTGCATGGTGTGCATTACGCGCGCATGGTGTGTGGTGACGTAGGCAGTGATGCGCAGTTGCGCGCGGCGCCACAGGATTTTGGGATGTACAAAATCTTTGAGCGCTATCTGCGTGACGCGCAAATTAAGCCCAAATGGGACAGGCCCTCTAGTTACGTTTATTTCTCGAGGGTGTTAATATTCTCAGGTGGTCTCCTATTCAAATACTGACCAGGACAGAGGTTGCTTTGTTTGGTACTCATGGGAACATACTCAGAGCTTTGATCCATTGCTCCTCAGCAAGTGATTAAACACATGTGATTCTAATACACTTCTTGAAGCATCTTGTGTTTCATTATATCTTGTTGTCCCCCTCAAATATGGAAATGTTATTGACCTCATAAATCATAACACGCACGCAATAGTTCTGATTATTGATCACCCATTCTGATAACCACTTCAGTTCATGAGCGAAACCATTGGATGGTGAAAGTTTCATAACATTGTCCATACACCTTACTGTTGCCCTGGGTCTTTGAAGAACCATCTGATAAGTTCTATTCTTCTCTCTCAGCATGGAAACAGACCCTTCAGCCCAACCTGTCCAAGCTAACCAATATTCCCAAGTAGGTATTTCCTCCAAATGATTATCCAGTTAATTTTTGGATGTAATATAAACACCATAATTTCAGGATGTGTAACCCAAACCAAGAGAACATACAGCATACTAATGATTTCCTTGTTGCTTGAGTATCATGCCCAGATTGACTATAATCTCCAAATGTCCTGCACTAGCATTCCATATTGCTTTTTGACAGAGAGGGAGGCAATTTCAACACCAATTTTATGCCAGTTGGCAGTGTAATCCCATTCGCCACTATTTTTTCCTGCAGTATATTTTCCCCCAATCCCAACATCTCCCATATGATTAGACAATAGACAATAGGTGCAGGAGTAGGCCATTCGGCCCTTCGAGCCAGCACCGCCATTCAATGTGATCATGGCTGATCATCCCCAATCAGTACCCCGTTCCTGCCTTCTCCCCATATCCCCTGATTGCTATTTTTAAGAGCCCTATCTAGCACTCTCTTGAAAGCATCCAGAGAACCTGCCTCCACCACCCTCTGAGGCAGAGAATTCCACAGACTCACCACTCTCTGTGAGAAAAAGAGTTTCCTCGTTTCCATTCTAAATGGATTACTCCTTATTCTTAAACTGTGGCCCCTGGTTCTGGACTCCCCCAACATCAGGAACTTGTTTCCTGCCTCAAGCGTGTCCAAGCCCTTAACAATCTTATATGTTTCAATGAGATATCCTCTCATCCTTCTAAACTCCAATGTACAAGCCCATCTCAGCATATGACAGTCCCACCATCCCGGGAATTAACCTTGTAAACCTACGTTGCACTCCCTCAATAGCAAGAATGTCCTTCCTCAAATTAAGGGACCAAAACTGCACACAATACTCCAGGTGTGGTCTCACTAGGGCCCTGTACAACTGCAGAAGGACCTCTTTGCTCCGATATTCTTGTGACAATATGACAATAAAGGTAAATCTAATCTATCTATTCAATTCCTCGTGTTATAAAAGTCAACATGCCGTTTGCTTTCTTCACTGCCTGCTGTACCTGCATGCTTACTTTCATAGACTGATGTACAGATCCCGTTGTACTTCCCCTTTTCCCAACTTGACGCCACTCATCTGCACACAAAGGGTAATGTACGATGAACAAGTAACCTGCAAAACCCACATATCTTTGGGTTATGGAAAGAAACGAGAAAGAAACGAGAATACCTGGTCATAAGGACAACATGTAAATTCCACACTTTGTGTGTGGCACGGTGGCGCAGCTGTTGGAGCTGCTGCCTCACAGAGCCAGGGACCCGGGTTTGATCCTGACTTTGCATGCTGTCTCTGTGGAGTTTACATGTTCTCCCTGTGACGGTGTGGGTTTCCTCTGGGTGTCCTGGGTTTCCTTCCACATCCCAAAAATGTGGAGGCTTGTAAGTTAATAAACATAAATAGTACCTGGCGTGTGAGGAGTGGATACGTAAGTGAGGTAACATGGGTGATCTATGGTCAGCGTGAAACCTGGGCCAGAAGTCGAGTTTCCATGCTGCATCTTTCAATCAATGAATTCAATCAATCCATACAAGCAGCACTTGACATCAGTATTGAATTTGAGTCTACGGACTGTGAAGTAGCAGAAGCACTAATTGTGTCAGGGTGCCTGAACAAACAACTACTTTGCACAAAGGTTTAGATTCTTCTTAACAGCCTTCTTCATTTCTTCAGCTTCCTCACCCTCACCTCAATAAAGAAGTTGTCACTCTTATGGAACAAAAACCAAGCTGCTGGAGTAATTCAGTGGTCGGGCAGCGTCTGCAGAGGCAAAGTGATGGCCAACACGTGGGGTTGAGACACTGCAGCAGCGATGTTATTCTCAACCTCCTGACTCACAATGAATCTCCTTTCAAAAGCTGAAGGCAAACAGCATGGATTCATTCAGCTGCATCAAAATAGGTGTCAAATTAAAGAAATCAAGCTGCCAGAATTGGAAGAGGGGAAGTCATGCATTGGGGAATGCATAATGTTGTAGAAAAGCTGTACAAGCAGGCCGTTGCGTGATCAAGATTTACGTGGTGCTGTTTGCACCTACCTTGAGATTGAAGATGTTCTTTTATATTTGGTATTAGTCAGAAGAGAATAAATGCGAAACAAATAAACCGGTCTTAAAATGATCCAACTACATTGACAGTAGATAGCTCTCCCACACTGGGAAGACTTAGATAGATAGATACTTTATTGTCACAAGTATCATGAACCTACGGTAAAATTATTTATGTGTAGGAAGGAGCTGCATATGCTAGTTTAAACCGAAGATAGAAGTCTGAAGAAGGGTCTCGACTCGAAACATCACCCATTCCTTCTCTCCAGAGATGCTGCCTGTCCCGCTGAGTTACTGCAGCATATTGTGAAATTCTTTATCTTCTGCACACACATTACACAAAAGAGTCGCCACAAGGCATCAACAAAGTTACAAAGTACCGTTAAATATTGCTGGTCCCTTCTTCGTCCCCCTGCCCTCACCAGTCCCCCTCTATTCTCGGTGACCCCAAGGAGGTGTGTAATGCTTGCAAACAATGGGTATGTACTTATTAATCCAAATCTGAGGAAGGACATTATTGCCATAGAGGGAGTGCAGAGACGGTTCACCAGACTGATTCCTGGGATGTCAGGACTGTCTTATGAAGAAAGACTGGATAGACTTGGTTTATACTCTCTAGAATTTAGAAGATTGAGAGGGGATCTTATAGAAACTTACAAAATTCTTAAGGGGTTGGACAGGCTAGATGCAGGAAGATTGTTCCCGATGTTAGGGAAGTCCAGGACAAGGGGTCACAGCTTAAGGATAAAAGGGGAAATCCTTTAAAACCGAGATGAGAAGAACTTTTTTCACGCAGGGAGTGGTGAATCTCTGGAACTCTCTGCCACAGAGGGTAGTTGAGGCCAGTTCATTGGCTATATTTAAGAGGGAGTTAGATGTGGCCCTTGTGGCTAAGGGGATCAGGGGGGATGGAGAGAAGGCAGGTACGGGATACTGAGTTGGATGATCAGCCATGATCATATTGAATGGCGGGGCAGGCTCGAAGGGCCGAATGGCCTACTCCTGCACCTAATTTTTATGTTTCTATTATACCAGAAAAGGGAAAAGGGCTGTGCTGCGTGCTTTTTATTGTGACTAACAGGCAAGTATTGGCAGAATGAAACAGCAGTCTCTTGTTGAATCCAGATTATTCCAACAGCAAATTCATGAAGCAGGAACCATGCTGGTGTGTTGCTGTCAGAGCAATGACACTTGTGTACTGAGGATGAAGTGATACCCCAGTTTGTGACGTCCAAGGCTGACTTTACAGTTGCTGTTTGCAATGTTATAGGATTTAAGCTTGTTCTCATGGTTGTTTTCTAGTTTATGAGTTGGCACATCTCATTCAATTGTGATCATAGGAAATATTCAGAGAGCTGTGACTAAAAAGATTTATTTATTTCTTGTTGAAAATCCTGTGCTTGGAACCAGAAGATGACATACCATTTTCTACAGGAAACGAATACCGTGCTGGGCTGTTTAATTGGTGGTAGGATGGAATGGCTGCTTATGCATATACGATTTATCCAAATCCATTCCAAAGCAGGGACATTGCTAATTTATATGACATTTTTTATCTATGCCAAACAGATGTGAAACTGTGCTGCAACAGAAGATGCTACTTATTTATTTATTGGCAATATGTAGGTGCCCCTTGCAAGGCCAATATTAAATGCCTTTGAAGATGTGGAAATGAGCCTCTGCATGCTGTCCTACTGGTGAATGTACTCCCACAGTGCTATTGAGGAGGGAGTTCCAGGATTTAGTCTCAGGGACAATTAAAGAACATAATCTTCTGAATATTGTGTAGGAAGGAACTGCAGATGCAGGTTTAAACCAAAGATAGACACAAAATGCAGTAGTAACTCAGCAGGACAAATGATCTATTTGATAAAAGATCAAATCAAAGTACTTCATTGGTGGTGTATTTTTGAAAATTGAGGGAATGGAACATCACATCAAAGAATGTTTCATCCAGTACAAGATGAGCAGAAATTTATTTCAGCTAAACACTGTGAAGATTAAAATATTTATCTTCTATCCCTGTCACAAATCCTATTCTTTACCCACGTGCCAGTTATGGTTCCATCTTTGGGGCCATATTGGGACTTTTCATGACGACAAAGGCATGATTACAAATGGTTATTATGTCTGTTACACACGCAGTGTCCCACAATGCTGGATATGAATAAAATATTGAAATAACATTCTAATTCATAAAGCTTTACTACCACTGCAGAGTATCACTTTATTCTGCAAAGTTTTCAATGGAGCAGATCAGAATTTGACAGTCTTCTAAAATGGAGAGATATTTTAATGTTATCATCGCACCGTACACTGACTTGAGCTTATGGTTCATGATATGAATTGATGATTATTTGATATTTCATCAGAGGTGATCCTTGGCATGTGGTTCATTTGTTACACACATTACCTTTGTGTGATCCACTAATTATACTTTAGATCAAAGGAAGATGTACATAACTTATCAGAGATCCTCACACACAGTGGTACAGTCCCATTATTTCACACCATTACCTGCTCCTCAATATTTGCACTTGGATGGAAGTCAAGCAGTGACTCGATGCTCCATAAGCATGTTTCACAAGCATGGTACAAGTCTGTGTGCAGAGTTTAATTGATTAATTAGCAAAATTGCTGGTGGATTATTCTGCATTTTTGTATTCCAGTGAATTCATGAGGCATAATTTCATCGAGTCAGTCGGGCGCACTTCTGAGTTTGTGGCGCTAACTGCATATTACAGAAACAACCTGTTTTGTTTTGTTTCCATGGGAATGAAAAAACTATACTCCCATTGTGGCCAGCAAAGCAACATCACTGACTGCATCTCAGGTGATACGTTAGCATGGAATTGACATCAAAGAGGTTTAAATAGACATTATTAGAGCCTTAACAAGTTGATGGGGCACATTTATCTAATCACTGTGCATAGCCACATACGCCAAAAATAAATTATGGGGATTTCAATATCATTGCTGTCTTTTTAGAGGTTTGGGAATCACTGTGAATCAATCATAAATACTCTGATATCAAATATTGATGAGACGGAGTACAGGAAGGAGATCGAGACCCTCGTGTCCTGGTGTCGAGATGACAATCTTTCTCTTAATGTCAGCAAGACAAAGGAGATAGTGATTGACTACAGGAAGTGAAGCGGTACACATACCCCAGTTTGTATTGACAGCACCGAAGTGGAGATGGTCGAAACCTTTAAATTCACAGGAATAAATATCACCAACCACTTCTCCCGGACCACCCATATTGAAGCAACACACCAAGAAAGCACACCGATGCCTCTACTTCCTTAGCAAGGCTTAGGAAATTTGGCATGTCCCCAACAACCCTCATCAACTTTTACAGGTGCGCAGTAGAAAGCATTGTATCAGGATGCATCACAGTTTGGTTTTTGAAACAGCTCCATCCAGGACCACAAGAAATCACTGCAAATTGTGGACGCAGCCCAGACCTTCACACAAACCAACCTCCCTTCCATGGACTCAAAGTAAAGGATGAGTCACACCCTCACCTCTTCTCCCCTCTCCCATTGGACAAAGGGTATCGAAGTGTGAAAATGCACACCTCCAGATTCAGGGGCAGTTTCTTACCAGCTGTTATCAGGCAACTGAGCCATCCTACCACAACCAGAGAGCAGTGCTGAGTCCTGAACTACTAGCTACCTCATCGGGGACTCTCGGACTATCTTTAATCTGACTTTACTGGCTTCACCTTGCACTAAACATTATTCCGTATCATGTATCTGTACATGTGGGCAGTGGGCAGGTGCTATAGACCTGCACAGGAAGGTAGACGCTCCGGCCCCACGAGTCTCGGGCAGATGGGGCTCGTCAGTCTGGGAAGGCAGTCCATCTAGGAGAGGGAAAACTCTGATTTAAAACCTCCACTGCCATGTGGCCATATCCAGTCATGGATCTGGCCACAAGGATTAAACCTTAAGAAAATCCAGAGTCGGAGCCCCTAAGGCAGTTCGTCGTTGTCTACAGGTTTGGTCACAGGGACAATTTACAAACTCCACACTGCATCAGCGGAGACCAGGATAGAACTTGCGCCACAGGAGCTGTGATGCAGTAGGTATATTAGCTGATCTACTGCACTACCTCATGGTGAATTTCAGACTTCATAATTCATGCCATGAGTTCTAATTTCACTACATAAAAAAACGTAATAAAACTTCATTTGTGCACTGACGCTGCTCTTAATTGTGGCTTTGCAGTAGAATATAGATTAATAATAGACTAAGTGGGACGCGTTGGGTCCCATGTTCACACGGGAGGGCTGGTCCCCCAATGCAATATTCAATTGCTCCACCAATTCCATTATTGGTGGCCAGTGGGGAGGGGGGGGGGGGCTTTCTGGAGTGCTAGTATGGGTGTTGTGGGCTGTAGGGACTGGTTTCCAGAGGGCTAGTATGGACATTGTGGGCCGAATGGATTCTTGGGCTGGCAGCTCAGTCACTCAGGCCTGGTGGGCTGGCAGCTCAGTCACTCAGGTTTGGTGGGCCGGCAGCTCAGTAACTCAGGCCTGGTGGGCTGGCAGCTCAGTCAATCAGGCCTGGTGGGCTGGTAGTTCAGTCACTCAGGCCTGGTGGGCTGGCAGCTCAGTCACTCAGGGCTGGTGGGCTGGCAGCTCAGTCACTCAGGGCTGGTGGGCTGGCAGATCAGTCACTCAGGGCTGGTGGGCTGGCAGGCCACCAAATTCAATTTCATAGCATTTAAAGCAGAGTGCAGGCCACCAAATTGCCAAACAACTAATTGCATTGTCCTTAAGTCCTAACAATTTTAATTCAAGAACATTGCAGACTCACAGTTCAGTTGATTCACAGCTTAGAATCACAGTTGTGGACTCTTCCTTGCGATCTTCCAGAGTGACTGACTCACATCCAGGCATCTGTGGTTTTATAGTCCTGCCCCCCCCCCCCCCTCCCCCGGAAGGATTATTACCTTCATTGTGGTGATTGACAGATGAGAGGACCAATGAGTTGATCTGAAGATTTCTGAAACACTCATAACTTTTTTATTTTTCATCGATCGGAAAAACCTCGGGGCTGCCTCAGCGGGGGAAGACTGTGAGTAAGATGGCCAAAAATCATAGCAATATGTGGTAGCATTTTTTTTCTAAAATCAATATTCAGCACAGACAGGAAGTGGTCAAAATTATACTTTTAGTTATATAGATATTTGGGTTGAAGTCACTTCTCGATCACAAGGTAATCTAGGAATGATTAACAAATTAGTTTAGTCTTCAGAAACATAGAAAATAGGTGCAGGAGTAGGCCATTTGGCCCTTCGAGCCTGCACCGCCATTCAATATTATCATGGCTGATTATCCAGAATCAGTATCCCGTTCCTGTTTTTTCCCCACATCCTTAATTCCATTCGCACTAAGAGCTATATCCAACTATATCTTGAAAACATCCAGCAAATTGGCCTCCACTGCCTTCTGTTACAGAGAATTCCACAGATTCACAATTCTCTGGGTGAAAAAGTTTTTCCTCATCTCGGTCCTAAATGGTTTACCCCTTATTCTTAAACTGTGATCCCTGGTTCTGGACTACCCCCTTTAGTTTAGAGATGCAGCACAGAAACAGGGCCTTCGGACCACCGAGTCCGCACCGACCAGCGATCCCCGCACATTAACACTATCCTCCACACACGAGGGACAATTTTTTTTAACATTTTATACAAAGCCCAGTAACCTACAATCCTGTACCTCTTTGGAGTTTGGGAGGAC
The DNA here is from genome assembly GCF_028641065.1 of Leucoraja erinaceus. Taxonomy (NCBI): domain Eukaryota; kingdom Metazoa; phylum Chordata; class Chondrichthyes; order Rajiformes; family Rajidae; genus Leucoraja; species Leucoraja erinaceus. Next base: position 2,775,747 of record NC_073401.1, on the reverse strand, counting down.
ACCGAAGATCAGGGAGAAAAACCAGGCAGGTCACAGGGAGAAAGTACAAACTCCATACAAACATGCGCCTGTAGTCAGGATCGAACCCGGGTTACTGACGCTGTAAGGCGGCAGCTCTCCCGCTACACCACCGTGCTGCCATAATAATGCGTATTAATGCAGAACATGTAGCCAAGCTTGAGAAATGTGCAGCATCCTCTAAGCTGTATCATTTTAATAGCACCTACACTTCCCCTAGATGTTGCTGCTGGTTTTACTTGTAACTTTGAACTCACACATATCATCACAACTTCAAATTCCAGACATTTACACTGGGACGCTATAAACTACATTTACCAGAATTGAAGGCCCCATTTTCAATGTTTATGCTGAATATTCCACTGCGTTCAGCACCTCTTAATTGGACTCCAGGTCCCTTGTGATGTAGAGCACATCATCTCCACCTATTGCACAATGAAATCATAATGTGATGTAGGAGTCGGAACACAGAAAGATTAAGCAAAATGCCGGAGATTGCAAATGATTGCACATGCCATGCAAATTCTCCCTTACCGACAGAAAATGATTAAAATAAAAGACTTCATTAATTCTTGGAACTGAATACATATCAATATAACATTTTTGTGGTTTGATATTAAGAAGAAAACAAGCACGAGTAACAAATGGCACCATCTCCCAACAAATGCACACCTGATAATGTGTATCAGTCACTATCCTGTAGATTTAATAAAGAGAACTCATCTAATTATCATTGAAAATATTGCAATGCTCATGTGTATCAAAGACTCATTACAAAGTAATTACACTACCCACAGCACAGTGTTGCTAATGAACCCTAGATATTCCATTCTATTTCAGCCAAGAGCTAAGAGCTGTTATTCAATTATGTTAGAAAATATGGGAACATTAGAAGAGATATTATTACATCAAAGGGGCTCCAAGCTTCTTTCGTGTTCCTCTGGCTTTATTTCTGTAAAATACTCGACTGAAGTTAAAACTCTGTTTAAAACATCAGAAGTGTTGGGCTTTGAACTTTTTATCATGGTTAACAATGAGATCATGTATCCTATTGCATTGGGTCATCGAAAGATATAGCCCAGACAGGCCCTTTGGTCCACCCAATTCCTGCTGACCCATATGCACCAATCCTAAATTCAACACATGAACTGAATTACATACTTTATCATCCACTGCTCTTCAAACAGCATGAGAAACCAAAGACAGTAGATGGACGAAGGCAATTTTGCTGAGGTTTAGCTGAAATGTATAAAGTACATGAACTCCCCCCCCCCCTCCCCCTCTCTCTCCATCCCCTCCTCCTTCCCAGTTCGCCAACCAGTCTCACTGTCACGGACTACATTTTATCTGCTTTGTCGTTAACTTCTCCCAAATACCAATGATTTATTTTACATTTACCCTGATCTCCATTCCCATTTGTCCAGTTTTCACACCTTATACTTCCTTATCTATACATTTCCTTACCTATGTACCTCCCACTCCCCTAACCTCAGTCTGAAGAAGCGTCTCGACCCAAAGTCACCCATTCCTCCTCTCCAGAGATGCTGCCTGTCCCACTGAGGTACTCCAGCACTTTGTGATTATCTTCAACGTAAGATATCAATTATGTTTGAGATTCTACAAAGTAACCTATAGTGGTGCCAGTCTGACAGATTTTATGGTTTAGTACATGGGTTCCAACTAATAAGCCAAAATATTATTAAATTTTCCAGCAAGTGAAAGTGAATGAGGAAAATGCGATCCTAATGAATTTGAAGGTGCATGGAAAACAGAATGGAATCAAGGGATGTGGGGAGAAAGCAGGAACGGGGTACTGATTCAGGATGATCAGCCAATGATCATATTGAATGGTGGTGCTGGCTTGAAGGGCCGAATGGTCTACTCCTGCACCTATTTTCTATGTTTCTTGAACTGGGGCGAGTTTCAAGGGAGTGTGGGAATTAGGGCTCTAGTGTGTTAAAGGGTGGATGAGAACTGGGACAGACACAAGGTGCTGGTGTTACTAACTGGGTCAGTCTGGAGAAAAATGATTGGTGACGTTTCGGATTGAGACCCTTTTACAGACAGAAAGTTAGGGGTGGGGAGGGGGGGGAGGGAGCTGGTGAAGAGCTGGAGGCAAGAAAAGCCCAGGGCCGATCAGGGTCGGCTCAGGCAGGGCAATGCCTGGTAGCCCCATTGTTGGCTGTGGAAGGTTTGATCTCAATAAGGAAACAGAGTGGAGGACGGTGGAACTGGTAAAACAACTGAGGTTGAGAAAGGGGGCAACGAGGGAGGGGAGCGCGTAGAAGTTGCTTAAAATTAGAGAATTCAATGTTCATACCGCTAGATTGTAAGCTGCCCAAGTGAAATATGAGGTGTTGTTCCTCCAATGTGTGTGCCACCTCTCTCTGGCAATGGGGGAGGCCCAGGACAGAAAGGTCAGTATGGGAATTGGAGGGAGAGTTGAAATGGTTGGCAACTGGAGGATCCTGTAGTCCTTGGAGGGCCGAGCATAAGTGTTCACCAGAACGGTCACCAAGTCTACATTTTGTCTCACCAATGTACAGGAGCCCACATCGGGAATGCAGATGCAGTAGTTGAGGTTAGAGGAGGTACATGTCAACCTTTATTTAATCTGGATGGACTGTTGGGATCTCTGGATGGAGGCAGGAGGTATAAGGAACAACGCCCTCCCAATCTCCTGCAGTTGCAGTACCTGGGGAGGGGGTGGTTTGGGTGGGAAAGGATGAGTGAACCAAGGAGTTGCGGAAGGAGTGGTCCCTGCAAAAGATGGAAAGCGGTGGAGAAAGGAAGATGTCATTAGTGGTGGGATCTCTTAAGAGGTGACAGATATCTCAGAGAATAATATATTGGATTCGGAGGCTGGTTGGGGTGACAGGTCAGGACCAGGGAAACTCTGTCCTTGTTGCATCAGGGGTGTCAGGGGGGAGCATGAGCAGAACTATTGGACACAGCGGAGACATGTTTGAGACCCTCATCTACATCTGAAGGGGGGTGGGGGATCCCACGTTCCCTGAAGAATGAGGACATCTCGGATGTCCTAGTATGGAACACCTCATCTTGGGAGCAGATGCAGCAGAAATGAAGGAATTGAGAGTAGGGGATAGAATCTTTGCACGAGGCAGGGTGGGAAGAAGTGTAGTCCAGATAGCTGTGGGAGTTGGTATGTTTGTAATAGATGCATGTTGATAGTCTGTCTCCTATGATGGAGACAAGAAGGCTGAGAAACGGGAGAGAGGTGCTGAGATAGTCAGTGAAATAGGGCAGGGTAAAAGTTAGTGGTGAAGTTAATGAAGTCCATGAGTTTTACACAGGTGCAGGAGGCAGCCCTGGTGCATTTGTCAATGTAGCGGAGAAAGACTTGGGGATAGGGCCAGTATACGCCTGGAATAAGGACTGTTTGGCGTACTTGACAAAAAGGCAGGCATAGCTTGAGCATGGCTTGGGCATAGCTTGGCCCCATTGCTATGCCTTTGATTGGAGAAAGTGGGAGGATTCAAAGGAGATGGTGTTGAGGGTGAGGACAAGTTCCGCCAGGCGGAGGAGAGTATTAGTAGCAGGAAATAGACGCAAAATTCTGGAGTAACTCAGCGGGCCAGGCAGCATCTCTAGATTGAAAGGAAATGGTGATGTTTTGGATCAAGACCCGTCTTCAGAATTCTTCATAATCTGTAGAATGCTCTCGACCCGAAACGTCACCCATTCCTTCTCTCCAGAGAGGCTGCCTGCCCCGCTGAGTTACTCCAGCATTTTGTGTCTATCTTTGGTGTAAACCAGCATCTGCAGTTCCTTCCTACACATTAGCAGCAGGAAATCGGTCGGGTCTTTATTCGAGAAAGAAACAACGAGCCTTAAGGACTTCCTGGTGGGGGGGTGGCCTTATTCCAGGTGTACAAGGTTTGCTTGGCCATTGTTTCTCCTCCCCTCCTGTGGGCTTCTGACAAATGAATTAAATATCCACAGCAGGCAGACACTTCAAAACATGAATGCCAAGATGCCACAGCTGCAGATGCTACAACGTCCTCCAGATCTACCAGCAGGAGAACTGAAGCGATGTCAGTGAACTTTCCCAGGATCGTGCCCTCATCAGTCACCTCAGAAGCAAGTCATGCCTTATCTCCACACATGCTTAATAAGCAGTTAAAGAATTGCATAATGTCACCTTGATACTGCAAGGTTCCAATTTGTTCAGGCAGAACCTCGATTTAAAATTCACAATGCTATGAGTAACATTAATGTAACACTTATGAAAAACTCTTGTGTTAGTATATTAGGGACAAGCACTGACTTCATCATGTTTTATTGTATATCAGCAAGGGACACAAGCCAGATGGTGTCTAATTGAACAGACGAACATGCTTGAGGATCTGAGTAAGTTAGTCCCGTTTCTATTGTTCCTTTGGTCACTTTATAATGCCCTGTAAACTCCTTAGTTTTTGTGCCATAGCAGAAACAGGGTTAATGTTATTGAATCACAGTGCTTGAGTATGGCACCCAGCTGACGGTAACTCATCCGTCATTTTACTGCACTCTGCCCTTGATACTTATGTATGTGCTAAATTTCACTTAGAACCTGACGTTCTTATGCAGAATATAAATAGAAAGTTCATCTCAGGAGGTGCCAGTTTGCAGAACTAAGTGAAACATCACACCTGCTGCATAGCACAGGAGTAATGGAGGCAGTAAATTAAATAAAGGTTCGGGGAATGTGGGAGAACATTCTCAAATGTATCAGCAAGGCTTTTTCTCGCCCCAGTTAACTACTGCCAGGTATAAATGTTTTCCGATGTTATTAGAACTTGAGTTGATTTCCATAAACACAGCAAAAAGGTAGTCTGTGAGCCACCAGGTCATTCAATATGATCGTGGCTGATCTATGTTGACTTCATCTCCTCCTCTGTGCCAGTTTACCATATCTCATAAATACCCTGATCTTGCAAATATTTCTCTAACTCCACCTAAGCTATATTTAATGATCTGGCCGGCACCATCCCAAAAGGCAGAGAATTTCAGGGATTTACTACTCTCTGAGAGAAGGAGATCGAAGTAATGTTGACGTAATAAAGAACATTTCTGTGCCTTTACACAAATGATCCATCTTTTTGATCCATATTTTTAATTATTTTTTGTCTATGTTTTTATGTAGTTTTTGTTATTTTTTGTTGGGGTATGTGTGTGGAAGGGACCTTAACATAACTTTTAAATCTCTCCCTGCACGGGAGACCCGACCTTTTCTTTATCGGGTCTCCATTGTCGTTGGGGCTGCGACGTGGAGCGGCCTCCAACAGGAAGACCGGGGGCTCTGGTGCCGACTACTCACCTCACCGTCGCGGAGCTGGCCGAGTCCAGAGCGGGTGGAGCGGTGGTGGAGTGCTGCTGCTGCTGCGGCCCGACCTCCGGAGATTTGGAGGCTGCAACTGCGGGTCTGGCGGACGGCGGCACCGGGAGCCCGCTGGTCCCTGGAAGGAGACCGCTTTTCAGGGCTCCCGCAACGGCGACTTCTCCCACCCGAGTTGCGGGGTTGAAGAGCTCCTGGAGCGGGGCCTTACAGCACCGCCCCGCGCGGCTCTGGCCGCAACTCTCAAGCACCCGGTGTGCGACCTTGCATCATCACCTGGCGTGGCTTTAATGGCTGCGGGACAATCGCCATCGCCAGCCGGGGGCTTTGACTTTGACTCTGACATCGGAGGGGGGGGGGGGGGGAGTGCAGTGGAGAGATAAGTTTTTTTGGCCTTCCATCACAGCAATGTGATGGATGTTTATGTAAATTATTTTGTGTCTTGGGTCTATGTAACTTTCTGGTGCCTTTCCCCACAGTGGAAAGCTTTGATTCTGCTGTGGGGGGGCGTTTGTGGTGAACTCTAAAATGTGGTGTGTCCATTTTATTCTTTTGTATTTTTTAACCTACTTCTATGGTCTGTAATGGAACTTATTATTTAATTTATGTAAAGCACTTTGGGGTCAATACAAATTGACTAAAAATGTGCTATATAAATAAACTTACTTTACTTTACTTTACTTCACAATATCTCCACCCTTTTGGAAATTATTTTAGTCTTGTGTATATATTGCATTTGGAAGGTGTGTTTCTTGTTGACATCTTTTGTGCTGAATGATAGATGGTTGCATCAAATTTGCATCATTCTTCACATCAGTGAATGACCCCTGTACTCAGCGAGGAGCTGACTGTGTTTTTCATGTGCTTGATTGATAACTGGTTGCCAGATTGTAAATGTTGATGACAGAATTGTGCTGGATGTGCTTTTCAAAAGTGGCAAAGGATTAAACTGAATTCCCATTGACTTTTTTTAATTAAAATAAAGCGTAGAGGACATTTTAAAATGAAGTGTAAACAACAAAGGGCTGGCTATCAACCTTGCAGAGCTGCTATAAAATAACTCCCTATAGTTCCTGGGCAATATATGTAGCAATAATCTCGTAAAGCCAATGTTCAGATATTTCTGTTGTTTTGTAAACAGAAATTTCTCATGAAAGAAGAAAACTGTTGAACTTTACTCAAGTCAGTGGGATGTGACATTTAGCAAGTTTTTAAAGTGCCATGGTGAGATTATATTTCAGGTAGATGTTTTTATCCTCTTACTGTTAGTAGATAAGGTCTACTTTGATGAACTAGAATATTGCCACATTAGACGAACTGTATACTGCTGATTAAATCCCTTCTTCTTAGACACTCCATGGTATCATCTATCTCATCTTTTCCTTAGGTAATCCATGACAGAATATGACTTGCCCTTACTCCAGTTTATTGTATTCTGCGGTAACTACGCAGTGCAATGAGGAACTAAAGGCTTCTTTAAAATATTTCCTTCCACTTCTCATGTTTTATCGTCTTTCAGATTTTTCAGCTTATCGGTTAATTGACTTGGGTAAAATGGTAAATGGTCCCTAGTGTGCAGGATAGTGTTAGTACGCGGGGATTGTTGGTCGGCACGGACTCGGCGGGCAGAGAGGTCTGTTTCCGCACTGTATCTCTAAACTAAACCAAACGAAACTAAATCTATTATCCTGCCTCTTCCACAAAATCTGTTCTCGGCATTTTCTTCTTTTTCCCCATAATTTTAAAGGACACATTTATACTATTATCTCACTAGCCTTGTCTCCATGTCCTCTAGTTTACAGCTGCTTTTAACCAGATTAACTCTCTTGAATTTTCTGCAAGTGATCTGCAGTCTTGCCCCATTCTTTGCCGTATTACATCTGATCTTTCTACCGATCAGGATCTCACTGAATAATTTAACTTTGTGCAACAAAATACTATCTTTGCAATTAAATTTGACACCAATGGAGAACTGACTGAATGGGAGACCAAAGAGCTTTTCGTGGCACTTCTCATTACAAATCCACCCTTGAGTTTTAATAGTTCTCCTGGCTCTAGATTTCGAATCTCCGCTATTAAATACACAATGTGTTTTCAAAAGGGGTTGGATATCTAAAGCAATTATTCAGAAACGCAAGTAAACAATAACAGCTGCAGCACAAATCACTTTGTTTAATACATTGAAGTCTGTCCATGACCTTCATAATGCTTAAACATACATTTATTCAAAAGGAAGGATAAAAATAGATCATATCATCACTTCACAGAAAATTGTTTTTCCACTCTTTTTTCTGGTTCAATATTTTCCAAAAAAAGTAAATGCAAGCTATTAGTTAAAAGGGAAAATGAAAACAATTTCCCCCTCCCTTTGTCATTGAAATGTTACAATTATTTTTCAATTAGCAGACTTTCCCACGATATTCACAAATTGCAATCTTCTGGTTAGTGACACAAGCTGCTAGCAGTAAGATAACGAGAAAGCAGAGTATTGTTAATCAATGATAGATTGGGAATTGATGGTGTTGAAAGGGACAAATATGTTCTTCTACACAGGCCACTGAAAAGTATCACTGAGGTGCAGCATGCAGTTGGGAAGACAACTGGTATCCTATGAGAGGACTTGATAACAAGAGTTCCCAACTAACCTGGATTTCACTCAATTCCTCCAACCCCCTGCTATTTCCGGCAGATTATTTATGTCTTCCTTAGTGAAGACGGAACCAAAGTAGTTATTCAATTGGTCCGCCATATCCTTGTTCCCCATGATCAACTCACCTGTTTCTGACTGGATGTACGCATCATCCTTCACTTTGATACTATCCCTGAATTCCCTTGTTATCCACGGATGCACTACCTTCCCTGATTTATTATTTGTGCCTGCATTTATGAGACTGCACCTGGGTATCTACATAGTTTTGGTCTCCTTACATAAAATGGATGAATTTACCAGAGAGAATGTGGAGTAAAGATTCACCAGACTGGTTCCGAAGATCCTGAGAATGCCGTAATTGAGTAGACTACACCTGTATTGTCTGGAGTTTAGAGGAACGCAATGCGATCTTGTTGAAACATTAAACATTCTTCCTGGCCTTGGCAGGGTGTTTGCAGGGAGGATGCTTCCTCTGGCAGAGAAGCGTAGAACTAGTGTCATAGTCACAGAAAAAAAGTTCAAGTCACTGAATGTTGAGAGGAGGAGAAATGTCTTTACCCACGGGGGCTGATTCTTTATAATTCTCTTCCTTGAGGACTGCTGAGGCTCAGTTAATGAGTTGATTCCGAACAGAGATTGATAAAATTGAGATATTGTGGGAATCAATGAATATGAGAATGCTGGAAAATGCCACTGAGGTAGAAGATCACACATGACCTTGATGAACAATGACGTAAGTTTGAATGGTCTGAGGGCCCACTCCTGCTTCTTATTCTAATGCCCCTCTGCTATTGAATGGAATCAGTAACACCTCAATGTTTGTAAGCAATAATAACAAAGGTATTCCATTTGTTTCTTCACAGATGCTACCTGACCTGCTGAGAACATCCAACATTGTCCTGCTTAATGACAAACTGTACTTGAGTAAATACCATCCCACCCTATCCACATGTAAAGAAATGCCCCAAACTACTTTGCAATAACTAGAGCAGAAAATCTGAGGGAAACACACTAGGTTAGCTGACCAAAAATCCAATTGAAATAGGCTTTGGGGATACATAATGTACACATACTCAAGGACCTAAGCTATCGGAAGATGTTGAACAAACTAGGACTCTATTCCATGGTGCACAGGAGAATGAGGGGTGATCATATAGAGGTGTATACAATCACGAGAGGAATAGATTGGTTAGACAAACAGAGTCTCTTGAGCAGAGAACCGGAGGATATAGGTTTAAGGTGAGGGGGAAAAGATTTAATAGGAACTGGAGGGGTACATTTTAAACGCAAAGGGTGGTAGGTGTATGGAATAAGCTGCCGGAGGAGGTAGCTGAGACAAACACAACTGCGATGTTTAAGAAACATTTAGACGGGTAAATGGATGGGATTTTGGAGGGATATGGGCCAAATGCAGGCAGGTGGGACAGTGTAGATGGGACATTTTGGCTGGTGGGCCAAAGGGCCTGTATCCACCCTGTATGAATAAATGACTCTATAAACACAGGCACAATTAAATAAAATGTCCTAGTTTCTAGCAGGTGCATCAAACCTGTTGAAGGTCATCCTTAGAATCGCTCTGGATTTTACAAAAACAACTGGGATTCCACAACTGCTACGTAAACACTGAGCTGGGTTTTCAGTTGCTTTCCCTTGTCCAGGAGGCTGAAGGACTGGGTGAGTGGGTGAGCGGGTGATTGTGTCAGTGAAGGACATTGCTGCAGGGAGCGCACAGTCTTCCATTTTGTGGGAGTGCCGAACAGATGGAAATCAGGACAGACCCCTTAAGTCGATTTGTGGAAATAAGCATTAGCTTAAAAAGTATTAAAAAAATCTATTTTCTTTTATACACTGAGTTCAGAATTGCTTTGTAGAATCAATTGTGAATTGTTATTGGATGCATATAGAACGTCTTGCACATTTTGAAAGTTTGGTTGCAATTATTTGTGCATCATACATACATTCTCAAGGCACACAGACGCATAAATGTGATGTCAGTCATCGCGCAATGCATTTTTGATGCCTGTATTTATGCCTACTATGCAGTGTAGATTCAGCAAGGAGTAACAGGCCTGAACAAAGGGAAAGAGCCCTGCTCCTGTTCAGACAGTTCCTCAAACTATTGCAGGTTTGTGCAGATTCAGACATGTTGTTTTCACATACGCAAATTGGAGGAACAGCATCCCATATTTCGCTTGGGCAGCTTACAGCCCAGTGGTATGAATATTGATTTCTCTAACTTCAAGTAACCCCGGCATTCCCTCTCTCCCCCACAAAAGTTGCACTAGCTTCTCGTTTTCACCCTTCAAATAGCTAACATTGGCCTGTTTCCTTTAATATCGTTACTTTATTGCATAACTTTCATTTATTGTTCTTTATCTCTCTGCATCATTATCTTTATCTCTCGTTTCCCTTATCGCTAACCAGTCTGAAGAAGGGTCTCGACCTGAAACGTCACCCATTCCTTCTCTCCAGAGCTGCTTTCCTGCCCTACTGAGTTATGGGCCTGTCCAACTTAGGTGACTTTTTAGGCGACTACAGGAGACTAGGCTGTTGCCACATGGTTGCCGGTGGTCACCGGGGTGTGTCGCCTGTATGGTCGTGAGTAGTCTCCTCAGTCTCCCAAAGAGTCGTAGAATCTTTCTTGTCGGCAAAAGATTTTCAACAACATGAAAAATTTTCCGCGACCTTGGGTTTGACGCCAAATGAGCGTAGCTTGATGTAGGTGCTGTCATAGGTTGTCGCCAGATTAATATAGGTTGTCGCCAGGTGATGTAGATCGTCCCCGTGTCAGGTCTCGGGTTTAATCTAGTTTCTGTTTCTTATTGTTTTTTAGTATTAGAGTGTGCATTCTTGTTTTATTTTGGTGTCTTGCATCTCCTCTTGTTTCAGGTCCCATTTCCTGTCAGGTCGTTTACCCTCATGTGATTATTGGCCCCGCCCTGATGTGTTTCACCTGTGTCTCGTTATCCCCTGCTAGTCTGTATTTAAGCCCTTTGTGTTTTAGTGCTCATTGCCAGTTCGTTGTGTATGCTACTTGGTATCACCTCGTTCCAGCTCTAGAAATCTTGTGACCCCGACCATTGCCTGTTTTTCGACCTCTGTTTTTTGCCTGCTCCTAGATTGTACTGTTGCCTCTGTTTTGCTTACCTGTGTACCGACTTGGACCAATTAAACTCTGAGGACTGATCTGCCCTGTGTCTGAGCCTGCATTTGTGTCCTCCTCCTTGTTCAGTTCTGATACCCCGGTGCTGACTTGGGTGAATTTCAATGTCGTAGTTGTCGGAAACTGCCTAAAAATCACCTAATTGGGACAGGCCCATTACTCCAGCTTTTTGTGTCCATCTTTGGTTTAAACCAACATCTGCAGTTCCTTCCTAATGTTGTTTTCCGCTGTGCTTTATTTCATAACTGCGATAGGTGGAAGAATGACTTTTTCTGGTGAAAGGGCATTCCATCTATTTTTGCTAATGTATGGGTGTGTTGTTACAGAGTGTGGGATGGTATGGTGGCAGAGTGGTATAGTTGCTGTCTCACAGCGCCAGTGACCCGGGTTCAATCCTGACTACGGGTGTTGTCTGTATGGAGTTTGTACCTTCTCCCCGTTACCTGCGTGGGTTTTCACCAAAATCTTTGCTTTCCTCCCAAACTCCAAAGACGTACAGGTTTGTAGGTTAATTGGTTTGGTGTTAGTGTAAATTGTCTCCAGTGTTTGTTGGATAGTGTTAACGTGTGGAGATCGCTGGTCTGTGTGGACTCTGTGGGCCAAAGGGTCTGTTTCCGACAGGGTGAGGCCAGGTGAGCTTATGTGGCAGGTAAGTAGAGGTTAAGCACAAATTAACCTTCTTTGTCTGTATAAAGCATTGCCAAAAGTTCTGGCCACATCCAGAAGGCCAGATGAAACACAAAAGAAAACTGAGCCAAAATGTTGATGGGCAGAAATGGGCTGTTCTGATTTTTACTTTTACTCCTGGTTTGCTCAAACTGACCTTCTGTTGCCTGGACATGTCTTTGGACCACATGTGGAGTACTCCAGAGAACGTCTTACACACTGTCAGCATTTGCTCAACTTTTCACAATCTTGTTAAATAACTGTATCTCACTTGCTCACCAGAGCAGCTGAAGGAAGGGGTAGGAAGAGGAAATGGATTTGGAATAGGCTTTTCCATTGACTTAACACAAAAGTTGTGATCGAGGACAGTCAAAAACCCATAACTTTCTTAAAAATTAAGAGAACTGAAATAAATTTCTCAGTTATTATAGATTGAAGCATTCTGAAACAAATATGAAACAATCTTACTTGACCTGAAATTAAAGCATAAAATTAGTTAGTTACCTAATTGTAGCTAATTACAAAATTCAATTACTAGATCGAAACATCTATCCATTTCTTAAAACAAGATTAACATTTTTAAATAGCCCAGGTGTCCAAATAACATTCACAATATAACATGATTTTAAAATCTCATTGTCGTGAATTTATAGGCCAAATGGAAGGAATGTTTAATTCCTGTAAATTAATGGCCATTTTAATCATCTTGCAAGTGAGATTTTGTGGAACGCGATTGATTGGAATGTTGCGGTTGCGGTGAATTTAAACCCCATATATGCAGGAAAAACCACTGCCGGTTCGTATGAGGCCTAAATCACCTTTTTGCAACGTAAAATTTGGATTAAGGTATTCCTAAGAAGCACGTTTATATATAAAATAGTAAGATTAAACGAGAACTTACCAGTTTGAAGTGTGATCTTTATTTTATGAGGAGTTACGATGAGGGATTACGTGAAGACCCCGCCAGCACGCGTGCGCGACATTCTTCAAAGCAGCGGTGTGGAAACACAGTAATAGTAATTGAAATAAACATAGTAAGATAAGAAGAACTAATATACGGAAGTGGCGGCGCTGGTGAACGGCTCCCGTCGGAGTGGCCCAGCCCGAGGTGGAACGGCACTCGCGTGAGGGCGATCCGGCTTGGGGCTGGAACGGTGCTCCTGTGGCTGGGACGGCGTTCTTGCGGCGGTAATCTGAGTCCTGGGTTCAGCCGCGGGCCAGCGGCCGCGTCCGCTGGACTGGAGGGCGGCAGCTTCGACCAACCCGAGCCGCGGTGTTTGAGCCGGCCCGTTTGCGGGGTTCGGTGAGCCGCGGGACTGTTTATACCATCGCCTGGTGGGGAATCGCCTCAGCGCAGAGGGAGAAGAGGAGGGAAGAGACAGTAACCCTAAGATTTTTGCCTCCACCACAGTGAGGAAGTGCTTGGAGGATACACTGTGGTGGATGTTAATTTGTGTTTATTGTTGTTTATTATTGTATGATTGTATATATGACTGCAGGCAAGAAATGTTGTTTCTCGCCAGGGACATTGCTGGTGCCCCTAGCAATGTTAGTACAACACTGACGTCCCAGATCTGGAGGGTTAGTTAAAAATAATCCTCATAAGTTTGGCAACTAGAGGGTGAGATCCCATGGAGAGTTGTTGTGGCGCCTGCCACCAGCAAGCTGACAGGGTACTCCTGCACTATTATAGTGCTGCAGCTCAGTCCTTCATCTACATGAAGGCTGGACAGGAATTCCCAGGACGTTGGTGGTTGTAGCTGTATTATACGCTACACCAGTCCTTGTTGATTCTTGATAGGCCGCCGTGATCATGCTCATAGAAACATAGAAATTAGGTGCAGGAGTAGGCCATTCGGCCCTTCGAGCCTGCACCGCCATTTAATATGATCATGGCTGATCATCCAACTCAGTATCCCGTACCTGCCTTTTCTCCATACCCTCTGATCCCCTTGGCCACAAGGGCCACATCTAACTCCCTCTTAAATATAGCCAATGAACTGGCCTCAACTACCCTCTGTGGCAGAGAGTTCCAGAGATTCACCACTCTCTGTGTGAAAAAAGTTCTCCTCATCTCGGTTTTTAAAGGATTTCCCCCTTATCCTTAAGCTGTGACCCCTTGTCCTGGACTTCCCCAACATCGGAAACAATCTTCCTGCATCTAGCCTGTCCAACCCCTTAAGAATTTTGTAAGTTTCTATAAGATCCCCTCTCAATCTCCTAAACTCTAGAGAGTATAAACCAAGTCTATCCAGTCTTTCTTCATAAGACAGTCCTGACATCCCAGGAATCAGTCTGGTGAACCTTCTCTGCACTCCCTCTATGGCAATAATGTCCTTCCTCAGATTTGGAGACCAAAACTGCACGCAATACTCCAGGTGTGGTCTCACCAAGACCCTATACAACTGCAGTAGAACCTCCCTGCTCCTATACTCAAATCCTCTTGCTATGAAGGCCAACATGCCATTCGCTTTCTTTACTGCCTGCTGCACCTGCATGCCTACCTTCAATGACTGGTGTACCATGACACCCAGGTCTCGCTGCATCTCCCCGTTTCCCAATCGGCCACCGTTTAGATAATAATCTGCTTTCCCGTTTTTGCCACCAAAATGGATAACCTCACATTTATCCACATTAAACTGCATCTGCCAAACATTTGCCCACTCACCCAGCCTATCCAAGTCACCTTGCAGTCTCCTAGCATCCTCCTCACACCTAACACTGCCCCCCAGCTTAGTGTCATCCGCAAACTTGGAGATATTGCCTTCAATTCCCTCATCCAGATCATTAATATATATTGTAAATAGCTGGGGTCCCAGTACTGAGCCTTGCGGTACCCCACTAGTCACTGCCTGCCATTGTGAAAAGGACCCGTTTACTCCTACTCTTTGCTTCCTGTTTGCCAGCCAGTTCTCTATCCACATCAATACTGAACCCCCAATGCCATGTGCTTTAAGTTTGTATACTAATCTCTTATGTGGGACCTTGTCGAAAGCCTTCTGGAAATCCAGATACACCACATCCACTGGTTCTCCCCTATCCACGCTACTAGTTACATCCTCGAAAAATTCTATAAGATTCGTCAGACATGATTTACCTTTCGTAAATCCATGCTGACTTTGTCCAATGATTTCACCACTTTCTAAATGTGCTGCTATCCCATCTTTAATAACTGACTCTAGCAGTTTCCCCACTACCGATGTTAGGCTAACTGGTCTGTAATTCCCCGTTTTCTCTCTCCCTCCCTTCTTAAAAAGTGGGGTTACGTTTGCTACCCGCCAATCCTCTGGAACTACTCCAGAATCTAAGGAGTTTTGAAAGATTATTACTAATGCATCCACTAATTCTGGAGCTACTTCCTTAAGTACTCTGGGATGCAGCCTATCTGGCCCTGGGGATTTATCGGCCTTTAATCCATTCAATTTACCCAACACCACTTCCCGACTAACCTGGATTTCACTCAATTCCTCCACCTCCTTTGACCCGCGGGCCCCTGCTATTTCCGGCAGATCATTTATGTCTTCCTTAGTGAAGACGGAACCAAAGTAGTTATTCAATTGGTCCGCCATATCCTGGTTCCCCATGATCAACTCACCTGTTTCTGACTGCAAGGGACCTACATTTGTTTTAACTAATCTCTTTCTTTTCACATATCTATAAAAACTTTTGCAGTCAGATTTTATGTTCACTGCCAGTTTTCTTTCATAATCCATTTTTCCTTTTCTAATTAAGCCCTTCGTCCTCCTCTGCTGGTCTCTGAATTTCTCCCAGTCCTCCGGTATGCTGCTTTTTCTGGCTAGTTTGTACGCATCATCCTTTGCTTTGATACTATCCCTGATTTCCCTTGTTATCCATGGATGCACTACCTTCCCTGATTTATTCTTTTGCCAAACTGGGATGAACAATTTTTGTAGTTCATCCATGCAGTCTTTAAAGGCCTTCCATTGCATATCCACCGTCAACCCTTTTAGAATTAATTGCCAGTCAATCTTGGCCAATTCACGTCTCATACCCTCAAAGTTACCTTTCTTTAAGTTCAAAACCATTGTTTCTGAATTAACAATGTCACTCTCCATCCTAATGAAGAACTCAACCATATTATGGTCACTCTTGCCCAAGGGGCCACGCACAACAAGACTACTAACTAACCCTTCCTCATTACTCAATACCCAGTCTAAAATAGCCAGCTCTCTCGTTGGTTCCTCTACATGTTGGTTTAGATAACTATCCCGTATACATTCCAAGAAATCCTCTTCCTCAGCACCCCTGCCAGTTTGATTCACCCAATCTATATGTAGATTGAAGTCACCCATTATAACTGCTTTGCCTTTGTCGCAAGCATTTCTAATTTCCTGTTTGATGCCATCCCCAACTTCACTACTACTGTTAGGTGGCCTGTACACAACACCCACCAGCGTTTTCTGCCCCTTATTGTTTCGCAGCTCTACCCATACCGATTCCACATCCTCCAAACTAATGTCCTTCCTTTCCATTGCGTTAATCTCCTCTCTAACCAGCAACACTACCCCACCTCCTTTTTCTTTCTCTCTATCCCTCCTGAATATTGAATATCCCGGGATGTTCAGCTCCCAGCCTTGGTCACCCTGGAGCCATGTCTCCGTGATCCCAACTATATCATAATCATTAATGGCTATCTGCACGTTCAACTCATCCACCTTATTACGAATACTCCTTGCATTGAGACACAAAGCCTTCAGGCTTGTTTTTACAACGCTCTTACCCCTTATACAATTATGTTGAAAAGTGGCCCTTTTTGATTTTTGCCCTGGTTTTGTCTGCCTGCCACTTTTACTTTTCACCTTGCTACCTATTGCTTCTACCTTCATTTTACACCCCCCCTGCCCCTCTGCTCTTGTACCCATCCCCCTGCCACATTAGTTTAAATCCTCCCCGACAGCAGTAGCAAACACCCCCCCAAGGACATTGGTTCCATTCCATTCCAGGTGCAGACCGTCCTGTTTGTACTGGTCCCACCTCCCCCAGAACTGGTTCCAATGCCCTAAAAATTTGAATCCCTCCCCCTTGCACCATTTTTCAAGCCACGTATTCATCTGCAATATCCTCCTATTTCTGCTCTGACTGGCCCGTGGTACTGGTAGTAATCCAGAGATTATTACCTTTGAGGTCCTACTTTTAAGCTTATCTCCTAGCTCCCTAAATTCATCCTTTAGGACCTCATCCCTTTTTTTTTACCTATATCGTTGGTGCCAATATGCACCACGACAACTGGCTGTTCACCCACCCCCTCCAGAATGTTCTGCAGCCGTTCAGTGACATCCCTGACCCTTGCACCAGGGAGGCAACATACCATCCTGGAGTCACTTTTGCGGCCGCAGAAACGCCTATCTATTCCCCTGACAATTGAATCCCCTATTACTATTGCCCTTCCACTCTTTTTCCCCCCCTCATGTGCTGCAGAGCCACCCATGGTGCCATGAACTTGGCTGCTGCTGCATTCCCCTGATGAGCAATCTCCCTCAACAGTTTCCAAAATGGTATACCTGTTTAGGAGGGAGATGACTGCAGGGGACTCCTGCACTACCTGCCTACTGCTTTGCTGACTATTGGCCACCCGTTCCCCTTCCGTCCTCTTACCTTTTACCTGCGGTGTGACCAACTCACTGTACGTGCTGTCCACGACTTTCTCAGCGTCGTGGATGCTCCAGTATGAATCCAACCGCAGCTCCAATCGTTCAATGCGGTCTGCCAGGAGCTGCAGCTGTACACACTTCCTGCAAACATAGTCACCAGGGACACTGACCATATCCCTGATCTCCCACATGTTGCAGGCTGAGCAAACCACGGGGCCAATCTCCACCGACATATCCTACTCCCAATTTAACTATATTAAATATTGAAAAACACAAAACTTTATCTGTTAAACTTTACTAATAAATACTGTACCCTTAACTCCCAGAATCCTTACCTCCCAGAATCCTTACCTCCCAGAATCAAAGATCTTATAGCGGAGCAAGATAGGCTACTCCTGCTAAATGCAATGGACTGACGTGTAGTACGCTATGGAGGGGGATCATGGGCATTTTCCACGCCCATTTTAGCAACCTGAGCCTACCTAACCCGACCCGACTCGCACTGTAATCAATGTTGCGGGGCAACAGTTTGTGTGGGTCAGATTCATAAATCTGTCAGTTCAAACTTCTTGTCAAGAATAAAATTTGATTCTGGTAATTGTCTTTTTTAATGTTTTTTAAATCATTTCTTTTTAAATGGCTCACAAGCAGTGTTTGAGTTGATTTTGTAGTAACCGGAACCGACCCGGCTCGCAGGGTGATTGACAGGGGGGGACTTTTTGTGCGTGATTATAGGGTTAGATTCATAATTCAATTAGTTCATAATTCTGTTGATTCTTGTTAAGGAATAAAATGTTTATAAACACACATACATGAAAATTATATAAATGTATATAACACACACAATTATATTTCTTCTAAACCAATAATGAACTTTATTTCAGACTAGACAAGGGACATTAAATAAGAAACATTGTAAATAAGAAACATTGTCTTGGGGCACTCTCTCTCCTCGCTGCCCCGGGCCCCGCACTCTCTCTCCCCGCTGCCCCGCACTCTCTCTCCCCGCACTCCCTCTCCCCGGCCCCGCACTCTCTCTCTCCCTCCCGCTGCTGCCCCGGGCCCCGCACTCTCTCTCCCCGCTGCCCCGGGCCCCGCACTCTCTCTCCCCGCTGCCCCCGGGCCCCGCACTCTCTCTCCCCCCGCTGCCCCGGGCCTTGCACTCCTTCTCCCCGCTGCCCCGGGCCCCGCACTCTCTCTCTCCCGCTGCCCCGCACCTTGC
The DNA here is from genome assembly GCF_028641065.1 of Leucoraja erinaceus. Taxonomy (NCBI): domain Eukaryota; kingdom Metazoa; phylum Chordata; class Chondrichthyes; order Rajiformes; family Rajidae; genus Leucoraja; species Leucoraja erinaceus. The sequence goes on along the minus strand of NC_073401.1, from coordinate 2,757,078 downwards.
ACTCCTTCTCCACGCTGCCCCAGGCCTTGCACTCTCTCTCCCTGCTGCCCCGGGCTCCGCCTTGCACTCCTTCTCCCCGCTGCCCCAGGCCCCGCACTCTCTCTCCCCGCTGCCCCGGGCCCCGCACTCTCTCTCCCAGCTGCCCCGGGCCCCGCACTCCTTCTCCCCGCTGCCGCGGGCCCCGCACTCCTTCTCCCCGCTGCCCCGGGCCCCGCACTCTCTCTCCTCGCTGCCCCGGGCCCCGCACTCTCTCTCCTCGCTGCCCCGGGCCCCGCACTCTCTCTCCCCGCGGCCCCGGGCCCCGCACTCCTTCTCCCCGCTGCCCCGGGCCCCGCACTCTCTCTCCCCGCTGCCCCGGACACCGCACTCTCTCTCTCCCCGCCGCCCCCGGACCCCGCACTCTCTCTCTCCCCGCTGCCCCGGGCCTTGCACTCTCTCTCCTCGCTGCCCCGCACTGTCTCTCCAGCTGCCCCGGGCCCCCCACTCCTTCTCCCCACTGCCCCGGGCCCCGCACTCTCTCTCCCCGCTGCCCCGGGCCCCGCACTCCCTCTCCCCGCTGCCCCGGGCCCCCCACTCCTTCTCCCCCGCTGCCCCGGGCCCCGCACTCTCTCTCGCCGCTGCCCCGGATCCAATCTTTGGCCGGAAGCAAGAAGGCGGGAGCAAGATGGCGGAGCAAGATGGCGGAACAAGATGGCGGAGTCAGCTTGCTAAAATGTGTCCTGTAATCACCCATGAAACCGCCCATGAGCGTACCTCACGTTTGCGTGAGAGTAACCTATCTTGCTTCGCTCTAAGATCTTTGCCCAGAATCCTTACCTCCCAGAATCCTTATCTCCCAGAATCCTTATCTCCCAGAATCCTTAGCCTAAAGGCAAAAATGTAAAAATGTAAACCAATCAGAGGCTTCCCCCAGACTCCTTCTCTGGAACGTTGGCGATTTGGTCGCAGGTTACAGTGCAGGTACTCCTCCCCTCTCACGAACGGCTCCCTGGGCCTCTGTGGAAACAAGCCCCGCGGTGTATTTTATACTTACAGCGCAGGTACTATACAGCGCAGGTACTCATGGTCCTGTCCGCCAGCCCGGATCTAGCATGGTGGACTATGGTTCAGAGACTATGTCCGAGATCGCAGGGATCCATGGCTGTGTAGGTCAATCGGGTACTTTCAAGACACCTGATGCTGAGATCATATGTGTTTTTGCTTAGGATCCGACTGATGAGGCAGGAGGGAAAACATTGTAAACAATTATTCCCCATTCAGTGAGTAATGTCCATTGCTGCTGCCCCAAGTGTGGTCCACATGTGGCATATGTAGGTAACTGGTGATTGGGTCTAGATTAAAATGGATCGATATCTGGTGTCCCTCTTTTGGTAATATCAGCAACTTATTTGTGGTCCAACAGCCATTCGGTGCTGTCATTGAATTTTCATGACCTGGTGTGTGCCACTGTATTGAGCTTACTTGGTAGGTAAGTTTGCTGATAGCCAAATATTTATGTTAACACACCATAGCCAAATATATTGGCCAGATTGACACATGATATCAATCTTTTCTCCCATACGATTAATATATGTCACCACTGTGATATTATCAATTTGTAGGTGGACATGCAGATGGTGCATTGTGAGCAGTAGGCTTTTAGCCCATGAAACGCACCCAACATCTCTAAATACCCAGTGATTTTAGTAATGATCATTACTAATAATGATGGGCTGGAACTATGCCAAGTATTCCCTTTCATCATTATAACTCTGAATTGCATTGGCTGGTAACTGCATAGGTCGATCAAAGTGACCTGCAAGGCGTTTTTGCTCCTGCACTTTTGCCCTTTTTGAGCTTTAATGATGCAAGGCCAAAACTGAGTAGCTGGAAATGCTGTTCCTAGTTTTCCAATTTTACCCTTGCCCCGTTGTGGATGCCGTCAACTTAGATTTATCTGGATGGTGATGACCCCAGTTTCACCCAATGTTTGGTAGCTAAAACTGCTGATTTAGCTAGATCCGGGGTTTTTTCCCCCACAATTGATATATCATCAAGATATGCCATGACAATATGTTTGTGTTTCTAATATTGCCAAGGCCCATTTTAATATCTTGGCTTAATAGTCTTGGGGCTGAAGTTAGCCCATTAGGCAACGCTATACTCTGCCATAGTTGCCCCATGCAGTTAAATTTTAGGTATAATCCTTCCATGATCCCTCCATGTCTCCCAAAACAAGTGTAATATTCCCACTGTTAGTACAGGTCATACACCTTTGTGTTCTGGAAGGAAACAGATCCACCTACCTCCCTGGTTGCCGGTGGTACACCCCTTTCTTCAATTTCTGCCTCTTCTGTGGAAGAGGTGCCGGAGTGCGGGGTTGGCACATTTTCCATGAGAGTCGCTCTGGGCCTAAAAAAGGGCCTTTGTGGTGCTGCGCGGCCCTCGTGCTTTCACCAGTTTCCTGGTGTTGATACCTGCTGGTGGATGCATAGGGGTGCTGTCGTTGCTGATGAAGCTGTTATGAGCCCGATGGCTTTAAACTCTTCGTCGAGCTTTTTTACTTGTTTAAACAAGTTTTCCACCCTGGTTGTGCTGCAGCTGTTTCGCACAAGCTTGCAAATTTGGGATTTAGTGCAGGTTTACTGTGCTCCTGCAAGCAATTGATTTCATAGTGGGTTTTGTGGAGCAATGTCAATCCTGCTGTCATCTCTGTACCATCGTCTGGGCGAACAACCAATGATATGCCCGCTGTCAGAAGTTTTGAAATCTTCTGTAGTTCGACCTCCTGGGTTTTTGTGCCAGTCCCACTGTACCCCCAGATCGCATTGTTTGCTGCAGGCATTTTTAACGAAGTAAAGTTCACAGGAGGCCTATACTTCTCAGTAATTTTGTTGCCTGTTCCTGCAGAGGATGGAAGTACAGGTAGTCGATGCTGGCCGCCAGCCTGGTCTGTAATGGTACTTTTCGTTGATCCGTAATTTTGTTGATCACTCCCAGTAGCTCCTTAGGATTCTGCACCCCCTGCACACTGCCGTTTTCTTCAGCCACGTCCCCTTCTTCAGGACCAGCCCAGCCCTGGTCCACAACGCTCTCCTCTGTCAAGGGAGATGCATTGTTTTACAGCCCTCGATATGGTGCTGTTGTGGGAGTGCGAAGACTCCCATAGTGAGCTTGCTCCATCTCCTGGAGCAAGTCACGGGCGGACCTCTGCTGCACTCGGGCAGCGCGCCCCTTCGGCCGGACTCAGATGAATATGATCGGCCGGGCCGAATCCTCCACCACCGCCCGTCGTGTTGCACTGCATGAGACGCTATGTCGCGCACGCGTGCTGGTGGGGTCTTCACGTAGTCACTCACGTGACTCCGAAGTAAAATAAACGGCTTGCCTTTAGCTGTCCCGTACGTGAAATCCATCCCGTTATCAGCATTGACGGCTTTAGAAGCGGATTTTTATTTTACCCCAGCGCTGAAATTGTCCCGCAATTTAAAAATAAATAAATAAATAAATTCACAGAACGGCAGTCGGAACAAGTCTTCAGCATTAGGTAGCAGCCCGAGAAAATATATCTCGGACAGGCAGGAGAAAAACCCCATTTTTACCCCCCCCCCCCCCTCCTCAAAGGCGCCAAAGTCGCGCACACAGCCAGTGGCAGAACTGCAGCGCCGCTGAAGGTAAGTTTTGTAACATACCTACCAATAGGTTAATTGGCTGGGTATAAGTAAATTGTTCCTAGTGTGTGTAGGATAGTGTTAATGTGCAGGGATCGCGGGTCGGTGCAGACTTGGTGGGCCGAAGAGTCTGTTTCCGTGTTGTATCTAAACTAAACCTGACTCCTGCAAGCAGAATTCCAGGCAGAAACTGCTGACACTTGAGTGGTGAAAGGACTCATTGGCATTTGAACTTGTAAAAAATTAGACAGTTAACATTGCCAAATAGCAGCGACTTTTTACAGCTGCACTTATTCCCTAGAAAATACATTAATATTGCCCCATTCTGCAAAAGCAACATCCTCGGAATGAGCAATTGACCTGGGTCATACAGTTAACAATTGAGGCTACTTACAATGCAACAAGAAACTGAACTCTCGACCTCACAAAGAGATTCCACTGTCTATAAGTCGTGTTCAGAGAGGGTTTTGCACAGGTCCAAAAATACCGTTGAAGGTCTCTCCTTTATCTCTATGAATGCAGCTGGAAATGCAATGCGAAGGCTTCCACTGATCCTACAGAAGGCAGTTTGCAACATTGCCGGTCCTATCACTCAGCCTGAGCTTTCATTGGAACCCAGCTCTGAAAACAATGCCTGCATCATACAGGGTGTATAAAATGTAAGGAAGCAACTCTTGGGAAAGATTCCTCAGATGGAAGGATAAGGATTGTCCTCATTCCATTGAAAATGGGTGGCACGGTGGCGTAGCGGTAGTGTTGCTACCTTACAGTGCCAGAGACCCAGGGTTCGATCCTGACTGTGGGTGCTGCTGTACAGAGCAATATCCCAGCACTTTCATAACATCAGATCTGTCATTGTCTGCAAAGAGTTTAAATGGACTCATTTATTTATTACATAATGAATACATTGATTTATTTTTTTGTCTGTACAGAGTTTGTACGTTCTCCCCGTGACCTGAGTGGGTTTTCTCCGAGATATTTGGTTTCCTCCCACATTCCAAAGACATACAGGTTTTGTGGTTAATTGACTTGCTATAAATGTAAAATTGTGTGTGTGTGTAGGGTAGTGTTAATGTGCGGGGATAGCTGGTCGGTGAGGAATCAGTGGGCCGAAGGGCCTGTTTCCGTGATGTCTCTTTAAACTAAAACAAAAGTTCAACCTGCAACAAATAGGGAGGAAGGAACTGCTATGTAAAGGTTAATCATAGTCATAGAGTGATACAGTGTGGAAACGGGCTATTCAGCCCAACTTGCCCACACGGCCAATACATTAGTCCTATCTGCCTGCGTTTGGTCCATATCACCCAAACCTGTCCTATCCATGTACCTGTCTAACTGTTGGGATAGTCCCAGCTTCAACTACCTCCTCCGGCAGCTTGTTCCATACACCCACCACCCTTTGTGTGAAAAACTTACCCTTCAGATTCCTCTTAAATCTTTTCCCCTTCACCTTAAACCTATGGCCTCTGGTCCTCGATTCACCAAGAGACTCTGTGCATCACCCAATCTGTTCCTCTCACGATTTTATACACCTCTATAAGATCACCCCTCATCCTCTTGCGCTCCAAGGAATAGAGTCCCAGCCTACGCAACCTCTCCCTATAGCTCAGACCCTCTACTCCTGGCAACATCCTCGTAAATCTTTCTGTACCCTTTCCAGCCTTTTCTACAACTAATATAACACATTTTATTAAATCAGGTTAAACGGGATGCAAATAGCTAACGTGGGGTTGACTGAGGCTCCTATCTAATTTAGCCAGGGCTACATAAAGCTCTCTAAGGTTTATGCTCTGTATCCTTCCTGCAATCTGCTTAGTAATAGGATCTCGCAGTGCCGTGCCTACAGTTGGACTGAAATGTAAATGTGTAGTTGTCACTCTCCGGCATGCTGCACACCACCAGCCACAGGATGGTCTTCTCTGCAAACATTAATACATTCCACAGATGCTTCACGCCTAAAAAAATACAAAGGAGATAGGGTCATCAAAATGAGATGATTTTCGATACAAATCCAATCTCCCCCCCTCCCCCCCCCCTCCAGTATTCTACAAAATTACACTATTAACCATATAACATATAACCATATAACAATAACAGCACAGAAACAGACCATCTCGGCCCTACAAGTCCGTGCCGAACAAATTTTTTTCCCCTTTAGTCCCACCTGCCTGCACTCATACCATAACCCTCCATTCCCTTCTCATCCATATGCCTATCCAATTTATTTTTAAATGATACCAATGAACCTGCCTCCACCACTTCCACTGGGAGCTCATTCCACACCGCTACCACTCTCTGCGTAAAGAAGTTCCCCCTCATATTACCCCTAAACTTCTGTCCCTTAATTCTGAAGTCATGTCCTCCTGTTTGAATCTTCCCTATTCTCAAAGGGAAAAACTTGTCCACATCAACTCTGTTATCAGTTAATTTTCCATATTTTACTCTTTAGTTCATTATTCCATTTATGCAAGACATCACATTGTTAAACTGTTAAACATTGATTCACCTAATGTAGTCTCAGTCATTCAATACCATGTCAAACCTTTAATATTGTGTCAACTGGAAATTCTGATGCATACTTCTACAAATCACAATAAACAAGCTTTAACACATTCTATCTCTGGCATTGACAAGGCAGCATAATACGAGCAAATTATGCTGCACTCTCTTTTGTATTCAATAATGGCCTTAGCTAGAAATGTTGCTAAAGTGGACACCATATTTCCATTGAGAATGCACCATGTCACTCCAGATAACACTCGGCAAAGCTGTACTTGCATCATTGATCACAGCTTGGTCAGTGTCCAAACGGTCTATCATTAGGTAGCTTGAATGGAATAGCAGTCACTAATTGTACGGCAGGTTTAATTGGACTGCATTTCAGTAAAGGCACATTGTTCTGGCAAGCCACCTGCTAGGAAATGCTTCCTGAGCTCATCTGGGCCAAGGGGGAGGAGCCAAAATCTAATACTGCATATGATCGCTTCATTTCAACCTGGCAGTGCGTCACCATTATCACACAATAGGGAATACATGAGATTAAATTGCTGGAGGCAATATACAGAGTAATGTTGGTGGGTCACAGAATTATAGACCACATGAGGAAAACAACTGAGCTTAAGGCAGTGTGTTGTTTTGAAAGAGCTATTCCATGAACCACTAATTTACTTTTTCTGAATAGGCTCGCATGTTACCTGGCCATGTACTTGGAGAACATGCCAATGTAACCTGCAGCCTGTTCATTATGGATAACCGAGGTCTGAAGATGGGTCTCGACCCGAAACGTTACCCATTCCTTCTATCCAGAGATGCGGCTGGCCAAGCTGGCCATCCACGAGTCAAGGCGCCAGGTGATGGAGGGCTCTACCCGAGCCGGCTGCCTGCCCCTTGTCCGGGTTTACGTCTGTGCCCGGGTGGGGTTAGAAAGGGAATAAACCCTGTCCACGGGCACCCAGGGGGAGTTCCGGGACCGCTGGGCTCCGCAGGGTGTTGAATGTATCATCAATAAGGATTGTATCATAGTTATCTAGTAGTTTATTATGGATATATAGAATAGAATAGTTTCTTTATTGTCATTGTAACATGAACCATGTACAACGAAATTTAAAATGTCAGCCAGTCAGTGCAGCATTCAAACATTTCTAAAAGCTAACGATACATACATGGTAAAATATTAAAAGATAAACAACTAAATAAATATCACGAACAAAGCACGCATGCACACCCAACCCTCCATCCTTCTGTCGATTTCACAGTTACCACAGTCCCTTAGTCTGTATTGCCCCTGCGTTCCTTGGCGGCTACATTTAGTGCTTTTATAGCAGTGGGACAAAAACTCATGTTTCCTCTATTTGTCTGAGTCCTTGTAGATCTGTAAACATACATTGACGGCAGAGTTCAAACAGCAGTGAGTGTCCGGGGAGGGAAATGATTTTATGGAATACTCTGGGATTTTTTGATGCAGCGGGAACTTGTAAGTCCTCCAGGGGGAGAGCACTGTCAGGGGGGAGCCAACACAGTCTGGGCGTTGTCAGGTGGCCCTCTGGAGTCAACTTTCCTCTGAGCCGCTGTGCAGCTGGTGTACCACACGCATACACAGTATGTTAGTATGCTCTCAATGGAGCACCGATAAAAGGACAGCATCAGTCTCTGAGTGATGTTATTCTTCCTGAGCACCCTCAGGAAGTGCAGTCTCTGCTGGACCTTTTTCAGCAGCGCAGTGGTGTTCACGCTCCACATCAGGTCCTCCCTCAATATGGATTCCCAGGGAGCGGAAATATGTTTGTTTGTATTATGGTGGTAGGGTCTGGTTTATTTTATTGTTGTGTAAATATTATTTTTTAAGAATTTAATACATTTTTTGATTAAAACAAACAAAAAAAAAAATCCTGAGATGCTGTTTGTCTTGGTGAGTTGGTCCATTATTTCATTTCTATCTTCAGTGTAAGCCAGCATCTACAGTTCCTTCCTACACAGCAAATCATAGTGCAAGACAAAGGTACTCATGTCTCCTGAATTGCTGAGACAATTACTGTAAACATACATTGCATAGAGTAACAACGCAGTGATTTCTATGAGTAGTGATTTAATGGAGGAAATTATAAGATGCACAAGTTTAAATACATTTTTCAGGGGGAGAGCACTGTCAGGGGATACAACAGTCAGATAAGCCGCACTCCAGTGCATGGTACAATCAAAGGGACATGGATGCATGGTAAATTACATTTCACTGCACCTTATGGTGCATGTGACAAATACATTTGAACTTGAGCTTGAACATTATGATTAGTGGGACAACACTGTATAAGGGGGATAGCACCATCAGTTGGTGAGCACCATCAGAGGAACAGCCAGCTCACAAACGCTGCATGGTTGCTGAGATGTGCTAGAACACCACTGTGGATGGCACGGTGGTGCAGCGGTAGAGTTGCTGCCTTACACTGCTGGAGACCCCAGTTCGATCCTAACTATGGGTGCTATCTGTACGGATATTGTATGTTCTCCCCGTGACCATGCGGGTTTTCTCCGAGATCTTCGGTTTCCTCCCACACTCCAAAGGCGTACAGGTTTGTAGATACCTGATACTTACAAACCTTGGTACTTACCTTGGTATGAGTCTAATTTGGCCCTTGTGCATTTTGGTTCAGGTCATATCTACAAGATAGGAACTATTTTGTTTCCATTGGTGACTTTGTATCAGAACCAACCAACGTGACGTGTGGAGTCCCGCAAGGTTCGATCTTAGGGCCCTCTTTATTCAACATCTACATGCTCCCACTAGGGCAAATCGTGCGAAATAATGATATTGACCACCACTGCTATGCCGATGACACTCAAATCTATGTAGCGCTGTCACCAAATGACTATCGCCCCATAGATTTGCTTTGCCAGTGCATTGAGCAAGTCAAAGACTGGATGTGCCAAAATTTCCTCCAACTAAATAAGGACAAAACGGAGATAATTGTTTTTGGTGCTCAAAAAGAAAGGCTTAGAGTAACCCAACACCTTCACTCTCTGTCCCTGAAAACTTCAAACAAAGCCAGAAATCTCGGGGTTATTATGGATTCAGATTTACATTTCGACAGTCACATCAAATCAGTACCAAAATCGGCCAACTGTCACCTCAAAAACGTAGCAAGATTAAGAGGACTCGTGTCAGCAACAAAACTAAACTGGGGAATGGCAGGCAAGTTGTCTCAGTGCAGTGAGAGTACCATGAACATGTAGCGAAGCAATCTCCACGGAACTGCAGATGCACACAAAGGGTGGTGGGTATATGGAAAAAGCTGCCACAGGAGGTAATTGAGGCAGGGACTATCCCAACGTGTAAGAAATAGTTAGACAGGTACATGGATAGAACAGGTTTGGAGGGATATGGACCTACTAGTGTAGCTGGGACATGTTGGCCGGTGTGGGCAAGTTGGGCTGAAGGGCCTGTTTATACACTGTATCATTTTATGCTGGTTTACAAAAAAGGGCACAAAATGCTGGAGTAACTCAGCAAGCCAGTCAGCATCCCTGGAGAACATGGACAGGTGACCTCTCCGTTCAGGATCCTTCCCCAGACTCTCTTGGTCGTGCGTTATTGGTTTTGTAAAGGAGTTAAGTCTGACACACTGTAACTTTACTGAGTATTTAATAAAGGCACATGTGTGCACGTCCCAGTACTGACTGCATCTAGTCTTCAGGCATACTGGAACCAAGGGAGGAGCAAGGGGAAGGTATCACAGTTATACTGAGATAACTAAGGCATGGTTAGTGGTATTGAGGTAGCTACATTATAGGTTGCATGCATAAACCATCTACAGGTTTATTACCGTCAAGTTTACCAAGATGTAGTGTAACCCTTACTTGCATACTCTCTGGCCAAATCATACTGCACATGAATACAATCAAGCTAGACACAATATACTTGTCTGCGAGAGAAAAAGGTATGCAAAGAGAAAAATATCAGAGTGCAGATTATAATGTCAGAGCTTTCATTCCAGTGAAAGTATAGATTAAAAATAATCTTCAGTAAAGTGGGTTGGGAGATTAGGATTGCACTCTAATTTATTGGAGGAAGAAGCTGTTGCTGTATATAACTGCGCCAATGATAATGCTCTGTAAGAACCTCATTACCTGGACATATGAAGCGATAGAACCTTTTTTACCCCAGCAGGGAAATTAATTTTCCCAACAGTCATAAAAAGTGTGGGCAGTGGGCAGGCGCTATAGACCTGCATTGGAAGGTAGTTGATCCCACCCCCACGAGTCTCGGGCAGATGGGGCTCGTCAGCCTGGGAAGGCAGTCCATCTAGGAGAGGGAAAACTCTGATTTAAAACCTCCACTGCCTTGTGGCCATATCCAGTCATGGAAAAGGCTCCTGGAGTAAAACTCAGGAAAATCCGGAGTTGGAGCCCCTAAGGCAGTTTGTCGTTGTCTACAACCTCGCTCTGGCAGCTCCTGTGATGGCGCTGGTGCCAAACTGTAGACCACTGGAAATTGGAGGAGTAGCACCTCGTATTTCGCTTGGGCAGATTGCACCCCAGCGATATGAACATTGACCTCTAATTTCAGGTAGTCCCTACTTTCTCCTCCCCTTCTCAGCTTTCCCTCAGCCCACTGGCTCCACCTCTTCCTTTCTTCTTCCCCCCCCCCCCCCCCCCCCACCCTCACAACAGTCTGAGGAAGGGTCTCGACCCAAAACGTTGCCAATTTCATTCACTCCATAGATGCTGCCTCACCCGTTGAGTTTCTCCAGCATTTTAGTTTACCTTCGATAGTCCAGCATCTGCAGTTCCTTCTTAAACTATTCATCTCAATGTCTAGTGTGATAATGAGCCTCACACTCTGATCATTCTTTGCGTAGAGAGCTTTCTGTTGAATTCGGTATTGCAAATATCCTGGAATCTTATATTAATGACACCTTTGGAAACATTTCTATGTTCACCAGAGCACAACGCAGATAGGTTTCAAATTGAATTAAATGTTCCAATATAATATTAGTTAAATTTGCAGATTTAATGCAAATAAATCTCACTTTTGCCTTCACAGCTTTATATACTACTGAATATGCATATTGTAAAATCATGCTTGCCTTACGGTTTTTCCACCACATGTCCAAATTGATTTTAATCCAGTGAGATTGAAGTGTAGTCATGATTCATCTCCACTATGGCTGTTGCTTTGATGCCATGCACTGACACTAACGAAGCATGAAGTTATCAACCTGTCAGTGCATCAGATATTGACAAGCACATGAAAGTCATTTGAAGTAGTTGGTGACTTTAGGTTCACTTGTTGCCTTAGAGGTGTTCCGTGTGAATGTGACAATTGGATGCAGGAATTATTTTCCAAGGAGAGAATTTCTTATCTTAATAACACCTTTGGAAACATTTCTATATTCACCAAAGCACAACGGCCAAGATCAATTTTCAACCTTGGCTCCCCGACCACCAGCCAAGGTAATGTGTAAATGGCTACATTTCTGGCAGTGGGTTCGAAATATTACATGCGCCACATGACGCCTTAGATACTTGCCTGTCTACTGACAGATCTTAGCACCTGTATATAGGCATGGAATAGCCATAATGCTAATGCGACATGGTGGCGCAGTGGTAGAGTTACTGCCTTACAGCGGCAGAGTCCCGGGTTCGATCCGAACTATGGGTGCTTGTCTGTACAGAGTTTGTACGTTCTCTCCATGACCTGCATAGGTTTTTTGCGAGATCTTCGGTTTCCTCCCACATTCCAAAGACGTACAGCTTTGGAGGTTAATTGGCTTGGTATAAAATGCCAGTGTGTGTAGGGTAGGGATAATGTGTGGGGATCTTGGCAGGACAAATCAAAATAGGACGTACATGGTAAATGGTAATGAATTGAGGAATGCAGTTGAACAGAGGGGTCTAGGAATAATTGTGCATAGTTCCCTGAAGGTGGAATCTCATGTAGATAGGGTGGTAAATACATCTTTTCGTGTGCTGGCCTTTATAAATCAGAGCATTGAGTATAGAAGTTGGGATGTAATGTTAAAATTGTACAAGGCATTGGTGAGGCCAATTCTGGAGTATGGTGTACAATTTTGGTTGCCTAATTATAGGAAGGATGTCATCGAAATAGAGAGAGTACAGAGGAGATTTACTAGAATGGTGCCTGGTTTTCAGCAACTAAGTTACAGAGAAAGGTTGAACAAGTTAGGTCTTTATTCTTTGGAGCGCAGAAGGTTAAGGGGGGACTTGATAGAAGTCTTTAAAATGATGAGAGGGATAGACAGAGTTGACGTGGAAAAGCTTTTCCCACTGAGAGTAGGGAAGATTCAAACAAGGGGACATGACTTGAGAATTAAGGGACAGAAGTTTAGAGGTAACCTGAGGGGGAACTTCTTTACTCAGAGAGTGGTAGCTGTGTGGAATGAGCTTCCAGTGGAAGTGGTGGAAGCAGGTTCGATTTTATCATTTAAAAATAAATTGGATAGGTATATGGACGGGAAAGGAATGGAGGGTTATGGTCTGAGTGCAGGTAGATGGGACTAGGGGAAAATAAATGTTCGGCACGGACTTGAAGGGCCGAGATGGCCTGTTTCCGCGCTGGTGGCAAGAACAGGAAAGCAGATTATTATCTGAATGGTGTCAAGTTAGGAAAAGGGGAAGTACAATGAGATCTGGGTGCTCTTGTACATCAGTCACTGAAAGTAAGCGTGCAGGTACGGCAGGCAGTGAAGAAAGCTAATGGCATGTTGACCTTCATAACAAGAGGAGTTGAGTGCAGGAGCAAAGAGATCCTTCTGTACTAGTACAGGGCCCTGGTGAGACCACACCTGGAGTATTGTGTGCGTTCTTGTCTTCAAATTTGAGGAAGGACATTCTTGCGATTGAGGTAGTGCAGCGTAGGTTCGCGAGGTTAATTCCCGGGATGGCTGGACTGTGATATGTTGAAAGAATGGAGCAACTGGGTTTGTATACATTGGAGGTTAGAAGGAGGAGAGGGGATCTTATTGAAACATCTAAGATTATTAAGGGATTGGACACGCCAGAGGCAGAAACATGTTCCCGATGTTGGGGGAGTATAGAACCAGGGGCTACAGTTTATGAATAAGGGGTAGGCCATTTAGTACTGAGATGAGGAAAAACGTTTTCACCCGGAGAGTTGTGAATCTGTGGAATTCTCTGCCTCAGAAGGCAGTGGAGGCTGATTCTCCTGATGCTTTCAAGAGAGAGTTAGATAGAGCTCTTAATGATAGCAGAGTCAAGGGATATGGGGAGAAGGCAAGAATGGGGTACTGACTGTGGATGATCAGCCATGATCACAGTGAATAGCCTACTTCAGCACGTATTACTTATTGTCTAAACTAAACCTGAGAGTGACTGAACTGTAACTAGTTTGAGTATAGAAGCTGGGGATGTAATGTTAAAATTGTACAAGGCATTGGTTAGGCCAATTCTGGAGTATGGTGTACAATTTTGGTTACCCAATTATAGGAAGGATGTCAACAAAATAGAGAGAGTACAGAGGAGATTTACTTGACTGTTGCCTGGGTTTCAACAACTAAGTTACAGAGATAGGTTGAATACGTTAGGTCTTTATTCTCTGGAGCGCAGAAGGTTAAGGGGGGACTTGATAGAGGTCTTTAACATGATGAGAGGGATAGACAGAGTTGATGTGGACAAGCTTTTCCCTTTGAGAATAGGGAAGATTCAAACAAGAGGACATGACTTCAGAATTAAGGGACAGACGTTTAGGGGTAACATGAGGGGGAACTTCTTTACTCAGAGAGTGGTAGCGGTGTGGAATGAGCTTCCAGTGGAAGTGGTGGAGGCAGGTTCGTTGGTATAATTTAAAAATAAATTGGATAGGCATATGGATGAGAAGGGAATGGAGGGTTATGGTATGAGTGCAGGCAGGTGAGACTAAGGGAAAAAAGTTGTTCGGCACGAGATGGCCTGTTTCCGTGCTGTAATTGTTATATGGTTATATGGTTAGTAAGCCTTTGATATATGTGCAATTAATGTAATAAACTCATGACTGCACAATATAGAACAGAGGTGTCCTCTTTCTTTTTACTATGCGGCAGAAACTAAACACAATCATAAAGAAGACATATTCCTGAAAAGGAAATGTACAATTATTCCATTGCCAACACCATGTCCCTGACAATGCCAATTCAAAAAAAAAAAACATCTTCTTTATATCGTTTTGTTCCACGTCTCCCAGGTATGATGGACATTTCTACTTCTGCAATGGAAAGCACTTCATGATTTCTGGATGATGTTTCTCAGTTGTTGCTTAGGTGACAAATTCTGTTGGAAAAGAAAGGGATTGGAGTCAAGAGCCCATTGATTTCTGACCAGGTTTTGTCCAAGTGTTGGAAGCATTGACAGAGCTCACCCTCAGTTAAACTGTGTAGGAAAGGTACTGCAGATGCTGGTTTACACCCAAGATAGACACAAAATGCTGGAGTGATTCAACGGGTCAGGCAGCATCTCTGGAGAGAAGAAACGGGTGACGTTTCGTGTCGAGACCCTTCTTCAGACATCCACACATCATGTTGATATTCCAGTCTCCCCATAAATGATGCAATTCATGATTTTGTTTCATAACATTAAAAGTGATAGTAGCAGAATTGGGCCATTCAGCCCATCTATGATATATCTCTCCCCCCTGACCCCATTCTCCTGCCTTCTCCCCGTAACCCCCGACACCCGTTTATTGGTCGTTGCGTTAATTTCATCTTCAAGCCTAAAGTTATGTTTTTTGTTTTGTTTTGGGTATGTTTTTTGGTTTTAACTGGTGATTTGAACAATTATGTATTTAGGATGATGTTTCGTGAAATCTTGACATGCTGTGATCATTGAAAATTTGTGACAGCAACTTCAATTGACTAAGTCTTGTATGGATTCTTTGTTTGCCTGTAGTGTTGTGGCATTTCACAAGAACTATATCTCCAGGCTGTTTTGATGCAGATGTTGGTTTCTTGTAATTCTCTGCTTCAGCCTTTGTCATATTCTCCTTGTCTTGGTCACATTCGCTTGGATGTTGACCATTTACCTCGTGGGGTAACACTGGAAGATGCTCAGCCTTAGTTTGTGTCGGTGAAATGTACATTATGGTATTCCTGTCACTGAGTGTGGTGTTATCTCCAGAGGTTTTATTTGTTACTAGACCAAGGGGGACCCGTTGGGTCCCGTCCCCTCAAAGCGCAGTTGCAGGGGGGGGAGGGGGGGCTGCAGTGTCACACACACACAGGGGGGGGGGGGGGGGGGTTTAGAGGGGGTGGGTGAGAGTGGGAGGGGAGGGGGAGGGGAGGGGGGAAAGGAGGGGGGGGGGAATGTAATGTTATGATCTGGAGAAATGTAAGTGCCGGAAAAAAATGCCAAGCGGTCCGATTTTCTGAAGTGGTAGCGAGGAATGGAGTGGGAGGTTTCTACGCTGGCGGAGTAACAGTGGTAAAAATTGTTTGATCCCCTGGTACAGCAGCAGACGAGCTGATGGCAGTTTGAAAGTGTCTTTTTTTAGAGATACAGCACAGAAAAATAGGCCCTTCAGCCCACCGAGACCGCACTGACCAGCGATCCCCGCACACTATTCTACACACACTATGGACAGTTTACATTTATTGTATACCAAGCCAATTAATCTATTCAAACTGTACGTCTTTGGAGTGTGGGAAGAAACTGGAGATCTCGGTGAAAACCCACGCTGGTCACGGGGAGAATGTACAAACTTGGTACAGACAAGCACTCGTAGTCAGGATGGAACCCGGGCCTCTGGTGCTGCAAGACAGCAACTCTACTGCTGCGCCACCGTGACGCCCATCTTCTCTACAGTAGGTCTGTCGATGTCTGTGGCCAAGACAGAGAAGGCTTCAGGGTTGGTCATCTGCTGGTTATTGACCACTGCACTGGTTCCTCATGTGTTTCTCCATAATTGTGGTCAAACCTTTATCATTCTTGCTTCCATTATTTCCCTGTGGCATGAACAGGTTGATGATTTTATTTAGGGTTTGCATAAATTTCTTAACTTCACCATTGAGCCATGTTGCAAATGGACAGCTTGCTGTCAGTATTGTCCAGCTGACTAATTGCCGCCCTAGTTCATCACAACTTCAAAGGAGTTTCGGGAGTCTGGTTTCGGCCCGAAACGTTGCCTATTTCCTTCGCCCCATAGATGCTGCTGCACCCGCTGAGTTTCTCCAGCACTTTTGTCTACTTTTGATTTCCCAGCATCTGCAGTTCCTTCTTAAACACTGCTCTACAGGAACTGGCGATCCATAAGTTATCATGGCAGGTGACATTTGAGAGTGAGAGCAGCACCCAGACCATTTGGGTTTATATTGGCGATTAGCTGAGTAGATCTGAGCCAGGAGTTCAACACTGTCTGATGAAAGAAGCTGCAGAATTGTGACCTTCAATCCATTCATTTATTAATGCTTTGAGTAGAATTTCAGTGCTTCCCAACCTTTTTCGTCCAGTTTACCCCCTGGCAACTTTAATAGCACATAACAATGTTATTTCACTTATTTATGAACAACTAATGATGAACAAATACCAGTATACCAGAACCACACACAGTCAGTCAATGAGAAAAAATATCTACAAATCCAGAATCAACAAATTTACCCCCTGGGGGTAAATTTAGCCCAGGTTGGGAACCCTTGGGTTAGATGGTACAAGGTGCTGGTAATGTTGGCAAAGCAGCAACGTAGCTGTCAGAGATTCCAAGCAAACCATGAACCATGCACTGTGCTACGGCATTGGGCAAATGCTTACATTTGCTGAAGGCACGAATAAAGAATTCAACACTGAACTCATAGAACTGTCTCTTTGGTATTTGTCAAGTTTTAATCCTGAGGCCATTTCCTGTATGTTCACACATTAGTGTGTGCCTTCAAGCTCTTGGAGAACATATTTTATGAGATTTTATATTTAATGAGATTTTGAAACAGTTCAACTAATGCATTGACTCCAGACTCAATTGCTTTGTGTACGAAAAGGTCGATCCTGACTACGAGTGCTGTCTATACAGAGTTTGTACGTTCTCCCCGTGACCTGCGTGCATTTTCTCCAAGATCTTCCCTTTCCTCTTATATTACAAAGACGTACAGGTTTGTAGGTTAATTGGCTTGGTATAACTGTAAAGAAAATGTCCCTAATATGTGTAGGATAGTGTTAAATGTTCAAGAAAGAACTGCAGATGCTGGAGAATCGAAGGCAGACAAAATTGCTGGAGAAACTCAGCAGGTGCGGCAGCATCTATGGAGCGAAGGAAATAGGCAACGTTTCGGGCCGAAACCCTTGGGTTTCGGCCCGAAACGTTGCCTATTTCCTTCGCTCCAGAGATGCTGCCGCACCCACTGAGTTTCTCCAGCATAGTGTTAAATGTGCTGGGATCGCTGGTCCATGCAAAAGCGGTGGGACGAAGGGACTGTTTCCGAACCGTATCTCTAAAGCTAAAACTAAAACTAAATACCATTACTCTTCTCCAAGTCCAATCTGGTGCTACCCAGAATTATGTTTTGAGAAATGCCTGGAACCATTGACATTCTGAGATAAGTAGATACTGATGTTTAATCAGTCTATCTATACAGATATGAAACAGATTTTTAATTTTTCAGCATCTTGATGATGTTTATTCATGAGACCCAGGGAGTTGGTTCATTTCTAACACTGTTAACAATGTGCAGGCATTGGAGTTTCTCCTCTCCTTCTTTGGCAAACATGAAACAAAGTCCTGAAGAAGGGTCTCGCCTGAAACATCACCCATTCCTTCTATCCAGAGATGCTGCCGGTCCCGCTGAGTTACTCCAGCATTTTGTGTCTATCTTCGGTGTAAACCAGCATCTGTAGTCCCTTCCTACACATGGAACAAAGTGCTGTGATGTGGCTGTGTTACTGACTGTATGCTGAGATCTCCAAGTAACTTTCACTGTACACCTTTCAACCTCCTAATGCAGGTAAATTGACCTATGATTCTGAATGGGTGTC
Source organism: Leucoraja erinaceus (assembly GCF_028641065.1). Lineage (NCBI taxonomy): Eukaryota > Metazoa > Chordata > Chondrichthyes > Rajiformes > Rajidae > Leucoraja > Leucoraja erinaceus. Next base: position 2,738,965 of record NC_073401.1, on the reverse strand, counting down.
GTTGAATGTTGGCGCTGACAATTTCATTGTCCTATACAGGGACACATGACAATAACCTCACTTGAATATGTGATCCATGCAATACGAGGAGAAGCTCAGACAAATATCAGTCATCTGGGATTACATTGAACATCATGTTAGCACTCATTGATTTGAAGGTGACGTGATCAAAATGGTCCCATATTTGTCAAAACTGTAGAGGTATTGCAAGGAAATCTCCTGTCACTTCCCCACTGAGTCAGAGTGGGATGACAGAGAAGGCTGTTGAAGGTTTCTCCCTCATCATGTTGACAGATACACCTGCATCAACCAGTACATTCATTTGTGAGTTGTAACTGTTCACTCATCCCCGTGGTCCAATGCTCCGATGGGTGGAGTGAAAAGCAAAGAAGTGTTTGTTGACTACTGCATTGGCTTCAGCACTAACTACACGACTCTCAATATGCACCACCTCTCTCCATTTCCTATTCCCCACCCACTCTTCCACCTTAACCTTTTCCTCTGTCTTCACATTTCACTCCTCTCGTTATCTTCCACTTTCTGTTTTATCTTCTGTCTTCTTTACATCTCTGGCCTTTGTCCACCCATCTCTCAATTAAAACGGGGAGGTGAGTGGGGGAGGCGGGGGGATCACGAGTATCCACTTATCACATGCAGGCTTTGCCCCACCCCTAGCTCCTTTCCATCTTTCTCCCCCCTACAAGGGTGGCATGGTGGCGCAGCAGTAGAGTTGCTGCCTTACAGCTCTTGCAGCGCCGGAGACCCAGGTTCGATCCCAACTACGGATGTTGTCTGTACAGAGTTTGTACGTTCTCCTCGTGACCGTGTAGGTTTTCTGCAAGATCTTTGGTTTCATCCCACATTTCAGGTTTGTAGGTTAATTGGCTTAGATTTGTTTACTTGGCATAAGAGTAAATTGTCCCTAGTGTGTGTAGGCTTGTACTAGTCAGCGCGGAAATGGTGGGCCGAAGGGCCTGTTTCTGCGCTGTTTCTCTAAACTAAACTAAACTAAACTATTACAATCAATCAAACAAGAATTCAGCTCAATGCGTCACCTATCCATGTTCTCCGGAGATGCTGCCTCAGCCGTTGAGTTACTCCAGCTCTTTGTGTTTTGTTTTGTAAGCCAGCATCTACAGGCTTCCTTGTGTCTGGAATTGAATCGTTGGTTTTGTTGAATTGTAAACCCCAGTAGAATGGTTGATTTTTCCACGTTTCCCCTCAGCTTGACAGTCCACTGCGTATGGTGCGTTACCACCACAGTTTTAATTACTATTTCTCTCAATGATGTTGCTTCTTATTCTTTAATGGTTTTGAGTGAAAAATTGTGATTATCTTCCCTCTGATCCTAATAGAACCTGTGGTCTTTAGATCTCAACTGCTCTAAATTCTGAAAATGACAGTGTTCACACCAAGACATCAGCATGGATAGTTTAACATGCTTTGCAAGAGTTTTCATCAAAGTGGCATTGATAAATATTCTTCAATAATCCGTGCCTTCAGCTTATGTTCAAGATCAGAAAATTAACTTTAGCGTGACGGAGATGTGCAGAATTGATCAATTGTTTTTGTCTGTATCATGCCTTGTGTGATGGTGTTGTTTAGTTTAGAGATACAGCTCAGAAACAGGCACTTTGGCTCACCGTGCCATCGCTGACCAGTGATCCCCGCACACTAACACTATCCTACACACACTAGGGACAATTTACAGCTATACCAAGCCAATTAGCCTACAAACCTGCCATCTTTGGAGTGCGGGAGAATGTTGGAAATGTCCAGAAGATCAAGCAGTAAGTGGAGAGAGGTGAACTGTCAAGATTACAGATGTACTAGCTATTATCTACTATCTACCTCGTTGGTGACTCTCAGACTCTACCTTGCACTAAAAGTTATTCCCTTATCATGTATCTATTCACTGTGAATGGCTCGATTGTAATCATGTATTGTCTTTCTGCTGACTGGATAGCACGCAACAAATAGCTTTTCACTGTACCTCGGTACACGTGACTATAAACTGTGATGGATAACTTTTCTGATAACAAGTTCTATTGCAGACAGGTAAAGAAAGCTGCCCGAGGGTTTTATTTTGATGTTGAGTCCCGCAGGCTGCAACTTTCTCCTGTGGATGATGAGGCACCACATGGGTGGTAATGACACACACATGTTAAAAATGACAACAAATGCAACTTCCCATTCATCATCAATGCCAGTGTAAAATGCAATTGGTAGATCTCTGCATTGTGCGATCAATGACAAATTCCTTGCTGACTGGTGTAAAACAATGGCTCTTCCTTTATACACAAACGCAAAACTAGATACAGTGCTCAGAGAAATGCACAACTATTACAGTAGAATAACACGGCAGTAACTGCTGCTTTGGCACATCTTTCCTCAGATATGGGGCCGAAATTTGCTCACAGTTTTCTGCGGGGATCTGTGCTGGGACCTCTGCTGTTTGTGATATATATATATATATATAAATGACATCGATACAAATGTAAGATAGACAGAAATGCTGGACAAACTCAGCGGGTGAGGCAGCATCTATGGAGCGAAGGAGTAGGTGACGTTTTTGGGTCGAGACCCTTCTTCAGACTGATGTGAGGGTCGGGGGGTGGAGAAGAAAGGAAGAGGCGGAGACAGTGGGCTGAGGGAGAGCTGGGAAGGGGAGGAGAAAGCCGGGACTACCTGAAATTAGCGAAGTTTGGGTGGGAATGGATGAATTAGCCAGAAAGTTATGGACGGAGCAGTCTCTGCGGAAAGCAGCAGATATATATATAAATGAAATCGAACAAATGGAAGATAGACAGAAAATGCTGGACAAACTCAGCGGGTGAGGCAGCATCTATGGAGCGAAGGAGTAGGTGACGTTTTGGGTCGAGACCCTTCTTCAGACTGATGTGAGGGTCGGGGGGTGGAGAAGAAAGGAAGAGGCGGAGACAGTGGGCTGAGGGAGAGCTGGGAAGGGGAGGAGAAAGCCGGGACTACCTGAAATTAGCGAAGTTTGGGTGGGAATGGATGAATTAGCCAGAAAGTTATGGACGGAGCAGTCTCTGCGGAAGCAGACAGGGGAGGAGATGGGAAGATGTGGCCCGTTGGAGGTGGCGAAAATGTCAGACGACTGTAGGGTGGAAGGTGAGGACAAGGGGGACTCTGCCCTTGTTACAAGTGGGGGGATGGGGAGTGAGAGCAGAGACACGGGGTATTGAAGAGACCCTGGAGACAGCCTCATCTATAGTAGAAGAGGGGAACCCCCGTTCCCTGAAGAATGAGGACATTCCGATGCCCTGGTGTGGAACACCTCTTCCTGGGAGCAGATGCGGCTTAGACGGAGGAATTGGGAGTAGGGGATGGAGTCCTTACAGGAGGCAGGGTGGGAAGAAGTGTAGTCTAGATAGCCATGGGAATCAATGGGTTTATAGTGGATGTCAGTCAGTTGTCTATCACCTGCAATGGAGATAGTGAGGTCTAGAAATGGTAGGGAAGTGTCGGAAATGGTCCAGGTGTATTTGAGTGCCGGATGGAAGTTAGTAGTGAAATGGATGAAGTCAGTGAGTTGTGTGTGGGTGCAGGAGGAGGCACCAATGCAGTTATCGATGAGGCAGGTAGAGTTTGGGGATAGGGCCATGGTACGCCTCGAACAAGGATTGTTCGACGTACCCTACAAAGAGGCAGGCATAGCTGGGGCCCGTGTGTGTGCCCATAGCTACGCCTTGGATTTGGAGGAAATAGGAAGAATCAAACAAAAGTTATTAAGGGTAAGGACCAGCTCCGCTAGGCGGAGGAGAGTATCAGTGGACAGGGATTGGTTGGTTCTCCGGTCAAGAATGAAACGGAGGGCTTTAAGACTCTCCTGGTGGGGTATGGAGGTGTAGAGTGACTGGACATCCATGGTGAAGATGAGGGGATGGGGGCCTGGAAAACGGAAGTCCTGGAGTAGACGAAGAGCATGTGAAGCGTCTTGGACATAAGTAGGGAGGGATTTAACCAGGGGGGATAGAATGGAGTCGAGGTATGTGGAAATAAGTTCAGTGGGACACGAACAGGCAGAAACAATGGGTCTGCCAGGACAGTCAGGTTTGTGGATTTTGGGGAGAAGGTAAAATCGGGCCGTGAGGGACAGGGGAACGATGAGGTTGGAGGCTTGGGAGGGCAGAGAGCCAGAAGTGATGAAGTCAGTGGTAGTGCTAGAGATGGTGGCTTGGTGTTCATCTGTGGGGTCATGGTCCAAGGATAAGTAGGAGGAGGTGTCTGAGAGTTGGTGCGAGGCCTCAGCCTTGTAGAGATCAGCGCGCCAGACTACCACGGCACCTCCCTTGTCGGCAGGTTTGATCCCCCAGTCTGGTTTGTTGCAGAGTGAGTGGAGGGCTGTACGTTCAGGGGGGGAGAGTTTAGAGTGAGACAGGGGAGTGGAGAAGTTGAAGCGGTTGAAGAAGTTGACCGTCGGAGTAGAATAAAAATGTGAAAGCTGTCTTGGACATGAGGGTCCAAGGGAGGGGGTTCGTTAGATGAGAGAAGGAGTCATAGATTGGGGGACAGCTGGTCCCTGCAAGAGAGTGAGTAACGCTGGCAGAAGATACAGGGGATATAGGTAGAAATGGGCAGGAATGGCAGATTGAGTCCTTGTGGATTTTGGGGAAGAAGGTTGATCGGGCGGTACGTGAATGGACAGGGGACGGATGAGGTTGTAGGCTTGGAGGAGGGCAGAGAGCCAGAGGTGATGAGTCAGGGGGTGTGGACGGAGGATTTTAAATAAAAAGGTCTAGAAGGTGGAAGATGGTTCATGAGGGGGTCATGGTCCAAGGATCGTTGGAGATGAGAGAAGGTCATCATTGAGGTTGGTTTACTCCCTGCAGCCTGTGAGTAAAGCTGGCAGAAACTACCACGGATACCTCCCTTGTCGGCAGAGTAATGGCAAGATTTCCTTCCCAGTGGTTTGATGCGGAGGCGACGTGAGTGGAGTGCTGTACATCATGGGGGACGGACGCGGAATTCATGAGGTGGGGACAGGGGAGTGGAGGTCTCTGTTGAGGACAGACCGTTTGGTATCAGAGAGGGGGAGGTCAGGGGGGATGGTGAACATGCGGCAACGATGGGGGTTGGGGCTGGAGGAAGGCAGGTCAATGGTTGGAGGTCGAGGCGATGTCTGGTGGGGGGGTGGTGGGTGGTCAGGGAGGAAGGGGGTATGAGGACTATAGTGTGGGTGGGGAAGAGCTGGGGTCACATGGTTTGTGGGGGATGGGGAAGACCCAGTGGAACAGCCACTGAGGTTCCCTGTGTTAGGGGGAGGAGCACTAGGACCCAGCGCAGTGAGATCCCGTGATGTCAGAGTCTGCAGCGTGGAGACTTCAGGCCCGGTGCTGAGCCTAGGACTCAGGTAAGGTGACGGCTGCGGTCTGCTGGAGAGCGGTGGAGTGGCGAGGGTCGGTGGAATCAATGGTGGAGGCTCGCGGGGAATGGAGTCCGGGTTAGCGGGCGAAGCGTAGGAGGTCCCGGTCAGTGGATGGTCGGTGAGGCGGCAAGGTTCGGCGGGCCCGGTGCAAGTGTAGATGGGTTGGTGAGCACATCTGCCAATGACACCAATATTGGAGCAGCAGCAGTGAGTAAAGCTGTTAGAAGATACAGCGGGATATAGATCAGCTGTAGAAATGGGCAGAGTAATGGCAGATTGAGATTTACCCAAGCAAGTGTGAGTTGTTGTACTTTGGGAGGTTGAATGTAAGGAGAGAGTATACCATTAATAGCAAGGGCCTTAAGAGCATTGATGTGCAAAGGGATCTTGGATTCCAAGTTCTCAGATTACTAAAGGTGACAACACATACATAGTTTGGTATGGTAGACATACGGTATGCATGCCTTAATTGCAAGGAACATTGAAAATATGTCAGAAATTCTTGATGCAACTCTATAGGACTTTGGTTGGGCCACATTTAGAGCTCTACATGCAGTTCTGGTCATACCATTACAGGAACGATGTGAAGGCTTTGGATAGGGAGCAGAGGAGGTTTACCAGAAGGTTACCTGGATTAGAGGGTTTCAGCTACTGGGAGAGGTTGGATAGACTTGGATTGTTTTCTCTGAAATATCAGAGGTTGAGGGGAGACTTGATAGAAGTATGTAATACTATGAGAGGCATAGGTAGATGGACCTTTTCTCCCAGGGTGGGAATGTCCAACACCCGAGGGCATTGCAAAAAGGTGAAGGAAGACAAAATGAATGGTGATATACAGGACAGGTTTTTTAAACAGAGAGCAGTTGGGGCCTGGAATGTATTGCCAGGGGTGGTGGTGGCAGCAGTGGCATTAAAGAAGCTTTTAGACAGGCTCATGGAAGAGCAGGGAATATAGGGAAATGGATCACATACAGGCAGATGAGATCAGTTTAACTTGGCATTATGTTGGGCAGAAACATTGTGGCCCAAAGGGCCTATTTCTGTGCTCTACCGTTCTATGTTTTGTGTAGGATCGGGATAAAATATGCACAAATTGCCTCAATTTTCCAGAAGATACCACGTCCCTGTTGTAGCACGATTGGCTCTGAACCTTTTGCACACGTGTAATCTATTTCCCACCAACTCTGTGAAAACCAGCTGTTGTATAATGTTCTGCAAGTAATTCCTCCTCTAAACATAGTTTAAAATAGCCTCAGGACACCATTCTTCCTCGCCAATTCATCCAATTGACTTTCTTGCTGAAGGGCCTGTTTGTTCAAGATTGAATAACAAACGTTCCAGCTCAGTATATCCCAGAACAGTTTGCAATGTAGGGATGGCACTTGCACCAATGTGCACTACTTACATGCTGTAAATTATTATATGAAAATTATCACATGTTCAGGTTTTCAGTCGTTAAGATACCAGAGGAATCTCTGTAACTCACAGCTCTCTTTACTATCCAAGTACTAAAGGAAAGGGATAAATAATTGATTAATCATCATTTTAACATGATTATTATAACATGTGGTATTTGTGATTCTTTGCATGTGTATTCTGTGTAAGTGCATCCAGTTTTATGCAAGGTTGATATTTGTGGCGTTACGAGTTTAATCATGGGTTAAGATAAGTGGAAGACAGGATGCGAGTGTTGAGCATTTGTTAGAGTGAGTTAAGGGCCTGTCCCACTTGGACGACCTAATCCACGAGTTTAGAAGACCCTAGACGAGTTGAAAAAAATGTCAAGGTCGTGTTGACTCGGCGAAGTAACAGACCTCCTACAACTATGTCTATGACTAAGTCTACAACCTCCTATAACCCCCCTCGACCTCAGTCTTCCACACCTAAGACCAACGACGACTAGCTACAAGTGGAAAATGGTCACATGATAAAATGATGTCATGTTTGCATTTTGTTCTCGGGCCAGTTACCAACCTACGACTACCTACGACTTACTACGACCCACCTACCTAAGAGCAAAAAGTATCAATTTTTTCCATGCCGATCTTTTTTTAACTCATGGACATTTTTTAGCAGGCTGGAAAAAACACCGTGGAGACCACTCAGATGGTCATGAGCATGAGGAAGAGTTACAGAAGACATCCTACGACCTCATGGCGGCCATGCTGTAATTACGTCAAGGGCAAACTCGGCAGAAGTCGGCGAGGTTGTGAAAGTGGGACTGGGGCTTTAATCATCTGTAGTTTACTTTATTTAGTAGATACTGGTAGCATAGGCGGTGGGAGCAGGTATTGAGGGGGGTGAAGGTACACAAAAATGCTGGAGAAACTCAGCGGGTGCAACAGCATCTATGGAGCGAAGGAAATAGGTAACGTTTCGGGCAGAAACCCTTCTTCATAGGGGGTGGCGGGGAGAAATGAAGGAAGGAATAAAGCGGATGCCAGAGGGATGTTAGGGGATGGGAGATGAGAAAATTGGGAGAAATTCAATGAAGGAGATACAGGTGAACCTCTGTCGCACCTGGAACAGCTGCTTGGGTCCTTGAATGGAGTCGAGGGGGGAGGTAAAGGGACAGGTGTTGCATTTCTTGGGGTTGCAACGGAAAGTGCCCGGGGAGGGGGTGATACGGGAGGGAAGGGAAGAATTGACAAGGGAGTTGCGGAGGGAGCGGTCTTTGCGGAAGGCAGACATTGGGGGAGATGTGGCCAGTGGTGGGGTCATGTTGGAAAGGGGAGAGATTCTGGTTGATGCTGGTGAACCTTCCTGGAACAGAATCAGAATCCTGAATGGAGCCTTCCCAGGTGTCGTGGCCCTAACTCACGGACGGAACACCAGGGGTGATAAGGGAGGGAAGAATTGACAACGATAACCCGGTCAATGATATACTTGGGGGATCTACACGATCAGTTTTTATGTGCTGTTGCTAACCCAAGGTGTCGTGGCCCTAACTATTGCAGGGAGGTGCCCACGATGGAGTTACATCTACACGATCAGTTTTTATGTGCTTGCTAACATGTAGGTAGATATTGCATATGGAGTTAGTTATTGTTCTTCGAGTTAGTTTGTATATTCAGTTTAAATAGTACTTTGGCTATGGGCTTGGTTTTCTTGATTGAGCGCTTATCCTGGTGTTATAGCGCATGTACTTTGTGTTTTAATTGTAATTTAATTTAGATAAATGTTGAACTTGAGATTGTGATTTCATATTTCTTTAAAGCAAAATATTCTAACATAATTAATTAAAACATAGAATAACAAAAATCCTGCAAGGAAAAGCTTGTGGCTGTAAATGTGGGAATTAAATAATCATGTTGTGGAAATGTAACTAATTCACAAGTTTCCTTCAGGAAAAGAATCTCGCTGTCCTTTCCCAGTATGGACTATAAATGTGATTCTGGCACTCCAGTGCAGCATCTGAAATTCTGAAATGGCATTCAAGATACTCATATGGGAGCAATTATTGATGGCCAGTGAGTATGGCCTTGTCCGTGATGAATATGTCATGTGAATGAATAATAATCAAGGACAATTCTCAATCGTTTTATTACAGAAGCGATTCGGAGCAGCCTAGCAACCCCGTGATGTTTCCGCAGTGCTGATCCTCAGTTGGACAGCATGCCTCTGGTTCTGATTGTAAGCATGCCAACATTGTCATGCTGGTCAGAACCACAATATGCTGCATTTGTGTTTATATTACAATATCTACATGGGTTAGATTTATAATACAGTCATGGTATCACAGAATGATACAGTGTGGAAACGGGCCCTTTGGCCCAACTTGCCCAAGCCCGCCAACATGTCCCAGCTACACGGGTCCCACCTGCCCGGATTTGGGCCATATCCCTCCAAACCTGTCCTGTCCATGTACCTGTCTAACTGTTTCTTAAACGTTGGGATAGTCCCTGCCTCAACTACCTCCTCTGGCAGCTTGTTCCATACACCCACCACCCTTTGTGCGAAAAAGTCACCCCTCCGATTCCCATTAAATTTTTCCCCCTCCACTTTAAAACTATGTCCTCCAGTCCTTGATTCCCCTTACTCTGGGCAAGAGACTCTGTGCATCTACCCGATCTATTCCTCTCATGATTTTATACACCTTTATAAGATCAGTTAGATAACAGCTTATTTAGGGTTCTGTAGCAGAAAGAACAAATGCTTCAGTCTGAGTTATCTTATCCTTCTAAGCTGTTAGAATGAAGAATGATTAAAAGGGAATTGTTTGACAGCTGGAATTAAAAACATCACACATCACAGCTGAAATGCAGGTTACTCGGGAAAGATAATGATTACATTGCAGGACTCGGTATCTCAAGGTCTGGATCATTAATGGGTCAGAATAAGTTTAAATACCACCAGGGGAGCTGGGAAATTTAAGCTTGGTACTATAAAGCTGTTACCTCCAGTTTAAACATTGAGGGGGTAGCCTCAAGATAAAAGTTGGAACATTTTGGATTAAGATGAGGAGAAATGTTGTTTTTGCAGAGGCTTGTAAATCTTTCAAATCCTTTACTCGAAGGGGTTGTGATTGGCTGGGGCTGAAAAATATTCAGAAGCAAAATTGATGTGCTATTCTTCAATAAGAGGATAGCTGGATGAGGCTGGATAAAGGGTTTGAGCTTTTTGATCAGTTATATTTCAGGACCCAAATGGACTAGTCCTGCTTCTAATATTTCTAATTGTTTTTTTGTGGGAAATAGCAAGACATTTATCACAATGGTAATAATACTCTGATTAACATTGTTGCAGTTTTTTTTCTATGATATAAATACCTCAGTTTGTTTTCAAACAGGGGATATATAACAGGTGACCACAGCAGCTGAGGGTTGGCTGGCTGAAAAAGCACGCTTCACTTTTCACACAAAGGGTGGTGGGTATGTGGAACAAGCTGCCAGAGGAGGTAGTTAAGGCAGGGACAATCCCACCAGTTTAGAAACAGGTAGACAGGTACATGGATAGGACACGTTTGGAGGGATATGGACCAAACGTGGGCAGGTGGGACTAGTGTGGATGTGTGGGCAAGTTGGGCCGAAGGGCCTATTTCCACGCTGTAGACTCCATGACTATCAGAAATCTGCTCTGTGGCTTATTCAACTTCTTCAATCCCCTTCAGACTTCTCAAATACTGATCTCTCAATCTCCCTTTATATATACAGTATATAAATAAATCTTCTAAGATTATCTCTTTGCTTCTTTAAACATTTTTATCCTAATTAACGTTATAAAAAATCTATTATTTATCATTCAGCATCCAGATCTCTATCACCCATACATAACATTTTTTGGTTACTACATGAATTGTTTAAATACAGACGGCATTTCATAAAAGCAACATTTGTTTTTCCAAATTATCATCTGCAGGTGTAAGATTTGCAAGCACAAGACTATGAAAATCCACAGTAATAGGTGTTGTGAAAGTCAATTGAAGGAACAGAAAATGTAGCTGAAATATCAGCATTCTGGCAGCTTTGTTCTCATTAACATTTCATGTTGCTTTCACCAGCTTATTATAATAAATTAAAAAGCCTGGCATTCCCATTGGGAACCAGTACTTCGTGAAGAAGAAATGTAGCAACAATTTTCTAATTAATGCTCCCTTCAAATTATTCTCGCCACAGGAAATATGGAATGTATGAATATAGTCCACTATTAAGTAGCCAGCTCAGTTCTGCAAATCACATAGATAGATTACATAGAAAATAGATGCAGGAGGAGGCCATTTGGCCCATTCATTGTGATCATGGCAGATCAACCACAATCAGTAACCCGTGCCTGCCTTCTCCCCATATCCCTTGATTCCACTAGCCCCGAGAGCTCTATCTAACTATCTAAATCCATCCAGTGAATTGGCCTCTACTGCCTTCTGTGGCAGTGAATTCCACAAATTCACAACTCTCTGGGTGAAAACGTTTTTACTTGTCTCAGTTTTAAATGGCCTCCCCTTTATTCTTTGACTGTGGCTCCTGGTTCTGGACTCCCCCAACATTGGGAACATTTTTGCTGCATCTAGCTTGTCCAGCCCTTTTATAATTGTATAATTTTTAATAAGATATCCTCTCATCCTTCTAAATTCCAGTGAGTACAAGTTCAGTCTTTCCAATCTTTCCTCATATGACAGTCCCGCCATCCCGGGGATTAACCTCGTGAACCTACGCTGCACTGCCTCAATAGCAAGGATGGCCTTCCTCAAATTAGGAGCCGAAAAGCACACAATACTCCAGATGTGGTCTCATTAAAGCCTCTTTACTACTATACTCAAAAGCTCTCGTTATGAAGGCCAACATGCCATTAGCTTTTGTCACTGCCTGCTGTACCTGCATGTTTAAATGCAGTATCAAAGTTTAATCAGCTGAGAGGTTTGATAAATAGCAGATTTTCATCGTAAGGTCATCAAGGTGGCACAGCGATAGAGTTACTGCCTTACAGCACTGGAGACTCGGGTTTGATCCTGACACGGGTGCTGTCTATATAGAGTTTGTACGTTCTCCCCATGACCGCCTCAGTTTTCTCCGAGACCTTTGGTTTCCTCCCACACTCCGAAGATGTATGGGTTTTGTAGGTTAATGGCTTGGTATAAATGTAAATTGTCCCTAGTGTGTGTATGGTAGTGTTAATGTGCGGGGATCGCTGGTCAGTGCGGACCTGGTGGGCCACAGGGTCTGTTTCCTCGCTGTATCTCTAAACTGTTGATCTCACGGTAACAATAGATATTTTACCCTATGCCTATTTACATTTACAGTCATACAGTCATTTGTAGCATCCATATGGCTATGGATGCTACAAATTTTCTAAATGTATGTAGAGATCTCAATGGTATTCTCAGATACAGTGGGTATAACTGTAAATAAGATTCCAATGGCAGAATTGGGGTATTTAGACCATAGACAAGAGACAATAGGTGCAGGAGTAGGCCATTCGGCCCTTCAAGCCAGCACCGCCATTCAATGTGATCATGGTTGATCATCCCCAATCAGTAGCCCGCTACTGCCTTCTCCCCATATCCCCTGACTCCGCTATTTTTAAGAGCCCTATCTAGCTCTCTCTTGAAAGCATCTAGAGAACCCACCTCCACCGCCCACTGTGGCAGAGAATTCCACAGAATTTCTACTGATACTCTGCCCAATATTCTCCCCAAAAACACGTGCTACTGGTGGGCAAGACCACTTTGCAGATATATTTCTTCACCAACAAAATTGGAAGTAATGTCTCTAATGTAAACTTTAAACTAAGTTTGGGCATCATGTTACAACAGATAAGAATTAAATATTTCTTGAGCTGATCTATTCAGTGGAAAAATGGCCCTTGAAGATGGATTTTACCTAGAATACAGCTTGCCCAATCAGTGCTTTGAGACCGATCAAGAGAATTTTGATGTGTATCCACCAACATCTAAAATGATCCAGTCTATGGTGGCACCATGGCACGACTGGTGGAGCTGCTGCCTCACAAAGCCAGAGACCCGGGTTTGATCCTGCCCTCAGGTGCTGTCTATGTGGAGTTTGCACATTCTCCCGGTTTCCTCTGGCTGCTCTCGGTTCCTGCCCACATCCCAAAGACGTGTGGGTTTGCAGGTTAATTGGCCTCTGTAAATTGCCCCTAAAACATTGGGAGTGGTTGAGAAAATTATGTCACGTGAAACTAGTGAGGATGAGTGATGTATGCTTGGCCAGGACTCAGTGGGTCAAGGGGCCTGTTTCTATGCTGTATCTCAAAACTAGAGATAGTGTGGCAGGGTGACACAGCAGTGGAGTTACTGCCTTACAACGCCACAGACCCGGGTTCGATCCTGACTACGGGTGCTTGTAGTAGTATAGTATAGTATATCTTTATTGTCATTTTCCTGAGTACTCACATACCCAGAGGAAACAAAAACACGTTGCTCAACCAGTGTCCATTCAGTGTGCAGTAAAAAATAAATAGAAATAAAAATCATATATCATGAACAAATTAAACACTCTACTCTCTACTAAACATCAACAGGCATTCCGATCAGCAGCGGCACGACAGCGGCTCTGCTGCAGTGTGTCCAGGTTGGTGGTTGGTACGCGATACTTTGGCAGGGGGCAAAGTCCGTTTTTCAGTCTTATAGCCTGCGGGAAGAAGCTGAGGAGCATCCTGCTGGTTTTGCAGCTAATGCTCCTGTACCTCTTCCCAGATGGCAGGATGGAGAATATGTGATGCGATGGGTGGTAGGGGTCTTTGATGATGGAGATGGCTCTGCTGATACATCTCTTCCTGTATATGTCCAGCAGGAAAGGGAGTGGAGCACCAATAATCCTGCTGGCGGTCTTCACAATCCTGTCTAGTTGGTGCCGTTCGTACGCCTTGCAGCTCCCGAACCAGGAAGTGATGCCCTAGGTTAATGTGCTCTCGATTGTCCCCCTATAAAAAGTTCGTAGATGTATAGTGGGGAGATCTGCTTTACGTAGTCTTCGGAGAGGGTGTAGTCGCTGCTTGGCTCTCTTGACCAGTGCTGTGGTGTTGGTCGTGTACAGCGTTTGTCTGTTCTCCCCGTGACCAGCGTGGGTTTTCTCCGAGATTTTTAGTTTCCTCCCACACTCCAAAGACACGCAGTTTGTAGTCTAGTTGGCTTGGGGTAAATGTAAAATTATCCTGAGTGTGTGTAGGGTATTGGAGTGTGGAGATCGCTGGTCTTTGCAGATCTGGTGTGCCAATGGCCCTGCTTCCGTGCTGTATCTCTAAACTAAACGAAACTAAACTAAAACTAAACATTAATTTCCGCTCAGGAACAACTTTGAAACTTTTGTAACAGAGTGAGAAAAAGAGAGATATTGTATGAACTGTGTGCTATTTAGAGACTTGGCATAATAGTTACAACTTTACAAAGACACATAAATGTCAGAAGGACCACAAGAAGACAGCAGAGCATTAAAACATTGTTGATCCTAATTGCCTTTGATTTGGAACAAATGTCTATTTGGTTAAGAGACTGATTCCTAGAAATTAAATTATATAATGCTTTATTTCAAAGTCGTGCAATTCAAATCTTTTTATTTTCCAGAGAAAGCTGCAGTAATAGTTATTTTTGGGTTGGCACGATTCTGGTGATTCAACAATCGTACACGAGTCACCCTTTCAATCCTGGAGTGATTTCTGCAACAGTCGCAAGACTGAGATTATTTCTGTGGTAATGCTCACTTTGGAGCATTGCAGAGAGACACCATTGGTGAGCATTTCTGGGCCACTAGGTCTTACTACTCTTATACTCAACAAGGTCACCTGGCTGACAAACCAATTACCTACCTCCTCCCTTTGATATGTACACATTCTTCAGCTACCTAAAAGAATACTGCTTGATTAATACATCATTGTCACATGTGAAATACTTTGCTTGCCTACCCAAGGTTTAGTTTGGTTTAGTTTAGAAATGCAACATGGAAACAGGCCCCTCAGCCCACCGAGTCCGCGCCGACCAGCGATCCCCGCACATTAACACTACCTTACACACTCACACACGAGGGACAATTTACATTTTTATTCAAAGCCAATTAACCTACAAACCTGGACGTCTTTGGAGTGTGACAGGAAACCAAAGATCTTGGCGAAAACCCACGCAAGTCACAGGGAGAACGTCCAAACTCTGTACAGACAAGTACCCATAGTCGGGATCGAACCGGATGTCTGGCGCTGCAAGTGCTGTAAGGCAGCAACTCTACCTCTGCGCCACCGTGCCGCCCTAAGGTATGCAAATAGTCACCATGTAAAGGGCACTGACAAAGTTACAAAGTATCTCGCGCTGGTCCTGCATTGTTCTTCCTCCCCCCCCCCGACCCCACCTTCCACCCCCTTACAGCTGTTCCCCCATGCTGGGCCCTCCTTTGTTCTCCCTCCCCCTCCCTCATCAGGTCCCAGTGTTGGGATATGAATTCCTTGCTCACCAACACTTTCAATCAGCCTTGGTGCCCACCTTTCCCAGTCACAAGACTGGGCCAATGCTGAAAATACGCAACACTTGCCACTTCGCTCCTGAGTCCTTGGAGTTCATGTGCAAATAATGGGCCTGTCCCACTTAGGTGATTTTTCAG
Organism: Leucoraja erinaceus; assembly: GCF_028641065.1. Classification (NCBI taxonomy): domain Eukaryota; kingdom Metazoa; phylum Chordata; class Chondrichthyes; order Rajiformes; family Rajidae; genus Leucoraja; species Leucoraja erinaceus. The sequence continues at coordinate 2,723,530 of NC_073401.1, read as the reverse complement.
TGGACTGCCGGCGACTGTCAAGTTGTTCTCTAAAAGATTCCCATGGTGCAAAGCCAAGGTGATACAGACACACACCGCGATGAACAGGAAGGTTGGCACTCTAATTAAGACAGCTAAAGCACAGTGTACAGTAAGTCCTTTAAAAGAGGGGGGTAGAGGGGTGAGAAGGGTGGAAAAGGAGGGAGAAGGAGTGGAGGCAACTTTTAAGAAGCCAGAGATACACGGCTGTGAAGTTCGGACATTTAACATTACTGGTCGGTTCCTTGGTTCTGAAAACTACTGCTTACCTTTTTTTTCCCCCAATGAGCCAATTAAATTCACTGGTCAGGACCGGCTCCAACTTATGAGAACCTCCGAGAATCTTCGCCCTCCTGGCAACCCTCTAGGACCGCCTTGCGACCCACATACGGCTTGAGAATTCCCGCTAATCTCCATGGCGGCTTCATTCTATTCGCCGCAAATCTTTCAACATGTTGAAAATTTCTCAGTGACCATAATGAGGCCACGACTAGTTCCCAGAATGCGGGAACTCTTCACGACCATAAAGGCGACTCCCCGGCATTCCCCGGCGACCATGTGGCGACTGCATAATCTCCTGCAGTCGCCTAAAAAGTCGCTCAAGTGGGACAGGCCCATAAATATTGCAGCTGACTTAAAGGGCAGAGAAGGGAACAGATAATGGGAAGCTGTGCAGGGAAGTGTCATCATCCAAAGCAGACACTGCTGTGCACGGTAAGGTCTCGGCACAGGGAGTTCTTTGAAAATGCTTTTGTAGAGTAAGGAACTGAGAGAGCATGTGGAAGTTAAATAGATCAAAGAGTATTCTGAGAAATAATTCCTCTTATTGTTGCATATTAGTGTAAACAAGCTCCTAAAGCTTACCCCCCTTAGTCTAGTTCAGATAAAACACCGAGTCAAGCACTGGATCAACTAAACTTTATTTTTGGTAGAACAACAAACACCCAAACCACCGCGGGTTCGATCCTTATCTCTGCCTGGCCAAGCCCTTCAGCCTTGTGCAAGCAGACACCGCCCAAAAGGTCACACAGTCCCAAGCGCCCTTCCAGAAGATCACCACTGATCTAAATTGGGGGCTGCCTTTTATAGGTCAAGGAACCTTGAGGGGCCGAACTAAATAGGGGTGGTTCCCCTTGCAAACCAATCATACATATCAATTACATCAAAGTATTATTGTCAGTTCCCCAACCCAATTACAAAGAGCCCCAAACAATGTTTCTTACATAAGCTTCTGGAAGGATGTCCGTTTAACTGAACATGCAACATTTACCCTGGAACACAAACAATTCAGCCAGGGCTTCACACTCTGGCCAATCAACAAACAGCAGGGTAACTGCCTTGCAACATTATTTACATTATTTACAATCCCCTTTGCAGCAATCCAATCAAACTCATGCATCCACAACACCTTAGAGTTTCTCTGCAAGATTCTCATACAGATTAACAATTGCAAAGAAACTTGGACCTTCCTTATCTGATGTACTGATCTGGGACCAAGACATCCCGGCACAATCTAGCAGCCTGTGTCTTCTTACACAGAAAGGGCTAACAGGCCTTGTAAATGCATGGATCCTCTGCTTTATTTTGGCTCTATTTTGGCCAGAATTTTCATTAGTTTATCGCTGCATAAAGAGTGAGCAGCTGTGGTTGAATAAACCTGACTGTTAAGTCTGATCTGTGTATATAATGTTTCTTTGGACCATGGCCCGATCTTCACTAGTTACACCCTGTAAATAGCCACAGGAGCCCTGGCCAAATCCTCGGAACATATTTTAAAGTGAAAAACTATGCTAAGCAACAAATAGAATACATGTCAGAAACTGATGAACGTAAACAAAACGCTTGTCAAACAGTAAAAATAAAGACAGAATCCCAATATTTAATTTGCATTAATAATCATTTTCTGTATATGGAAAAAAACCCCAGTGCTGGAGCAACTCAGCAGGTCTATCAGCATCTGTGAGGTAGGTAAACACAAGGAACTGCAGATGCTGGTTTGCAAAATAAGGCAGTGCTGGAGTAACTCAGAGGTCAAGCAACATCTCTGGAGAATATGGATATGTGACTTTTCGGGTCGGGATCCTTCTCTGAGATGCTGCCTGACGTTGAGTTGCTCCAAAACCTTGAGTTTTGTTTTTGTAAACCAGCATCTGCAGTTCCTTACGCCTCCTTACTACATGTGCATCCCACTCAGGAAAGAAAGAAAGTCAATTCAGACTTCAATTAGTGCAGAAATTCCATTGGCAGCATACAAAAGATTTAAATATTTATGCCGTTTTTTTAATACCTTTACATAATACCACTTTGTATGTCAAGATTACTGTCGTTAGGTTTGCCACAGGATTCGAGGAATCTCCCGCTGCAGTGGTAATGGGGTTGCCTCTAAACAGCAATGAAGAAGGGTTTTGGCACGAAACATTGCCTATTTCCTTCGCTCCATAGATGCTGCCGCACCCGCAGTGTTTCTCCAGCATTTTTGTGTACCTCCATTTAACAGTAGTCTATTGAATGACCCCCAAGGCCTGTATTTGAGGTATTCAGCTTATTTCTCAAATTCCTCTCCAACATTCCTCTGTAATATTGTTGAATTTCCCTCTCCCACCCATCACCATAAACATTTTATCTGCGAATTTAATCAAAGATAATAAATTACTTTAATTTGTTATTCTTGGTTTCTACTGCAAATCATCTGAGATAGAAAGGGTGCGTTGGGAAAAGGAGAACGTCTTAAGGTCATAAGGCCATAAGGAATAGGAGTAGCATTAAGCCATTCAGCCCATCAAGTCTACTCTACCATTCATCATGTTTGAGCAATCTTTCCCTCCTCACCCCATTCTCCTGCCTCCCCATAACCTTTGACACCCGTACTAATCAAGAATCTATCTGTCTCTGCCTTAAAAATATCCACTGAGTTGGCCTCTACAGCCCTCTGTGGCAAAGAATTCCACAGATTCACCACCCTCTGACTAAAGAAATGTCTCCATATTTCCTTCCTAAAAGAATGTCCTTTAATTCCGAGAATCCTGTGGCAAAGCTAATGAGAGTAATATTGACATATAAAGTGCATTATGAGAAGGTAGAAATGTAGTCTTCCCATGATGAGCTGTGGTCAAGCTCTCTGTGATTCTTACCTGAAGATCAGGCCCTGGACGATACAACTGAATGTTCTACCCATTAGGAATTCCCATTAATCAAGTTCAAGTTCAAATTCACATTTATTGTCACATGCACTGTTAAGGCACGGTGAAATTTGAGTTTCACTGTACCTTAATGCAGCCATACGATCAAAAAAACGCAATACACAATAGAATTTAACATAAACATCCACCACAGTGGAATCAGTTCTTCACGGTGATGGAAGGCAATAACTTTCAGTCAATCTTCCTCCAAATTCACCTGTGGTTGGCACCATGACCCTCTGTAGTCGCTGCTATGGATGGACCGATGTACAAGCCCTCTCGTCGGGATGCTCGAAACTCCAACGTCGAGACGGGCGGAACGCACTTGGAATTCCCGAATCGGCCTCTTTCTTACCGGAGACCGCGGCTTTACCATGTTATAGGCCGCAGGCCAACAGTCGGAGCACTTCCTCTGGCGATCCCCGGCAAGGAATCGCCTCACTCTGCAATGGAAAGTCCTTGTTTTGCTACATAGGCAGGTGTAGCATGGCCTCTTTCTACCTGGAAGCACTTTCTGAATGAGTCAAGAGAGAGAGTCAAGAGTGTTTTATTGTCACATGTCCCAGATGGAACAATGAAATTCTTACTTGCAGAAGCACAACAGAATATGTAAACATGATACACTGTAAACAATATAATAAACTAGAGAGAAAAAAAGTTAATTGTGTGTATATATACACACTCGCAATTACACATATATACAAATACATATATATAAGATTGGTGATTTTTGTTCACTGGCTCTATGTCAAATGAATAAGATTATAAAGCGATCTCTTCATTAGGGACTTGGCATCTGCTTATGAAGTGAACATGTTAAGGATTCTCAACACATGTGATGTATCTAAATTCAGCACCCCTGAGGACAGGTGCAGGGATCACAATGTGCCATTCGCCCAGTCCAATTAATTCTGATCCAGACAGCACACCCACATTCCTCTGCCTGCTCCAGATTACTGCATGCAGTCTATGCTAACTGCATCATTCAATGACCACTTGCCCTTCTTATGCCCTGGGCAGCAGTGGCAAAGTCACATATCCATGTAATCCAGCGATGCTGCCTACCTGCTAAGTTACTCCGGCACTTTGTGGATCAACCATTGTCTGCAGTTCATTGCACATCCAAACAATGATAATACCTTACTTGGCTATAACGGACAATCGATAAAAACAGACATCATTCCATCCCCCATATAGTCTGTTAAAACAAGGCTTTACTACATTACTCATTATGTCTGAGATCAATTGTCTAGCACCACTAAAAAATAGCCTGTGATACGTGAAACCATTCGGCACCTGAACAAGGCGGTGGAATGCGTCTTCAGTAGATGTCAATTGAATTGAATTGAACATAAATCCTGTTTTGGTATAAGGAGTACCAGCGTTATTGTCCTCTGTGACATTAAACAATGGCAAGAACGCCCCCATGTCCTCGTGCCAAAGCCATGCTCACAGAGAGAGAGAGAGCGGTCATTTTTAAGTCTTGTGCCCAGTGCAGGAAATCTTGTCCCCAGTGTCTCCTACCCATGTGCCCATTACAATAGCCAATGTCCTGGCAGCTGTGGGCACTCTCCAAAGAGGTTCAGTTTTTTATTGTCCCCTGTACCGAGGTATAATGACTATTTTTGCATGCTATCCAGTCAGCAATACAATGCTGTCGTACGGATAGTTGTCGATGTGGTCTATTGCATGATAGACAGTGGAGTAACTGCACTACAAGATGGGTGATTCGGGTCGAGACCCTTCTTTCTTGGGGTCCACAACATTGGAACAATATTGGACAAAAGTACATTTTGTTTCCCGCCACTGACTATTTTATATGCTGTCCGTTCGAGGAAGACTGATATGAATTTTCTTTCTTGGGGTCCAAACTGATATTACAATGGAAGTTAAGTCTTAGGAGATCGAAAAAACTGATGGAAATGGAGTTAATGTTACAAGTAAAGAAGATGAGAAATGTAAAATAAATTGAGAAAGACAATCTCACAAGGAAAGTTTATCATGTAGAGCAATGTTTTAATTTACTGCACAGTAGCGCAAAATGTTCATACGTGAAAGAGCAGAATTAGGCCATTCGGCCCATCACGACTACTTTGCAATTCAATCATGGCTGATCTATCTCTCCCTCTCAACCCCATTCTCCTGCCTTCTCCCCATAACCCTTGACATCTGACAATGAGATCATTTAATTTAAAAGCAGATGATTAGACATGATTTGTTGCATTATGTGATTGTTGCACAGTTCTGCAAATTAAAGTAAGGTTCTCAGTGCACAGGCCGCACTTATGAATAGATTTGTCATTATGCATGCAATTCCTATTTGAAACCTCTTTCAAGATAATCCAACGCTGACTCACATACACTGTAGACTTCTAGTGTCGGCTGAAAACCTATTCCTATATAATTTAATGAGCCTGTCCCCACATTCCTTCGGGATCGAGCCTCCTGAGAGAGATACTTGTACTTTGTGGTGCGTGGGTCTCAAAAAGGAAGAGAGGAGTCGAGTATTTTGAGAGGCACCTTTAATTATGTTCCTCCCGGTTGTAGGGAGGTCCAAACGAGAGAAAGATGGCACCCAAACCCCTGCCTTTAAACCCTCTGGTTAAGGACCGCCTCCGGACTGAACCACTCCCGGGCCGAGGGGTTCGACAGTATGATGGCGCGACCCTTGGGAGCCGCCACAGGACCCTCCCTCCCCCAGAACCAGAGGCACGAAACGCACCGGCGGGCGCACGACCCGGCCGGCCCGCGTGCGGAAGTCAGCCGATCGTGGGGCTGGCGGAGGCATAGGTGGAGGGACAGGTCGAGGGACAGGTCGAGGGACCGGCGGGAGGACAGGTGGATTGACAGGCGGAGGGAGCCGTGAAGGGGGGCGCCCTCGAGGTCGAGGTTGGGCAACCAGCGCCGTCTGGTCAATGTCCAGGTGCGCCGGCTTCAACCGGTCAAACGACACGGCCTCCGGCCGGCCTCCCATGTCCAGCACAAAAGTCGTCTGCCCATGTTCCAGCACCCGGAACGGGCCCTCGTACGGCCTCTGGAGTGGTGTCCGGTGGGTTTAAAGGCAGGGGTTTGGGTGCCATCTTTCTCTCGTTTGGATCTCTCTACAACCGGGAGGAACATAATTAAAGATGCCTCTCAAAATACTCGACTCCTCTCTTCCTTTTTGAGATGTGAGTGAACTACTCCCGGGCGCAGGGGTTCGACAGTATGATGGCACGACCCTTGGGAGCCACCACAACTTCACCGTTTCTATTCCTAGCAAATGTAACCATTGTCAGCCCTGCCCCATGTGCCCATTACTAATAGCACAATGTCCTGGCAGCTGTCTGCACTCTCGTTTCAGTTTCAGTTTATTTTATTGTCACCTGTACCGAGGTATAATGAAAGGATTTGGTTGCATGCTATCCAGTCAGCGGAATGACAATGCATGATTACAATCGTACACCTTCTCCATAGTCTTCCCTCCACTCAGGTGGTCTATTGCATGATAGACACAAAAAGCTGGAGTAACTCAGTGGGACAAGCAGCATCTCTGGCGAGAAGGAATGGGTGATGATTCGGGTCGAGACCCTTCTTCTACAGAGAACTGGCTGGCAGACAGGAAGCAAATAGTAGGAGTAAACGGGTCCTTTTCAGAATGGCAGGCAATGAATAGTGGGGTACCTTAAGGCTCAGTGCTGGGACCCCAGTTATTTAGAATATATATTAATGATTTGGACGAGGGAATTGCACCTATTTTCTATGTTTCTATGTTTCTATGACCTTCATGAGGTCTAGTCGGAGGCTCAGAGGGGATAGAGCCTTCTCTGTTGCTGCTCCAGCACTCTGGAACATCCTGCCCTTGCACATCAGACAGGCCCCCTCACTGTCCATCTTCAAATCCAGTGTTAAAACACATTTGTACTCCCTGGCTTTTGACCATGCCTGAGGCTTTGCTTCTGTTTGTGGTGTTTTTGATGTTTCTTTATTTCACATGTGTTTGCCTACTATTTCTTTTGATTGTTATTTTTGGTGTGTATTAACTTTTTTGTCAATGATTAGTGATGTACAGCACTTTGTTGCAGCTATGTTTGTTTTTAAAGTGCTCTATAAATAAAATTATTATTATTATTATTATTATTATTATTATTCATATAATTTAGCAGATTGCTTCCCTAATGCCTTGAACAAACGTAGCATTGACCTTGTATGCAGGATTACTTAACACCATGCTTTCATCCAGGTCATTATTCCTAGAGGTTTATGATTAGTCAGTTTCACTGTGGAAGAAATTAACTTAGAGGGAAATCAAATTGAGACTTCGAGGTCAGCTTCAAGAGACTTTATTGGATGATTTCATGGAGAGATGGCGGCAGTTAACTGCTCACCAGTTCTCTGACTTTGCAGCAGAATTAGCCGACAGTTATACTGTGCTGTAACCAACTTTTATTTTTTGTTTGATACATCTGTATGAAAATATGTTTCATCCTTGGCCACATGTTTTCCTATAACTACCATCTACTACATGGGTATTAATTATTTCATTAGTCATAATATACTTTTTATTTATGTTAATCTTATTCAACAACAGATGGTTAACACAAGTCAAACATAATATAAGGGCATTGTGACATTATTCTATCTCATCTTTCAAGCAGACTGTCCCCCTCTTTGAGCCAATCATAAGCCCCCATTAACTGCAACGTTTCTATGCTACTAATGGTAGGGGGAGGGGGTGTCAGCCCCAGCTTGACATTCCATCTACTATTGTAATCCAGCATCCAGTAACTTTACACTGAAGAACAGGCTTCCTTATCTCTGTCCTAATTTTGTTATGTTTACATTCACCATTCAACACATTCCCAGACAAGAGGTAATGCATCTGATTTCTTATTTTGCTGATTGTCACGAACTTCTTCTGCACAGGTGCTATAGGTTGGGATAACATCTCTAAGTGCATTTATGCATTTATGCATTCATGTGAATGCAAGTGCACTTAATGGAGCAACTGAATGTTGATGTAGGTGTCTTGCTGTAACGTTTAACCAGACCTTTGCTCCATTTGATCATCACCACTGGACAATGTACTGATGCTTCTTTATAGAATATCTAGTGTTAATGACTAATGATCAACTTCTAGTTAACAATGGCCTGGAGCTCATGTGAAAACACATATTAAAATGGCATTCAATACAGGATCTATATCAGTGTTGCTGCTAGAATGGTTCTTCAGCTGTGCACATTTTTTTACTTCCATATTAAGGTTTCCCATGATGAAGTTTTACGCAATGATACATGTTTATTCATGCTTAATTATGAATGGTTATAGCAAGGCATTGATTCACATTGTGTGTGTGTGAACACACAGCTGCAAACCATGATTCCACGGCAAATGTACGTAGTCAGTATGTTTCGTTTTTTTTGTCTTCAACTGTGTTGTCTGTCAGGTGCAATTTAAGCAAACATTTGTCACGGCAATTCTGCACCATGTTTCCAACACATTGCCTGAAAAAACATCAGGGCGATCAATAAACCTTTGCATAAAATTACACTGAGAGCAAATTGTCATTAACTGAAAGGTGAAAAGGCAAAAGTGTTTGGTCCCAAGATTAGTAAACATGCTGCACTCGACATTTGTTTTATAGAAAACTTATGTCCTGTCCACGACATTCACAAGGCATGCCATGTTCATGTTTAATATGTTCTTCACCTGTCCACAGCCCCAGAACTGGTGTGTAGGAAAGAACTGCTGATGCTTTAATGTTTAAAACAAAGAAAGACACAAAATGCTTGAGTAACTCAGCGGGAGAGGCAGCATCTCTGGAGTGAAGGAATGGGTGACGTTTTGGGTGGAGATCTTTCTTCAGACTGATATCAGGGGAATAGGCGGTAGAGAGATAAAATGTAGTCGGGGACAGTAAGACTGGTGGGAGAACTGGGAAAGGGGAGGGGATGGAGAGAGAGAGGGAAAGCAAGGGCTACTTGACGTTAGAGAAGTCAATGTTCATACTGCTGGGGTGTAAGCTGCCCAAGTGAAATATGAGATGCTGTTCCTCCATTACTCCACTATCCCAAACTGGTGTGTTAGGAAACAAAGCCCAGGGCAGCATTGTGCCATTTTAATGAGCGGCTGTTTTTTGCAGAGTCTGACAGAGGGATTTTAAAACAATGTCTTTTGCTGCTGTGATTTTGTGATTTTCAAATTCTTATGTTTGGCTGTGAAAATAAAGGGGGCATTTTGAGCAAGTAAATTCCTATTTGTTTTCTCTAATTGGTGAAGTATTCTTTCACTGGATGTGGAGACCTCAAGTGCTTCAAGAAACCTTGACGAGAGACGCCATCAACCAAGATTGCTCAAACATGGTTCTCCAGGTTCAAAGCCATGTGGCATTTTTCTGGCTGAAGGTCCCAACACTGGACAGTTTAAAGCTCTAGTATTAATTTGTCTCCATCACAGGGGTCAGACTATCGACTGTTGTCCTCTACAGCCCACTAACTCCCACAGTTATCTGGACTACCCCTCCTACCACCCTGCCTCTTGCCAAGACTCTTTCCCAACTCTTCATTTCTCTGTCTCAGCCGCATCTGCTCCCAAAATCTGAGATGTCCTCTTTCTTTAATAGATGTGAACTCTTCCCTGCCCTCAAAGTTGGATCCCTCGAGGACCTGCACCTGAAATGTGTCCCATATTTCTGCTCTTGCTTACTCATCCCGCCATACAGAACAAGGATAGACTTCCATTGGTATTTACATGTGACAGCTGTCTGTATATGTCCTCCCTCACATCCATCCAGGGACCCCAGCAGCACTCACAGGTGAGACACAGGTTTTCTGAAGAATCAGTCGGAAGAAGGGTCTCGATCCGAAACGTCACACATTCCTTCTCTCCAGAGATGTTGCCTGTCCCGCTGGGTTACTCCAGCTTTTGGTGTCTATCACAGGCTTTCTACACCTTTTCCAACTGCAGCTACTGCATTCGGTGTTCTCAATGTGGCCTATTTTACATCGGCGAGATCAAACGTAGAGTAGGTGTACGTTTTGCCCAACACGGCCTGCTGGGTCTCTTGGAACTGCTAAACATTTAAAGTCCCATTTCCATTGCCATACTGACCTTTCTGGCTTGGGCCTCCTCTTCGCTAGAGTTAGGCCACATGCAAACCGGAGAAACAACACCTTATGATTCCACTTGGGTAGCTTAGAACCTAACGCTATGAACATTGAATTATCTTATTTTAGTTAACTAACCTACAAACAACCTTACCTGTTCTCCCTCCCCCCTTTTTCCCCTCACTTCCCTGTGCCCTACTTGGATTTGCTCCCGTTTCTCCCCTTCTACAAGAGTCCTACAAGCTTAGAGGGGCAATACCGTACATACAGATATGAAGATAGACACACAAAGCTGGAGTAACTCCGTGGGTCAGGCGGCATCTGTGGAAAAAAGGAATAGGTGACGTCTTGGGTCGAGTCCCTCCTTCTTCAGTCGGAAGAATTTCTCCAGAGATGCTGCCTGAACCGCTGAGTTACTCCATCTTTTTGTGTCTATCTTCGTTTTAAACCAGCATCTGCAGTTCCTTCCTACATGTACAGATATGATTCAATCGTTGAAATTCTTTATATTTCATGATCCAATAAGCACACATGGACAAATCAAAATGATGATGACACGTGGCATGTGTGTTGATTTTTACTTCACTCTAGTCCACTGATTTTTTGACCAAAGTTATACAGCAACAGGTTCAGAAGAACGACCAAAAACGTTGAAAAGCTTCAGTTGCATTTGCGGATGCATTGATGATCTCTTTCTCTGTGATCTGCCACACTGTGTCGAAATGAATAACATTAGGCTTTGAAATGGAATGTGTAGGAAGGAACTGCGGATATTGGTTTAAACCGAAGATAGACACACGCCAGGTCCTCCTTTGTTGTATAGATGACGTTTCAGGACGTTTGTAGATACATTAGCTGCAGTAAAATTGCACTTATTGTGTATGGAGTGAATGAGAAAGTGAAATATCATAGTGAAGATGGTTGTGAACGATTGTAGCAGGATCTGGATTGATTGGCCAGATGGGCGGAGGAATGGTTGAACAAATTTAATACCGAGAAGTAGGTATGTTACGATACTTACCTTCAGCGGCGCTGCAATTCTGCCACTGGCCGTGTGCGCGATTTTGGTGCCTTTGAAAGAAGGGGGTGGGGGGGCTGGGTTAAAACGCGGTTTTTTCCTACCTTTTCCTGGAATATATTTGGTTGGAGTGCAAGCTTTTGCTGAAGAATCGTTCCGACGGGCGTTCTGTGTATTTTTTTTTTTTAGTCGCCCGACAATTTCATCGCTGGAGTAATTTTAAAATCTGCTTCTAAAGCCGTCAACGCCGACAACGGGGACAGATTTCAGGTACGGGACAGGTAAAAGAAAGCCGTTTATTTTACGTATCCTTAAAATGGTCCTTAAGATGCCTTAAATTCAAATTCAGGCTCATCTCAGGCCTTTGTCCAATCAGCCACCTATCAAGAACCACACTCACCTGTATCTTCTACCTATCACTTGCTGTGCTTTGTTCTGTACCTCCCTTCCCATTATCACCCCCCACCATAATCAGTTTGAAGAAGGGTCCCAATCAAAAACGTCACATCCATATTTTCTCGAGATGCTGCCTGGCCTGCTGAGTGTCTTTTGAGCACTCTGAGCACTTTGCATTTTTTTGTTGTGAACCCGCATTTACATTAATAAAGTCATGGAGCCATACAGCATGGAAACAGGCCCTTCAGCCCAACTTGCTCATGCTGACCAAAATGCCCCATTTATACGTCCCATCTGCCTGTGTTTGGCCCTTATCCCTCTAAACCTTTTCTATCCATATACTTTGTGTCTCCATCTACATCAGGGAAACTTGGTGTCTAAATGCTAAAGAGTCCTACAAGCTTAGAGGGGCAATACCGTACATACAGATATGAAGATAGACACACAAAGCTGGAGTAACTCCGTGGGTCAGGCGGCATCTGTGGAAAAAAGGAATAGGTGACGTTTTGGGTCGAGTCCCTCCTTCTTCAGTCTGAAGAATTTCTCCAGAGATGTTGCCTGAACCGCTGAGTTACTCCATCTTTTTGTGTCTATCTCCGTTTTAAACCAGCATCTGCAGTTCCTTCCTACATGTACAGATATGATTCAATCGTTGAAATTCTTTATATTTCATGATCCAATAAGCACACATGGACAAATCAAAATGATGATGACACGTGGCATGTGTGTTGATTTTTACTTCACTCTAGTCCACTGATTTTTTGACCAAAGTTATACAGCAACAGGTTCAGAAGAACGACCAAAAACGTTGAAAAGCTTCAGTTGCATTTGCGGATGCATTGATGATCTCTTTCTCTGTGATCTGCCACACTGTGTCGAAATGAATAACATTAGCTTTGAAATGGAATGTGTAGGAAGGAACTGCGGATATTGGTTTAAACCGAAGATAGACACACGCCAGGACCTCCTTTGTTGTATAGATGACGTTTCAGGACGTTTGTAGATACATTATCTGCAGTAAAATTGCACTTATTGTGTATGGAGTGAATGAGAAAGTGAAATATCATAGTGAAGATGGTTGTGAACGATTGTAGCAGGATCTGGATTGATTGGCCAGATGGGCGGAGGAATGGTTGAACAAATTTAATACCGAGAAGTAGGTATGTTACAATACTTACCTTCAGCGGCGCTGCAATTCTGCCACTGGCCGTGTGCGCGATTTTGGCGCCTTTGAAGGGCTGGGTTAAAACGCATTTTTTTCCTACCTTGTCCTGGAATATATTTGGTTGGAGTGCAAGCTTTTGCTGAAGAATCGTTCCGACGGGCGTTCTGTGTATTTTTTTTTTAGTCGCCCGACAATTTAATCGCTGGAGTAATTTTAAAATCAGCTTCTAAAGCCGTCAACGCCGACAACGGGGACAGATTTCAGGTACGGGACAGGTAAAAGAAAGCCATTTATTTTACGTATCCTTAAAATGGTCCTTAAGATGCCTTAAATTCACATTTTAAGTTGCGAAACGGTGATTTAGTCCCCATCTGAACCGGTAGTGTTTTCCAGATATGGGTCTAACTTCACCGCAAACCGTAACGTTCCAAATGATCGCGTTCCAGAAAAACCCACTCGCAAGATGATTTAAATGGCCATTAATTTACAGGTATTAAACATTAAATTCCTTCCATTTGGCCTATAAATCCATGACAATGAGATTTAAAAATTATGTTAAATTGTGAATTCTTGTGTGAATGTTATTTGGACACTTAGGCTATTTAAAAATGTTAATCTATTCTTAAGAAATTGATAGATGTTTAGGTCTAGTAATTGAATTTTGTAATTAGCTACAATTAGGTAACTAACTAATTATATGCTTTAATTTCAAGTCATCTAAGTAAGATTGTTTCATATTTGTTTCAGAATGCTTCAATCTACAATAACTGAAAATTTCTTTCAGTTCTCTTAATTTTTAAGAAAGTTATGGCCATTTGACTGTCCTCGATCACAGCTTTTGTGTTAAGTCAATGGAAAAGCAATAGGGAACAAGATGCTAATTTATGAGTATGAAAATGGCCATAACCTTTTTAATACTGAAGATATGAAAGTGAATTAGGTGTCAAAGTAAATATCTTGTTGTGCTTTATCTGATGGGATAAATTACAGACTAGATTTTTAAAATCTCAAAATTTTGTAACATTGCTACAAGAAGTGTGATGTGTTGCAGTTTGGGACGTCGAACAAGGGCAGGACCTACACAGTAAATGGTAGGCCTCTGGTAGTTTTGTAGAGCAGGAGGGTCTAGAAGTACAGGTGCATGGTTCCTTGAAGGTTGAGTTGCATGGTTCCTTGAAGGTTGAGTGCAGGTAGATAAGGTGGTCAAAAAGGCTTATGGCACTTGGGCCTTCATCAGTTAGAGTATTGAGCATAGAAGTTGGGAGGTCATGTTGCAGTTGTATATGACGTTGGTGAGACCGCATTTAGAATATTGTGTTCCGTTCTGGACACCCTGTTATAGAAAAGATATTGTCAAGCTTGAAAGGGTTCAGAAAAGGTTTACGAGGATGTTGCCAGGACTAGAGGGTGTCAGCTACAGGGAGAGGTTGATTAGACTGGGTCTCTATTCCATGGAGCGTAGGAGGATGAGGCAGATTTAAAAGAGGTATACAAAATCATGAGAGGAATGAGAGAGTCTTTTACCCAGAGTCGGGGAATCAAGGACCAGAGGACATAGGTTCAAAGTGAAGGGGAAAAGATTTAATAGGAATCCGAGGGGTAACTTTTTCACATGGAGGTGGTGGATGTATGGAACAAGCTGTCAGAGGAGGTAGTTAAGGCTGGGACAATCCCATTGTTTAAGAAACAGTTGGACAGGTATATGAATAGGACAAGTTTGGAGGGATATGGACCAAGTGCCTGCAGGTGGGATTCGGGTAGATGGGACATTGTTGACCTGTGTGGGTGAGTTGGGCTGAAGAGCCTGTTTCCACACTTTATCACTCTATAACTAATGTGAACGGGTGATCAATGGTCGGCATTGACTCGGCAGCTGAAAGCCTGTTTCTGGGCTGTGTCTCTAAAGATGTTAGAACTTTGTAAATACTTGAACCGTATATTCGTAGCGCAGGTTGCAATAATCGTTAGGTCTTTATTCTCTGGAGCGTTGAAGGTTAAGGGGGGACTTGATAGAGGTCTTTAAAATGATGAGAGGGATAGACAGAGTTGATGTGGACAAGCTTTTCCCGTTGAGAATAGGGAAGATTCAAACAAGAGGACATGACTTCAGAATTAAGGGACAGAAGTTTAGGGGTAATATGAGGGGGAACTTCTTTACTCAGAGAGTGGTAGCGGTGTGGAATGAGCTTCCAGTGGAAGTGGTGGAGACAGTTTCATTGATATCATTTAAAAATAAATTGGATAGGCATATGGATGAGAAGGGAATGGAGGGTTATGGTCTGAGTGCAGGCAGGTGGGACTAGGGGAGATTATGTGTTCGGCACGGACTAGAAGGGTCGAGATGACCTGTTTCCGTGCTGTAATTGTTATATGATTATATGGTTATATTCACTGTAATGCAGTGTGCAATCCGACATCGCAATGATTTTGAATATCATGAACATATAAAATGCAGGACCTCTCAATATATATTTCAACCTTTCAACGTGTAGAAAATGAGCTTTTTACCAATCATAAATTGAATGTAGGAAGCTGAAGCAAATTGAATACAGGAAGCTGAAGCAACTTCCTGTCCACATCAGATGCTGTGTGAATGCTATATTCCACAAAGCTCCCCCAGGTCTAACAACTCGTGGTTCAGCTGTGATGTGGTGATGAAAACTTTTCTGTTTACCTTGTAGAAGCTGCAGGATGACAAAGGTTAAGATAGCTGACGTAGACACAAAATGCTGGAGAAACTCAGCAGGACAGGCAGCATCTATGGAAAGAAAGAATGGGCAACGTTTCGGGTCGAGACCCTTCTTCAGACTGATGTCAGGGGAGGGGGCGGGACAAAGAGAGAATGTGGTCGGAGACAGTAAGACTAGTGGGAGAACTGGGAAGGTGAAGGAGAAGGAGAGAGAAAGCCAGGGCTATCTGGAGTTAGAGAAGTCAATGCTCATACCACTGGGGTGTAAACTACCCTTAAGATAGCTGTACAACACAATGTTGAAGCTGCAGTATGACAAAGGTTAGGATAGCTGTACAGCACAACAACCTTTCGCCATTCATTAACGCACATCAATGCTCCCGATAGGTGTTCCTTGACACACACCACAATGTTTTGGGATGGGTATTCCTAGATGCACACTACAAGGTTCGTGATGTAGAAAGTTAAATAAAGGATTAAATAGCATGTAGGTTTACTTGTATTAGTGTTATTGCATTTGTATATTAATGTTTTGAGAACGTATTGTTATGTGTGATAAGAAATTAGTAAGTGCGCTCAATTGCAAGGGTCAAAATCTGTATAAAAGATTTTATACATTGCAATTGGAATTTCAGAGTCGTGCAGTAAATGGGATTGTGCTGATCTCCTGTGCATTAGTAAACAAAGTGTGTCTGGAAAATGAATGCAACTTGACTGAGTCCAGTTGATCGGCAACGACCACCTCTCTTGTTTTTCTCATTCCAAACTCGCAGGCCTGAATGTGATGTGTTTGCTGAGTAACATTTCTGTTGCTGATTCATCAAACGTCACACGCAAGTTGGACTTTAATGGTCCATAAATGTAGAAAGAGGGAGGTTCAAGTGCACTGCACGGCGACAATTAAGTCATGTTGATGCTTTCAAATGATCTTGCTCTTAAATATTTTCACGTCTGTTTACGGCTACATTTGATTATTTATTGGTCTGGAGAGGTCTTCAGCAAGATGGTGCCCATTCCAACTGCCTTGGAGAAGGTGTTGGTGAGCCATCCTCTTGAACTGCTGCCGTGGGCCTGACGAGGTGACAGCACACCCCACACCCCTGTGGAGGGAATCAATCTGCAAATAACAAACATAATTCCAAACCTTAAGTCATGTCAGCAGCGCGTCAGTTTTTTCAACTTTTTTTATTTTTTAGTATGTTTTATAAGTATGTATTTAATGTTCCTTCGTGTGTTTTGTGTGGGGGGTGGTGTGGGGGTGTAAGGGGGAAACCGCTTTGGTCGGCTCCTCCATGGAGAGGCGACTTTTTTCAGGTTGCCTCCCCCGTGGCCTAACATCAAGGATCGGCGCGGCCTTTCCCGGAGACACGCCCGGGGGCTTCAGCGGCGGGCGCAGCGTGGACTCTCGTTGTGGAGCGGGTGAGCCCTCACTGGGGCTCGCTGGAGGGGAGCGCTCCGTTTCACTGACCTGGGGCTGCCGGCAGCCTGAAGAGTCTGCAGAGTTCCAGCTGGTGCAGAGTCTACAGCCCGGGATCCCTCGTGGGGGACCCGGGGGAAGAAGACCATCACTGCCGTTTTCTCAGGCCACTGAATCACCTACTATTGTCACATGCGAATAAGTGAAACTTGTATTACCATACAGCCACACTAAAAAAAGCAACAACACCACCGCTACATAAAGTTAACATAACAATCCACCACAGCGGCTTCCCCCCAAAATGGAATGTTGCCCCCGCGTCAGGGCGATCAAAACTCATATGCATCTCTACAGTCGCTTCTGGCTGCGGCGGAGTCTTTAAATCTCGACCGATCGGTCTACACCATCTTAAAGCCGCGGTCTCCAGTGAGGAAGAGCCGATCCTGGACTGACTCTGGACTCTGGTCCTGTCCACGGGGAGGAAATGGAGGAGGACTGGCCAAATTTTGTACCTTCCACCACAGTGATGATGCTGTGGTGGATGTTTGTGTTACAGTTTTATTGTGTATTGTATGTTCTTTATTATTGTACTGCTGCTGACAACCCAAATTTCCACCGACCCTGGTTGTGTGGCAATAAATTATATCTATCTAAATTATATCTATCTATCTATCTATCTATCTATCTATCTATCTATCTATCTATCTATCTATCTATCTATCTATCTATCTATCTATCTATCTATCTATCTATCTATCTATCTATCTATCTATCTCTTAATGAAGCTGTTAGCTTTGAACTGCCTTTCACATCATTTTTTTCCATCAAAATAAAGTTCATTCAGAATAAAAATTATATACAAAACAAAATCTGTGCTAAAATTCTTCCGACATTCTCGGTGGCTATACGTACATTCATTTGCATCGTAACGTAGTGTTCACAAATATTTTACCCGGCACCATTGCCACTCATGTGCCCCCTTCCCTCATTAGAGGGGCGTCAACCCCTTTGTCCTACACGTTGCCGATGGTATCCTTGAGCTGTGCCAGGCTGCCTGAGATTTTCCTGCCAGGTACAGCACAGGTTTGGTCCGGGTGGATCACGGATTCCAGAGCAGACTTGACCTGGTTGGCGATGGCCTTGGACAGGATCTTACAACCATCACGCAAAGCAACCTCCCTTCCATTGACTCCATTTATACCTCATGCTGCCTCGGCAAGGCCAGCAGCATAATCAAGGACGAGTCGCACCCTGGCAACTCCCTCTTCTCCCATCGGGCAAAAGGTATAGATGTGTGAAAACGCACACCACCAGATTCAGGGACAGTTTCTTCCCAGCAGTTATCAGGCAACTGAATCACCTACCAAGGTTTCAAGGTCAGTTTATTGTCACATGTACCAATTAAGGTACAGTGAAATTTGTATTACCATACAGCCACACTAAAAAAAAGCAACAAGACACACAGCTACATAAAGGTTAACATAAACATCCACCACAGCGGCTTCCCCACATTCCTCACTGTGATGGAAGGCAATAGAGTCCAATCTTCTTCCTCTTTTAATCTCGCACGGTCAGGGAAGTCGAATCATCCGCTGTCGTGGCGATTGAAGCTCCCGCAGCCGGCAGTGGAAGCCCCCGCGTCAGGGCGATCAAAACTCCCGCATCGGGGGGGTCGAAGCTCCTGCGGCTTAGAGCTCCCGAAGTCGATCTCTAACCAGAGACCGCGAGCTCCACGATGTTAAAGTCCCGCATTTGGAGCTCCCAAAGTCGATCCCCGGGAGGGATCGCGAGCTCCGTGATGTTAAATCCGCAGGCTCCCACGGTGGAGCTCCTGAAGCCGGTCTCCAGCAAAGGCCGCAAATTCCTCGCTGTTAGGGCACAGTGCCGACGGAGATACGATACGGAAAAAATTCATATCTCCGTCGAGGTTAGAGATTAGAAAAAGTTTCCCCCAACTCCTCCTCCCCACCCCCAACATAAAACAAGTAATAGAACACTGAAAAACACTATACATTTACACATACTGTAAAACAACAGAGAAGGAAGGGACAGACAGACTGTTGGCGAGGCAGCCATTGCTGGCGCCACCTAGTGGACCACAACCAGAGATCAGTGCTGAACTACTATCTACCTCTTTGGTGACCCTCAAACTATCTTTGAATGGACATTACAACCTTTACCTTGCACTAAACTTTATTCCCTTATCATGTATCTATACACTGTAAATGGATCGATTGTAATCATGTATTGTCCTGCTGCTGAGTGGTTAGCGTGCAACAAAAGTTTTTCACTGTACCTCGGTACACGTGACAATAAACTAAACTGAACCATTTAGCAACGAGATGGGGCTTCAATTCTTAACCTCCCTCTCCTGCTTGTAGATGAGAGTGATGCTGCCCTTCCTCATAGAGTCTGACACTGCACAGCATTGCTTATATTGTGCGTACAGATAGAATTAATGTGGAAATCTCCATAGGTTTGTATCAAACATGATATGGGGCAATTCACGCTTTAACTTTCCGGCAAAACTATGACAGAAAGCCGTCTTTACCATGAAAGAAATCTGCAATCAGCAGCACAAGATCATATCGTTTAACTGACTCAGCGCCTTTACCCAATAATTAGATGATGCACAAAGCCCAGGTGAGAACTGAAGGAGCGTTAGCTCACGCTATATGATACGTGGGGAAGACTAATGGAACAATGCAAAGGCTTCAGAACGTAGACACAAAATGCTGGCGTAACTCATTGGGACAGGCTGCATCTCTGGATAGAAGGAATGGTTGAAGTTTTGGGTCGAGACTCTTCCCGAAATGTCACCCGGAGATGCTGCCTGTCTCGCTGAGCTACAGTACTTCAGCATTTTGTGTTTATCTTCAGTGTAAACCAGCATCTGCAGTTCCTTCCTACAGGATTCAGAACGTGTTCCATTCATCTCCAGTGATCCCTCTCAGCTTCATGAGGGCTAAATGTACACACGACAGAGCATAGACATCATGGCCAGAGAGCTGGAGGGTCAGACAGTACGAGTGGTGGACCTGTTCACACACACTGTTAGAGTCAGAACACCACGACTGGCTTTGTGTTTATCATGCTAGATTAACTCTTCTTGTGGCACATGAGAGTAAATGCATTTATATAGTTCACAGCCAGATCGATGTCACTTCCATTAATGAACTATTTTGAAAGTAAAGATTCTAGGTACGTGAGCAAATTTAAAAGCACCATTAATCTTTCAGCATTCAACAAGTTACAAGGAGGTGATTAACTAGTTAACGTTAATAACTTGAATAACATATGTGAACCAAGTGCTTGGTTAGTGTTCTGGGGTCTTTACCATACAGCAATGAACCTTGAATTAGGTCTTTAATTAATTGTATTAAATGTATTTGTTCAAATACTAATGAACTGATTTGGGGGAAAGAGATGGACAGGGAAAAGGACAACATTGGTGAACAGTGTAGGAAGGAAATGCAGATGTTGGTTTAAACTGGTTAAAGACACAAAGTGCTGGAGTAACTCAGCGGGCCAGGCAGCATCTCTGGGGAGAAGGAATGGGCACTGTTTTGTGTCGAGACTCTTCTTCAGACTAAAGTAGGGTCTCAACCCGAAACATCACCCATTCCTTCTCTCCGATTATGCTGCTCGTCCCGCTGAGTTACTCCAGCACTTTGTGTCTAAATATGGTGACCATGCCGATATTCCAAGTCTGGTGTCTGTCTCCTACCTCACTTCACCACTTGCAAAGTATCAATCCACAACCACAACTACTTAAGTGCACAGTCCCTTGGCAAAGTGTGTAGTTTCAGCAGACAGATGCCCACACCATCCGAGTAGCTGAAAGCAATCCGATTTGGAGCTTTGCTGCTCATGAATGTCTCTTCTTTACAAACTGTGCAAACGGGTGATTTAAACCTAGTTTTATTCCAGGTGGTTTCTGCCCTAACAAACAAGTTTTGTAATCGGCAGCTGACATTTACCATTTAGTTAATTAAACAGAGTAATAGACCATGTATCGCAGTACAACATGACTAAATACATGATGAGATCTGTAATTAAAACATAATAATTGACATGCAGTTGTGTGGAAATGGGTTGTAAACAATTATACCATCACCTTCAATGTGAAAATTAAGTTACAGCTAATTATATGTTCCAAAATCCTTTTCCAAATGAAATATTTGTTCCTTACCTTCTGTTGGTATCTTACTGGAAATCCATTACAAAGCTAATGTAATTTCAGCACAAATAAAAAGCATTTTTGAAATATTCAATATTCCTTTTGAAGAAATGTGTTTATGCACATTTCCATCAATGGATACTTTGAAATTGTTTATTTGGCTGTAGATTTGGGCAATGGATGATAATGGTTGCTAATGTATCATAAGTGATAGGAGCAGAATTAGGCCATTCGGCCCATCATGTCTTCTCCACCATTCACTCATGGCTGATCTATCTCTCCTTCCTAACCCCATTCTCCTGCCTTCCCCCCATAGCCCCTGGCACCCATACTAATCAAGAATCTATCTATCTCCGCTTTAAAAATATCCATTGACTTGGCCGCCACAGCTTTCTGTGGCAAAGAATACACAGATTCACCACTCTCTGACTAAAGAAATTCCTCCTCATCTCCTTCCTAAAGGAACATCCTTTAATTCTGAGGCTGTGATCTCTAGTCTTGGACTCTCCCACTAGTGGAAACATCCTCTCCACATCCACTCTATCCAGGTCTTTCATTATTCTGCATGTTTCAATGAGGTCCCCCCTCATTCTTCTAAACCAGTCAGTATCCTACCAGCCTTTGAGCTGAAGAAACTAATTGGACGTACTCAGCGACTCAATTAATGTTTAATTGAAGCATCATAACTTGTGGAGTCTGTGCAGATGTTGCAGGAGTGCCAAGGAATCTTCTATTTCTCTGAAGCGGGTGTACAGGCCCTGGGTGTACGGTACAGAGAAAAGATGCCAGTAACAGAGATGATGGAAACTCTCTCCAGTGAATGGAAAAGGCAGATGTGCAGCAGGCTGCATTGAACTTGATTACCAGGCAATGATCCGTCCCTCTCTCCTGCACCACCTTTCCAAGCCGGAGCCAACAGCAGCCAACCAGCTAAAATTCCAGATACCTGTGGTGCACTTATGGACATCTCAAAACATATCAGAACATAAGGGTTTCTGCTGAAGATAGACACAAAATGCTGGAGTAACTCAGCAGGACAGGCAGCATCTTTGGAGAGAAGGAATGGGTGACGTTTCAGGTCGAGATCCTTCTTCAAACTGAGAGTCCAGTTCCAGACCTTAGAGTTTCTGCTGTTGAGTTGTTAAAGTCTCATTGAGGGATTTCCTATGACATTTACACTTAAAGGCCCCATTAAATTTGGAACTAATAATCTAGGTTAGCATCTGGTAAATGGAACTACTGGTGGCAAACCTCAAGCCAAAGAAGGAGCAAAGAACATGTAAGATGTGAAAAAGACATATCCAAGCAGATTATCTTTGATCGTCCCTTTAGATGTGTTGAGTTATTTGTTTCTGGCTAACCATGAGTGGGTCAGGTTCTTGAGATCCAACCAATGCTGCCTTCCAAATGCATGAAGAGATTGACATGGAGTCAAAAGGAACTGCAGATGCTGGTTTACAAAAAAAAACAGAAAGTCTTCTTCTTGTGTATGGCATGCACAGCCTATAGTTGTGGGACAACTTGTTCTATTTGATCTTATTTGATTGTGCACGCCGGGTTGATTGCATTCCTCGAAACAGGGCGGACCCCCACGTGCAACCTTCCACCCCAAAGTTCTGTAGTAACTCAATGGGAAACAAAATATGGACGGTGTGAAAAGATTGTCGGCTTTGATCTGTTCTCTTCTCACCTTACATTTTCTTTGTGCCCTTTCTTATTTAATTTCCTCTCTCCCCTGACTCCTAGACTGAAGAAGGGTCTCGACCTGAAACGTCACCCATTCTTTCTATCCAGAGATGCTGCCTGTTCCGCTGAGTTACTCCAGAAAGTTGTGTCCATCTTCAGGTTAGATAGCATCTCTGGAGAACATGGATACATGACGTGTAAGGTCAGGACTCTTAGACTCCAGAGTTCAGAGATTTACATGCCCAGGCAAACATTTAAAGACAGCATGCTGCATATACCTACGGTTTGCAGCAAGACATTTGCCTCTCCTCATGTATGCCAAAGGAATTGTGAATTAAAGAGAAATGGGAAATAACCGCAGAGGAATTCCACACACAATAATGAAGAAGGTCCGTGTGGCAATTTTCAAAAGACAAAAATTCCTAACATGTAAAAATCCATTTGTAGCTTTTAGAATAAATATCCTGTAGCTGAACTGCCAGCAATTATAAATGAACATTGGCTAAATGAGGGAACTAATTGATGTGACTGAGACCTCGGGGAACAATAATGAAGTATTTTCATCCTTGTAGTGCAACCTTCAAAATATGCAGATAATCTGGGTTCACAAATTTACAAGTGATAGGAGTAGAATTAGGCCATTCGGCCCATCGAGTCTACCCCCCATTCAATCATGGCTGATCTCTGCCTCCAAATCCCATTTTCCTGCCTTCTCCCCATAACCCTTGACACCCGTTCTAATCAAGAATTTGTCTATCTCTGCCCTAAAAATATCCACTCACTTGGCCTCCGTAGCCCTCTGGGGCAAGGAGTTCCACAGATTAACTTCTCTCTGACCAAAGAGGTTCCTCCTCACCTCCTTTCTAATGGAGCGCCCTTTAATTCTGAGGCCATGACGTCTGGTCCTAGACTCTTCCCACAAGTGGACACATCCCCTCCACATCCACTCTATCCATGCCTTTCATTATTCTGTGAGTTTCAATGAGGTCCGTCCTCAACCTTCTAAACTCCAGCAAATAGAGGCTCAGTGTCATCAAACACTCAACATATACTAACCCAATCATTCCTGGAGTCATTCCAGGTTATACACTGGTCCTTCGTAGCAAGCTTTATTGCATCATCAAGCAGTGGCTGCGTGTTGTACTTTCCTTATGATATTTAATTTACATCGGCTTTGAATAGCAAAAGCAGAATACAGTGCAACATCTGCAACTACATTGCGTATTTAGTGCAAACACCCAAGGACTAATTTTGACAGTTTCTTTCCTGTGGGTTTGACAGATTTGCCAAATCTGTACACAGAGTTATCTACTCAATGCCTGTCTGTGTGTGGTCACCATCAAAGGGCAGTGGGGTGGTGGGTACAGATCCTTCTGTACCACAGTCACATTCAAATGTTTGAAACCATGCCCTTTGAACAATAATATATCACGCAACAAAGGCTTTTCACTGTTCCTCGGAACACATGACAATAGAGTAAACTAAACTAAACTAAACTAAAGACAATAGACAATAGACAATAGACAGTGGGTGCAGGAGTAGGCCATTCAGCCCTTCGAGCCAGCACATCCACAATCAGTACCCCGTTCCTGCTTTCTCTCCATATCCCTTAACTCTGCGATCCCTAAGAGCTCTATCTAACTGTCTCTTGAAAGCATCCAGAGAACCAGCCTCCACAGGCCTCTGAGGCAGTGAATTCCACACTCACAACTCTCTGTGTGAAAAAGTTTTTCCTCATCTCCGTTCTAAATGGCTTACCACTTATTCTTAAACTATGGGCCCTGGTTCTGGACTCACACAACATCGGGAACACGTTTCCTGCCTCTAGCGTGTCCAAACTCTTAATAATCTTACCTGTTTCAATAAGTTTCCTCTCATCCTTCTAAATTCCTGAGTATACAAGCCCAGCCGCTCCAATCTATCAACATATGACAGTCCCGCCATCCCAGGAATTAACCTCATGAACCTACGCTGCACTCCCTCAATAGCAAGAATGTCCTTCCTCAAGTTTGGAGACCAAAACTACACACAATACTGCAGGTGTGGTCTCACTAGGGCCCTGTACAACTGCAGGAGGACCTCTTTGCTCCTATACTGAACTCCTCTTGTTAGCCATGATCACGTTAAATGGCGGTGCTGGCTCGAAGGGCTGAATGGCCTACTCCTGCTCCTATTGATAATTGTCTATTCTCTATTGTCATGATTTTAGTATACTTCAATAGGTTTACTCCTCAGCGTTCCATGCTCTGAAGGATGAGTCCCAACTTACCCAGCCTCTCCCTATAACTCAAGCAGATATATTAGTAGTATTTTAAAGACTATCAGATAAGCATATCAATACACAGAGAATTGAGGGATATGGTTTATATGGGTAAATAACATCCAGGTAATGTTCCAGTGAATCTCCTGCACCCTTTCCAACTTACTGCCATCCCTGCTATGGATGAGTGGCCAGAATAGCATACAATACTCCAAGTGAGGTCTTACCAACAACTGGTACAACTATCTCAGCATGTCTCACCTTTTGTACTTAAACCCTTCCCCATGAAGCCCAGCTTGCCACTTTTTCCACCATCCTTGATACCTGAACCCCAGTTTTGATGGAAAAATACACCGGTACTCCTAGATTTCTCCGTTAAATGTGAATACAATTTTAGCCCTCCTCATGTCAGTGGCCTCAAGCGATGGATAGGGAGTGTTGGATGATGAACAATGATACAAAACTGTTATGCAGCAGTGTGGATTATAAGAAGAATGTAGAACGTGGAACTGTACAACACAAGAACAGCTTCAAAGTCGTCTTGTTGAGTCTCATTGTCTGTAACTAGTTTTCACCCAGCCCTCAGCTAACAATGGCCTGTTTCCTTTATCATCGTTACTTTGCATATCTTTCATTCATTTGTTCTATATCTCTCGATATCACTATCTATATCTCTTGTTTTCCTTTCCCCTGACTCTCAATCTGAAGAAGGGTCTCGACCCAAAACCATCTCTCCAGAGATGCTGCCTGCCCTGCTGATTTACTCCAGTAATTTGTGTCACTCTTCGGTTTAAACCAGCATCTGCAGTGCCTTCCTACTCAAGAACAGACCCCTCAGCCCACATTGTCTGTGGTGAAGTGAACTTGATGCTATGATCATCCTTTATCTGCCTGCACATTACCCATATCCCTCCACTATCTGCAAATCAATATACCTATCCAGTACTTTTAAATGCTACTAACATCTCTGTGTCACCCACCAACATTGTGAGCATTGTGTTCCTAGCACTCACCACCCTCTGTGTAAAAATTGTATGTATTACACAGAGATGTATTATCTGCACATCTCACCTTAAAGCTATATCTGCTAGTATTTGATTTTTCCATTCTGGGAAAAAGAATCTGACTGTCTTCCATATCTATGCCTCACATAATTCTTCATCAAGTCTCCCCGCAACCTCTGGCATTCCAGACAAAACAATCAAAGTTTGTCCAACCTCTCCCTGTGGCTAATACCACATAATCCAGGCATCATTACATAGAAACATAGACAATAGGTGCAGGAGGAGGCTATTTGGCCCTTCGAACCAGCACCGCCATTCATTGTGATCATGGCTGATCATCCCCAATCAAAACCCATGCCTGCCTTCTGCCCATACCCTTGATTCCACTAGCCCCTAGAGCTCTATCTAACTCTCTCTTAAACCCATCCAGTGACTTGGCCTCCACTGCCCTCTGTGGCAGGGAATTCCACAAATTCACAACTCTCTGGGTGAAAAAGTTTTTTCTCATCTCAGTCTTAAATGGCTTCCCCTTTTATTCTAAGAGCTTCCCCTTTATTCATTCTGATATAGTGACTGGATATGGACATGGAATACAGTGTGACAAGTATGAGATCATTCACTTAGAGAAATAAATAATAAGTATTTTTGAAATGGTGAAAAGTTGAAAGATGTTGGTGTTCACATGAACTTGGGCATCATCGTGCCTTAATTACTGAAAATGTCTAGGTAGAGCAAGTAATTAGGAAGAAAATGTTCTTTCGATCTTATTGAAAAGGGCTTTGAGCTTAACACTAAAGATGTTTAGTTTGGCTAAGATTAGTTTAGTTTAGTTTAGTGATTCAGTGTGGAAACATGCCCTTGGGCCCACTGAGTCTGCACCGACCAGCAATCACCCGAACACTAGTTCTACAGTATATACTAGGAACAATTTACAGAAGCCAATTGAACTACAAACATGCATGTTTTTGGAATGTGGGAAGAAACCGGAGCACCCGGAGAAAACCCATGCGGTCAAGGGGAGAGTGTACAAACTCCATACAGACAGCACCCTTAGTCAGGATCGAACCCGGGTCACTGGCGCAGTAAGGCAGTAACTCTACCTTTGCGCCACCTTGCCACCACTTGATCCAATTAGATAACGTCTTGGTGATACCACACCTAAAATATTGTGTGCAAGTCTGATCTCCCTGTCAATGTACACACTTGCAATTCAGAAAGTTCTAAGATTCACCAGATTGATTCACTCAATGGGGGAAATTTGATTTATGAGGAGAAATTAAACACATTTTTTTTGTGATGTCTTAATTTTGGAAGCAAGAGAGACAATCTCATTTAAATAATATACCTTGTTACAGGTTCTAACACCATAGATGATAATTCCCCTGGCTGGGATGCCTAGAATCTGGAGTCACATAATAAGCAGGCTACCATTGGAGTCTGGAGATGAGAAGAAATTGCTTTGGAATTTACCAGCCAAGTGGAGGCTAAATCCCAGGGTTCGAGAAGAGCTTTGTGTAGATATCAATAGATCGATAGGCAGTCAAGTGACATGGGGTTAGCGTTGAAAATTGACACTGAGTTGAAAGATTAGGCACGATGGTATTGAATGATGGAACAGGCACAGGGGACCAACAGGCCTACTCGTGCTTCTATTTCTTCTGGTTCTTAAACAAAATGAAACATAGTGTGTGGCACCAGCTGTGATATTGATAAAATGGTTCCATGCATTCTGAAATCTGATTTATAGTTACAGCTCAGTTCACCTTAGTTATTTAATTCTGCACGCTCAGAAATGCTGTGAGTATCACAGGAGCCTTCTATCCTAGTTCAGGCTTTTGACAAACTACCTCTTGACAAACCATCAAAGCTTTTCAACCAAACAATAAAATGGGATAAAAACAACATGTGTTTATTTCGGTGTTGTTTATTTCAGTGCCAGAAAGAGATACATTGTGCTCTGGAACTTAGAGTTTGGGAAGACAAGAAGCGGATAGGAAAAGTAATGCACCTGTCCCACTTAGGCGATTTTATCGGCGACTAGGCTGTCGCCACATGGTCGTGGGGCCGTGAGTAGTCTCCACGTCGCCTAAAGAGTCATAACGTTTCTGGTGGCCGCTGGATTTTGAAATGTTCAAAACATTTCGGCAACTGTGGACTTGACGTAGCTTGTCCTCTCTTATTGTAGGTGATGTCGTAGGTTGTCGCCAGGATGACGCAGGTAGTCGCCAGGTGACGTTGGTTGGCGAAGGGTGCTGACTTTGGTGAATTCCATTGGCGACTACCTACGTAAACCTACGCCATCCGGCGAGAGGTACCGGCGACTGAATTGTTTTCAGTTGCCGCCGGCAGGGTCGTTGCTTGTCATAGACATTGTCGTAGCGGGGGGTCCAATCGCCATTTTTTTACGACCTGCTACGATCGTGACAGTCGCCGAAAAAAATCACCTAAGTGGGACAGGCCCTTAATGGTGGAACAAATTGATAATTTTCAGAAATGCAGTGGAGCTTATTTTAAAAGTGACAATTCTCCCTTAGTTCTGCTTCCATTGTCAGAAAAACCTCTGTCTTGGTGCTAAAAAATGAGAACAGTTTTCAGTGGATATCTCAATTCTATTAACATTCAAGAAAAGGGACAACTTGGTTAAAGATTGCTGAGATGAGCTGGAATAATGAATGGGCTGGGCAGTGCTGACATACCTCTGCTGAAAAGTAATATCTTTCCACTGAATAAAATAACACCTTTGTTCTTCAGCTGAGCAGTCGTATTCAGAAACTGAAGCACAATCTGACACACATAAATGGCAGCAGCGTCCTGACATTTCCAGTTGCTTCCAGAATTAAATTATATGGATTATTCACCTATTATTCTGGGACTTGCTGTGCTACAAATCCATTCACATAGTCCTGGAAATACCCAATTGTTGAAAATGGCTAGACACAAAATGCTGAAGTAACTCAGAGAATAGAAATAGGTGAAGTTTCAGGTCATAGAAACAGAGAAATTAGGTGCAGGAGTAGGCCATTCGGCCCTTCGAGCCAGCACCGCCATTCAATATGATCATGCCTGATCATTCAAAACCAGTACCCCGTTCCTGCTTCTCACCATATCCCTTGATTCCATTAGCCCTAAGAGTTATATCTAACTCTCTCCTCAATACATGCAGTGAATTGGCTTCCACTGCCTTCTGTGGAAGAGAATTCCACAGTTTCACAACTCTCTGGTGAAAAAGGATCTTCCTCATCTCAGTCCTAAATGGCCTGCCCCTTATTCTCAAACTGTCACTCCTAGTTCTGGACTTCCCCTGCTGGTTTACACCAAAGATAGGCATAAAATGCTGGAGTGACTCAGCAGGACAGGCAGCATCTCTGGAGAGTAGGCAAGGGTGACGTTTCAGGGCGAGACCCTTCTTCAGACTGAGATCGATCGCATTGATCTAATAACACAGTTTATTAGGGCCACAGTTTAAGAATAAGGAGTAAGCCATTTAGAACGGAGATGAGGAAACTTTTTCTCACAGAGAGTGGTGAGTCTTTGCCTCTGACAGCGGTGGAGGCAGGTTCTCTGGATGCTTTCAAGAGAGAGCTAGATCGGGCTCTTAAAATTAGCGGAGTCAGGGGATTTTGGGAGAAGGCAGGTTTGGGGTACTGATTGGGGATGATCAGCCATGATCACATTGAATGGCGGTGCTGGCTCGAAGGGTCAAATGGCCTACTCCTGCACCTATTGTCTATTGTCTATAACCTGTGAGTTATTTTCTAGTCACAGAGCAACTAGTTTTGCCAAGCCCCAATACAGTGAAACCATGATATTTAAATTCTTGAGGACCTGTCTGTTTTGCCCCTGGAGGTTAGGGTCATGGGCACGCTCACTGCAGATTAATCTCAGCTACTGCTGCAGATGTCAGTCGCTCCGCCCAGCTTCCAGCTCACTGCTGCACTGCGGAGCTCATAGAGTCATAGAATGATACAATGTGGAAACAGGCCTTCAGCCCAACTTGCCCACATCAGCCAACATGTCCCAGCTACACTAGTCCCACTTGCCCACCATTGGGCCATATCCCACCAAACCTGTCCTATCCATGTACCTGTCTAATTGTTTCTTAAACATTGGGACAGTCCCGGCCTCAACTACCTCCTCTGGCAGGCAGCTTGTTCCATGCATCCACCACCATTTGTGTGAAAATGTTGCCCCTCAGATTCCTATTAAAATCTTCTCCCCTTCACCGTGAACCTATGTCCTCTGGTCCTTGATTCACCTACTCTAGACAAGAAGCTCTGTGCATCTACCCGATCTATTCCTCTCATGATTCTATCACCTAACTCTGTACTCAAGTTGACAAGGCTTCAAATACTTTACCTTTGCCTCGAAGTGCAGGTAGAGCAGGCACAGGGATTTACCTCCTTTACATCTCACTTCCAAATACACAGTGGTGCAGTTCATTGAGTAGCTGCCTCAAGCTCCAGAGTCCAAAGTCCATTGCTGAATTCTGGTGCTGTCTGTGTGGAGTTTACACGTTCTCCATGTGACCGTGTGGGTTTGCTCCATTAGTGGGGCATTTGTAACCTGGGGATGTCCTTTAATGAACACTAGGGTATCCTGTAAGTCAGTGAAAACACTAAAATAAGGACATGGAGCAACACTTAAGTCTCTGCTTCTTTTCAATGAACTGCCAGTTCTGCCTATAACAAACTACTGATGGAATTCAGCGGGTCAGGCAACAGCTGTGGAGGGAAATGGACAGAAGATGTTTTGTGTTGGCACCATTCTTCAAGACTTGAAATGCATCACCACTGTAGCTTTACCCTGAACAACTTATCTTTTGGCTTCTCTCACTTCCTCGAAACCCATGGTACCTTCATGGGTTCAAGCTACACATGTCTTTTGTGTAGGAAACATAGAAACATAGAAACATAGACAATAGGTGCAGGAGTTGGCCATTCGGCCCTTCGAGCCTGCACCGCCATTCATTATGATCATGGCTGATCATCCAACTCAGTATCCCATACCTGCCTTCTCTCCATACCCCGTGATCCCTTTAACCACAAGGGCCACATCTAACTCCCTCTTAAATATAACCAATGAACTGGCCTCAACTACCTTCTGTGGCAGAGAGTTCCACA
This sequence comes from Leucoraja erinaceus, assembly GCF_028641065.1. Lineage (NCBI taxonomy): Eukaryota > Metazoa > Chordata > Chondrichthyes > Rajiformes > Rajidae > Leucoraja > Leucoraja erinaceus. The sequence goes on along the minus strand of NC_073401.1, from coordinate 2,692,312 downwards.
GATTCACCACTCTCTGTGTAAAAAATGATGTTCTCATCTCGGTCCTAAAAGACTTCCCCCTTATCCTTAAACTGTGACCCCTTGTTCTGGACTTCCCCAACATCGGGAATAATCTTCCTGCACCTAGCCTGTCCAACCCCTTAAGAATTTTGTAAGTTTCTATAAGATTCCCCCTCAATCTTCTAAATTCTAGCGAGTACAAGCCGAGTCTATCCAGTCTTTCTTCATATGAAAGTCCTGACATCCCAGGAATCAGTCTGGTGAACCTTCTCTTTACTCCCTCTATGGCAAGAATGTCTTTCCTCAGATTAGGAGACCAAAACTGTACGCAAGGAACTGCAGATGCTGGTTTAAACCGAGGATAGATACAAAGTGCTGGAGTAACTCAGTGGGACAGGCAGATCTCTGGAGAGAAGGAAGGTGTGATGTTTCGGGTCGAGACCGTTCTACAGACTGACGTCAGGACGGAGGGAGATATATAGATGAGGAAGTGTGAAGGTGTGAAAACAGGGCAAAGGGAATGGAGATGAAGGAAAATGTAGAATAGATCATTGTTAGCTGGGAGTAGGTAACAACAAAGCAAACAGAGATAAAATGTAGTCGGAGATAGTAAGGGTGGTGGGAGAACTGGGAAGGGGAGGGAATGGAGAGAGGAAAAGCAAGGGTTACTTGAGTTTAGAGACGTCAACGTTCACACCTCTGTGGTGTAAGCTGCCCAAGCAAAATATGAGATGCTGTTCCTCCAACTTGCGCTGGGTCTGACCCAGGGGGGCCCAGGACAGAAAGGTCGGTGTGGGAATGGGAGTGTTGAACACATGTCTTTTTGATGGCTATGATCAACACCTTTTCCGGTACGGCCCCCAGCACCCTTTCAGTTACGATGATGACTGCATTAACTCTACTTCCTGCCTCCATGTAAAACACATCAATGTTATCACCTACTCTACCACATTTCTGCCAGCTCTCAAATTCACTTCGATCATTTCTGACACTCTCCACCTTTTATGGATCTCACCGACTCTGTTTCAGCAGATAAACTATCTACTATAAACACACTGACTTTCACAGCGACCTTGCCTGCATGTCTTCCACCTGATTCTTGCAAGGATGTTATCCCTTTCTCCCTGTTTCTCCATCTGCACGGCATCTAATCTCAAAACCATTCCATTGTGGTTGGCGGCACCCTCCTCTGTACAGAACAGAGAGAGTTCCATAGTTCTCCTCCTTCACCCCACTAGACCAGACATCCACCAGGTCATCCTTTGTCACCTGCAACAAGATCCCACCACCAGCTATATCTTCCCCCCCTCCCTACCCATATTTGTGTTTTCCATGGGGACGGGTGCTTTTATGACACCCTGGTCTGCTCATCCCTCCCCACCCATCCCTACGTCACCCGGGAGGCGCTACAGGTCTCTCCGTTGCCGAACCAGCAGGTCGAGGAACAGCTTCTTTCCGGCGGCTGTCACTCTACTCAACAACGTACCTCGGTGACTGCAAATCACCACCCTCCCCCCCCCCCCCCCCCCGGACACTTATTATTATTTATTCAAATCGTTTGCTATGTCGCTCTTCTAGGGAGATGCTAAATGCATTTCGTTGTCTCTGTACTGTACACTGACAATGACAATTAAAATTGAATCTGAATCTGAATCTGAATCTGGACCTGGCGCACAACCCTGGGCACTTTACCTGCAACTAAAGGAGATGTGTCGGAAGGAACTGCAGATGCTGGGTTACATGGAAGATGCTGGAGTAACTCAGCGGGACAGGCAGCATCTTCGGAGAGAAGGAATGGGTGACGTTTCAGATCACGACTCTTCTTCAGACTTGTCCTTATACCACCTCCCTCCAGATTAAAGCAAGTGAGGAGGCAAAGATTCACATGAACATCCTTCCACCTTGTTTCCCAAATTTGGTGGCCTCCTCTAGACCTCTACAAACCAAGTGTAGACTGGGCGATCGATTTACAGAGCATTTGTGCTCTGTCTACAATGGCCATCCTGAGCTCCATGCTATTTTAACTCCCTTTCACATTCCAAAACCAACCTCCATTACAACAAACCCACTGACTCCTACAGTAATGTGGGCTCATCTCCTCCCACCCGACCTCTTACAAGGTCTCTATCTTGGAAAGGGTGAGGAACTGGTGGAGGGAAAGGGGTTGGCGGAGGATGATAGGGGGAGAGAGAGAGAGTCGGGATCAGGAGAAAGGGGAGGCAGAGGAGGGAAGGGGGAGCGATGGTAGGTGGAAGAAGGGATGGCAGAAGAGAGAAGTAGAGGAGTAGGGAAGTGGGTGTTTGTGTGAGAGAGAGAGACACCGTGTCCGTGTCTACACCCCACCGTGCTCAAGCAGCGGCCTCCCTCCCTCAGCAACACGCTCTGCTCTCCCTGCCGGCCGTTGCTGTGCGTGATGACACCGCGCTGTCCGTGCTCTTGCCCGGTAGCCGCCCGTCATCTCAGCGCTTTGGTCCCCTCCACTTCCTCCGCACTGTATCCCCTCCTCCCTCCTCCCAACACCTTCCTGTACTTCCTCCTCTCCCTGAACCCCTTTCCCCAATTCCTTCCTGTACTTCCTCCTCTCCCCTCCCCCCTCCCCCCAACTCCTTCCTGTACTTCCTTCTCTCCCCTCCCCCTTTCCCCAATTCCTTCCTCAACCTACCCCTTCACTTTCTTCCTCCCCTCACTTTCTGCCCCTCTCGCTTCCCCTTAACTTTCTTTCCCCCCCTCCATCTATTTCATTTCCCCCTCCCCATCTCCTCCACTTCCCCATCACCACCTCTTTCTCCAACACATTCTCATCCCCTTCGCTTTATTTTCCCCTCTATCTCACAACTTCCTCCGCCACCACCACCTCCATCCCCATCACCTCCTCCCTCTTCGTCCTCATCTCTTTCTAAATCACCTCCAGTTTAAATTCCATTTGGAATATTTTGGAGGACCAAGTACCAAGAGTTACCTACTCTCAGTTTCTCTGTGTCCTTCACACCTGCTCACAAGGTGAGGTTTTCCACCCGGGGACATCCAGGATGTCCTCTATTTTTAGTAAACATGGTTTCCTCCCTGCTGTTGCAAATATATACCTCACCCACGTCTGCTCTGTGTCCCACAAGTCTGCTCTTGCACCCCATCCTTCCTGACAGAAGGTTAGAGTTCCCCTGGTCTTCACCTTTCACCCCACCAGCCTCTACATCCAACGCCTCATTCTCTGACATTTCTGCAACATGCAACATGATGCCACCACTAGTCACTTTTCCCATCCCCACCCCTTTCTGCTTTCTGTGGAGACAACGTCCCATGGAACTCCTTGGTTCACTTCCCACCAAGACCGCCCATTCCACAGCACTTTCCCCTGCAACCCAGGGGATCGCACCTCCATCCAGCCCCCATATCCATTCCAGGGAAGACAAAATTTCATATGCACTTCATCTAACCTCATCTACTACATTTGGCACTCGATACAATACGATACGACACAACACAACTTTATTGATCCAGGAGGGAAATTGGTCTGCCACCTGTCAAAAGATACTGTTACAAGGCATTGACAGTACCATGTGCATTATTCTAATTATTAAATTTAAGTGACCTGTTATTGCACAGCACACATGTAATATTGGTCAAACATGAAATTAGATCATCGAGTGGAAAAGTCCAGGATGAGGGATGTGCAAAGATGAGGGGGGGGAGGGAGTTGATCCTCAGGTTGACCAAAAAGGCTTTTGGCACTGTGGCCTTCATCAGTCAGAGTATTGGGTATAGCAGTTGGGAGGTCATGTTTCAGTTGTATAAGGTATTGGTGAGACAACATTTAGAATATTGCTTCAGTTTTAGGCACCGTGTTATAGGAAAGGTATCGTCAAGCTTGAAAGGGTTCGGAGAAGATTTACGGGGATGTTGCCAAGACAAGAGGGTCTGAGCTATAGGGAGAGGTTGAGTAGGCTGGGTCTCTATGCCTTGGAGCACAGGAGGGTGATCTTAAAGAGGTGTATTAAATCATAAGAGGAATAGATCAGATAGATGCACAGAAACTCTTGTCCAGAGTAGGGGAATCGAGGACCAGATAATATAGGTTCAAGGTGAAGGAGAAAAGATTTCATACGAATCTGAGGAGTAACTTTTTCCACACAAAGGGCGGTGGGTGTATGGAACAAGCTGCCAGATGAGGTAGTTGAGGCTGGGATTGTTTTAAGAAACAGTTGTATGGATAGAATAAGTTGGAGGGATATGAGACCACGCAGGCAGGTTAGTGTAGACATATTGTGTTTTTTGGACAGTTCGGCTGAGGTTTCCACACTGGCACCTATGTTATAGGAAAGGTATGTATCAAGCTTGAAAGGTTTCGGAGAAGATTTACGAGGATGTTGCCAGGACAAGAGGGTCTCTGAGACATCCGCCGTTCCGAACCACCTCCCGATGTGGCCTCTTATAAGACCAAGCACAGGCTAGGCAAAAAAGTTTTTTCTCACCTCAGTCTTAAATGGCCTCCCCTTTATTCTAGGCCTGCTGGATCACTTGGTCGCTAACCTTTTTAACTACCTCTCCCATTCCCATGCCGACCTTACTGTCCTGAGCCTCCTCCATTGTCAGTGAGGCCATGGGCGTCTCTATTTCCGCTTGGGTTAACGCAGGAGGATTGTCACCTCTTGTGTGGTCCTGAGATCCTGAGAGGGAGCTACACTCCTGGTACCCATGGCAGTAAAGTCGAGGGAACAAAGAGCAATCCAACAAGACCTCAACGGTGAGAGGAATAGACGATGGCGGGTGGATGTCACAACAGCTGGGAACTCGGATGAAGTCCAGAGTAGGGGAATCGATGGACCAAGAGAACACTATGCTGCCTTCGGGGGTCACAGAGCTCTGTACAGGAGATCTGAAAAGTTGTATTAATAAAGAATCTGAGGAGCATAGAGTCCCACTTGTCCACAATAATAAGGGTGGCGGGGCATGTACGGACTACAAGCTGCCACAAAGTCAGAAGACCTGAGTGTAGTTGAGGCTGAATTGCTTCTCCCAATGTTTCAAGAGCAACTCACCTGCTACAGCCCTGTACCCTCACCTAGGATACTCCACTCACTGTCAGGGAACACGAGTTTGGAGGGATGGCAGTGACCCCAAGCTCAGGTAGGTGGGACCCTAGTGTAAAGCTGGCCCACCATGTTGGCCGTTTCCTGGACAAGTTCGGCTGAAGTTTCCACACTGTATCACTCTATGACTATGACTCTATGAACAGTATGTTATGGAAAGAGTGAGATGTATTGTTCAAGATGCTACGTAGTTTGAGGAGCATCCGCCGTTCCGAGACCACCTCCCGATGTGGCCTCTTATAAGACCAAGCACAGGCTAGGCAAAAAAGTTTTTTCTCACCTCAGTCTTAAATGGCCTCCCCTTTATTCTAGGCCTGCTGGATCACTTGGTCGCTAACCTTTTTAACTACCTCTCCCATTCCCATGCCGACCTTACTGTCCTGGGCCTCCTCCATTGTCAGACTGAGGCCATATTCAAACTACAGGACCAGCGTCTCATATTCCGCTTGGGTAACCCCAAATCCTTCTCCGTGGATTGTCACCTTGTCGTGGTGGAGAAGCTTGTGTGGTCCTGAGATCCTGAGATCGATGCCGGCGGGAGCTACACACCTGGTAGATCCACCCATGGCGGTAAAGTCGAGGGAGAGGATTCTGACAAAGAGCCAGACCAACCAAGAACTCAACGGTGGAACATGCAGAGGACGATGGCAGAGGATCATTGGCTGCCCTCTCTCCCCTCCCTGATGGACATCTACTTTAGTGAATTATATCTATTAAATCTACATAAATTCAATTCACACATGCCTGACTACACCCGAAACACGGACTTCCATCTGTATATATGTATATATGTATGTAGCGCCGCAGAATGTGTGCACCTATTCCACCCCCCATCTCCCTTCTGTGTCACAATGGTTGGGAAGGCGGATGAAGGCTGCAGCAGGAAAGGGTCTCCGGTCGTCTTGGACTCCATGCCACTGGATCCTGACCAAGATCTGTCAAGGACCGTGGGGTGGCCGTCTGTGCACCATCTCCCCACATTAAACAAAGTCAAGCACAGGCGTCCTCCATGTGAGAACAGCCATACTCGTTTCGAGTGACAGCCAATGATGAACCCCAAACCCCATTTTTCTTTCTTCTCCCCTACCCTCCACTTTCCTGACCCCTTTGCACGCACATTCACCCACTATCCCCTTTCCCCCCTCCCTATCCCTCGTCCCCTTCCACCTCCTATCTAGCTATACATTTTACTGCTCTTTCAAACCTCTCTCTCCCTATCAACATCCTTTTGTCTCAACATCCTTTTGTCTCCTCGTCTCTTTTCCCTCTCCTTTAGTCCTCTTTTGTCACCCTTTTGACATCCCTTTCACCTCTTGCCTTTGTCCACCAACCTGCCTGAAAAAACTCCTCTCATCTGTCGGAAAGGACTGCAGATGCTGGTTTAAATCAAAGATAGACATAAAATTCTACAGTAACTCAGCGGGCCCAGAAGCATATCCAGTGAGAAGAAATGGGTGAAGTTTTGGGTCAAGACCCTTCTTCAGATTGAAGAAGAGTCTCGACTTGAAATGTCACCCATTCCTTCTCTCCAGAGATGCGGCCTGACCCGTTGAGTTACTCCAGCTTTTTGTGTATACCCTCACATCTGTGTTCCACCTATAATTTGCCAGGCTTTGCCGCCCACCCTCACCTCTTTACCTCACTTTCTCTTCCCCATTACAATCAGTCTGAAGGAGGGTCCCAACCCCAAAACATTGTCTATCCATGTCCTCCAGAGGTGCTGCCTCAGCCGCTCTGTTATTCCGGCACACTGAGCAAGGCAGGTGGCACCGGTGAACAGAGAAATAGAGTTAACTAGACCCATTGGGTCCCATGTTCACACGGGACGGCTGGTCCCCGACTAAATATTCCACCTCTGCACCAATTCCAATATTGGTGGACAGTGGGGGGGGCTTTCTGGAGCGCTAGTATGGGTGTTGTTGTTGGCTGCAGGGACTACTGGTCTCCAGAGGGCTAATATGGATATTGTGGGCCAAATGGATTCTTGGGGTGGCAGCTCAGTCCCTCAAGCCTGATGTGCTGGCAGCTCACTCACATCTGGTGGGCTGGCAGTTGACTCACGGCTATTCTTTGAAATTCCATTTCAAGCAGAGTGCAAGGCCACCAAATTCAAATCCATCTTCCTACCATGTCAAGCAGGGTGCAAGGCCACCAAATTCAAGTGCAGTTTCATACCATTTCAAGCAGGGTGAAACCACCATAAAACCACCATAAAACCCATACAAAACACCACACAAAACACCACACTCCCAGTTCAGTAGACATTCAGTGTGTTCAGTTGATTCACAGCTCAGACAGAGTCGTGAACTCTCGGTCCCCCATCATGCAGAGACTGAGCCACACCCACACTTCCGGGTTTTACAATCCCTCGCCCTCCCACCGGAAAAGGTGTGGCCTTTATAGCGTGATTGACAGGAGAGAGATTCTCAACATTTTTTAAACACTAATAACACTTTTATTATTCATTGATGGGAAGAATCCTCTGCAACTGATGAGTGGAGGGGGACTGAGTAAGATGGCCAAAAATCACAGCCGTAAGTGTTAGCGTTTTATCTAAAACCAATATAGTGCAAACGGGAAGTTGTCAAGTTTAAAAAAATGACCATTTGCAGTGCCTTTTCACTTCAACCCAACACCTCCAAACAACCCTTTGCAGTGCCTTTTCACTTCAACCTCAAAACGCCCAAACAACCATTTGCAGTGCCTTTTTACTTCAACCCAAACCGCCAAACAACCATTTGCAGTGCCTTTTTACATCAACCCAAACCCCCAAACAACCATTTTGCAGTGCCTTTTTACTTCAACCCAAACCCAGCAAACAACCATTTGCAGTGTCTTTTTACTTCAACCCAAACCCACCAAACAACCATTTGCAGTGCCTTTTTACATCAACCCAAATCCCCCAAATAGCCATTTGCAGTGCCTTTTTACTTCAAACCAACCATATTTTCATTTTCGAACCACATTAAGGGCACTCACAGTTGAGTAGACATGTGTTCAGTTTTATTCAGAGCTCAGGAAGACGTGACCCTCTCGCTTCCTCCATCTTGCAGTGAGGCACACCACTTCCGGATTTTATAGTCCCTCCCCCCTCCCAACAGCAGGTGCAGCAGAGAGAATGGTGACATTTTTTAAAATGTTAATATCTCTCTGATTTTTCATCGATGGGAAAAATCCTCTGGTCCAGTCTGGCGGAGGGGGGCTCTGAGCGAGGTGGCCAAAAATGACGGATGTAAGTTGTGGCATTCTCTCGGAAATCACATTGCAGTGAGTCAAAAGCGGTCAAGATCTTACTTTTAGTAATATAGATATTTCATATCAAAAAACTGGAAAGGAGAAAACTAAGTTGGTATTAAGTTTTCGGGAGGGTCGGAGAGGTGACATGAGGAATGAAGCCAAGGTTATTCTGGGGAATACATGGGATTGAAGTTGTCAATGTCTTACTGAGGGCAGCTGGAGAACGAGAACGTGGCCCTTTGTTCATAACAGCTATTAAACAAAGCTAACCTATGAGAGTTGGGTTGCTGTCAAGGGCAACTGAATTATTTTTAACTGGCCTGATATTAAAGAGAAATGAGTATGGACAGTTTCTGCAGAGCTCTGCAGTTGTAGAGATGAGACAGGCCAGGATTGCACAAATTCAACACAAGATTAGTCACAGAGAGATTCAACATATATTTCTATTTTTTTTAATGAGGACACAAGCTTTCTGTAATTACATTTGTTCTGTATTAAGCAATTACTTACTGCTGGTGGTGCCATCCGGAAACATGCCATTCCCGACTGAGTATACGCTGACCAGCAATCATCTGTACACCAGCTCAATCCTTCACTATTGACAATTTACAGAAGCCAATTAACCGACAAACTTGCACGTCTTTAGAATGCGGAGGAAACCGGAGCATCGGAGAAAACTCACGTGGTCACAGGGAGAACATACAGTGCAAACTCCATACAGACACCACCCATTGTCAGCATCGAACCTGGGTCTCTGGTGCTGCAAGGCAGCAACTCTACCACTGTGCCACCGTGCCACCCGAATTACTCCTGCATTTTGTGTCATTCTGTGTATTACCCTGAATCAGTAATACACAATTAATTGTCATAGGCATGGAACAAATATCAAACCCTCAGCTACCTTTTGCCTGCTATTATAATTCTCCACCCTATCTTGTACTCTGACACCATTGCCCCACACTATTATAAAGAGGTCCAAAGTAAGCCTGAGGGACATTATCAAATCTTCCACGATGATATTTCCATGATGATCTTTCCTCAATATTAATTCTCCAACTTTTGATAATTCATTTTCTGTCGTTACATCAAAATGCAGCAAATTGTGGACGCAGCCCCCACCACCACACGAACCAACCTCCCTTCTATCGACTCCATTTATACCTCACGCTGCCTCGGCAAGGCCAACAGCATAATCAAGGACGAGTTTCACCCTGGCCATTCCCTCTTCTCCCCTCGCGGGCAAAAGGTATTGAAGTGTGAAAATGCACACCTCCAGATACGGGGACAGTTTCTTCCCAGCTATTATCAGGCAACTGAACCATCGTACCACAACCAGAGAGCAGTACTGAACTACTATCTACCTCTTTGATGACCCTCGGACTATCGTTGATCGCACTTTGCTGGCTTTACCTTGCACTAAACATCATTCCCTTATCATGTAAATGGATCGAATATAATCATGTGTTATCTTTCCGCTGACTGGATAGCACGCAACAAAATATTTTGCTGTACCTCGGCACACGTGACAATAAAGTAAATGTCTAACAGACTATTGTGTTTAAGAAGGAACTGCAGATGCTGGAAAATTGAAGGTACACAAAAATGCTGGAGAAACTCAGCGGGTGCAGCAGCATCTATGGAGCGAAGGAAATAGGTTTTTGGGCCAAAACCCTTCTTCAGACTATATTTGCTGTACATCATCCATATATGATATTGGCTCAGTTTTGTTTTCCCCTCTTCATCTGCACACCTTCGTTATTTGCAGTACATAACCCATGTCAGCTCCATGGACAAATGATACCCACACCCATCCTGGTCTTATCCTGTCACCAATACTCCTTGTTTCCTATCCATCACCACCCTCCACCCCTGCACCACACCAGCCCGACTCTCTCTGAAACCTTTAACTAGACCCTCTCTCTGCTGCGTTCCAAATAAGGGTCTTTGATCTGAAACATTATTTCTGTCTTTCTTTGCAGTCTGAATCTGAATCTTCTGAGTGCTGTTATCAAGTAAAAATAGATATAATTGTTGGATATGATCCTCTTAGTGTTCTTGTTACAAGTATCAGAGAAGCATGAGCTGCAGAAGCCATGCATTAGGAAAATGGTTTTGCTCTGTTCTTGATTTAACAGCCATTAGGAATAGAGATTGCTCCCGCATTATGGGGGGGGGGGGGGGGGGGGGGGGGGGGGGGGGGGGGGGGGGGGGGGGGGGGGGGTTTAAAAACCATGGTCAATTATGGAAATTCCAAAGAAAAATATCTCTGTCTTTTGATAGTTTAGACATGGTTTAGTTCAGAGATACAGCGCCGAAACAGGCCCTTCGGCCCACCAAGTCCACGACGACCAGCGATCACCCCGTACGCTAGCACTATCCTCTACACCATGGACGATTTGCAATTTTTTACCAAACACAATTAAGCTGCAAATCTGTACGTCTTTGGAGCGTGGGAGGAAAACGGAGCACCCGGAGAAAACCCACCTGGTTACGGGGAGAACATGAAAACTCCGTATGGATCCGGATCAGAATCAAAGCCGGGTCTCTGGGTTCGCTGTAAGGCACCAACTCTCCTGCTGCACCATGGTGCCAAGATGTATTACTTCATTGATGTTGCTGGTCTTCTGAGGATCACATCCAACCATCATGTCTATTTTTACTTGACAGTTTGAAGGGCCTGTCCCACTGTATAAGGTAATTCAACAGTTTTCCCGAGTTTCCCAGGATTCGAACTAGGAGAATTACGGTAATAGCCGTTTGTAGGTACTCGGGGCTCTCGTGGTCATTTTTCACGGTGCTGAAAAAACTTCACGAGTTACCGCGTTTCCCGAGTACCTGCCGTTAGCGTTACGAGCCGCTACGAGACATCCACGAGCTCTGACGTAGCCGCTACGTACATTCTACGTACTTACCACGAGTTTGATTTTTTTAAACTCTTGAATTACCTCATACAGTGGGACAGGCCCTTGAGTTTAGAAAGTTTACAAGCATCTATAGGGTCCAGTAACCAAATAGATCCATGGTATTTGCATAATCATTTATTTCATAGCATGCTACAACACTGCTAATAAGTGTGAAAGGACACTGTGTCCCTGCTCATTGACCAAATGCAAGTACTTAAGGGAAAGTACGTGCAATGGAAGTGTCCAAATAAATCTATTGGAGGTAAAGTACTGTGGAGTACCATTAGTTTGAAACATAACAAGTTGGCAGAGACCAACTGGTCACATCACAACATTTATCACAGCAAGGCCCTATGTAAATTAACAGAATTACAAATCAACTGCAGCAGTGCCTGGTATAAATCTTAAAGAAAAGCAAAGCTAAAACTTCTTTGGTGATGTGTTGTAAACTGGAAACAGGAACATTACGATGTTGTAATCAGCTTTAATGTCAAGCTCACAATTTTAGCATTCATTCAATTCACCAAGATGCCAGTGAAGTGGTTAGCATTCACAATAATCACATGTGAACCACCGCTGGTGCCTGATACACTGAGGGAGCTGCAGACAAATTGGATTTAAACAGGAATTTCAGACAAGCATGGAATCCATCTGTTCCACAAGACCTCTCTGGACCGTGAGCTTATAAAGTTGAGTGGAGGTTTGTTTTGTCTAAGTGTGTGTGTGTGTGTGTGTGTGTGTGTGTGTGTGTGTGTGTGTGTGTGTGTGTGTGTGTGTGTGTGTGTGTGTGTGTGTGTGTGTGTGTGTGTGTGTGTGTGTGTGTGTGTGTGTGTGTGTGTGTGTGTGTGTGTGTGTGTGTGTGTGTGTGTGTGTGTGTGTGTGTGTGCGTGTGTGTGTGTGTGTGTGTGTGTGTGTGTCCAGGCAGCTTGTTACACATTGGAAGAAGGAATCCCATACTAAAGACTATATTCACATTGTGTTGATAAAGAATCAAGGGTCTAATTGTTGCTGTGGTTGAATATAGTTAACTTACAAAAGCTGCAAGTCACCAGCTGAAGTGTGGTGGAGGCAGGGTTCCTTATCACAAGTGCTTGAAAAGCTGCCATCTACAACACCACAGACATATCTGAGGAGTGGGACTTGCCCAAGTCGCTCCACTTTAGACCAGCATAGAAATAATGGGCTGCATGGCCTCTTCATCAATTTCTATGATTTAGTCCATTCAACCCATCGGGTCGACTCTGCCATTCAACCATGGCCCAGGTTCATCAGGTTTGCAGTTTATATATTGATCATGAAAACAAAGGATGTTACGATTCTTTTTATTTTGAGCCCTGGTCAGCTTCCAGTTGTTTAATGTCAAACAAAGCAAGTGTATGGTAAAGTTTCATGTTGTGTTCTCACAATGTGTCGGAGGCCCAAGCTAGACAGAATGTCCCTACTGAATCAGACTGACCTTCCTTCTAAAATGTGAGGATAGACACAACATTAGGCATTCAGGCATGGGCATTTATCCAATCAGTGCTGTTATGCATGATTCTACACACAATAACATATTAAATATTCCTTTCATCTTGTAAAATACTTCAAGGTGATTCCAAGGGTATGTTTTTGAACAAAATGAGGTTGGACCACTTGAGAAGATATTAAGAGCGACTTCCAGCATTTAACGTTTAAGCAGCTGTGGTTGGTGGGTTTAATGCAGGGATTATGCAAGAGTGTAAAACCATCACAATGCTGTATAGTTGCAGAAGATTACAGATAATATGGATGTTCAGGAGGTTTGGGAAAACAGAAATTGATGAATTCTATGACGGGGAGTGATTTCATGAGGCTCCCATGAAGGTGTGCAACGGAATCATTGTTTGCTTCTATTGTTGAAATAATATAGCCCTGTGGTGCGTAGGTCTCAAAATGGAAGAGAGGACTCAAGTATTTTGAGAGGCACCTTTAATTATGTTCCTCCCGGTTGTAGGGAGGTCCAAACGAGAGAAAGATGGCACCCAAACCCCTGCCTTTAAACCCTCTGGTTAAGGGCCGCCTCCGGACTGAACCACTCCCGGGCCGAGGGGTTCGAGAGCTATGATGGCGCGACCCTTGGGAGCCACCACAGGATCCCCCCCCCGAACCCGAGGCACGAAACGCACCAGTGGGCGCACGACCCGGCCGGCCCGCGTGCGGAAGTCAGCAGATCGTGGGGCTGGAGGAGGCATAGGTGGAGGGACAGGTCGAGGGAATGGTCGAGGGACCGGCGGGAGGACAGGTGGAGTGACAGGCGGAGGGAGCCGTGAAGGGGGGGCGCCCTCGAGGCCGAGGTTGGGCAACCAGCACCGGCTGGTCAATGTCCAGGTGCGCCGGCTTCAACCGGTCGATCGACACGGCCTCCGGCCGGCCCCCCGTGTCCAGCACAAAAGTCGTCTGCCCATGTTCCAGCACCCGGAACGGACCCTCGTACGGCCTCTGGAGTGGCGTCCAGTGGGCATCACGGCGCAGGAAAACGTATGGGCAGTCCCTGAGGGCTGATGGCACGTGCGGGCGAAATGTCCCATGGCGGGACGTCAGGACAGGTGCTAGCCTGCCAACTGGGTCGTGAAGGCGCTTTAGTGTGGATGAGGGTGTTCCCTGCTGGCCCGGCGCCGACGGCACGAACTCCCCGGGCATCGTCAGTGGCTCCGCCGATGATGAGGCCAAGTCCTCTTTGGGAGCAGTCCGGATGCCCAGCATGACCCACGGCAACTCGTCCATCCAGTCCGGGCCGGAGAGTCGTGCCTTCAGTGCTGCCTTCAGCTGCCGGTGGAACCTCTCCACCAGACCGTTAGCCTGCGGGTGGTAAGCCGTGGTGTAGCCGCACCCCCAGCAAGCGAGCCATGGCTGACCACAGCTCGGAGGTGAACTGTGGCCCCCGATCTGAGGAGATGTGCGCCGGCACCCCGAAGCGAGCAATCCAGTGCGCGGACAACGCACGAGCACACATAGCCGTTGAAGTATCGGCCAGCGGAATGGCCTCCGGCCACCACGTGAAACGGTCCACCATTGTAAGAAGGTGGGTGATGCCCCAGGATGGCGGGAGAGGCCCTACATTGTCTACGTGGAGATGGTCGAATCGCCGGTGAGGTAGACCAAACTCCTGGAGAGGCGCACGGACATGGCACTGGATTTTCGCCATCTGGCACGGAATGCAGGTGCGAGCCCAATGGCCAACCTGCTTGCTCAGACCATACTGCATGAAACGAGCGGCCACTAGTGTCGTTGTCACCTGGATTGATGGGTGGGACAGTCCGTGGATGACTTCGAACACCCTCTGGCGCCAGGTGGCAGGGACGATGGGGCGCGGCTGACCGGACGAAACATCACACAGGATCGTCGCTCCTCCAGGGCCGAGAGGGACATCCTCAAGGCGGAGGCCGGAGATGGCAGTCTGGTAGGCGGTCATCTCATCGTCCGTGAGCTGTGAGAGCAACGGGGCATCTTCTCGTGGGTGCACCAGCAGTACGGCCCGAGCAAGGGTCTCCTTCGCGCCGTCAAAAGTTGCCTCCGCCTCGTGGGTCCATTCAACGTTCTTGTTCTGCCCACCCGCCAGAAGTTGATACAGAGGCTGCATGATGTGGGCCGCGGATGGCACGAAACTATGGTAAAACGCCACCATGCCGACAAACTCCTGCAGGCTGCGCACCGTGTGTGTGCGGGGAAACCGACGGATGGCTTCGACCCTGTCAGGCAGGGGAACCACGCCTTGCGCAGTCACGCAGTGGCCGAGGAAGTCAATCTCGGTTACCCCAAAACGGCACTTGTCGAGGTTGATGGCCAAACCATGTTCGCTGAGCCGCTGACAGAGCTGCCGAAGGTGGGCTCAGTGCACCTGCTGCGAGCGGCTGTCCACCAGGATGTCATCCAGGTAAACAAATACGAAATCGAGGTCGCGACAAACCCCATCCATTAGGCGTTGAAAACTCGTGAACTCATAAAGTCCAAACGGCGTGATGATCGCCGTCTTGTGTACATTAGGCGGCGCGACTCTCGTCAGCAGCGGCCTCTGCAGCCCGTCTGCGTTTTTATTATTTTTTGTCTATGTTTTTATGTAGCTTTTGTTATTTTTTGTTGGGGTGTGTGTGTGTGGGGGGGGGGGGGGGGGGGGTGGGGGGTGGGAGGGAGGGGGGCAACTTTTAAATCTCTCCCTGCACGGGAGAAGACCTTTTCTTGTCGGGTCTCCGTTGTCGTTGGGGCTGCAACGAGGAGGAGCGACCTCCAACTGGAGAAGACCGGGGACTCTGCTGCCGACGACTCACCTCACCGTCGCGGAGAGCTGGCCGAGTCCAGAGCGGGTGGAGCGGTGGTGGAGCGCTGCTGCTGCTGCGGCCCGACCTCCGGAGATTCGGAAGCTGCAACTGCGGGTCTGGCGGACGGCGGCACCGGGAGCCTGCGGGTCCCTGGAGGGAGACTGCTTTTCAGGGCTCTCGCAACGGCGACTTCTCCCGCTCGAGTTGCGGGGTCGAAGAGCTCCTGGAGCGGGGTCTGACATCACCGCCCCGCGAGGCTTGGAATAGCCGCGGGACTCGGCGAGCGCACGCCGGGGGCTCTAACATCAAGAACCCGGTGTGCGACCTTGCATCACCCGGCGTGGCTTTAATGGCCGCGGGACAATCGCCATCGCCAGCCGGGTGCTTTGACTTTGACTCTGACATCGGGGGGGGGGGTAGAGTGCATAGGCTGTGGAGAGATACGTTTTTTTGGCCTTCCATCACAGCGATGTGATGGATGTTTATGTAAATTATGTTGTGTCTTGGCTCTATTTGTTTGTAATGTATGGCTGCAGAAACGGCATTTCGTTTGGACCTCAAGGGGTCCAAATGACAATTAAATTGAATCTTGAATCTTGAATCTTGAATCATCCGGGTGAACCGGGATCTGGTTATAATCCCGTACCAGATCCACTTTTGAAAATATTGTGGCCCCAGTCAAATGGGCGGTGAAGTCCTGGATGTGGGGTACGGTGTATCGATCCGCTGTTGTTGCGGCGTTCAGCCGTCGGTAATCCCCGCAAGGTCGCCAGCCCCCGCTTGCCTTAGGGACCATGTGGAGTGGGGATGCCCATGGGCTGCTTGAAGGGTGGACGATTCCCAAGGCCTCCATTGTGCGGAATTCCTGCCATGCCAGACGCAGTTTATCCAGCAGCAGTCGGCGTGCTCGTGCGTGGAGAGGTGGGCCCCTATGCAGGATAAAATGTACCACTCCGTTACTGGGGGTCGATGACCGAAACTGTGGATTCAGGATGTCCGGGAACGCGGCCATGATCCGTGCAAAGCGGGAGTCCACGGACGACAGAGGCCGTCCCACTGGCTGATCCAGATCGGCTCCATCGTAGTGGCGTTGACCAAGCGCTGACACCTGACGTCCACCATGAGGGAATGCGCCCGGAGGAAGTCGGCCCCGAGCAATGGCTGGGAGACATCAGCAATGGTGAACCGCCACGAGAAATGGCAGGAGCCGAACATGATTGGAACCACGCGCACTCCATACGTGCGGATGGGGCTGCCATTCGCCGCGGTGAGAACGGGCCCCCGCTTACTGGAACGAATGTCGGCCAGCGAAGGACGTTGATCTCCGCTCCAGTATCCACGAGGAAGCGGGTCCCGGAGTGCCGATCCCAGGCGAAGAGATGGTGAATTTGGCCGGCCGCCATGGGAATTATTGGCACCCGACCCAGGCGTTTCCCGGGAACGTGCATGGCTGGCAGCATTGTCGTGCTGCAGCACCCCAGCACTGATGGAAGTAGCACCAGCACCTCATGTTGGTGTTACTTGGAGCTTGCCTGCTCCTGTTGGTGGTGCCTGCAGCTTGTTGGCTCTGGACTGCAGGTGCAGTACCCCTCACTGCCGCTGGGGGCGATCGTACGGGCCGTCGGGTTTGAGCTGTCACTCCTTCCATAGCTCCCCCGCCCCACCGGAGGAAATCGGGAGCTGCCGGGGTGACGTCATCAGGGCGTGCCTCCCGAGGGCCCTGATGTCGGCGAAGGTGGCGTCCGTTAGCTGAAGACGGATGTAGGCCGGCAGCAGATGCAGGTATGTATATTCGAACAACAAGCACGGCGTGTGCCCATCCAGTAGAGCCACCATCTCCTTTAGGAGGCTAGATGGCCCTCCATATGCAGGAGCCTAGCAGCACGCTCCATCCTGCTTAGGCCATAAATCTGGAGCAGGAGCTCCTTAAGGCCGAGATATTTATCGGTGGCCGGGGGGGCTGCGAGGAAGTCCGTGACCTCTTCAACCATGTCCTGGTCGAGGGCCCCCACCAGGTAATAGAAGCGGGTGGCATCGACCGTGATGCCCCGCAGATTGAACTGGGCCTCCGCCTGCTGGAACCAGATGAGCGGCTGGGTGGTCCAGAAGTTGGGCAGTTTCACCGAGACCGCGTCCAGAGACAGGGCCGGGCCGGCCTGTGAGGAGGTAGGGCTTTCTCTTCTCTCCATCATGACGACAATGGAGCGTCGGGGTCACCAATGTGGTGCGTGGGGCTCAAAAAGGAAGAGAGGAGTCAAGTATTTTGAGAGGCACCTTTAATTATGTTCCTCCCGGTTGTAGGGAGGTCCAAACGAGAGAAAGATGGCACCCAAACCCCTGCCTTTAAACCCTCTGGTTAAGGGCCGCCTCCGGACTGAACCACTCCCGTGCCGAGGGGTTCGACAGCTATGATGGCACGACCCTTGGGAGCCGCCACAGCTCCTTAATTTTCCAAAACAAATTGTAATGGTATTTTCATGTAAAGGGATAACGTTTATATTTACCCAGAATACGTATTATTTAAAGCCCGACATTCATCCTCAGTGAAAAACAGAAATTGCTAGACATACCCAGCAGGTCACGTGTCTGTGGATGGAGAACCAGAGATATAGTCTATTGATGTGATCCAGTCTGCAGGTAAACACCAGCAATACACTGCTCAATGAGATAGATAGATGGACAAACGGATAGACAGATAGACAGATAGATAGATACTTTATTGTCACATGTACCATGAAGATACAGTGAAATTTCTCATTTGTTGCACACACACAGAGTGCACAAAAGAGTTGCCACAAGGTGCCGACAAAGTTACGAAATATAGGCACAAAATTCTAGAGTAACTCAGCGGGACAGGTAGCATCTGCTTAAACCAGCATTTGCAGTTTCTTCCTAGACCCTTAAATATTGTAGATTTCTTCTTCGTTCCCCCCCCCCCCCCCCCCCCTCGCACCCCCATCCCCACCGCTCCCCCTCTTGTTCATGGTGGTCCCCCCACTCTGAGTTCCCCCTCTTGTTTTTGACGGTCCCCCCAACGCCAGGCCCCCCTTTGGTCTCGGCGATGTGGCACCTCCACCTGGGCCCCCATGGTCTCCGACCTCGATGTTCCACGCCCCTCCTCCTTCTTGGCAGTGTGGTCCCCGTCGATGCAGATTAACAATGTGCTGTGTGTGCTTTAAAATGGCCATCCTGTTAATTAGGTCAACCCTGGCAGGACTTCATTGCAAAGAATCGCCATTTTAAACTGTGTGAGCGACTCAGCACAACACAACATTGCTAATCTGCAGCAGGCAGAGGCAATTCCATGTTATAAAATCAGAACGAAGAATTCTGCTGAAGAATAAATGGGAAGCATTATTAAATTAATTTTCTAATCAGTTAATATGTTATGCCTCACTGCAAATTGCAGGTTGGTTGCAGTAAATACCAGTTCTCATGGTATTTCAAATCTTCTCCGATCTACTGATTTATTTGTTTTAGTTCTTTTTTCTTCCACTAATAATGTCTTGTCAGTTGTGTCGACCATTGATTTATTACACAGATGTGCCTCTGATGTTTATTAAAAAGGGACTTTTATTGCAACAGTCTGCAGCAGTAGATAATGAAGCAATAACCTGAAATGTTTGCCCATGATGAATTTAACAAATCTTAAACCACCTGTATCCCCTGCTCCCTGATTTGATTTTGTTCTGTAACTGAACCTACTTGTCACTTACACTAAAATGGGTTTAAGGAAAATGTCCAACTTATTGATTTTTCTTCTTGAAAAGGGAACCATCAAAAAAATGTACTTGCTTTATTCAGTTTTGTTTTTATATTGAAGACTTCAGAATCTGCAGACTATCAACCAGCTTTCTATTTTGGTGTATGCATTCACATGAGTCTCTTCTCATCTATTGTGAAAATAAAAGTTCCCTTTTCAATAAACATCAGAAGCCCATCAAGGTAGTATTTTATTACATTCTCTTCCCCGTTTCACAGGACTTAAAGATGCTGTTGGGAGGTTGTGAGCAGGAAGGAACTGCAGATGTTAGTTTAAACCGAAGATAGACACAAAAAGCTGGAGTAAATCAGTGGGTCAGACAGCATCACTGGAGAAAAGGAATAGGTGACGTTTTGTGTCGAGACCCTTGTTCAGAAGAAAGGCGTTGACCCGAAACTTCACCTATTCCTTTTCTCCAGAGATGCTGTTTTTGGCCATCTTACTCAGAGGATTTTTCCCATCGAAAAATAAAAGGCTTATTAATGTTTTTAAAATGTTGAGCTTCTCTCTCCTGTCAATCACACCATGAGGACCACGCCCCTTCTGGTGGGAGGGGAGGGACTATAAAACCCGGAAGTGTGGACGTGCCTCAGTATCTGCAAGATGGGGGAACAAGAGGTCACAACTCTCAGTCTGAGGTGTGAATAACACTGAACGCATGTCTACTAAATTGTGGGTGTGGTTTTACTGACCTATGAATGCCCTTAATGTGGTTTGAAAATGACGTTTGAAAATGAAAATGTGGTTGGTTTGAAAATGAAAATGTGTTTTATTTTAAATGAAAATGTGGTTGATTTGGAAATGAAAATGTGGTTGGTTTGAAAATGAAAATATGGTTGGTGTGAAAACGAAAATGTGGTTGGGTTGAAAATGAAAATGTGGTTTGTAAATGGTTTGAAATTGAAAATGTGGTTTGAAAATAAAAATGTGGTTCGTTTAGAATAGAATAGAATGCTTTTTATTGTCATTCAAACAGCTTGGTTTGAACAAAATTGCATTATCTACAGTCTTGCATTACAAAAAAAAAACAAGACCCACACTTAACATAGTTTACATAAACATCCATCACAGTGAATCTCCAACACCTCCTCTCTTCCCTTTGCTCTTCTCCTGCGGTCCAGCAGTCCAACTGCAGCATTGAGGCGAACTGGGGCTCGCGATGTTAAAGCCCCCGGCGGGCGATGGTGAGTCCCACAGCCGTTTAAGCCGCGCTGGGCGAATGTTAAGCCCCGGCTCCGTGTCCTTTAAACCCTGCCATTCCAGCGGGAGAAGTTGCCGTTGGGGAGCTCGGAAAAGCGGTCTCCCACCCGGGACCTGCGAGCTCCCGATGTTACTGTCCACCTAGTTTGCGGCCGGAGCCTCCGAAGCTCCAAAGTCGGGTCGCAGCCGTGCGCCACCATAGCTCTTCCCGCTCCGAAGTCGGCCAGCTCTGCGATGCAGGTCCGCAGACTCCATGAGTGGAGCCCTCAGGTTAGCCCCGGCCGGAGGCCGCCACCGGCTCCACGATGTTAGGCCCAACGACATCCGAGACCCGACAGGGAAAAAGTCGGGTCTCCATACAGGGAAGAGATTAACGGTTTCCCCCATATCTCCCCCCCCCCCCCCCCCCCCCCCCCCCCCCCATATACACGGCTAAAAAATAACATAAAAACTAGGCTTAAGCCATACATTAAAAATGTTTTTAAAAAGACAGACGACTGTAGTCGAGCCGCTGCCGTTAGGCGCCGCCACACTATCAGCCAGTGGATGTGGTGTATTTGGACAAGGTCCCACACAAGAGATTAATGTGATAAATTAGAGCACGGTATCAGCGGTAGGGTATTGACGAATAGAGAAATGATTGGCAGACAGGAAGCAATGAGTTGGAATTAACAGGTCCTTTTCAGAATGGCAGGTAGTGAGTGACTAGTGGGATGCCACAAGGTGCTGGGACCCCAGTTATTTACAATATATATTAATGATTTAGATGAAGGAATTAAATGTAACACCCCCAAATTTGTAGATTACACAAAACTGGGTGGCAGTGTGAGCTGCGAGGAGGATGCTATGAGGTTGCATGGTGACTTGGAATGGTTGGGTAAGTGGGCAAATGCATGGCAGATGCAGTTTAATGTAGATAAATCTGAGGTTATCCACATTGATGGCAAGAACAAGAAGGCAGATTATTATCTGAATGGTGTTAAATGAGGAAAAGGGGAGGTGTAATGAGTGCTGGGCGTCTTTGTACATCAGTCACTGAAAGTAAGCATGCAGGTACAGCAGGCAGTGAAGAAAGCTAATGGCATGTTGGCCTACATAGCGAGAGGATTTGAGAATAGGAGCAACGATGATCTACTGCAGATGTCCAGGGCCCTGGTGAGACCTCACCTGGAGTATTGTGCGCAGTTTTGGTCTCTTAATTTGATGAAGGACATTCTTGCCATTGAGGGAGTGTAACGTATGTTCATCAGGCTAATTCGTAGGATGGCAGGACTGTCATATTTTGAAAGATTGGATTGACTAGACATATATTCACTGGAATTAAGAAGGGTGAGAGGGGTTTTTATAGAAACATAAGATTCTTAAGGGAATGGGCAGGCTAGAAAATGGACAACATAGAAAATGCTCCCGATGTTGGGGGAGTCCAGAACCAGGGATCACAGTTTAAGAATAAGTGGTAGGCCATTTAGGACTGAGATGAAGAAAAACTTTTTCACACAGTGAGTTGTGAATCTGTGGAATTCTCTGCCACAGAAGGAAGTGGAGGCCAATTCACTGGATGTTTTCAAGAGAGAGTTAGATATAGCTCTTAACGCTAATGGGGCTTTCTCACGGGGCGACTTGACGCAAGAGGTAACCAGAGTTGAACATCGTGGGAACCTCGTACGATAACCGGACGGCATTCGTGGACCACCGTGGACCACCATGGTGCTAACGGCAGGTACTCGTGTAACTTGTTGACTCGGGAGAAAATTCAAGCAAGCTTGAATTTCTCCAAGAGTGACTTGTACACTTGTGGTTGAACATTGAAACATTATATGGACGTAGTGGCCAGTGCGATATCGGTAATAACTCTTGCGTTTACCGTGGGAACTCCAGCGAACGGTGAACCCGGAAGCTGGACAGAGGGGACAGAAGGTGAGTAAAAAAGGTGTTCTCAATAGCGTCAATGGAACATGTGTCCATCGAGGACGTCCCACCTCATTGTCATTGTTGGAGAATCTTTTTCACTGGAACACTTGTAGAGATGGCTCCCAGAAAAGCTCAAAGAAAGGGGGTAAAGCATGTCAGGAAGGTTTTTGCCATGCAGGAGAATGAAGAGGAGACGCAGCAAGAGAGACAGGTGGAGAGGCAACAGGAGATGCCACAGATAACACTGCCTGTGGGCTCCTTGCAGCAGGGAGAGGGTGAGCAAGGTGGATTTCAGATTGCCTCCCCAGTAGCCGTTGTAGGAATAGCCTCAACAGATGCGTATATAAAGGGAAGATGGCAGAAGGTAAGGCCATATACCTTCACCAGGGAACAAGAGGGGGAACTTGTAGAATGGTACCAATTCAATGAAATTCTTTACGATAAATCCAGAGAGGATTACAGAAACAGGGAGAAAAAACGGAACCTGCTGGAGACGAAGGTTGCGGAGTATCCCGGGTGCTCATGTGAGTATACATAACGATATATTAGTACATCAACAGGAAAACCATTTAATGTTGTCCATGATTTAAAAACATACATTGCTATTGATGTAAAAGTGCTGTTTTTGCAGTTAACTTAACCTTCTCTTATAAGTGTGTCTGTGCCCTGCAGCTGCAAAGTAAAAAAGTCGCAGACAGCTTTTACACGCTCTGTGTTTGAAGTTGGAATCTTGTCTCCAAGAGCCATAAAATAAATTATGCATGAGGGCAGGTAATTTTCACTTGTAATGCTTGTCTTAATAAAGGCTATCTGTATTTACAAACTTGTGCTCAGGTATCCAAGAAGCACAATCGCCTAAGGCCAAGTAGCGGACGGTGATTGCTTTGTGCAACCCTGGTTCCAGTGCCTTTCTCATTACAGGGTCAGTCTTCTTCAGCAGAGGTCCCAAATTATTCTTCAGCTCATCAAAGAGCTCGGGTGAAATTCTGACAAAGTTTGCGAATGCACTTTTATCCTCTTCGCACAGCACATTAAGCAGTTTATCATATTGTCCAAATAGAGGTCTCCGTTGAAAGATGGGCTTCACCCAGTGAGACTTCGTCTTAATTCTCTTTTTAATTAACCTCACCCTTCTGCCTTCACGCAAGCGTCCTCGATTCACATAGAGGGCTGCTGCATACAGCGCGTCAATGAAAAACACCACCATCCTGTACTCGAAACTACTTAGTACAGGCATGTCTCCAAATGAGCCAATTCAACCAAGGGAGGATATTTATAGTGTGTGAAAAAAAAGTGACATAATTTGTGCCACGTGATGATTTAACAACACTTCACAGTTCACAATGTTCATTCAAGATTTAACGGGAAAGCTTGGGAGACGGACTAGTCACTCGCACAAATAACAGAAATGCTGAGTACCCGTGGGAACTCTTTATCTACCTCCCGTTATATCGTGTGATATCGTGCTAGACCACGACCACTTCACTCTGGTTACATCTTGCGTCAAGTCGCCCCGTGAGAAAGCCCCATAAGGGAATCAAGGATTATGGGGAGAAAGCAGGAATGGGGTACCGGATGATCAGCTATGATCATATTGAATCATGGCTCGTTGGGCCGAATGGCCTACTGCTGCACCTAATTTCTATGTTTCTACATCACCGTTTATATCTCTCGTTTCCCTATCTCCTGACTCTAGTCTGAAGAAGAGTCTCGACCCGAAACGTCACCTATTCCTTCTCTGTAGAGATGCTGCCTGTCCCGCTGAGTTACTCCAGCATTCTGTGTCTATCTTTGGTGCCATCCAAACTGCCCTGGACTTGGGGAGGTCTGAAATTTGGAGAATTGCTGTTCCCTCGCTCTCTACAGTAGGTGTGCCTGAACCTATGGACCTATGGACCTTGACTGCAAGGTAGAATGTGAGTAGCTTACCTCTTTTTCCCAAAAGCTGTTTAGCCCCCCTCCTCTCTTGTCATCCATCATGGTATTATCTACTGAATGCCAATTACAAAATATCAGCTCCCTCTATGAGCCATCCAATTAGTGTAACAGCCCCGTACTTCCAACAAAAAAGTGTCTTTTTTCCCTTTCAAGTCTCGCATCTTTTTTTTTTGCCTTCACTATTCATTCCCTGTCTTTAGCAATTATGAATAATTCATATGCAGAGCAATACTTCTCCAGATAAACCCAGTGACATATCTTTAATTATGTGCTTCCTGAACAGCACTGTGGCTCTGTAATCTTATCACATTGTGTTTTCCCCTCAGCACCACGGAGGACATTTTGAGCCAATTTATCCATATTTTGTCACCTCTAATCCCCCTTCTATAGTCGTGCAGGCTATTCAACCAATTTGAAAAGGTCTCTTTAAGAATGCTGCTTTAAAATGTAAGGCTCACAGAAATGCCACTACCAATTCATGACTAAAAGGAAACCTAACTGGCATTAGTACAGAGAGGAACACCATTGTAACAGAGTTGTGTGCCATTTATAGAACTGCAGTGTGAGATGCAAGACAAATGTCAACTTCCTCCATTACAGCGCGTCCAGCCAATATTGATTTATCTAGTGCACACAATGCATGAATCAAAGCCTAGATCACTTCACCAGTTCATTTATTTTATCTTTGATTCCATGCAATTGTAAATAACGATGTTTTCCTTTTGCACAAGACCCAAACGGCCCTTGAGAAGATGATTCCATTGTTCCAGACAAACTGGCGCTGAAGGAATACTTACATCTGAATTAATTTATACACTGCGTCGTCATAATTGGTCATTGATCATTTGCCAAGACGTTGTAAAGGGCTTTCAACATTCTCATCGATCTTTACATGATTATTTTCAGTTTAAATGTCTCCTGAACCATAGTTATTCACATTTTAAGCATTAATAAATCCCTTTTCCACCTGCCGTTCCCGTCAGCTGCACTGCGCAGTAATACCCGCATGATATTTATTTGATATAACACATCTCCGTGCAAGTTTTTCAAGTCCTATTACACATTTGTTTTCCAACAATCATGAAAGATCATGTTAAATTTTACTTTGAAACTTGCCTTTAAGGGGAAAAGATTTAATAGGGATCTGAGGGGTATCCAACCCAAAATTCCACCAGCCTGGCTGTGTGGTCATTAAAATACAATACAATACAATAAAAATCTGAGGGTGTATGGAACAAGCTGCCAGAGTAGGTAGTTGAGGCTGGGACTATCCCAACATTTAAGAAGCCGTTAGACAGGTACATAGATAGGACAGGTTTGGAGGGATATGGACCAAACGCAGGCAGGTGGGATTAGTCCAGCTGGACCATGTTGGCCGGTGTGGGCAAGTTGGGCCGAAGGGCCTGTTTCCACGCTGTATCACTCTACGACTCTATAAGGAAGAAATAGAAATACTACAATTCACATCTCTGCACAAGGTCTTCCATGAGCACCATGATTGAAGGTAAATATGCCGAATAACTTCCTCGGGCTGCTGCTTTTTATTATCTAAAAATTTAGTAATGACTAGACTAAGTGGGACCCGTTGGGTCCCATTGTCACATGGGAGGCCTGGTCCCCCAGCGCAATATTCCCCCACTACACCAATTCCGATATTCCACCACTCACGAATAGCCCCCAACTGCGCAGGCGCGGCTGACGGGTTCCCGGTGTGATGCCCCTGATCCTCCCTCCTCCCCTCAACTCCCCCACTCTGCCCCTTGCCCTTTTCCCCCCCACGCACTCACTCCTTCCCCCTCTCAAACCCCTCCCGCCATCCACTTAGCGGCTTTCCGGCAGTGCAGCCATTCCCTCCTATTGGGTTCCCATTGTGACGTAGAACATGCGGGTATTACTGCGCAGTGCAGCTGACGGGCACGGCAGGTGGAAAAGGGATTTATTAATGCTTAAAATGTGAATAACTCTTAAAATATAACAACAATTTAAACGTTAAAGAGGAGATTTATTCAGTCCATTCTTTCTTGGTGTGCCTCTTGTTGCGTTCTGCAGCCGGGGAGGGGGGTCGGCTTCAGGCGGGGGCTGTCGGGTGCCGGTGGGGGAGGACAAAGGACATTTATTGTCACAAACACTAATTGGTGCAGTGAAATTTGAGTTGCCATTTGTAGCACACCAATACAAATAAAACACAACATTAAAGAATTTAACATTGAACATAAAAACATCCCTCCACAATGGTTCCCACTGTGAGGGAAGGCAACAAAGTCCAGTCCTCTTCCTCTTGTTCACCCATGGTCGGGCCTATTGAGGCATCTGCAGTCACGGCAATGGTGGCCCGATGTTTCAGGCCCTCTCGTCGGATGATGGGGCTTCTCGCAGCGGCTTGGAATGTCTGGAACGGCCACTACCGCCCTGGAGACCGCGGCTCCCAAAGTCCACAGGCCGCGCGCGCTGGTCTAACACCGGCTAGTATGGACATTGTGGGCCGAATGGATTCTTGGGCTAGTCCTGCAGCTGGGGAATGGGAGGCTTCAGGTGGGGGCCGGAGGGAGCGTTCTGTAGCTAGGGGAGGGGGACAGCTTCAGGCAGGGGCTGGTGGGGAGGGGAGGGGGGAGCACTGCCGTGGCCTGCCGCCGTGGGGATGGGCAGTGTGCGAGGGGAGGGGGATGGCGGTGTGTGGGCGTGGGTGGTGAGCCCCACCAGTGCCTGGCTCTCTCAATCACCACACTCTCATTCCTCACTTCCCCAGGATATCGAGTTTGCAGCAATCGGGCAGGCTCTGCACACCTGGCAGTTTCTGGGTCCACAGTTCACTCACTCGCGGCTGCTGGTCTCGACTCTCACTCACGGCTTCCAGGCTTGCTGGCTGACTCACACCTGACTTCTGGATGCACAGCCGACCTCCGGGGCTTTATTCTACTCGCCCCCCCAGAAGGGTCGTTACCTTCATGGTGACTGACAGGCGAGAAGACCAATCTGCTGATCTCACGATTTTTTAAACCTTCATAACTTTTGTAATATTCCACCGATCGGAACAAAACTTGGTGCACTTGGAGCGGAGGAGAACATTGAGTAAGGTTGGGGGGAATCAAATCCTAGAGATGTAGGGCACTGTTTTTTCTCAAATTTAAGAACAACGCAGGCCAGAAGTGGTCAAGATGAGAGTTTTAGTAATAGTATGGAAGAAGATATGGAAAATGATTATATATGTGTTGTCAAAATATCCAATGAGAAGAATATTTCATAGGAATAGTAATATTTTATTGTCACTTGTTTTTATTTTATTTGTCACAATGAGATTATTTGCTGCATCCACAATGTGTACAAGTGGCAGCCACTTATGGTGATGACAAAGTTACAAATCACGCCAGTTCCTCCTTTTGTTCCCCCCAACAGTCCCCCCCCCCCACCCCATGCCAGCTCCTCCATTGTTAACTCCCCCCTCATAGTGTTCCTCTACGCTCTCATCGACCGTCAACCATGGATCGAGCCACGAGGCATCGCCGCCGCCACGGGGCTTCACCACGCCGAGGCCACCGCTGTCGCTGAACCACTTCACGCCCACGTGGTGCCGACCCGGGCCCCAGCCACGGGCTCCGTCGGCTGCAACGCTGACCCGGACCCTGACCCACAGCCGCGGCCCCACCGTCGGGAAGCCTTCCAACACCAAGTGCAACCAGTTCTCAAGTCATTAAAGTATCTTTATTACACTTTCATATTGTATATGATCTTTAGAAAATCTGGACCAAGAAAAGGACATTCAGCCTACTATAGCGGAACAAATTATGACTTCCACAAAATCAATTGATTATTACTCTACTATAGGGTGATTTCACCAAAGTTAAAATTAGCGTAGATCCCCCCTCTCTACGGGGGGGATCTACGCTCATTTTAACTTTGGTGAAATCACACTATTGATTAAATATTCTGTCCGCATTCTCCCGAGATAACAATGCAAGCTCCCTTTAAAGTTAGCCCATGATCCTTGCTCCTCTATTAAGAATCTGTTGGATCTTTTCATTCAAAGCAGGAAATGCAGGAAACCCTGAGTAGGTCAGGTGGCCTCTGCGGAAAGAGGAACAGTTTAATGTTTCATGTCAAAGACCCTTTGTCAGAATTGAAATATTACCTTTATCGCTTTCTCCCCAGATACTGTCAGATCAGTTCAGTGGTTCATATTCTACTTTTATTTTAGGTTTCTGCAGTTCATCGATTCGTGCATTTCCTGTATCCTGATTGGAAGTGATATATATACACACCAGCATCTTTAACTGATAGAAGAGAGGCTGATGATTGTGTCCAATCCAACTGTGGTAACAAGCAGAGTAAATGCACAGACTCTAGTTTTCCCACTTGTGGGAACTTTTGTAATATTTTTAGTTTGGTTTACCGTTTATCGGAACAAAAGGCCTTGGTGCACTTCCACGTTGCCCAGCGACATTAGAGTATCCCATACAGGTGGGGGGGGGGGGGGGGGGGGGGGGGGGCAGGTTAGGGGGGGCGCCCATATTTTCTTTAGTTTGGTTAAGTTTAAAGATACGGCCGCCCAAATATGGAAACAGGCCCAACCTTTTATCCCACCTTGGGACCACGTAATTCAGAATTTTTCCCAGCGGATCCCCAATGTAAACTTTTAACGGCTAGTGGTAGAGTGTTCGGCACTATCCCATACAGGGCTGGAGTTGCTGGGGATCTCCGTGCTTGCAAGCCTGGGGGTCCGTGTCCCGATACCAAGCCGGGCTTAACCCTGCCACTTGTCAAAGCGGCCCATCGCACATCTTCCTGAGAGTGTGTCCAAGGGGGTGGCCGGATCCAGGAGAAAACCCGCTCCCCGATGCGCCGCTACAGCGACAAGTGGCAGTTCGCCCACAGCCCGAGCTGCGCCCCCTCATCCGCAACCCGGGTTCCTCTGGAGTTGGAGCGGGGCTGGGCTAGAGTTGCTGCTGGCTGTGAGTCCCTGGGATCTCCGTGCTTGCAGTCGGTGTCCCGTTGGTCCTGACGTCTCCGGCCACCCCCCTGGACTGGAGCCGAGACTGGGAACTGTACCGCCCTTGCCCCCTCCCTCTGCAACTGCAAACAACCCCACAGTTCCCAGTATCAGCTCCTGTACAGGGGGGTAGCCGGAGACGTCACAGCCCAAGCTGCGCCCCCTCATCCGCAACCCCAAGAACAAGACGTACCTTGCACACCATCAGCTTCTGTGTTCCTTTGGAGTTGGAACGGGGCTGGGCTGCTGCTGGCTGTGGGTCTCTGGGATCTCCGTGCTTGCAGTGGGCCTGGGGGTCCGTGTCCCGTTGGTCCTGACGTCTCCGGTGACTGGCATTGTATGCTGGCATCGCCGACGTGAAGACAGTGCAAAGCCCCCGCGCCGGTGCAATGGGCGGGGAGCTGGAGAGGGGAGGGAAGGGGTCACACACATGGCCGGGAAGCAGAGGGGTGTAGGTGGGGTGAAACTGAAGGGAGCGACAATCTGCTGCTGCCTGCCCGCTGACTTTAAAAAGTTCCCACGCACTGTGTATCGTGAGTCTACCGTGGGAACTTTTTAACTCAGCGGGCAGGCAGCAGCAGATTGTCAATTATTAACACTCCCGCGCAATATACCCTCACCTTCTCTTCTATGAATGGGGATTTAGTTCCCCTTTTGTCGAGGACCGACCGGAGGTTCCGCTGTCACCTCTGCGGGCCGCCCTCGGTGAACGTCTTCAAGGACCTTTCTTCAAGGACCGAAAAAAAATGTCCGCTATTCGGAGGATTTCGTTATTTGGAACTTCGGATAAAAGGTTGTGCACCTGTATTTGGTTTAAGGTGAGAGGGGAAACAATTATTAGGAACATGAGAGGCACCCATTTCACACAGTGGCAGGTGAGTTTATGAATTAAGATTTCAGAGGCTAGTTGAGGCAGGTAAAATAACAACATTTAGCAGATATTTGTCCAGGTTTATGGATAGGGAAGGTCTAAAGAGATATTGATTAAGCTCAGGCAAATTGGACTAGCTTGGATGGGGCATCTTGGGGCATGGGGCATGGAGGCTGGGCCGAAGGGCCTTTTACTGTGCTGTATGACTCTATGACTCTAAACCTATGAAAGCACAATCCAAAGAAGCAAACTATATATATTTTTTAAACCATATGAAATATCGTTGCAGCTGCAAAACCGGCTAAAGGTCTGAAGAAGGGTTTTGATCCGAAATGTCACCTATTCCTTCGCTCATAGATGCTGCCTCACCAGCTGAGTTTCTCTAGCATATTTGCCTGCCTTCGATTTTTCCAGCATCGGCAGTTCTTTCTTAAACAAAGGTTTGGAAATAGTTAATTTGGATCCATTTGTAAGCGGTCCAGTCCCAAAGATATTCCTGGTGGGAGATTGAGTGTTGTTATTGAATATTGTGGCAGATGGTTTGGTTAATCTCATTGGGAATGGGCATCAGTGAATGCTTACAATGGCCATCTCCAAAGAGAATGTTAATTAATGTGAGATGAATGTTATCTTTCATTTAACAGCTTAAACCTGGGTGTTTTCCAAGTCCTGCTGCAGAATGGAGAAAGGTTGCAATCATCAGTTAACAGCACCACTTTTGCTGGAAAAAAAAAGGCTTTTGATCAAAAAGCAGAGAACTACGATGCTGTAAACATTGCCTGAGAAACGTCCTGGTTGCCCACTTCAGAAAGGATGTTCAGGCTTTGGTGTACAAGAGGTTTGTCAGAATGCTGCCTGGATTACTATCAGGAGAAGTTGAAGAAACTTGGATTGTTTTCTCTGAAGCATCGGAGGTTAATGGTAAATCTGATAGAAGTGTATAAAATTATGAGAAGCATTGAAAGGACAGGTAGTCAGAACCGTTCTCCTAGGGTGGAAAGTACTTCAGACATAGAGTGGTGGGTGCCTGGAATACGTTGCCAAGTGTGGTGGTGGAGTCAGATACAATAATGGTATTCGAGTGGGTTTTAGATAGGCACATGAATATGCAAGGAATGGAGGGACATGGATCACATGCAGGCAGATGAGATTAGTTGAACTTGAAAAACTCGTTCAATGTAGATTATCTTGGCATCCTGTTAGCCATGGACATTGTTGGCCAAAGAGTATGTTCCAGTGTTGTACTGTTCTAAGTTCTATGTAATGCTGTGGACATGGATAGTTACATTTTTTTCTTTATATCAGTTATGACTCTAATTGCACAATGGTCTCCTCTGTCATTCCTGCGGTTTTGCTTGGTCTCGACCCAAAACGTCACCCATACCTTCCTTCCAGAGACGCTGCCTGTCCCACTGAGTTACTCCAGCATTTTGTGTCTACCCTCCATTATACTATACTTGATTAAGCAAAGCATTGATGTTAAGTCAGTTGTTATGTCCATGTTTGGAATGAGGTTATAACAGTGGGGAAGTCAGATGAGGAACACAGATAGTCATTTTAGACCTTCTATCTTTGTCTAATTGTCCCAAAGTCCAACTAACACTTTAAATGAGAAGTACCATCAGGTCCCAGCATATACACACCATCATGAAGTTGTTTGCCAAAGACAACTCTTCCTCATTCTTTGTTCCTGATAAAAAATGGAAATATAAACCATTGATCAGGCCACATCTGTGAAAAGAGCAACAGAGTTAATGGTTCAGGTAACGGCAGTTATAACGAGTCTGGGTTAGAACATGTTTGAACAGCAGAAACACAGCAGGAATCACAGAGGAGGAGCAGTAAGAAGATCTCACAGAACTCCATGGGAGAGAGCAGGAGAACCTCTTCAAAATAGGCATACTTTGAGGAGGTTGCAGTGGAGCAGTAAAACAGAGACATAAGGAACTGCAGATGCTGCAATCATGAGCAAAGCGCTGGAGGAACTCAACGGGTCAGGCTGCATCTGGGGAGCAAAACACAGTGCTGGAGGAACTCAGTGGGAAAACACCAAATGTTTGAATGTAGAGAAGGGTCTCACTCTGAGATATTACCTGCCCTCAGTTGCTGCTCGACCCGCTGAGCTCCTCCAGCACTTTGTGTGTTGCTCAGGATTCCAGAATGTACAGCTCCTCATATCTCGCAAATAGATTCTTGATAAGCAATGGTGTGAAAGAATTAGAGTCATAGAGTCAGAGAGTGATACAGTGTGGAAACAGACCCTTCGGCCTAACTTGCCCACATCGGTCAACACGTCCCAGCTACACTAATCCCACCTGCTGGCGTTTGGCCCATA
Organism: Leucoraja erinaceus; assembly: GCF_028641065.1. Classification (NCBI taxonomy): domain Eukaryota; kingdom Metazoa; phylum Chordata; class Chondrichthyes; order Rajiformes; family Rajidae; genus Leucoraja; species Leucoraja erinaceus. Next base: position 2,659,806 of record NC_073401.1, on the reverse strand, counting down.
TCCCTCCAAACCTGTACTATCCATGTACCTGCCTAACTGCTTCTTCAACATTGGGATAGTCCCTGCCTCAACTACCTCCATTGGCAGCTTGTTCCATACACCCACCACCTATGTGTGAAAAATAATTCTGAGGGTAGATTTCAATGTAGAGTTAGGGGTGCTGGAGCTCCGAGACTGTATGGCACTATGTAGGATTTACCACTACAGACACAACACATAGATCTACCATGATTGAAATTGCAGAGTAGACTTGATGGGCCAGATAGCCTAATTCAGCTGCTATCACTTATGCCTTATCACTTATTTTCAAAGACATTAATATGATTTTTTTTTAATTAAGTGAGGTGAAGGCAATATACAATATACAATATCTGCATGTTGTTAAAATTTTGGAAGGATGAAATTAAGGTAATTTTCTCTGATTGCACAGCTAATAATTAGTAATGATCAATTAATCCTGAGAAGGAATTGTCAATACATAGAAGCTTATCAGGGCATGGAATGTTGTCCCACAGGAAATGACTAGAATAATTTCAGCATTAAATGACGCATTAACTAAATAACCAAAGCAGAGCAAAACAAAACTAAGGGAGTCAACTGAGTAGCAGAACTAGTTTGACAATAGGCAATAGGTGCAGGAGTAGGCCATTCGGCCCTTCGAGCCAGCACCGCCATTCAATGTGATCATGGCTGATCATCCACAATCAGTACCTCGTTCCTGCCTTCTCCCCATATCCCCTGACTCTGGTATCTTTAAGAGCCCTATCTAGCTCTCACTTGAAAGCATCCAGAGAACCTGCCCCCACCGCCCTCTGAGGTAGAGAATTCCACAGACTCACAACTCTCTTCATGAAAAAGTGCTTCCTCATCTCTGTTCTAAATGGCTTGCCCTTTATTCATAAACAGGGGCCACAGGTACAATGACTAAATGGACATAAACATCTATAAATCTGAAAGAAATTCACTCTATAGTTTGTGCTTTCTGGCAATGTAATTCAAATTACTCTGCAAGCTTCTGTTCAGGTGTGAATTGGTTGCTGAGGTATCCAACTGAAATGTTTAGTTTAGAGAGATACAGCGCGAAAACAGTCCAACTTAGGCGGTATTTTAGGCGACTACCGCCGACTAAGCTGTCGCCACATGGTCGTAGCGTTTTTCTGGTCGCCGTTGGATTTTGAAATGTTCAAAACATTTTGGTGACAGTCTGCGGCCGTGGGCTTGTCGTAGCTTCTCTTCTCATGACGTAGGTGCTGTCGTAGGTTGTCGCCAGGATGGCGTAGGTTGTCGCCAGTGCTAACTGGTGAATTCCATTGTCGTAGTCGTCGGCCGTTGCCTAAAAAAATTGCCTAAGTGGGACAGGCCCTTAAGTCCATCGTGTCCTCGCCGACCAGCAATCCCCATATGTCTTTGGAGTGTGGGAGGAAACCGAAGGTCTCGGCGAAAACCCACGTTGTCACAGGGAGAATGTATAAATTCCGTCCAGACAGCACCCGTAGTCAGGATCGAACCCGGGTCTCCGGCGCTGCAAGCACTGTAAGGCAGTAACTCTACCGCTGCACCACTGTGCAGCCCTATGTGTAAGAAGGAATTGCCCATGATGGTTTACATTGAAGATAGACACAAAATGCTTGAGTAACTCAGCGGGGCAGGCAGCATCTCTGGAGAGAAGGAATGGGTGACGTTTTGGGTTTGAGAGCCTTCTTCAGACTTGGTAACTTGGTGTCTTGGTAGCATTTCTGTCTCTGATAGCTGTAGCACCTAAATCCTGCTTCACAGAGTCTTGGTGAGGAAAGCCAGGAGATCCGGTGATGGAGACGGGATTCGCCTGCAAGAGGATACTAGGTGTGGATACCATCAGGCCACCGTGCATGATGTGAGAGCAGTAAACCTCTGAGCTGGATAAACATACAGGTGGTTATCAGAGCAAGGAAGCATTGTCAGCATCAAGATCTGTCAGACGTCTACGTATCTTGCAAAGCTGAAATGCTATTCACCCAGGAATTGTGCGATGAAAGAAAAACATTACATGGTAGAGACACCAAAGGTGTAGAGATGCCCGACTGCCTAGGGTTCGCATAACAAGTGGCCTAACCACTGGGTGCCGGCACAACATTACACTCCAGCCGAGGTTGAGTTCTGCCATCTGCATTATTCCAGTTTTCCTCAAGGGCAAGCTGGGTGGATGAGTAGTCCTCTCCCAGCAAGAAAGAAAGAACATGATACACATCAGAAATTAAACATAAAACATAAAACATCCACCACAGTGGGGCCAGCACTTCTCACTGTGATGGAAGGCACAAACGTACAGTCAGTCTTCCTTGTTCTGTGGACCCGTGGTCGGGGCCCTGAACCCTCCTCAGTCACCGCTACAGACGGCCCGACGTACAGGCCCTCTCACCGGGATGAGGGAAACTCTGACATCTGGACGGATCGGAACACCCCATAGCTCGGAAATCCCGACTCGGCCGCTTCCTACCGCAGACCGCAGATTCACGATGCCTAGTCCACGGGCCCAGCGGTCGGGGCACTTCTTCAGGCGATCCTCGGCGAGGGTCGCAGGCAGCTCCATGATGGTAAAGTCCGTGCCGTGCTCACGGCTAGAAGCTCCATAGACCGACCTCCATGAAGTTACAGCAGACCCCCACGGCCAAAGCTCCAACACTGGAGCTGCGCGATGTTAAAGTCCACTCTGCACCCGCTGCTGAAGCTCTAGGCTCTGGGCCGGTCTCTGGTTGGAAAGGCCACGCCAATCCAGTTGATAGGCCGCGAGGGGGGCAACAATGCGACACGGAGAAAAGTCGCATCTCCACTGAGGTAGGTGACTGGAAACGGTTTCCCCCAATCCCCCGCCAGCAACCCTGGCATAAGACTCACCGGGGGACACTAATACATACACACAAAAAATAACAAAACGAACCACACAAGCTGCTGGCGGGACTGCCGCACACGGCGCCATCTTGGAAGGAAAAACAACACTCAGGAAACTCCTTCACAGAAAGTCATTGGGGTGGATTCTGAAGTAGGGTTGCTAACTGCCCCGTATTAGCTGGGACATCCCGTATATTGGGCTAAATTCGTTTGTCCCGTATTTGACTGCTACTACTCGGGTCGAGGGGACTGTCTGGTCGGAGCGATGCGTCCGGCCCCGCCTCACCCGTCCTGACGTAGTACAGCCCATAGAGTGCAGCAGCAGCGCCTCGCCAGTGACCCCGTTGGTCAGCTGTCCGTCCTTCGGACCTTTGCTTACCGCCGACACCACCACCCCTCCTTCTCATGGCCAATCATCGGCTCTTGAGTTGGATGGGGTGCTGGACTTTGTGCACGGTGTCGTGCCCAAGCCAAAACTCCTCAGCTGGTCCGCCGGCTGGGCTTTGTGTGCAGTCCAGAACCCGGGCCAACTCATTATTCACCCAGCCACGGCCCAGTCGGCCAACAAATTGCCGTTGGGAATTTGTCCCTTATTTTGACCTTTTGTCCCTTATTTGGGAGTGAGAAAGTTAGCAACCCTATTCTGAAGTGATTGCTTGTTCTAATGTAAATGTAAGAGGAAGAGTGCTCTTTAAATCAGTGGCATTCAGCCAGAAGATGCTTTACAAATATACAGGCCCAAATTATCATATGTACTTAAAAAATTGCTGTTAAGGATTTCCAGGAAACTAAACTTTTCATAAATCGAATATACCAAACAGAACAGATGACAGTACAGAACAAGAACAGGCTCTTTAGCCCACAATGTCCATACAAACATGATGCCAAGATAAACTAATCTTGTCTGCCTGCACATGATCCATATCCTTCCATTTCTTGCATATCCATGGTCCTATCTCATAGCCTCTTCACTGCAACTATTGTATATGCTTTGTCAAGTCAAGTCAAGTCAAGTCACATTTATTTATATAGCACTTTTAAAAAACAACTCTCGTTGGCCTAAGTGCTTTATTATATCTATTATATCGATCGTGCTCTATTATATCTATCGTACTGAACACGGCGTAAACAAGACCTGCCCAGCACACCTCCATTAAATTTGATTAATCTCAAAGCTAAGCCTGCTAGTCTCTGACATTTCCATCTGAGGAAAAAGGTTCTGACATGCCTTCACTGTGTATGCCTCTTATAATTGTGTGTACTTCTGCTAGCCTCTGGCGATCCAGGGAAAAACAATCCGAGTTTTTCCAACCGCTCCATATAGCTAATACCCGCCAATCCCAACAGCATTTTGATTAACCTCCTCTGCACCCTCTTCTTGTAATCCTTCCTGTAATGAGGCAACCAGAACTGTACAGGATACTCCAGATGCAGCCGTTCCAAAATCCTATAAAGCTGCAACAATACTTCCTAACACTTGCTTGAGGGATGCCCTGTTATTTAATACCTTCATGGATTTCATGCCAAAGTCAGGCAAATTAATGCTCTTTGTACGTAAATAGTGAATCCTCTTACCTACATCCCTGGTTAATGGCAAGATGTAAGTGTTTGAGATACCAACATTCCAGTTCTACAATATTGAATATGGGTAGCTGGCAATTAAATGCTCAGGATTCTATGATTTACGGATTTAAAAAGATCCTGACATTTGAATGAATGTTTTTTGTTCTTAAATTAATTCCATCTTAGAGTCATATAACCATGCAGTGTGGAACCAGGCCCTTTGACCCAACTTGTCCATGCCGACCAACTTGCCCCATCTAAACCAGTCCCTCCTGCCTGCTTTTGGCCCATATTCCTCTAAACCTACCTTATCCATGTACCTGTCCAAATGCCTCTTAAATATTGCGATAATACCTGCTTAAATGTTGCGATAGTTCCTGCTTCTCATAAAGGGATTTAACTGTTGATGGAAAATTTCCCATTGTGAATGTATCACCAAGCAATCCTCCTACAGTGAGCCTTATTATTAAGGTCAACATTCACAGATTCTCTCTGGAGCTGAGGCTACCTATCTATTGGTAAGCATGGACAATACAGGCTAATCTGGGCTCTAATCCATTTGTGATATGGGATTTGTAAAATTATTTTTCTTAACTGTTGTCCAAAAGAAGCAAAACAAAATGACCCGGTGTCCAAATATATACATTCCCTGAGTGGCTGGGCAGAAGTTAGATAGATTAGTTCATTGTGTTTCCCAATTCAGGACACACAGATCATCTGTTGTTCGTCTTTAACAGTCCTAGCTCAGGTCGGCTAACTCAACTGCGACTGAACCCAGTGCCCTCTCTCCCCATAATTGAAGACCACTATCTGCACTGCAATTCCTCAGTAATCCATTATCTCTCATGGTATTTTTATGAAATGATAGTAGCTCAACATGTTCAGCTCATACTACCCGAATTGTCTCTCTGAATGATCCATTTCCCATTTCTTTCCTGCAAATGTTTATCCAGTTCCTTTTGGAAACACCATTAAACTGACAAGATCACCCATGAATATGTGAAAAAAACCTCTCATCTTCTTGGACATTTGTACCTCGAAATGTATGCCTGCCCAGTAATGATGAATGTAACACATTGCTCCTGCCTTAAGATATCCAAACACATGGAAACCAATTGGCACGTATTTCAAGTGCGGTATACAGCACATTGTCCCGATAGTTATTTCCAACCCTGCAGTTAATCCTGGCCAAATTGGAGAGGCTAGGAATTTCAAATGGGGTAAAAGCTTCAGGGCTGCTGGAAGATTTGGTCAATTTGGAATTGCTCTCTGCAGAACTGGGAGAAACTGAGAGTGGTACCAGTGTGTCTAGAGCCCAGATACAAGTTGCAAGAAAAGAATAAGAACATCTGCAGACCCTGTCAATTAGGTACAAAATGCACAGAATGGATTGGATGGCTGCAAACTAAACATACACCTTGTAAATAATTGTAAATAATGTTGCACAGTTCTACTTTGCCGAGTGTTGATTGGATGAGGTTTTGAGCCTTGTCTGGGTTTTGTGCAGATCAGGGTAAATGTTTCTAAGTTGGCTTCCTTGAGAAGTCCTGTTTGAATACAATGTATTATTGGGTTATGGAAATGTCTGTTATATATGGGGTTAATCAATATCTGTACTTGGATTGCAAAGAGACCACCCCCATGTGGTTCGGCCCCTCGAGGTCCCGGGACCTATAAAAGTCCGCTGCCACGAGGTTCAGCGTTGATCTTGTGGGAGAGAGCTTGGGACTGCGTGGCCTTCTGGAGTGTCTCTGTTTGAGCGAGGCCTAGAGGGCTTGATCAGGCAGATACGAGGATTGAACCTGCACAGTAGATGAACTGTAATTGTGTTTTGCTAAAATAATGATTAGTGGTTCAAGTGCTTGATTCAGTGTTTTTGATTGTAACTAGACTGCAGGGAAGCTTAGATTGAGCAATTTACACTGCTACCAGCCAGGGATGAATATCTCAGCACAACTTTGTAATATGATATTGGAAACTTTGAAAACTTTGAAAATGATTGCAATTTTCAACCATTGTCAATTCAAGTCTCTTGCAGGGGATGACAAAAAGCAAATGAAAATAAAATAGATTGCAACATCCCCATGGAGAGACTGTGATGATATATATTTTTCATTTTTTTAACTTCGATAATCATGTTTCCTAGCAGATTTTGATGGAATTCCACCTTTACTGTCTAGTCAAAGAAGGATGCAGCTGACATCTCTTCAAAATTCAACACTGTGTGAAGTACGTTCCTACCATCCAAAATAGAACTGACACAAATTTAGTCTGAATTAATTACTTCAAAGAAACCCATTTAGCTGCTGATTGCTGCCTGTTACTTAACTGATAACTTTCTCGATCACATGTGCTTCAACGATGGTGTCATCGACAATAATTATGAGGGTGATTTCTTGCTCCTGGTCATTACACAAATGGCGACAGTGAAGAGGAGAGTTTGGAGAAGCAGGTAGCTGTAGTTTCCATTCAGCCAGATCTCTCTGCTTTCGACCCTACCCCCACGAGTTCTCATCCAGCTGCACTGCTGACTCAAGAGCAATCTCACACATTGCCTGCGAGATCCTTGTGGAGGAAGTCAAACTGATTCAGAATGTATAAATTGTGCCTGACATATTCGCACGTGTTCATTAGAATGAGTTCACTCTTCCTCTTTTAAACTCCGTTTGAATATGCACCAGGGAAGAGGCCGCACAGAAAACATTTTCTTGCAAAGGAACATTTCAAGAGAAACTATGTTTAGTTTTTGAGTTTTGTTTATAGATACAGTGCGGAAACAGGCCCTTCGGCCCACCGAGTCCGTGCCGACCAGCGATCCACGCACACTAACACCATCCTATACACACAAGGGACAATTTACATTTATACCAAATGAATTAACCTACAAACCTGTACGTCTTTGAAGTGTGTGAGGAAACCAAAGATCTCAGAGAAAACCCACGCTGTTACGGGGAGACGGTACAAACTCCATATAGGCAAGCACCTGCAGTCAGGATCAAACCTGGGTCTCTGGCGCTGTAAGACACCAGCTCTACCGCTACGCCAGTGTGCCGCCCTAGTTATTAATCATGTTTTTCCTTACATATTTTTCAATGTTTGAATGTTACCATTGTGAGCAATTATTTTACCCAAGTCTGGTGCCCAACAAGCAGTTTTCGGAGAGTCCACAACCCAGGGGAATTTACATAGAAGCAGTAAAGTTTTGACACAATAAGTTTATTTACTGGGGAGTAGTACAGAATACAATGAGGTTCTTTACTGTTTTGCTATGGAGATTGTGAAGAAAAGGAAAACAATATTGCTTTAAAACTTAGATATAGGGAACTGCTTGTAGGGGTACAAAGATAAGGCCTCTGCTGAAGACTCACCTATCTGCATCAGAAAGGGGGAGCCCAGGGGGGATGGGGAAAACCCAAAAGGGGAATTACATAATGCCCCTGTCCCACTTAGGAAACCTGAACGGAAATCTCTGGAGACTTTGCGCCCCACCCAAGGTTTCCGTGCTGTTCCCGGAGGTTGCAGGTGGTTGCCGGAGGTTGCAGGTAGTGGAAGCAGGTAGGGTGACTGACAAATACCTCCGGGACCTGCATGGAAACCTTGGGTGGAGCACAAAGTCTCCACAGGTTTCCGTTCAGGTTTCCTAAGTGGGACAGGGGCATAATTCTCCAACAGTTCCGCCACCTTCAATGTGATCCCACCACCAGTCACATCTTCCCATCCTCACCCCTCCCCCCTTCATAATGACTTGGTTAACTCATCGCTTCCCACCCATACCATCCCTCCTCAGGTATTTTCCCCTAAAACTGCAGGAAATGTAACACCAGCCCTTCTACTTCCTCCTTCACATCTAACCAGGGACCTTCCAAATCAGACAGATTTTCACGTACCTCTTCCAACCTCATTTAGAAACATAGAAACATAGAAATTAGGTGCAGGAGTAGGCCATTCGGCCCTTCGAGCCTGCACCGCCATTCAATATGATCATGGCTGATCATCCAACTCAGTATCCCGTACCTGCCTTCTCTCCATACCCCCTGATCCCCTCAGCCACAAGGGCCACATCTAACTCCCTCTTAAATATAGCCAATGAACTGGCCTCAACTACCCTCTGTGGCAGAGAGTTCCTGAGATTCACCACTCTCTGTGTGAAATTTAATGCATCTGGAGTTCCCAAAATGGTGTCCTTTACATTGGTGAAACCAAATGTAGACTTTACTTAGATTGTTTTGCCGAACACTTGAGCTCAGTCCGCCAAGGCCTGCTGGATCTCCTGGTTGTTAGCCATTTTAACATCTTCCCATTCCCAAACTGACCATTCTGTCCTGGGCCTCCTTCATTGCCAGAGTGAGGCCACATGCAAAAAAAATAGAAGAGCACAACACAGGCATCGTTCTGGTAAACCTCCTCCGCGTGCTTTCCAAAGCCCCTTGTAATGCGATGACCAGAAACGCACGTAAATCACACAATGTTTCAAATGCGGCCTCACCAAAGTCCTATATAGCTGCATCATAGTGGCCTGACACTTTTACAGAATGCCCCAACCTATGAAAGGAAGCATGCCATATGCCATCTTTACCACTCTTTATACTTGTGCCACCACTTTCAGGAAGTTATGGACTTGGATAGCAAGATCCCTCTGTACATTAATGCTCTGAATGGTATATATTTTCCCCTTACATTTGATCTCCCAGAGTTCAAAACCTCACACTTGCTCTGGTTCAACTCCTGTTGTGTCTCCGTCCATTTCTGTAGTTGATCGCTATCCCGCTATATACTTTGACAGCCTTCCTCACAGTCCGCTACCTCAGCAATCTTGGTGCCATCTGCAAACTTACTAACCAGCCCATCTATATTTATGTCCAAGGTAGAAAAAAATGCTGGAGAAACTCATCGGGTGAGGCAGCATCTATTGAGCGAAGGAAATAGGCAACGTTTCGGGTCGAGACCCTTGTTCAGACTTATTTTGGGGGGGCGGGGGGGGGGGGGGGGGGGGGGGAAGAAGAAGAAAGGAAGAGGTGGAGACAATAGGCTGAGGGAGAACTAAGAAGGGGGGGAGAAAGCAGGGACTACCAGAAATTAGAGAAGTCAATGTTCATACCGCTGGGGTGCAAACTGCCCAAGCAAAATATGAGGTGCTGCTCCTCCAAATTATGGTGGTTCTCACTCTGGCAATGGAGGAGGCTCAGGACAGAAAGGTCAGATTCGGAATGGGAGAGGGAGTTGAAGTGCTGAGCCACTGGGAGATCAGGTTGGTTAATGCGAATCGAGCGGAAGTGTTGGGCGAAACGATCGCCAAGCCTACACTTGGTCTCACCAATGTAGAGCAGCAGACGTCTAGAGTAGCAAATGCAATAGATGAGGTTGGAGGAGGTGCAGGTGAACCTCTGCCACAACTGGAAAGACTGCATGGGTCCTTGAATGGAGTCAAGGTGGGAGGTAAAGCGACATTTCCTGCAGTTGCATGGGAAAGTGCCCGGGGAGGGGGTGGTTTGGGTGGGAAGGGGCAAATTAAGCAGGGAGTTACTGAGGGAGCAGTTTCTGCGGAAAGCAGACGGGAGGAAATGGGAAGAGGTGGCCAGTGGTGGGATGTTTATGTCCAAGTCACTCATATATATCACAAACAGCAGCGGGCCCAGCACAGATCCCTGCGGAACTCCACTGGTCACCGAGCCCAGCCTGAATACTGTTCTTCCACCACAACCCTCTATCTTCTATCAGTAAACCAGTTCCAAATCCATATAAGCAAGTTACTGTTAATCCCATTTATCTGAATCTTCTGGATCAGACTACCATGGGGAACTTTATCAAATGCCTTATTAAAATCCAAGTAGACAACATACAATGCCTTACTCTCATAGATCACATTTGTCACCTGAAGGAACATTACCTCATATTCCACTTGGGTAGCTTACAATCTAAAGATATGAACATTGAATTCTCCAATTGTAGGTGACTAACCTACAAACCTCCGTTTCTTCCTTTTTCCTCGCCTCTTTCCTGTACCTACCTGGGCTCGCACCAACTCCTCTCCTCCCTCCTTCCCCTACAACTATTTTCCTTCCTCTGGCATCTTAATTCTCTCTGATGCCTTTAGTCTTTTCATCCCTGTCTTTTGTCTAGGCACCTATCAACTTCCCCCCATCACCTGTATCCATCTAACACTCAAGTTGTCCTACCCCTTCTTTCTTCCAGATATCTGCCCCCCCCCCAGGGGCATTACATAGAGCTATGTAATGCCCCTGTCCCTCTAAGGAAACCTGAACGGAAACCACTGGAGACTAGGCGCCCCATCCAAGGTTTCCGTGCGGTTCTTGGAGGTTTTTGTCAGTCTTCCTACCTGCTTCCACTACCTGCAACCTCCGGAAACCATCTGCAACCGCCGGGATCGCACGAAAACCTTGGGTGAGGCGCAAAGTCTTCAAAAGTTTCCGTTCAGGTTTCCGTTCAGGTTTCCTAAGTGGGACAGGGGCATAAGTATTCCTTTATTTCCTTTGTGAACCGCACATTTCAAAAACAAATGCTACCCTCTGGACTATTTGAATCCCCTTTGCATACAAAGTTGTGTGAATTTTCTCACGCAATATCGAATGCATCCAGCTAACATTAATAAAGAGCAATGTGTGCAGAAAGGTTCCGCAGATGTTGGTTTATACCGAAGATAGATACAAAGAGCTATTAGATCATCTGAAACTTGGAGAAATGCACTTTATTAATGAAGATAGACTCAAAGTGCTGGAGCTACTCAGCGGTTCAGGCAGCATCTCTGGAGAAAATGAATAGGTGACGTTTCGGGGTGGAACCTTTCTTCACTCTGGAACACTCTGCCGTTGCACATCAGACAGGCCCCCTCACTGTCCATCTTCAAAACCAGTATTAAAACACATTTATATTCCTTGGCTTTTGACACTGCTTGAGACTTTGCTCCTGTTTTTAGTGCTTTTAATGTTTTTAATTTTTATTGTTTTTACTCTTTCGTTTAATGTTTGTATTGTTATGTAATAATTTCTTGTCCATGATCAGTCATGTTCAGCACTTTGTTGCAACTGTGGTAGTTTTAAAGTGATCTATAAATAAAAGTTATTAATATTATTAATATTATTATTATTATTATTATTATTATTATTATTATTATTCACACTATGGTCTGAGGAAGGTGTAGCCGCAGATTATCATATTTCAGGTAATTAGCACCCTAGCCGCTATTTCGATGAGAATGGTCTTCTAAACGCATGCAAGCTCACTCACAGAGACCTTCAGAGCTTCTTCTCAGATATGACTTCAAATACAAAGTCTTTTGATGAATCAATGCTTTATTGTTGTAAGAAAATAGAAAGATACATCCAAGTTTTTCCGACTCGTTACTACAATCTTCTTCGAACTCCAGCTTATTACTTTAGACATTAGTAAACTCCTCGTGTCTCCGTAACACTGGCAAGATCCACATGATCTTACATGATCTTACATGGTAGAAGGGTTAACCTTCCCCATGGCTCTCCAAACTAATCTAAAAACTAAACTTCTGCGCAAGCATCTATGCTCAAAAGACTCCCAAAAACACGTCATAAATCCCACCCACAATATTACAGGCAGTCTAAAATTTAAAGGCACATGCCATCCTCAATGACATGCAAAACAGGCCAAATGGCCACTACAAAAGGATTCCTTTTCTCCAGAGATGCTACCTGAACTGCTGAGTTGCTCCAGCACTTTGAGTCTTCATTAATATGTGTCTCTGAAGTCTGAAGTCTAAAGCCAGCCTAAATTTCCAATTAAAGTCCAGCATTCTTAATTAAATTCAAGATTCTTTGGGCAATTCTTAATAAAGTGCAATTTTCCACGTTTTAGATGCAGCACAACACCGAAATGTTGGTTTGCATACCCTCTTCCTTGTGACTAGGTTAAGGCTGCAAACGTTAATCACACACATTTAATAATATCACACATACAGTATCTATACAACGTTTTCTAAATGTGTTTTAATATTCAATTAAAGCATTATCATCTAAAGTCGAGTGATTTATTACTGCATTTGAAGACAACCCAGAGGCTAGGTTGTGTTAATTGATATTTAATAAGGCATGCATTCCATTTAGATGTAAAATGCACTCTATGCATACAGTGTTAATGGTCTGCACACATGACTGTCAAATATTGTGATTGAAGTTCTTGGCAAAGATTTGGTTCAGTAAGTACAAGGAACAGATTTGTACCTTCACTGCTGTCCCGATTGCCCAAAGAATCTTGAATTTAATTAAGAATGCTGGACTTTAACTGGATATTTAGGCTGGCTTTAGACTTCAGACTTCAGAGATACAACGCAGAAACAGGTCCCTGGGCCCAGTCATGTCTGTGCCGCCCAGCGATCTCCCCGTACACTACCAATGCCCTAGACACTAGGGACACTTTTACTTCGGAGTCACGTGAGTGACTATGTGAAGAAGGCCCGTTCAGCCGTACGTGCGTCATTACGTCAGACACATTGGTGCAGGCAGCCGCTTGGGGAGCAGAAGCTCCTCCAACGCGGTAAGTTTTAAACTCAAGGTAAGCTTGTTTTCTTACCTGTTTTATTTCCTGCAGGAACCTCTTGTTCCAGAGGTTCTCTGTCGGTGGATTCGCGAGGCCCGACGAGGGAACCAGCTATGGGCTGTGGGGAAACCCCGGTTCTTGCCGCCAAGCTGGTAGCGGGTAGCTGGAGAATGTTGGGTTTCACAAAGTAGGTCACTGACGGGTGGTCAGTGGCTTACAGGCGCTCCGGGTGCCGGGAGGGTTCCCTCCGTAAGGCACAGAAACGCTGGGGTTCCCAGGGAAGGGACCTCCAGTAAACCGGGTGCGAGAGGGCATTCCATATAACATATAACATATAACATATAACAATTTACAGCACGGAAACAGGCCATCTCGGCCCTACAAGTCCATGCCGAACAAATTTTTTTTTTCCCCTTAGTCCCACCTGCCTGCACTCATACCATAACCCTCCATTCCCTTCTCATCCATATGCCTATCCAATTTATTTTTAAATGATACCAATGAACCTGCCTCCACCACTTCCACTGGGAGCTCATTCCACACCGCCACCACTCTCTGCGTAAAGAAGTTCCCCCTCATATTACCCCTAAACTTCTGTCCCTTAATTCTGAAGTCATGTCCTCTTGTTTGAATCTTCCCTATTCTCAAAGGGAAAAGCTTGTCCACATCAACTCTGTCAATCCCTCTCATCATTTTAAAGACCTCTATCAGGTCCCCCCTTAACCTTCTGCGCTCCAGAGAATAAAGACCTAACTTTCCCTCCGAGATTATAAGTTATTCTGGGACCACCAGTAGAGCAGGAGTCGGGAGGGGGTTTCCCTCCGACAATATGAATATTTAAGCTGTGGTTTCCCGTGGAGGGGACTGCCAGCAGGCCGGGTGCCGGGAGTGGTTTTCCTACCAAGATATGAACGTTAATGCTGGGGTTCCTGTGGAGCGGACCTCCAGTAGATCAGGAGTCTGGAGGGGTTTTTCCTCCAAGATAAATATTTATGCAGGGGTTCCCGTGGAGGGGACATCCAGGAGACGGGAGAAAATATATATATGCCGTGTGTCGGGAGGTTTTCCCCGATATCCATATAGAGGCTGAGGTTCCCGGGTAGTGGAATCCAGTAATTATGCCGCTTGCAGACCGCAGGGATCCCCAGGTAAGGGGTTAAACGGACCGGAGCGGTCAGTCCTGGGGCCGGTAGGGGTGTCTTCCGGTAATATATAAGGGTGCTGGGATTCCCGGGGGAGGGGAAATCTACCAGCTATGCGGTGCCCAGACCACAGAGGTCCCCAAGATATGGGGTGAATTGGCCTAAGTGGTCAGTCCTGGTGCCGGGAGGGTTCCTTTCCGGTCTTCTTCTTATCGAGTCCACACACAGGATTAGAAGTTGTGCAGCCAGAGTTGAACACACCTCTCGGCATCTGCATACAATGGTGTCTGTCTTTTCGCTTCTAGTGCTTCTTGTGCGTGGTGGTGGAAACAGGGCCGCGACGTGAACGCTCTTTCCTTGACCCCTCCTTTCCGGTAAAAATAAATAATGTAGAAGTTGGCCAGGATGGAGCCTTATTGAGAGGAGGCTCAAGATAGATACACCCTAACATCAGGAGATATGCCAGTGTTGGGCAGATTGGAGAGCCCTTGCCAGCAGCGCCTTGTAACAGGGCTGCATAATGAGGATGCCGAATATATGGCAGTGCCGACCTATTGCTCTAAACCGTGTCAGCAGCGCCTTGTGTAGGGCTGTTTAAATGTATGGCAGCAGCACCTGGAGAAGGGCTGCAATGATGTCTCCCTCATGGAGGAGGTGAGCTTACCGGGGCATTTTCTGACCCTGAAGGGTGGACCTGTTGGAGAGGTCATGCCAGCAGCGCCTTGTAGTAGGGCTGCTTAATGTCTCCCTTATGGAAGAGGAGAACATGCCGGGTCAGTGTAATCTGATGCCGAGGTGTGGAGCGTACCTCAAGGAATGAAGGGCACATGTCAGAGGTACGATTCTGGCAGCAAGGTTGCCATTACAACAATACTGTGAACACCACTATCAGGGGAGTTAGAGCCACCCGCCGAATATTCTATTCAGGTGCGACATATTCCACAGCCAAAACCTGAAGGGCGAAGCACATAGTTTAGGGGGAAACGCACCCCACGGCTTCATCAGCAGGAAACGGTTCACTGAACCTGGTAGCAGCATTAAGATGACCAGAGTTACTCTACAACTAAGTGACCACGAACTAGTTGGTAAGATTTACAATTGGTTGGGCAACACACAAATAACTGAGACATTGTCATCTACTCAGAGGCATTTTAGCCAGGTAACTGGACAATACTCGTATTCCATGAAAGTTGGAATTTGGCCAGAAGAGTGGTGAGCCGGGTCCAGTATTTTAGCCAGGTTGCCTTTGAGACAGACTCGGAGATATGGAGAATTGTCTTTCAAGGCAAGGTCAGAATTATGGCAAGAGTTGTCTTGGGACATGTGAGAATTATCAGAACCGGGCCAGAGTTATTGTCAGGGCAGACTCGAAATGATGGCAGGTGTGGCCTGTTCATTAAGAAAGAAGGGTGATCAAACTGATTTCCTAGGGGTTTTTCCATGTACAATGATCATCAGAGATGTTTGAAGGCATTGTTATGATGAGGCAAGTTAAACAGTATGATAACAATAAATCATTCAAAGGACTACTGAGAGTTCAAAAACAATTGTGATGTATTGTCTGGATTATATTTTGATGCTGTATTTGACTAAAATACACACAGTTTCAAGCTAATTGAGGAATTAGTTTCTCCTATCCAGTAAATTAGGTTGTTATCAAATGGATAGTTGCCATGTGACTCCGCCCTGGGCAATAGATTGGAATCAATAGAAACCTGGAACAGCCTTGTGGTTATAAAGGAGTTCCTATTCATTAGACTAACTGGCAATGTAATAGATGTGATGTAACTGTGCATTTGGGAGAACTGACAGCATGCTGAATGACAAACAATAAGGGTCATGAAGATCATTGATAATACAAATTGCTATTGCCAGCTGAAGCTAAGAAAGCCACTAGGATGGACAAACAGTATTCAGCATTGCTCCAGTAGTTGATCAATAAATATGTCATTATATTGCAAACAAGATGCTATGGCTTAAGGTGGGAACATGCAAATGTCATCTCTGGTTGAGGTGCAGGAGATTTGCAATGAGTTATTAACTCTTCAGTATTGGTATCAACTATCTATAGACCATAAGTGCATTATGGGTTAAATAGGGATTGAGTGAATAAGCATAGGGGCATGCTCAACTTCATGTTGATACACTAAGATGTGGCATATGATAAACACGAGGGTGCAATCAGGGAAAAGATCCTGTAAAAGGTACATAATCTATTTTGCCACTGGAGTATCATTAAGTACAGATCAATGACAACACAGAATGGGTGTTGGACCATGCAGTATTTATGAAATTCTGATTTAATGCAACACTGAATATAGATATATTGTTTTCATGCTAATTAAAGGTTGCAAAATGAGTGGCATAACAGTGGCGAAAGATACATTCTCGCTACAAGCATGAGGAATGGTCTTTTATGTCTTCCTCCAAATTTGCTTTATGAGTCGGGTCTTGGAATAGAGCCATCAGGTTTAGGTTCCAGCTGTGGAATTGGCCTATGCGTTTTGATTCCCGATTTGTCGGGAATAATAACGCAAAATTATATGGTTATTTAAACGTAATTTGCTGGTCCAACCTGCGGCTTGAAAGATCAGCCGTTGCATGATAAAATCAATATATGTTTTACAGATTCTCAATAGTCTGCTTACGGCTTGGGTTTGTCATGCCTATTTTTGTATGTATTCACAGTGCTGGAATGGTACCAAAAAGCAGTATTTTGCTGCTTCAGGAGATGGGAAGCGCTCATGTTATATTTTAAAATGGTACAGATTCTGAGTTATTGCAGTTTATTTTAAATGGTCTTTGACAATATTGAATTATAGGATCATTAACTGTGCCAATGGGCTTTCCATCAGACTTACTGCAGATAACGAGGGCCAAGTTGTTGGGTTCACCTCGGATATCGAGTTAGTAAAGGATATCTGTTACGTAGGGTTCCCAGGACAAGTACAATGCAGTAACCATATAACATATAACCATATAACAATTATGTATGGGAGATTGACATTGTGTAACACTATTTGAACCCGGGGGTTCTAGCTACATTCTTAGCTTTGATCGGACCTCATTAGGTAGTTATCCTCCTGGCGCTGGTTAGTGCAACAGATCACTCGCTTCATTATTGTGACAGGAGAGGATGATTACATCTGCAAATATATGCATAGTATGTTATGCTATTATTAATTTAAGCAGAGCAATAGGGGTGTCAGGTCTCAAAATAACTCAAGACATACCCAGGAATTCCTCGTTATGTGGGGACACACATATACAACAATACGTCAAGGTCACCAAGAGCCTTTGAGACTCTGAGCTAACTATGATTGTTAGTTACAAAAGACGTTATAAGAACCTATCTGCTCAGATCTTGTCAGGTGTTAAAACGGAGTTGAGGTATGCAGGAGTAGATACTGATCTGGATCTCGCTCCACCAGGGCTGCTATAACAGCAGCAGCAAGGGTTAATTACGTTCCGCTGGACCACATCCTAACGGCTGTAGTGTGGTCATACGAACAATATTTCAAACATGTTATAATGACCCATTGCCAGACCATTCTCAATTTTATGTTCTGTTATAGGTTCCATCCGGATGAGAGATGTGACTATTGTTATTGTTTATTTAACAGCATCAGCATGTTTAAATCTATGTCATGACTGTATGCATTATGAATGTTTTCCCTCATTTTGTCAATGAGGCAGTTGTGGTTGTTTAGACTTGTTTCTCACGGCATGAAATCACAGAGCTTTGAAATCTTCACGTAGTCACTCACGTGACTCCGAAGTAAAATAGTAAGATTAAACGAGAACTTACCAGTTTGAAGTTTGATCTTTATTATATGAGGAGTTACGATGAGGGATTACGTGCCCTCCACTCCCAGCCCTCGTTAAGCTCATCTGGTAGTTCTAGTCTTCTTTCATCTTACTATCATACTTCAGTCACTGTTATTATTATCTGTGATTTCACGCCGCTGCTATGAAGATTGATGCACGTGTGGCTGAACGGGCCTTCTTCACGTATTCCCTCATCGTAATTCCTCATAAAATAAAGATCAAACTTCAAACTGGTAAGTTCTCGTTTAATCTTACTATTTTACTGTTTTACCTAAGCCAACTAACCTACAAACCTGTACGTTTTTGGAGTGTGGGAGGAAACCGGAGCATCCAGAGAAAACCCATGTGGTCACAAGGAGAACGTACAAGCTCTGTCCAGACAGCACCCGTAGTCGGGATGGAACCCGAGTCTCTGGCGCGGTAAGGCAGCAACTCTATCACTACGCCACTGTGCCAACCTCATGACCAGTGCTATGGCTGTGACTAGTATCTCTTTTGTTTCCAGTACCATAAATCAAAGCACTGAAACAAGGTAAATTCACAAAACATCTCTGATTTATAGTATGAAATCTATTTTCGATTATGGCATTTATTGTTTCGTCTGAAATACTTGAGTGCCATAATATTCCTCAAGGGGGGAGACAATGCCTGCCTTGGGCTGGTACTTCTGATATTTCTTCTAAGGACTGGAAAAGCACAGTCCACTCATCAGGCAGAGTTAGAGAGTGAGAAATTATACAATTTTCATAAAGTTCGCTTTTACTAAAATAGCAGGACTTTTAAACGGAGTGGAGAGATCCATCTGTTCCAGATACTTCTAATTGCAGATGGTTGAAATCTTCTGTCTTAAAACCCCACTGTCAAAATGTCATAACATCTCAGCATTTGAGAAGATCTCAATGGAACCTTCAAGAACAGAGGCATTGACTTCTGTCGCACTTCTGTCAAATTAAAATACGTTTTCTCATTAAATCTCATCATCCATTGCTGACACCAGCTTCATTTCGTTGTCTCTAATATGAGATAATGACAATAAATTGAATACAATACAATACAATACAATACAAAGGCTTAAGTTGGCAGTGGCATCTGCTGATGTAACATCTTTACTACCAGCTTCCCCCGAGCTAGGGCTGGGCCAGTGGACTTCCCGTTAAATAGAAGGGGCCAGGGCCATTTACTGCAGATCTGCCAACGCTCAGGTTTGTTCGATCTGATGCAAGTACAGCAGCCTGGGTATAAATAGGTAGGAAGAAAATGATCAGCAAATCATTTTTATTTGATTTAGTGTAATTTAATTCTGTTCAATTGTTTTTAAATGTTTGTAAGTGTTCTCTAGTGGTTTGAATTTATTAGCAGACACATTTTTTCCGATATTATTTTATGTCCATAATTTCCTGACGATTTTGAAACTTTGTCAACATCAAAGATATTAAGAAATTTCAGTCTAGACAGTCAGTGAGCTTGGAAATGCAGCGAGCAGTTACAGAGGGAGAGGCTTGGCACCACCACACTCTGCTGGACTTCAAACATGCCCTCAAATCAACCATCTATGAGTAGGATGTTTATTCCCTCTGCAAGCAGAGGAGTAGATTTCCCTCTGGTCTGCAAGCAGATGTGTAGATTTCATTGTCAATGTTGGTTACCCAATGTTGGTGTTGGGTTAGTCATCAGTGCCTGTAGGAGGGAATTTTGTTCTTTACCCAGACCCTATATCAGATAGGCACAGATAGGCACAGACACAAAATAAAACAGCTCGTAGATCAGTGGTGAGTACTTCGAACAACTCGGTTTAATAAAGGCCTCAGCAATGTACATCGGGAAACAGTGTGAGCAAGCCCAAACTGCTTCAAAATCCTACAGTAACTGTAGAATTCTTATACCCTCATGACACAATGATTACTTGTGGAGGTGAAATAAACCATCATTAATCAATGTCTCCACAAAGTTCACTTTAATCTTGCATGTCTTGTTGTTTAGAAATCTACCTCCCATATATCTAACATGTACATACGAGATGATACGATAGAACTTTATTTATCACAGGAGGGGAATTGATCTGCCAACAGTCATAGAAACACAAAATACATGAAGCATGGAATTAAAGTGAAGAGTGGAAAGGCTTGGGGGATGTGCAAAGATTGGGGGGGTGAGGTGGGGGGGAGGGAGGGAGTCAGTCTCAGTCTACCCCAGGAGAGAAGTGGGAGGAGTTGTACAGTTTGAGAGCCACAGGGAAGAAGGATCTCCTGTGGCGTTCTGTGCTGCATCATGGTGGAACCAGTCTGTTGCTGAAGGTGCTCCTCAGGTTGACCAGTGTGTCATGGAGGGGGTGAGCTGTATTGTCCAGGATGCTCTGCAGTTTGAGGAGCATCCTCCCCTCCAAGAACACCTCCCATTAATCCAATTCCATCCCCAGGACGGAGCCAGCCTTCCTGATGAGTTTGTTGATCCTGTTGGTGTTCGCAACCTTCGGCCTGCTGCCCCAGCACACGGCAGCGAAGAAGATGGCATCTGCTACCACCGATTGGTAGAACATCTGCAGCATCTTACTGCAGACTTTGAAGGAGCGGAGCCTTCTCAAAAAGTACAGCCAGCTATGTCCCTTCTTGATACCATAAATGTGCAGATTCTACAGGCCAAATGGGCTCCCCTCGTAAAAGAGGTTATTTGTTAACCTTTGGGAGACATGTCTGCTAAACACGGTGACCAAGGGCAGCTGTAACCTCAAGATTGCAACAGATAAGAACCTAGACAGAACTGCGAAGGACTATCCTCCCCCTACTGATAAGGAAGCCTGCTTCTCAGCAGAATGTTTCAGCTTTAGCTATTTTAACTACATTCTATCTTGGCCATTTTTCTCATCATGTTCCCCAGCTCCAGGGTTAACCAAACCATCTTCCTTACAATTCTCAAAATTCCCCACAATAGCGACGGTGCTATCTGATGGGCCCAGCAATGTTCTAATGATGGCATCAACCTCTGTGTTATGTGAAGATAAGAACAGAACATGAAGGCATGGTCAGCAACTCAGCATTATTCTGTGTGTGGGAGATGATTCCTGACTTTGAATGAGCTTTTTGAAGTAACAAACCTTGGTAGGCTGTTCTGGAAGGTTAGATAGCACATGATCCAGAGAAAGCTGACTGACTGGATACATAAATGCCTTCATGGTAGGAGATAGAGGGTGATGGTGGAATGCTGTTTTTCAGATTGGAAGCTAATGCCGTGATATGCCGTGTGATTTGTCATCTGTATCAATAATTTGGATGAGAATGTACAAATTTGCAGATAACACTAAAATAGGGTGTATTGTAGATAGTGAACATGTTTATCAAGAATTTGAGTGAGATTGATTGATTGAAAGAAACAGCCCTTTTGGCTCACCTAAACCACAACAACCACCTGCTTACACTTATTCGACGTTATCCTATTTTCGCATCTTCTCCTAACACATCGGAGAGATTTTACAGAGGCCAATTCACCTATTTTTGTCCACCCATCTTTGTGATGTGGGAAGAAACCGGAGCATCCTGAGAAAATCCATGTGGTCACAGGGAGAATGAACAAACGTACATAGAGACCACCTGAGGTCACGATCGAACCCAGGTCTCTTACGCTGTGAGGCATCAACTCTGCTCACTGTTGGTAAAATGTCAACAAGAGCCAGTGGGTGGTAGAAAATACAGCCATCTCACGATAATTTCTAACGATAGACACAAAAAGCTGGAGTAGGTCAGCGGGTCAGACAGTATCTCTGGAGAAAAGGAACTGTGACATTTTGGGTCCAGACCCTTCTTCAGACCACCTTGTTTCCACTTTGTTCACATGAGGGGAGGTTTTAGAAACAAAATGTAATCAGGGAATTAAGGGCCAGCTCTACACAATTGGCATCCTGCGGAAGGGCCCGACCTTTGGCATATGGAGGCCCAGCACCTGGTAGAAGAATGCTGGATTAAACAAGATGCACCGCTCCAGTCAAATTATAATCCTGCCAAGCTTTAATGAAGTATCTTCTGCCTTCATTAAACACCTCCCATCACCACATGTTCAATCTACTTGCCAAATTAACCACCCTAGCCACTGCCGAGATGGAGCCAACTCCACATCTAAGCCCTGAACTTCTGTTTAAAATGTATTCAAGCTCATAACTAAATAATCACTGGTAAGCTCTCCAACTCCAGCCAAGCCAACATTTTTAACAATTATAATTAATAGTGGAGGAGTTTTGGAATTTTCAACAAGGACTTTTAACTTAGATCTGTAAGCAAGCAAGGATGTGTTCAAAACATTATGTTGCTCAGAGCAGAATATATCTTGTGTCTGCAGCCTCAGTTCAAGATGTGCTATACTCTCAGAGGAGATAAGATAGATTGGATGAGATAGATCTGAAGAAAGGTCTTGACTCGAAACATCGCCAATTCTTTCTCTCCATAGATGCTGCCTGACCCGCTGAGTTATTCCAGCATTTTGTGTCGACCTTAGATTTGAGGAACATGGTCATTGAGTTGTACCCTGAGAGACTGGGATTGCCAACAAACATTAATTTTGTACGCGGGAGATCGTGTCTCACTAATCTGATTGAGTTTTTTGAAGATATTACCAAAATGTTTGGTGAAGCAGAGCAATAGACATTGTATATATGGATTTCAGTAAGGCACTTGACAGGGTTCCACTTGGTAGGCTGCTCTGGAAGGTTAGGTCACAAGGGAGAAATAGCCAAGGAGAGATAGCTGAATGGATAGAAAATTGGCTTCATGGAAGGAAGCAGAGGGTGATGGTGGAAGGTTGCTTTTCAGACTGGAGGCCTGAGGCTACTGGTCTGCTTCAGGATTCGGTGCTTGGGCCCATACTGTTTGTCCTCTACAATACAATACAATTTATTTGTCATTTGAACCCCATTGAGGTTCAAGCAAAATGATGTTTCTGCAGTCATACACACAAGAAAGAACCAAGACACAACACAATTTACACAAACATCTATCACAGCGCATCTCCTCCTCGCTGTGATGGAGGCAGAGACTTATCTCTCCCCTGCACTTCCCATTCCCCTCCTTATGTCAGAGTCAAAGCCCCCGGCGGGCGATGGTAATTGTCCCGCGGCCATTTACGCCGCGCCGGGTGATGCAAGGCCGCGCTCCGGGTCTTGTTGTCGGAGCCCCCGGCGGGCGTTAGCAAAGTCCCACAGCCATTCCAAGCCGCGCCGGGCGATGATGTAAGGCCCCGCCCCAGGTACTCTTCAACCCCGCAACTCGGGCGGGTGAAGTCGCCATTGAGGAAGCCCCGAAAAGCGGTCTCCCACCAGGGACCCGCGGGCTCCCGGTGTCACTGTCCACCGGACCTGCGGTAAGCCTCCGAATCTCCGGGGTCGGGTCGCAGCCGAGCGCCACCACAGCTCCACCCGCTCCGAACTCGGCCAACTCCACGATGGTGAGTAGGTCCGCAGGCTCCGCGACTGGAGCCCCAGGTCGTTCCTGCTGGAGGCCGCTCCATGGTGCTCGGCCCCAACGACAACGGAGACACGACAGAGAAAAGGTCGGGTTCTCCGTGCAGGGGATAGATTTTAAAAGTTTCCCCTACCCCCCGCCCCCCACATACATACACACACACATACACAAATTTTTTTTTAATAAAAACTACATTCAAACGAGACAAAAAAATAATAAGAAGACAGACGGACTGCAGAGGCCGCAGCGACGTGAGTCGCGACGCCCACTGGACTGTATCAATGATTTGGATGAGAACGTACATGGCAAGATTAGCAAGTTTGCAAATGACACTAAAGTGGGTGTGAGTGTAGGTAGTAAGGATGGTTGTCAAAAATAGCAGCAGGATCTTGATCGATTGGCCAGGTGGGCTGAGGGATTGTTGATTAATACAGAGAAATATGAGGTGTTGTATTTTGGGAAGTCTAACAAGTGTAGGACCTATTAGGTGAATGGTAGGGCTCTGGGGAATGTTGTACAGCAGAGGGATCTGCGATTGCAGGTTCATAGTTTCTTGAAAGTGACATCAAAGATAGATAGGGTGGTCAAAAAGGTTGTCGGCACAGTGGCCTTCATCAGTCAGTGTTGAGTAAGTTGGGAGGTCATGTTACAGTGTATATGACTACTTTTATATATGTTTTGTGTCTTTTATATAGCTGTCAAGGGACGGTGGACATTGTTGCCAAAGCCAGGATTTGTTGCCCCCTTTAAAATGCCTTGAGAAGGTGATGGTGATCCAACCTTCTTGAAATGATGAGCTTATGTGTTGAAAAGAATCCTACGGTACCTTACAAACACCTTTGTAAAAGGACTGTGCAGAACCCTTCTCAAATGTACCTGTCGTCTGAAAATCATTGCTGCCCGATGGTTGCGAATAGATGCCATGCAAGCTGTGCTTCCAGCCAGAAGATTCACCAGAGAGACCAAATCCATGTATAGAATCGAGTCAAGCAAGGCAGTGTTTTAGCTCCAACACACTTCTCTATATTTCTCATCATAATGCTGCATTTCACCTCCAACAGGTTATCTGCATGATCACACTAATCTACAGGACAACGGGAAAATATTCACCTCAGATCCCCAACCATCTCTGTTATTGAGCTATCATATCCAGTGATATTTG
Organism: Leucoraja erinaceus; assembly: GCF_028641065.1. Classification (NCBI taxonomy): domain Eukaryota; kingdom Metazoa; phylum Chordata; class Chondrichthyes; order Rajiformes; family Rajidae; genus Leucoraja; species Leucoraja erinaceus. The sequence goes on along the minus strand of NC_073401.1, from coordinate 2,635,273 downwards.
TGTTCACATCAAGTTTAAATCATGGGTGACTCATTGAAGCATACATGAAAATGAGTCTTGTCCAAAATTCCAAGGTTTTTTACTCACACCCGTACGGGATAAGATTTCCCCCAACAATAAGAATAAGGAGTAAACCATTTAGAACGGAGACGAGGAAACACTTTTTCTCACAGAGAGTGGTGAGTCTGTGGAATTCCCTGCCTCAAAGGGCGGTGGAGGCAGGTTCTCTGGATGCTTTCAAGGGAGAGCTAGATAGGGCTCTTAAAAATAGCAGTCAGGGGATATGGGGAGAAGGCTGGAATGGGGTACTGACTGGGGATGATCAGCCATGATCACATTGAATGGCGGTGCTGGCTCGAAGGGCCAAATGGCCTACTCCTGCACCTATTGTCTATTATCAAATATCAACTTGGGGATGAAGTGCTGTGTGATTGAGATATTTATTACAGCTGGACATGGATTGAGAATATTTTGTGTACTCTGACTGAGGAGTTATAGTTATAGTTGGGCTGCACTGGGATATCTCAGGAGACTTTCTTACAAAACAAGTGGCTGTACAACGTTCACTTCTGAATGAATGAAAACTTTATTGTCATTCAGATATACACCTAGACACAGTGCACCTTGAACGAAATTTCGTTGCATTTTACTCTCCAAAATCAGGTAATAGTTAAAAGTTCTAGGTGCGTCCATAAAAATGCCTCATGTGCATGGTTCTGTAAAATAAATATATATAAAAAGTTTTTTAAAAGTGTCGATATTTAAAAAGTTCTAGCCTCGGTTTTTTTGATTGTTCAGTAATGTTATGGCCTGGGGGATGAAGCTGTTGCAGAACCTGGTTGTCCCGCTCTTCATGCTGCGGTACCTCCTCCCAGAGTTAAGCAGTATGAACAGTCCATATTGTGGGTGTGTGGGGGTTCTGGTAATGCCCTTAGCTCTAATCACACAGCATTTGTACCCCATGTCCATGATGGAAGGAAGTGAAGTCCCAATGATTTTTTCCGCTGTCCTCACCATTCTCTGAAGGCACTTCCAGTCCGCAGCTGTACAGCTGCCGCACCACGTGGAGATGCAGCTGGTCATGACCGACTCAATTGTGCTTCTGTGGAAAGTGGCGAGGATGGGAGGGTGGAGATGTAAACTTCTCAACCAGCGGAGGAAGTACAACCGCTGCTGTGCCCGTTTTGCCAGAGATGTAATGTTTGTGGACCAGTTTAAGGTGTCCGTTATATGCACCCCCAGGAACTTGATGCTTTTCACCTGCTCCACTGCTGAGTTGTTGATGCAAAGTGGAGTGTGACTGGGCTGAATTTTCCTTCTGAAATCGACGACAATCTCCTTGGTTTTGTTCACATTTAGGAGAAGGTTGTTCCTGCTGCACCAGCTCACCAGCTGTTCCACCTCCTCTCTATATGCCTGGTCGTCGTTATTTCTTCATAACATGTTGGGCTGAAGTGTCCCAGAAATGTCCATGAAGCAAAAAAAACTAATGCTGGAAGGCCTCGGATAAACAAGCAGCATCTGAAGATCGAGAAATCGGTTAATGTTTCAGGTCAGGGACTCTTCCTCTCAATTGGAAGTTTCCTCCACTTGCTTTTCATCGCTAAATCTATACTGAAAGAGAAACAACCTTATTGCAAGTTTCCTTATGATTGTATGCTCGCGACCCGTGCATCTCTCTGGTGAATCTCCACGGCTGCCATGTTCTTCCCAAGGTGCGGTATGACAACAACAAAGGTAGAGATTGCAAAGCCCTGCGGTCTGCGGTGCTTCTGGTTGCAGCGCAAACTCTAAATCACTGACCGCTGGCCTGCGGCCTACACCAATCTGAAGCCACGGTCTCCGGTGAGGGAGGCACCGATTCAGGACTTACCTTAACTTTCATTCATCTGGATGCCCGCAGCGGCAACTGTGGAGGGATGAGGTCCCGACCACGGGGAAAATGGAGGAGGACTGGCCAATTTTTGTGCCTTCCACCACAGCGATGAATCCTGTGGTGGATGTTTGTGTTACATTTTCACTGTGTTTTGGTGTGTTCTTTCTCATTGTACTGCTGCTGGCAAATTCATTTCACTTGCACTTTATGTGCAATGTGATGAATAAAACCGTATTGTATTGTATTGTATTGTATTGTAGTATAGAGATTGGTGAGGCTGCTGTGTCATTCACTGTCACAGTTAATTCTGTACTTCAAGCCCATTTGCCCATCTAATCGCTCATACTGAGCTCAGTACTCCAGGTCTAATGAACAAGCACAGGCTGACTGGTGATTACTGTCTGTAAGTCGACATTCCTGCCAGTCAGAAATGTCCATTTTCTACAGCTCATATCTCTCTTGTTGCCCTTATTCCAATTCTTTCATTTCAAAGCATATTCGCCATAACACTACCCATAATCAAACTAATGAAACATGCCCTGTATCCGGTTATTTTGTTCAAAAGGTGCAGGAGGTTATGCATAAAGTTAGATTTCTGTAAGTCTGTCCTTTCACAACCCAATGAACCTCTGTACATACGTTTATCCCATTTGCATCTCATCTCGCTTGCGATGAAGCCTTAAGAGCCTGTCCCACTTTCACGACCTAATTCATGACCTTTTTTACTCGTGGACATTTTTCATCAGGCTAGAAAAAACGGCCTGACCTCCTTGATGCCACGAGTACCTACGACCAGCATCATGGCCTGCTATGACCTACCTACGACCTCCTACGACCTTGTGATGGCCATGCAGCGAGTATGAGTCAAGGGCAAACTCGGCAGAGGTCGAGAATTAGGTCGTGAAAGTGGGACAGGCCCTTAACATTGCATTAGCTGTTTGATTATCTTGGTTAATGCCCTGTAACATCGGTGGATAGAACACGAGAAAATAGGAGCAAGAGTAGGCCATTCGGCCCCTCCGCCCTGCCTTGCCATTCATGATAATCATAGCTGATCTCTGCTGGCCTCGTCTATGTCAGTTCCCCACAACACTCAGTTCCTTCATTTTTCAAATATTTATCCATGTCCAGTATAGAAAATGATTTGACCTCACCATCCTTGGAGGCAGAGAAGTCTAGAAATTCACTATTGTCTCAGCGAAGAAGTAACAACGCAACTCAGCTTTAAATGTCCAGCCCCTGATGTTGCAGTTATGTCCCCTTGTTTGTGACTCGATGGATCCCTGTCTCTCTGCTTTCCACAGTTTCCAGTTGTCACCATTCATAAAATACTCTGATCAGTCTTTCCGAGGTCCCTAGTGGACAGCTTCACACTTACCCAAGATGAGTTGCATTGATCATTGTTTAGTCCAGTTACCTAATCGATCACCACGCTTTTTCAGCTTTCTGCTCCTGCCAACTCAACAAACCATGTTCACCTAACATGGGTTTAGAGGAAAGATGTTGTCAAGCTGGAAAGGGTACAGAGAAGATTGACGAGGATGTTGCCAGGACTCGAGTGTCTGAGCTATAGGGAGAGGTTGAGTAGGCTGGGATGCAGGAGGATGAGGGATGATCTTATAGAGGTGTATAAAATCATGAGAGGTATAGATTGGGTGGATGCACAGGGTCTCTTGCCCAGCGTATGTAAAATGAGGGTCAGAGGACATAGGTTTAAGGTGATGGGGAAAAGATGAAATAGGAATCAGAGGGGTAACTTTTTCACACATGGTGGGTGTATGGAACAAGCTGCCAGAGGAGGTAGTTAAGGGAGAGCCTAATCCAATGTTTAAGAAACAGTTAGACAGATTAATGGATAGGATGGGTTTGGAGGCCTAACGCAGGCAGGTGGGACTGATGTAGCTGGGACAAGTTGGGCTACAGGGCATGTTTCTATGCTGTGTGAGTCTATGACTATGAATATATGCATCAGCAGCCTTTGAATGAAAAGTTTTCAACATCTAATGGATCATGAAGGGCCAGGCATCTGGCTATCGCTTATTTAATACACTTTTACTTTTGTTTATTCTCTGGATTTAAAAAATAGTGTGTATAATTATATTAATAGCTTCCCCTCCCTTAACGAGTTGCTAAAAACTTAATTTGGGTTACATAGAAATAACTCGGTCACACTTGCCTGTCTTTATCAGATTCCAGTAACCTCTGCATGATAGACCTTTCAAACAAGGGAATTATAGAAACATAGAAAATAGGTGCAGGAGGAAGCCATTCATTGTGATCATGGCTGATCGTCCCCTATCAATAACCCGTGCCTGCCTTCTCCCCATATCCCTTGATTCCACCAGCCCCTAAAGCTCTATCTAATGCCCCTGTCCCACTTATGAAACCTGAATGGAAACCTTTGGAGACTTTATGTCCCAACCAAGGTTTCTGTGCGGTTCCCGGAGGTTGCAGGTGGTTGCCGGAGGTTGCAGGCAGTGGAAGCAGGTAGGGAGACTGACAAAAACCTCCGGGAACCTCCAGGAACTGCACGGAAATCTTGGGTGGGGCGCAAAGTCGCCAGAGGTTTCCGTTCAGGTTTCCTAAGTGGGACAGGGGCATTAACTCTCTTAAATCCATCCAGTAATTTGGCCTCCATTGCCCTCTGTGGCAGGGAATTCCACAAATTCACAACTCTCTGGGTGAAAAAGTTTTTTTCTCACCTCATATAACAATAGACAATAGGTGCAGGAGTAGGCCCTTCGAGCCAGCAGCGCCATTCAATGTGATCATGGCTGATCATCCCCAATCTGTACCTCATTCCTGCCTTCTCCCCATATCCCCTGACTCTGCTATTTCTAAGAGCCCTATCTAGCTGTCTCTTGAAAGCATCCTCTGAGGCAGAGAATTCTACAGACTCATCACTCTCTGTGAGAGAAAGTGTTTCCTCGTCTCCGTTCTAAATGGCTTACTCCTTATTCTTAAACTGTAACCCCTGGTTCTGGACTCCCCCAACATCGGGAACATGTTTCCTGCCTCTAGTGTGTCTAGCCCGTAACAATCTTATATGTTTCAATGAGATTCCCTCACATCCTTCTAAACTCCAGAGTGTACAAGCCCAGCTGCTCCATTCTCTCAGCATATGACAGTCCCAACATAACCTCCAATGCTTACAGCAAGAGATTCTTTCTAGCTTTAGATTGCTACAGAGAAGCAGTGCATCCTTGCAGATATTGTTGTTAACAGATGGCAATGTGGATAAATACACAGAAGACAAGATGTGTCAGTCACAATGTTTGATGCTACTTATTGTCACACATCTGCTGTGGTTGATAGCCGGAGATTTATTTCTTCATTATGTCGTTTCAAGGTTACATTCAAGTTCTGATCATAAACTTTTCCTTTTGCAATAAGTTGTCCCAAATTTCAACAAGTTAACTTGTCTTTGTCAGTATTATGCAATCAAAATTATTTTTTTTCCAGAATGAAATGCGATTGTTGTCACTTGGAGGTCATGTTGCATCAATTGGAATGGTCAATCGGACATTTCCTTTCATGAGGCCACCTTGTGATCCCAATATTATTTCAGTGACAGTAGTGCTGGGGGTGATGGTGGGCTATGGACCACTCTGCCACGAAACGCATGCTGGTGGCATGTATCAATTGCACCCCAAAGCCAAACTCACATCGCAGCGGCTTGGAATGGCTGTGGGACTTTGCTAGCGCACGCCGGGGGCTCCAACAACAAGACTCGGAGCGTGGCCTTGCATCACCCGGCGCGGCGTAAATCGCCGCGGGACAATTACCATCGCCCGCCGGGGGCTTTGACTCTGACATCGGGAGGGGAATGGGGAGCAGGGGAGAGATAAGTCTTTGCCTTCCATCACAGCGAGGAGGAGATGCGCTGTGATGGATGTTTGTGTAAATTGTGTTGCGTCTTGGTTCTTTCTTGTGTGTATGACTGCAGAAACAACATTTCGTTTGAACCCCAATGGGGTTCAAATGACAAATAAATTGTATTAAAAGTATTAAAAGGATTAAACTGGGAGGCTTATGAGATAAGCAAAGTACTAAGCAAGGGCAGCATGTTTGCACAGCTATTAGAGCTGCAACCTCACAGTGCCAGAGACTGAGGTTCAACCCTGACTTTGGGGCTGTCTATGTAGGCTTTGCATGTCTCCCTGTGACTGCATGGGTTTCCTCAGGGTGCTTTGGTTTTCTCCCACATCCCAAAGATGTGTAGGTTTGTAGGTTCATTGGCCTCTGTAAATTGTCTCTAGTGTGTTGAAAGTGGACGCAAAACTGGGGTAACATAGAACCAGTGTGAATGGGTGGTCGATGGGTGGCATGGACTGCAAACCATGCCACACACCTCAACTCAGCATTTACCTCTGACCCACTGGACCTCTTAATATTCCCATTTGTCCTCATGGACTAGATGCCCATCCCACCCTGTAGATGCCAGGCACAGATGCCCCCTAACCATACTGACCACAAGCCTTACTGGCAAACTTAGTTTAGTTTAGTTTAGAGATACAGTGCGGAAACAGGCCCTTCGGCCCACCGGGTCCGCACTGACCAGCAATCCCTGCACATTAACACTATCCGACACCCACTTGGGACAGTTTTTACATTTACCAAGCCAATTGACCTACAAACCTGTACATCTTTTGAGTGTGGGAGGAGAACACACAAGCTCCATACAGACAGAACCCGTAGTTGGGATCGAACCCGGGTCTCCAGCGCTGCATTCGCTGTAACACAGCAACTCTACCGCTGCACCACCGTGACTAATACGGTTTCTTGGCAATGAATGCTTTCAAGCAAGATCCAAAGGAATGTCTTCGATACAAATCCCAAATGACTTTGATAAGGTTAATGACAATATGAACAATTCAACCGTTTTCCAAACAAAGGGTTTTATTTTGCTGCAAACTAGGTGTTTCAAGTTGGGTAATGAAGCTCCCAACAGACTTTGTTGCCACAAGTTAAGAAAGTGGTAATGAAGACTATGGTATGCTTGCTTTCATAGGTCAAGGATTGAAGTATAAGAGACAGGAAGTCTTGATGCAGCTTTATAGGACACTAGTTAGGCCAGATTTTGGAGTATTACTTATTGTTCTGGTCCAGAGTCAAGAGTCAAGTGTGTCATATGTCTCAGATAGAACAATTACATTCTTACTTGCAGCATGTGTGGGCGGCACGACCGACATTGCAGCGGCCTCTGCAGTCCGTCTGTCTTTTTTTTGGTCCCGTTGAGTGTATAGTTTGTAGTGGTTTTTTTATTGATTTTAACTGTGTACGTGTGGGGGGGCGGGGTGGGGAACTTTTAAATCTCTTCTCTATACGGGGGACCAGACCTTTTCCCTGTCGGGTCCCCGTTGACGTTGGGGCCTAGCACCGTGGAGCGGCCTCTAACCGGAACGATCTGGGAGCGCGGCTGCGACCCGACTCTGGAGCTCGGAAGCTCCAGCCGCAGGTCCGGTGGACAGTGACATCAGGAGCTCGTGGGTCCCTGGTGGGAGACCGCTTTTCAGAGCTCCCGCAACAGCAACTTCTCCCGCCCAAATTGCGGGGTTGAAAATGACATGGAGCGGGGCCTTACATCGCCCTTTGCGGCTTTAACGGCCATGGGACTTGCTAGGGCCCGCCAGGGGCTCCAACGTCAAGACCAGGAGCGCGGCCTTGCATCACTCGGCGCAGCCTTAATAGCCGTGGGACTTACCATCGCCCGCCCGCCGGGGGCTTTGACTTTGAAATCGGAGTAGAATGGAGAGCAGGGGAGAGACAAGACTTTGCCTTCCATCACAGTGAGGAGGAGATTCACTGTGATGGATGTTTGTGTAAATTGTGTTGGAGTGTGTCTTGGTTCTTTTCTTGTTGTATGACTGCAGAAACCAAATTTTGTTTAAACTTCATTTGAGATTCAAATGACAATAAAGGGTATTGTATTGTGTTGTATTGTATATAGCAGCACAACACAATATGTAAACATAGTTCACTGTAAACAATATAATAAACGAGAGAGAAAAAGTTCAGTGCGTGTCTATACACGCACTAATAAATACACATATATATAGACAAATATATATATATATATTATTAAAAGATCTTGACCACTTCCTGTTGTTCTGTATATTGATTTTGGAAAAATCGCTGCCACTTACGGCTGTGATTTTTGGCCATCTTACTCAGAGTCCCCGTCTGCTGCGCAGGACAAGAGGAATTTTCCTATCGATGAAAAATAAAAGAGTTATTAATGTTTAAAAAATGTTGAGATTCTCTCTCCTGAAGGCCACGCCCCTTCCGGAGGGACTACAAAATCTGGAAATGTTGAGTGCCTCAGTCAGTCTCTGCAAGATGGGGGAGCGAGAGGGTCACATCTCTCAATTTCAACTGTGAATAACACTGAACACATGTCTACTAAACTGTAAGTGGTTTTACTGACCTGTCAGTGCCCTTAATGTGGTTTGAAAATATAGTTTGGAAATGCTAAAGCTGTGTTGCCTTTGGTTTGGAAATGCTAAAGCTGTGTTGCCTTTGGTTTGGAAATGCTAAAGCTGTGTTGCCTTGCTAAAGCTGTGTTGCCTAATTAAAGTTGCCTTGCCTTCTATATAATTAAAAGTCTAATCTTGACCACTTCCTGTTTGCACTTTATATTGATTTTAGAAAAAAACGCTACCACGTACGGCTGTGATTTTTGGCCATGTTACTCAGTCCCCCTCCGCTCATCGAGTGCCGAGGATTTTTCCAATCGATGAAAAATAAAAGTTAATAGTGTATAAAAAATGTTGAGATTCTCTCTCCTGTCAATCATGCCATGAAGGCCACATCCCTTTTGGTGGGAGGGGGGGAGGGACTATAAAACCCAGAAGTGTGGGTGTGGCTCAGTCTCTGCAAGATGAAGGAGGGAGAGGTCATGACTCGCTGTCTTTAGTGGCCTTGCACCCTGCTTGAAATGGAATTTCAAGTAATAACCGTGAGTCAACTGCCAGCCCACCGTGAGCTGCCAGCACAACAGGCTTGAATGACTGAGACACAAGCCCAAGAATCCATTTGGCCCACAATGTCCATACTAGCCCTCTGGAAATCAATCCCTTGAGCCCACAACACCCATGATAGTGCCCCAGTACAGGAAGGATCTAGAAAGGGTGCAGAGGAGGTTTACCCGAATGATGCCTGGGTTAGAGGGTATTAGCTGCAGGGATGCCCAACCAGATACAACTAAATTTAAAGTAGCTCTTTCTTCATAATAACCCTTTCTGGCTTAAGCCCTCCCTTCACCACCTCCAGTTTAAATTCCATTTGGAATATTTTAGAGGACCAAGAAACCAAGACAAGAACAAGAAGAGGTTGGATAGACTTGGGTTGTTTTCTCTGGAATGCCAGAGGTTACGGGGAGACCTGATAGATGTATATAAAATGATGAGAGGCATAGATGGGGTAAAAAGTCAGAACATTTTTCCCAGGATGGAATAATAAAACACTGGAGGCCGTAGTTTAAAGGTGTGAAGGACAAAGTTTAAAGGAGATGTGCAGGGCAAGTTTTTTTGCACAGAGGATGGTGAATGCCTGGAACGCGCTGCCAGGGCTGGTGGTTGAGTCAGGTACGATAGTGGCATTTAAAAGACTTTTGGATAGGCACATGGATATGGAGGGAATGGTTGGATATGGATTATGAGCAGGTAGATAAGAGATGATCTTGGCAGCATGTGCAGCACAGACACTGTGGGCCAAAGAACCAGTTCTTGTGCTGCACTGCTCAATGTTCTCTGCTCTAAGAATAACCGTTAATGCTAGTTCCAGTGTTTGAAATATGCTTGAAGAATTTAATAATAGGATTATTTCAGAACTTCAAGTAAACACAAAAGTTACCTCAGATTTTCAAGAAATTCCAGTGGCAGAGGACATGAAAAATGTTACAGGAGGCTTATCAATTCTGTTTTTCTATTTCACCTGAGGCCTCTATAAATTATGTTTTATTGGAAAACATATACCGCTACAAACCAATCAATACATGCTTCTTCCTATCCATTCTACTTAAGATTTCATTTTGTCTGTTGAAATCTGAAGGAAGTTCAAACCAATATTTATTTATTTGTTATGCCTTGAAGAAAATTGGCAAGAAATGTAAGTGGGAATAAAAATTGAATTATCTCAGCTGACAAGACTAAATTGAGAAAATATGATCTATTTATATTTTTACAGTGAAAATATGGAATACAAATACAGTTGGAGTTTGATTTAGACACATAATTAACCAATATATAAAATGATTGAAGCTTCGGCAACAGAATTTGTCCTAACTTTCTATCACTGCCTTTCAATCTCATTCTTTCTTTTGTGAAAATCAATTTGTTGACTTGTTGATTAGGTCTGACTTGCCGGCTTGGTTCATATGTCTTGAAAGTCGCAGATGGGACAATTTGTTTCTTTTTCCTATGTGTGGTGTTTCATTTTTATTTATTGATCCATGGAATTTGGATGTTGCCGGCCGGGCTTGCACATATTGTCCATCTCTTCTCCGCGGGATGGCTCCGTGGCGTGAATGGAGAAGCTTATGTGTGTCCAAGATCACAAGAGCTTAGCTGTCTGGAGATATACTCCTCACAGGCTCGTCCATGATGGGCTGGCAGAGAGGGAGGTTCTTGCCAAGTGTGGCTCAAGAAGAAGACCTCCATGGTGAAGCAGGTGGAGGGTGGTGGGTGGCCAGCAGGCGAGGCATCACATGGTTAAGAAGATGGAAGAAAACTATAACAGGTTGAGACTCCAACCCTCGTGGCCCATGCCTTTGGACCCAGGGCTGTCTCTATCAAGTGGCTGTCTTTGGACCAATTACCCCATTTTAAAATTGTAATTTGCATCCATCCACAGAGAGGGACATAACATCTAAAGTCTGTATCTCCTGGACTGGACTTTCCAGCCCTCACAAGACCCACAGAAAGGACTCATCGGGAGAACAACCATTCAGGAAGCTCGGCGTGCCCCCTATATCTCTCACCGACTTCTACAGATGCACCATAAAAAGCATTTTATCAGGATGCGTCACAGCATGGTTTGGGAACCGCTCCATCCAAAATTGCAAGAAATTGCAGCGAATTGTGGACGCAGCCCAGACCCATCACCCTTCCATTGACTCCATTTATACCTCACACTGCCTCAGCACGGCCAGCAGCATAATCCAGGATAATGTGCACCCTGGCCACTCTCTCTTCTCCCCTCTCCCATCGGGCCAAAGCTATAGAAGTGTGACAATGCTCACCACCAGATTCAGGGTCAGTTTCTTCCCAGCTGTTATCAGGCAACTGAATCACGCTACCACAACCATAGAGAAGTGCTACCTCTTTGGTCACCCTCGGACTATCCTTGATTGGACTTTGCTGGTTTTACCTTGCACTAAATGTAGATTGTAATCATGTATTGTCTTTCTGCTGACTGGATAGCACGCAACAAAAGCTTTTCACTGTCCCTCGGTACATGAGACAATAAACTAAACTGAACTGAACTGGTACCCCGATTCAAGTAATGACCGATGATAGTTGGCCATCTATTATTGCCTTGACGCAAGTTTCTTGCATGGCCATTTAAGAGAATGGTTAAGAATTGACCTAGTCACATGAGAATTGGCCAGACCAGTTGCGAATTGAAGATTTCTACCCCTCAAAGACATCAGTAAACCAGATGGTGTTTAGATTTAATTAATATCAGGACTTTTACTTTATTCCAGATCTGTCCACAAATTAGAATTTGGATTCTCCTTCTGTTGTAGTGGGATTCACCTCTAGGATAAATCATTGAGGTCCTCAGATCCAACACTAGTACTCCTTAAAGCAGGAGGCCAGGCAGCTCACTGAGGCTTCACAGTGTCACAGAGCAAACTAATTCCACAACATTGCCATCGGTTTCTACCAGACAGTCTTTACCACCCACCCACACAAATGGCAAATTACACTCACCTATGAACTGCCTAACCCGTACTCCATGGGATGTGGTTGGAAACCAGGCACCTGGAAGAAACACAGTAAAAGGAAAAGCTTCCAAACGCCACACAGTTAAAATTGGAGTCAGGATTGAACCTGGGATCATAAGGTCACAACAGGTCAACTTTCGCGATCGGATGGGTGTCAGAGGTTATGGGGAGAAGGCAGAGAATTGGGTTAGGAGGGAGAGATAGATTGGCCATGATTGAATAGCAGAGTAGACTCAATGGGCCGAATGGCCTAATTCTAATTCTGCTCCTATCACTTATGATCTTATGAACTTACGATCTTATGAACTCCACACAATTAACATTGTTTTCGGAAGTGGCGGCGCTGGTGAACGGCTGCGGCTTGCCTGCAGTCCGTTTTTTGTGTTGTTCTTTTCGTCTTGTTTAGGTAAGTTTTTGTTTTTTAGGTTTTTGGTATGTGTGGTTGGGGGGGGGGGGGGGGGGTTGAAACAGGGCTTTCTGTCTCTCCCTCTGGGGGAATGCGACTTTCTTGTCTTATCCCCCTTCTCTGCCTCCGTCTGTGAGGCCTAATGGCGGAGCTGGCGACCTCGAGGCTCCGGAGGCAGAGCCTGTCAGGACTCGCCCTGGGCTCGCTCCCGTGAGGGCGGCCCGGCTCGGGGCTGGAACGGCGCTCCCGTGAGGGGCTGAGAAGCTCCCGTGAGGGCGGCCCGGCTCGAGGGTAACGGCGTTCCCGTGAGGGCGGCCTGGCTCGAGGGTAACGGCACTCCCATGAGGGCGACCTGGCGGCGCGGGGCTGAGATGCTCCCGTGAGGGCGGGCTGGCTCAGGGGTGGAATGGCACTCATGTGAGGGCGACCCGGCTCGGGGCTGGAATGGTGCTCCGGTGGTTGAGACGGCGTTCTGGCGGCGGCGGCCTGAGTCAGGGGTTCGGCCGTGGGCCAGTGGACGACATCGTCAACAGCTGCCTCCGCTGGACTGGAGGGCAGCAGCTTCGACCACCCCTGGGCCACGGAGTTTGAACTGGCCCATTCTCCGCGAACGGTGAGCCGCGGGACTGACTTACCATCGCCTGGTGGGGTATCGTCTCAGCGCAGAGGGAGAAGAGGAGGGAAGAGACTGCAGCCCTAAGATTTTTGCCTCCATCACAGTGAGGAGGTGTTTGGTGGACTCACTGTGGTGGATGTTAATTTGTGTTTACTCTGTTCTGTTGTTTATTATTGTATGTACGGCTGCAGGTAACGACATTTCGTTCAGACCTTAAGGTCTGAATGACAAATAAAGGATCTAATTCTAAAAGAGAGTTAGATTTAGCTCTTTGGGATAAGGGAATCAAGGGGTATGGGGAAAAAGCAGGAACGGGCTACTGTTTTTGGATGATCAGCCATGATCATATTGAATGGCGGTGCTGGCTCAAAGGGCCGAACGGCCTACTCCTGCACCTATTTTCTATGTTTTCTATGTCTATGTTTTCTATAGGGGTCAGGATAGAAAGTGGGGTGTTCTGAGACTGTATGGCACTGCAGGTATATAGTGGCACTGCAGCCACTACTGAAACAAAACATGACCATTACATATTTTCAAGCCTTTTATTTAAATACATAATTTTGATACTACAGGTACTTTCAAATGCTAAATATATTTTTCACCCTATCTAATGTCAAATTAAACTATTAACTAATAAAGAATAACTGAATGGATCTGAAGTTTAAGGTTTGTTGGTTTAATGTCTCAGAATAAAACAAATGGCTATTAGCAGAATAATAGTTTTTTTCTCACAGAGCTTAAATTACTTGTTTATTTCTAATTATTTTTTAAAGAGGCATTCATAAACAGAGAGTTGTTTTGTTTTTTAAAAAAAAGTGAAATTTAATTCTGGGAAAGATTTATATTTGACTATATATAACTGAATTACTCTAGGACATAAAAAGAGAAAACTGCAAGGTTTCTCCATTAAAAAAAAAATTAATACAGATGTTTTAAATTTAAAATTTTGAGGCATATAGTGAAGGATAGTAGTGTGAATACATTATGGAGCTTTAAATGGTTAATAGAAGCAATGCTGAAATGTTAGAGATTATATTTCCTAATTAACTATCTGTAATAATAATATTACAGTTTTAATGCAGACCAACCAAAAACCCATTCTTGCAGTGATGAAATAGGTTACAGATCGATGTACACAGGAAAACTATAGGTCAGTGTATGGGTGCATCATCCCAACCTTGCAATAACCTTGACAAATGAAATGATTAACAGAGAACATGAAGATACTTTGAAATAGGACAAATTCAGAGGCAGCTCCTACATATTCAATGTAACCCAGGGTTATATCATAAATAACTTCACATGAAAGTTGTCAGAAGAGATGATGGCATCTTTCAGCAGTGGTCTGTCTACAGCTATGATTTGTTAAGACTTTCAAAGGATACATGGATAGGACGGGTTTGGAGTAATATGGGCCAAATGCAGGCAGGTGGGACTAGTGTAACTGGGACTTGTTGGCCGGTACAGCCACATTAGGCCGAAGGGCCTGTTTCCACGCTGTATAGCTCTATGACTCTATGATAGCCATGGGCTGGACCCGTGGACTTGGCAACTAAATGGGTGGAGTGCCTTGAATAACAGCTACTAAGGCTTACTTGAGTAATGACAGGAGGCTCCAACATACAAGAACCAAAATGTAGACCGTTTCCATTATAAATTCACCAGAATATACTGTACACAAGATAGCCTAAATGTTTTATTCCTATTAAAGTTTCAGCTGCCTAGAAATGCAGATTAATATTTGACCTCTCCATAATTTCCCTTTCAAATTTCCGTTAATTCACTTCCCACAGCACTGGCTATTCAATATACAAATGTCATGAAGTTGTATTGTCAAGGGCACAATTATGGTGGAAGATTGAAAACAGTGGCTTCTGAGGTCATGTGCTCATCTCATAAGTTCATACATTCATAAATGATAGGAACCGAATGAGGCCATTCAGCCCATTGTCCACTCCACCATTCAAGCATGGCTGATCTATATCTACCTCCAAACCCCATTCTCCTGCCTTCTCCCCATGACCCCTGACACCCACACTAATCAAGAATCTAGCTATCTTTGCCTAAAAAATATCCATTGATCTGGCCTCATGGAATGCAGGAACAGAAGTCGACTATAGAACCTCTTGAAACCACTATCCACTCAATAATGGTCGATCTGTAACCTAATTCCACACAATGGATTATTTGTTTATCCCTGTAGGAGAGAGTTCCAAATATCTGTTCTAACTTTACATATGGAAGTGATGTCTAACTTCACATTTCAGACCTTACTGACTTGGATCAAATCATGCTGACATCCATTGGATTAGAAGGAAGTAGCCCGCTATAGGGTGTTCTGTCCTAAAGAAGTCTCTGACTTCCACACGTTCTCCTCCCAGCAGTGCAACACTGAGTCTACCTCCTGCAGATCTGTCTGATCTCCCACTCTGTTGCTGGAGTCACTGTGAAGCTCAGCACTGGAGCAATGACCTGCTTGCTGAAGAGGTGATCATGATGCACTCTCAATCCAGTCTCAGCTTTATCCGATGAGAACTGGTGCTAAAGCAATGCCCCCATTCATCTACAGTAACTGGGGTCTCCCACAGTGTCATCTAAGGTGTTTCAGACAGCATCTCTGGAGAAAAGGAATAGGTGACGTTTCGGGTCGAGACCCTTCTTCAGAGTCGACCCGAAACGTCACCTATTCCTTTTCTCCAGAGATACTGTCCGACCCGCTGAGTTACTCCAGCAATTTGTTTAAACCAGCATCTGTTGTTTCTTTCCTACACTGTGTTTCAGTTATTTCCTTTGATATTTTAAATTATTTGGGCATGTTTCAATGTATACTTAATTAGATTCATTTACTTTTATATATTTTTAACTATTTAAATCTGTTAATAGTGTTTAACTCTGACCATCTGAATAATTTGAGACCTGTCTAAATTGTTTTATTTTAGTTTTTGAGAGCAGAAACAGGTCACCGAGTCTGTGCCGCCCAGCGATCCCCGCATATTAACACTGTCCACACACACTAGGGACAATTTACATTCATACCAAGCCAATTAACCTACAAACCTGTACATCTTTGGAGTGTGGGTGGAAACCGGAGCACCCGGAGAAAACCCGTGCGGGTCATGGGGAGAATGTACAGACCGCACCCCTAGTAGGGATCGAACCCAGGTCTCTGGTGCTGTATGGCAGTAACTCTCCCGCTGTGCCACCATGCCACTATGCCATAGTGCAGCATCTGGCAGCAGCAGAATGCCAATGGCTCTCAGGGTATTCTGGAGCTGAGCCTCAGTTAATGCCACCTGAGCTCTATCTGTGGCACAGAACACTGTCGACCTCACTGAGCATCTCGTAGATACAGACGTGGAAAGGGGAAGAACCTGTTCAACTGTTCAGATCCAGAAGTGTAAGCGGACAGGAACAAGTCCCCAGGCAGTGGGTCAGATCTAGAATGATTCAGTGCAATATTTAGACCATGCCATCTTGACCTTGACTTCGCAGCCAGAGTAATAGTTCCAAACAAATCTTTTTATATGAATTATATCAAATCACTCCTTACCCTTTTAAAATCAAAGGAATACAACCTATACTGTTTATCAGTCTTTGTAATTTATTTCAGGATCGAGATATTATGTTTTTAAATCTATGCTGCAATCTCTCCATGGTAAACAAAAATGCTGGCGAAACTCAGCGGGTGCAGCAACATCTATGGAGCGAAGGAAATAGGCAACGTTTCAGGCCAAAATCCTTCTGTCTGAAGAAGGGTTTCGGCCCGAAACGTTGCCTATTTCCTTAATAGATGCTGCTGCACCCGCTGAGTTTCTCCAGCATTTTTGTGTACCTTCGATTTTCCAGCATCTGCAGTTCCTTCTTAAACATCTCTCCATGGTCCATGGTTAAGATAGCTTTTGGATATGCATACTTCAGAATTGTTCACAATACCTGAGCTGCAACCGCTCTTGAGGTTTGTATCTCAACCTCACCCTCCTCACCCAGTGCTCTTTTAATTTTTTTTGGTTTATGTTACAGAGTCTTAGTCATAGAGTGATGCAGTGTGGAAACAAGCCCTTTGGCCCAACTTGCCCACACCGGCCAACATGTCCCAGCTACACTAGTTCCACCTGACCACGTTGGTACATATTCCTCCAAACTTGTCCTATCCATGTACCTGTCTAACTGTTACTTAAATGTTGTGATAGTTCCTGCCTCAACGACCTCCTCCAGCAGCTCGTTCCATACACCCTCCACCCTTTGTGTGAAAAAATGAACCCTCAGATTCCTATTAAATCTTCTTCCTTTCACCTTAAACCTATGTCCTCTGGTCCTTGATTCCCCTACTCTGGGCAAGAGACTCTATGAATCTACCCAAACTATTCCTCTCATGATTTTATACACGTCTATAAGATCTCCCCTCATCCTCCTGCAATCTAGGGAATAGTCCCAGTCTTCTCAGCCTCTCCCTCTTGCTCAGACCCTCTAGTCCTGGCAACATCTTCGTATGTACATTATGTTATGTAGCTGAAATGTTGTATCAAGCATATACATGGTCCCAAGCCTCATTGGACATCCAATACATCCAGCATTCAACCGTCCATAACGTTCAATGTCATCTTTTTAAGGTCCGCATTACCTGTATTGAAAATACAGTGAACATTTGCAGTTCCAACGCATTTGTGGAATCCTTCCAACCATCTCTTGTCACTTTAGGCACTTGTCCTGTACCTCCGTGCTCTGTCACCTACTGTATTGTCAGATCAACAGATCAACAACTTAGCTTCCATTCCATTTAGTAGCAGATTCTTATCCGGGACTTTCTAAAATAATAATAATAATAATATATTTTATTGTCATTGCACATCAGTGCAACGAGATTTAGTATGTAGCTTCCAACCGATGTAAAAGAAAAGTAAAATAAATAAATAAGCTGTGTGATGTGACCATCCGAGGGAGACAGTCCAGGGGGGATGGGGGGCACTCAGCAGGGCCGGTTCAGAGCCGCTATAGCTCTTGGAATGAAGCTGTTTCTGTGTCTGGTGGTTCGGGGGTAGAAGGCCTTGTAACGTCTGCCGGAGGGAAGGAGTTTGAACAGTCCGTTACAGGGGTGTGAGGAGTCTTTATGGATGCTGACGGCCTTCCTGAGGCACCGTGTGTGGTAGATGCCCTCCAAGGCTGGTAGCTGTGTCCCAATAATCCTCTGCGCTCTGTGGACGACGCGCTGAAGAGCTCTCCTCTCCGCCTCCGTGCAGCTGAGATACCACACAGAGATGCCATACGTTAATATGCTCTCTGTGGTGCAGCGGTAGAACGTTGTCAGCAGCTGTTGGGGCAGACCAGTCTTTTTTAATGTCCTCAGGAAGAACAGTCGTTGCTGTGCCTTCTTGACCAGCGCAGCGGTGTTGGTGGACCATGTGAGGTCCTCTGAAATGTGAGTGCCCAGAAACTTAAAGCTGGACACTCTCTCCACACTTTCCCCGTAAATGGAGATTGGGGCGTATTCTCCATTATGGGACCTCCTGAAGTCAATAATCAGCTCCTTGGTCTTGGAGGTGTTTAGTGACAAGTTGTTACGTGTGCACCAGTCCGCCAGGTACTGCACCTCCGCCCTGTATTTTGTTTCATCACCGTCGGTGATCAGCCCAATAACTGTTGTGTCATCTGCAAACTTCAAGATGGTGTTGGTGTCGAATGCAGGAACACAGTCGTGAGTGAAGAGGGCGTAGAGCATGCGGCTTAGTACACAGCCCTGTGGTGTGCCGGTGCTCAGGGTGATAGTGGAGGACAGGTGCGGGCCCAGTATCAGTGCCTGCGGTCGCTCCGTCAGAAAGTTCAGGATCCAATCGCATATCGGCGAGCTGAGGCCTAGCTGGTGGAGTTTGGTGGTGAGCTTGGTGGGGATGACCGTATTGAATGCAGAGCTATAGTCAATGAAGGGCATGCTCACATACGTGCCCTGTCTGTCCAGGTGAGTCAGGACAGTGTGAAGAGCCAGAGAGATGGCATCCTCTGTTGATCTATTTGCCCTGTATGCAAATTGATGAGAGTCCAGTGAGGCAGGGATGCTGGATTTGATGTGGGAGAGGACCAGCCTTTCGAAGCACTTCATTGGGATTGGAGTTAGGGCAACCGGGCAGTAGTCATTCAGGTTGGTGACTTTAGACTTTTTCAGCACACAAATAGCTTCTGGAAATCCACAAATAATATCCACAAACTCTCCACTACTTTGGTCACATCTTTGATAAAATCAAAGATCAAACCTAGTTGCTATGTAACGAATATTTATTCAAAAGAAGTACATTTTTAGAAGATACCACACTTGCTGGGATACATACTGAGACTTTTAACTGGTGAAACTGCTCTATGGTTTGAGAAACAGCCACTGTCCATCATTATGTGAGTCAGTAGGAGTGCAGAATGAATAATTAGCACACACACACACACATATATAGACACACACACACATATATATAGATATATATATATATACACACATACACACACAGACACACACACACATATACACACACACACACGCACACACACACACACACACACACACACACACACACACACACACACACACACACACACACACACACACACACACACACACACACACACACACACACACACACACACACACACACACACACACACACGTTCAGCAAACTGGTCTATAATTCTGCCCCTGTGGTAACATCGTTTATAAAGGGGAATGGTCTATAATTCTGCCCCTGTGGTAACATCGTTTATAAAGGGGAAATGGTTAGTAATTGCAGATGGCCAGTACAACATCAGTGATGGGCTAATTGCTACAATAAAATTCCAAGCCTTGGTAGAAATCACAAGGCATGGACTAATTGAGAACTAGAAATATGAATTTGTTATCAATTCTGACTAACCCCGTTGTACATTTTGAGGTGTTAACCAGGAAAATAACTATGCCTATCATTGAAACATAGAAAATAGGTGCAGGAGTAGGCCATTCGGCCCTTCGAACCAGCACCGCCATTCAATATAATCTGGCTGATCATCCAAAATCATCCAGAATACTGCTTTTACTCCCTATCCCTTGATTCCATTAGCCCTGAAGGGCCTGTCCAACTTTCACGACGTAATTCACGACCTCTGCCGAGTTTGCCCTTGACTCGTGCTCGCAGCATGGTCATCACGAGGTCGTAGGCAGATTGTAGGCAGATTGTAGGTAGGTCATGATGCTAGTCGTAGGTACTCGTGGCATCAAGTAGGTCGGGGCGTTTTTCTAGCCTGAGGAAAAATGTCCATGAGTGAAAAAGGCCGTGAATTAGGTCGGGAAAGTGGGACAGGCCCTTAAGAGCTCTATGTAACTCTCTCTTGTAAAAACACCCAGTGAATTGGCCTCCACTGCCTTCTGTGGCAGAAAATTCCACAGATTCACAATTCTCTGGGTGAAAGAGGTTTTCCTCATCTCAATCCTAATGGCCTACCCCTAATTCTTAAACTGTGACCCCTGGTTCTGGACTCCCCCAACATGGGAGCATTTTTCCTGTCCAATCCCTCAAGAATTTAAAATGTTTCTATAAGATATCCTCTCATCCTTCTAAATTCCAGTGAATATAAGCCCAGTCGATCCATTCTTGAGTTGATCCAACAGTGAGGGTAGTGTGTTTAAAATATAAATATAATGCAAAGCAAGACATTTAACAGAGTCCCAAGGCATACTATTCGACCAGCGATCACCGCACATTAACACTGTCCTACACACATTAGGGACAATTAACATATATACCAAGCCATTTGACCTACAAACCTGTACGTCTTTGGAGTGTGGGTGGAAACCGAAGATCTCGGAAAAAACCCACGCCGGTCATGGGGAGGACGTACAAACTCCGTCCTGACAGCACCCCTAGTCGGGATCGAACCTGGGACCCGGATCATTGGCGCTGTAAGTTAGCAACTCTACTGTTGCGCCATCTTGATAAAAAAAACATTTTTTTCCACAGCACACGTCAAATAGTGTCATATGGTATAATTAAAAGTCAAGCCTGTGATATAAAGAAAAAATGTGACTTACATTAGCATGAATGCACTTTAATACTTTAATAATACTTCTAATACTTCTGGATGTGAAAACATGTCACGATTGATATAGCATACTGTCCCAGCTGTAACAACACCTTCCTTGAGGCCCCAGTTAGTAAAGGTTTATTCCATTTACAGGAGACTTTGTGGCCTTCAGGCAAAGCCTTCTTGTGTTACCATCAGTATATTACTGTTCCTTCATGATTTAATAATGTGGAAATGGAATGCAAAATACAATTGACAACTTGATAATGTGCTCCAAATTATCCATCTGAATATGACAACACCAGACACACTGGGAGTATGAGAGAATTCAACAAACCAGTAATGGTGCACCTCGCTATAACATTCTCCAGCAAAGTTACTTCTTGTGTTTTGTTTTGTGTGGTGATGCAAGACAGATTTATAGAAGAAAAGATATATTTGTAGGAAGTAACTGCAGATGCTGGTTTACACCGAAGATAGATACAAAATACTGGAATAACTCAGCGGGACAGGCAGCATCTCCGGAGAGAAGGAACGGGTTACGTTTCGGGTCGAGACCCTTCTTCAGACTGAGAGTCAGGCGAGTGGGACTCTTCCCTGAGAGTCCCTTTGATGTCTTGTTCTCACACCTTATCCTTCCATATATCTGTGTCTCCCACTCCCCTGACTCTCAGTCTAAAATAGGGTGTCAACCTGAAACATCTTCCATTCCATCTATCCAGAGACGCTGCCTGTCCCGCTGAGCTTCTCCAGCATTTTGTCTATCAAAAATATATTAGTTTACAACGAGGTATTTCTCTGGGGGTGGGAGTCTAGAACAAGGAGGCTTTTCTCTCAAAATTAGACATGATCATTTGGCGTTGATCTCAGCAAAAAGCCCTTGACACAGATAGAAGGGGAATCTGGAGTCAATACATGTGCCGTGGAACGTTTGGAATAAAAGGGTAACTTAACAGTGAGATTGATAGATGTTTGTCAGTCCAGTATGTTAAGCATTAAGATTCAGATTATGCATAATCTTCTTGATTGATTAAATAATGTTATTGTCACATGTGAAGAATCACAGTGGGGAGAAGGCAGGGACAGGTTATTGATAGGGGACGATCAGCCATGATCACAATGGCGGTGCTGGCTCAAATCGTCAAATGGCCTCCTCCTGCACCTATTTTCTATGTTTCTATGTTTCTATGAGATGCCATGGTATACAAAGAGTCACCATGTAAAGTTACAAAGTACCCCTTTTCTTTGCCCCAATGGTCTACCCCTCCAATGCCCCCCTTTGTTCTCGACAGACCTCTCAGATGAGTATTTGAACCCTCCATAATTTCCCTTTCGAATTCCTGTTAATTCACCTCCCACATCACTGGCTATTCAATATACAAATGTCATGAAGTTGTATTGTATCAAGGGAACAATTATGGTGGAAGATTGAAAACAGTGGCTAGCTGAGTTCATGTGCTCATCTCTCAAGTTCATACATTCATAAGTGAAAGGAAACAAAATAAGCCATTCGGTCCATCAAGTCCACTCCGCCATTCAATCATGGCTGATCTCTACCTCTATCTAACCCCATTCTCCTGCCGTCGCCCCACAACCCCTGACACCTGTACTAATCAAGAATCTAGCTATCTTTGCTTTAAAAATATTCATTGACCTGGCCTCCACAGCCTCCTCTCGGAAACTCATGGAATGGAGGAACAGAAGTCGACTATATAACCTCAAAACCAGTATACAATTCAATAATGGTCTATCTGTAAACTAATTCCACACAATGGATTAGTAATTCATCCCTGTAGGAGAGAGTTTTAAATTTCTTATAAATTTTTATATGGAAGTGATGTCTAAAGGGCCTGTTCCACGAGCAACTTTTTTGGCGACTGCTGGCACCCGTCATAGGTCGTTACAGGTCACTGAAAATTTCCAACATGTTGAAAATCCAGCGGCGACCAGAACAATGTACGAATCTTTGGGCGACTACTCACGACCATACAGGCTTCATACAGACCATACAGACCGACATGTCGCCAGGGTGTCGCCTGTATGGTCGTGAGTCGTCTCCTCAGTCGCCCAAAGCATCGTAGTGTATTTCTGGTCGCCGCTGGATTTTCAACATGTTGTAAATTTTCGCCGACCTGCAATGACCTATGACGGGTGCCAACAGTCGCCGAAAAAGTCGGACAGGCCCTTAACTTCACTCTTCAGACCAAATCATGCTGAGAGCCATTGGATTAGAAGGAAATAGCCCGCTACAGGGTGTTCTGTCCTAAAGGGACCCGGTTTCCTCCCACACTCCAAAGACGTACAGGTTTGTAAGTTAATTGGCCTTGGTATAAATTTTAAATTGTCCCTAGTGTGTAATACAGCGTTAGTGTAACGGGGATCGCTGGTCAGTGTGGACCCAGGGGCCATGTTTCCGTGCTGTATCTCTAAACTAAACTAAACTAAAAATAGCAGAGTCCAAATATATAACTACCAAGAGACAGGACATACTGGAGATTTACAACAGGTCAGGTCAGTGCTTGTAAAGAGAAACGACAGGTTAATGAGCAGGATATGCCGATTCAGCCAGAATCCTGGCTTGTTGGCAGAGTAAGCCTTGCACCCGCCCCTGTCCTCTGCCTAGTCTCATCCAAACACAGCTCAGAGTTTTCACTGAATGTGTACTCCTGCCAGCTCCCCAACTCAGCCTTGGCCATGGGATAACTGCTGTAGGAGAAATGGGCCCTAATATTTTGTGAAGATAGACACAAAAAGGGTCAGACAACATCTATGGAGAAAAGGGATAGGTGGCGTTACAGGTCGAGACCTTTCTTCAGACAGAAGACTGATAGACCTGAGTCAATCTTCGATTTACACCAGCATCTGCAGTTCCTCCCTAATGCATTACGTTCTGGCACTGGAAACGCGCTCCAGGTCCATAGGAATTGATTGCATTCTAATCAAACTCACCAGGCAAGGGGGGCCATTTAATTCTTCAGACCGGTGACTGGTGGGCGGTCACAGTGGCGCAGCGGTAGAGTTGCTGCCTTACAAGGAATGCAGCGCCGGAGACCCGGGTTTGATCCCCATTACGGATGCTGTTTTTTTTGGAGTTTGTACGTTCTCCCCGTGACCTGCGTGGGTTTTTTCCGATATCTTCGGTTTCCTCTCACATTCCAAAGTTGTACAGGGTTGTAGGTTAATTGGCTTGGTAAATGTTAAAAAAAAATTGTCACTAGTGGGTGTTAACGTGCGGGGATCACTGGTCGTGGACCTGGTTAACTGATTCCATGCTGTATCTCTAAACTAAACTAAACTAAAAAAACCTCTTTCATTCATTTAGTTGTATCATTGGCAGAAATACAGATGGTCTTGCTAATATTTATTTGGTTGGATTATTAGTTGATCATTTGAATATATCTGCTCAAATATGTTAGAGTTGAGTGCAAATACAAGATCCCAACATATACCAAAGATATTCAGAATATGGTCAGAAGAACGGTCTCGAACCGAAACATCAACTATTCCGTTTCTGCTGAGATGCTGCCTGACCCGCTGAGTTACTCCGGCATTTGTGTCTATTCAGTTTAAAACAGCATCTACAGTTCCATCCTACACAGAATCTCTATATTTGTTCTCTAATAAACAGCAACTGACTCTCTATGTATCTCCAGTTTTATCACAAACTTTCAATGTTTGTAGTATTTTATTTCTCATCATAATTCACTTTAAGAAGCCATCCTTCCACATTTACCAAGTACCAGTGCTCTGTCCTGGGCCTCCTCCATGGCCAGAGTGAGCACCACCGGAAATTGGAGGGGCAGCACCTCATATTCCGTTTGGGCAGTCTGCACCCTAGCGGCATAAACATTGAATTCTCCAATTTCCGATAGCCCTTGCTGTCTCCTCCCCTTCTCAGCTCTCCCTCAGCCCTCGGGCTCCTCCTCTTCCATTTTCCTTTCTTCTCCCCGCCTCCCACCCCCACACACCCCCTCCCCCCCTCCCACCTCTCCATCAGTCTGAAGAAGGGTTTTGGCTCGAAATGTTGCCTATTTCCTCGCTCCATAGATGCTGCTGCACCCGCTGAGTTTCTCCAGCACTATTGTCTACCTACCTGTTCTAACACTCGCTGGTCCAAACCAGCTAGATCAAGCATACTGGTTTATTTTCACATTAAATACACCATTGCCCTTTTCTGAAGATTTTTAGTTATTAGAGGAACCAAGGAACATAAGAGGAGTGGTGAGGTGGCACTGAGATAAAATATCAGCTGTGATCTCATTGAATGGTGGAGCAGGCATAAGGATCAATTTTGTTTTAGTTTAGTTTATTTTAGTACGGAAACAGGCCCTTCGGCCCACCGAGTCTGCACTGACCAGCGATCCCCACACATTAACACAAGTCGACACACACTAGGGATAATTTACACAAATACCAAGTATACAAACCCAAGCCAATTCATCTACAAACCTGTACGTCTTGGGAGTGTGGGAGGAAACAAAAGATATCCGAGAAAACCATGGGAACGTCCAAATACTGCACAGACAGCGCCGTTAGTCAGGATTGAACCTGGGTCTCTGATGCTGCAAGCGCTGTAAGGCAGCAACTCTACCACTGCGCTACCCCAAATGGTCTGCTTGTATTTCTTATGCACTGACTTACTACAGCACAGAAAGAGTGCCTTTGGTCCATTGGGTTTATGCTGTCGCCAGCAGAGCATAGAAGACGTTGAATGTGAGGAGCAAGGGCTGGTACGAGGGTGAACCGGGGTAATGCCTCCAGCGCCTTCAAGGTTGGCTGCAGGCGGCACCCCCGGGACACAAAGATGGCTGGGCGAGGAGAGGAGAGGGACATCAGTTTGCAGGCCGATTCAGTCGAAGGTGACGGAGCAAGGCCCTGCAGGAGCCTGGGGGCTTACCTGGATCAGGAGCCGCTCCAGTAGAACGAGCACGCGGGCAGAATGGTCTTGTGCAAATGATATCAAAACATGGAGGCACCTGCATATGAAAATATATGCAAAAATATTTTCACTGTGCGGTTGTATTGTGACAAATTAAGCCCCTTCTGCTCTCTACTTACTTTCCCCGTGACCCTACACTTTTCTCACATGCCTATCAACTGTTCTGTGTTCTTTTGTCACCGACTGACAGTATATGGAGCTGTAGCCAGTTAACAAATCAGCACATCGTTAATTACTCTGGAGCTAGTAATTCCACTACATTCAAGTCCATTGGACATCAGATCTCATGACACCCATGAAACAAGTTTAATAATGCACAGCTATCGATGCAATGTTTTCACTTTCCACTCAAAGGCTAATGCAGCTGAGCACAAATCACAACCAATTTCCGCACAGTTGAATCAATTCTTGATAAATACTTGTGGCCATTTCCTAGAATAACAGTGCGTAATGATGATGCATAAAAAAGGCTAAATGCTAAATTATTTAGGCATCACTTTACATGGCTATGTTTGTAATTTTCTCTCCTTTGTTGAACATCATCATTAACATCTAAATTGGGAATTTGAAGAGAAAAAACTGAAGCTGAGTGCAACGGCTGCACTATGCAGTGGTAGGGCTACTGCCTTACAGAGACCCGTTTCCATCCTGAATACCGGTGCCATCTGTATGGAGTTTGTATGTTCTCCCCATGACCTGCGTGGGGTTTCACCAAGATCTTCGGTTTCCTCCCACACTCCAAAGACGTCCAGGTTTGTAGGTTAATTGGCCTGGTATAAATGTAAATTGTCCCTGGTGTGTGTAGGATAGTGTTAATGTGTAGGGATCGCTGATCGGTGCGGACTCATTGTGCCGAAGGGCCAGTTTATGCGCTGTATCTCTAAACTAAACTAAACTAAACTAACGGACTCCACATCCCCTTCCCCTTCCCAGTTCTCTCACTAGTCTTATTGTCTCTGACTATGTTCTATCTTTGTCCCACCCTGTCCCCTGACATCAGTCTGAAGAAGGGTCTCGACCCGAAACGTCGCCCATTCCTTCTCTCCAGAGATGCTGCCTGACCCACTGAGTTACTCCAGCATTTTGTGTAAACTAAAGGACTAAGCCATAAGCATTGTTCCTGCTCACAGATGCTGCTTGATTTACTATGTATTTCTATGCTTCTGCCTCCAACTGCACAACAGATGACAGAGCATGATGCTCTAATTTAAAGGCAATGTACCTTCCACATTACAGATCGGAAAACCCTGTAATGTAGCTCTCTGTGCCACTAAACTTAATCCAAGCTTCCTTCTGCTTTCCAATCTACTGAGTTCCCCTTAACCTTGTGTAGGCCCTTGGGTGCTAATATAAAAGGCAGTGATTTGTTCTATGAAATGGTGTGGAGGAGTTGAAAATGTTTGACGATGCATGTGTGAACTCCTCCAGGAAATCATTGCAAATTGCAAATATTCACACGTTGCCTTTCAGTATCTTTCCAGCAGCAGAATATTGGCAGCATGAGAGATAACTAATGCCACCCACTGTTTAATTAAATACATTTACAAAACGGCTTGATAAGAGAATAGACACAAAATGCTGGAGTAACTCAGGCAGCATCTCTGGCAGAGAGAGGAATGGGTGACGTTATGGGTCAAGACCCTTCTTCAGACTGCATCTGCATTATGGTGTAAACCAGCATCTGGAGTTCCTTCCTACACATTTGAGAAGAGAATAGTCTGAAGAAGGGACTCAACCCGAAATGTCACCCATTCCTTCTCTCCAGAGATGCTGCCTGTCCCGCTGAGTTACTCCAACATTTTGGGTCTACCTTTCAGAAGAGAATAGCCTGTGTATGGTCTCTAAACCATTCACTTTCCATGGTCTTGTAAGTCATTTTCTTTCTGAATTTTCAGAATAAAGTCATAAATGTTTGGATTAAGTAATAATTGGGGAATAAATAGTTCTGCTGCTTTGTGCATAGAGCTGCAGAAATTATTTGAGGGAGCATGCAGACTGTATTTAGTAAATTACATATGGGGTTGTACAGAATACATAATATGAAAATTAGCTCTAGAGATAAAACACTTTCAAGGGCTCACTTTTAACTGGCTGATCAAGCATCCCTTACCAATAGGTTTCCGATTTAATAATAACCATGAAAAACAATAATGCTTTTATAATTTCAAGGGAATGTAATAACCCACAAATTTAGAAGCATCATGTCCATGGTCATCAAATATAATTGAGAAGCTGGTATAGCTTCCTGAGAAGGAAATATACATCTCCTTCCCCCTGTTTGATTAAAAGGTTATTGAGTTGTATGTTCACATGGTGATTTTAGTAGACAAGCATATTCATATGACACAAAATGCTGGAGCAACTCAGCGGGACAGGCAGCATCGCTGGAGAAAAAGATTGGGTGACGTTTCGGGTCGAGACCCTTCTTCATATTGAATTGAATTGAATACCTTTATTGTCATTCAGACCTTACGGTCTGAACGAAATTTCTAGCCTGCAGTCATACATACAATCATACAATAATAGACAACAATAAACACAAATTAACATCCACCACAGTGTATCCTCCAAGCACCTCCTCACTGTGGTGGAGGCAAAAATCTTATGGTTACTGTCTCTTCCCTCCTCTTCTCCCTCTGCGCTGAGGCGATTCCCCACCGGGCGATGGCATAAACAGTCCCGCGGCTCACCGAACCCCGCAAACGGGCCAGCTCAAACACCGCGGCCCGGGGTGGTCGAAGCTGCCGCCCTCCAGTCCAGCGGACGCGGCCGCTGGCCCGCGGATGAACCCACGACTCAGGTCACCGCCGCCAGAACGCCGTCCCAGCCACCGGAGCACCGTTCCAGCCCCAAGCCGGATCGCCCTCACGTGAATGCCGTTCCTCCCTCGAGCTGGGCCACTGCGCCGGGAGCACCACAGCCCCTCACGGGAGAGTCTCAGCCCCTCGCCAGGCCGCCCTCACGGGAGCGTCACAGCCCCTCACGGGAGCGCAGTTCCAGCCCCGAGCTGGGCCGCCTTCACGGGAGCGAGCCCAGGGTGAGTCCTGTCAGGCTGCCTCCGGAGTCTCGAGGTCGCCAGCTCCGCCATTAGGCCTCAGCGCAGACGGAGACAGAGAAGGGGATACGACAATAAAGTCGCATTCCCCCGAGGGGAGAGACAGCAAGCCCCGTTTCAACCCCCCCCCCCCCCCCCCCCCACATAAACACAACCTAAAAACCAAAAACGTAACTAGACAAAACGAAAAAAAACAACACAAAAAAGTAAAGACAAACGGACTGCAGGCGAGCCGCAGCCGTTCACCAGCGCCGCCACTTCCGGATGTCTACTGTGTCTATCTTCAATTTAAAACAGCATCTGCAGTTGTTTCCTACATATTCATATGACATTCTTTTGTCTATTACATGTGGCAATGTGCTTTGTGCAGCTTCATGCCTGGAAAACCAAGGACATCCATCATGGCCTCTCTAGGCATCATATTGCTTCAGTATGGCAATTTTATTCTGGATGAAGCTTTCCAAACTCAGTATGCCTTTAATATTGATGTTTAGTTTAGTTTAGAGATACAGCATGGAAACAGGCCCTTTGGTCCACTGAGTCCGCACCGACCAGCGATCCCCGCACAGTAACACTATCTTGGAGAGAATGGAACAATGTACAGGGAGGAAGTGAAACAACTAGCGGACTGGTGCGGCAACAACAACTTAGAATTGAACTTTGACAAAACCAAGGAGATGATTGTCGACTTCAGGAGGTTGCAGCCCAAACACACACCCCTCAACATCAGTGGCACCACGGTGGAGAGAGTGGAGAGCATAAAGTTCCTCGGAGAGCAAATTACAGACAGTCTCACCTGGTCCAGGAACACCACTGGGATTGTCAAATGGGCCCATCAGCGACTGCACTACCTGAGGAAACTCAAACAGGCCTCACTCCCCACCAACAACCTCAGGACATTTTACAGGGGCACGGTGGAGTCTGTACTCACGTACTGCATAAACACGTGGTACTCCAACTGCAACTGCTCAGTGAGGAAGTCTCTGCGGAGGGTAGTGAGGGGAGCAGAGAGGATCATTGGCGTCTCGCTACCCTCGGTACAAGAACTGTTCCAGAGCCGCTGCCTGAAAAAAGCACTGAGCATAGCAAAGGCAAACTGCACCCCCTCCACATACACCTGGCTCTCCTGTCATCAGGCAAGAGATACCGTAGCATCAAAGCCTGGACTACCAGACTTCTGAACAGCTTCCTTCCACAGGCTGTGAGGCTGCTAAACAGTCACTCCATCTGATTCTGCTGCATTTGTACTGACAATTTAATAATAACTGGCACTGGCCACTTAAATCAGCTGCCCTGGACAATTTATGACTGTTTTTACTTGTATTTTAATGTTGCTGTTTTTACCTGCACTTTTTTAAACTATTCGTATTGTTTTTATCAAGGACTGGATTGTTTTTATTTATGTGTGAAATGTTTAAGTTTTATGTGCGATGCTCTGGTATTCCCTGAGAAACATCTTCTCATTTTGCACTGTACAACTGTTGCTTTGCAAGATGACAATAAAGATTGATTGATTGATTGATTGATTGATTGATTGATTGATTGATTGATTACACACACTGGGGACAATTAACATTTTTTTATACCAAGCCAATTAACCTACAAGTCTGTGAAGTGTGGGAGGAATCTGAAGATCTCGGAGAAAACCCACGCAGGTCACCGGGAGAATGTATAAAATTCCGTACAGACAGTACCCGTAGTCGGGATCGAACCTGGGTCCCTGGTGCTGTAAAGCAGCAACTCTACCACTGCACCACCTTGCCACACAACCATGCCTGCCTCACAATTATTGGTGAAGCTGATGGCCTCCATCACTGTGCCAACGTGACAGAACTCTGAAACAGCCAACATCAGAATCTGCAGGGTTTATTGTTCAGTTTCTATTTGATAAAAAAATCACAAAATAAATTCCTATTCCCTCATCCCACCAAAAATTCAATTTTCCAAAATTGAACTATGATTATAAAGCAAGAAAATCAGATTGGAAGATGTTGATAGATACAAAATCATTCTCACAAGAATTGCATCCGATGACCAAACTAGACATTGAATATAGAAAGTTGTCCATGAGATTGCAAAGTAATGATGTCATCCCTCTGAATGACAAAACATTTTGTCTGCACAACAATGTTTTATCTTAACAAATGAAGTTTGGGCATCCTCTTTTGCAAATCTTCTGGAAAGAGTACAGAGAAGAATCATGAGGATGTTGACAGAGCTAGAGGGTCTGAACTATAGGGAGAGGTTGAGCAGGCTGGGACTCTATTGCTTGGAGCACAGGAGGATGAGGGGTGATATTATAGAGGTGTATAAAATCATGTGAAGAATAGATCGGGTAGATGCACAGAGTCTCTTGCCCAGAGTAGGTGAATCGAGGATCAGAAGACAGGTTTACGGTGAAGCGGAAAAGATTTTATAGGAATCTGAGGGGTAACTTTTTCAGACTTCGGGTGGTAGGTGTGTGGAATGAGCTGCCAGATGAGGTAGTTGAGGCAGGGTCTATCCCAACATTTAAGAAATAGTTAGATAGGTACATGGATTAGACAGGTTTGGAGGGATCGGGACCAAACATGGGCAGGTGGGACTAGTGTACCTGGGACATATTTGCTGGTGTGGGCCTGGTTCTACGATGTATCACTCTATGACTCTATGACTAACTTTTCAAAACAATACTCAATCTTCCTCAGTAACAGGCCTTACCATACTGCCAGCATCTTCATCACCTGAAGCAGACTACAGTCCAGGCATAGCCCCAGCTCAGAAGCTCATCTTGCTGGTAAAAGAAAGCACAGGGTGAGTCACGTCTCAAGAGGCAGAAGCTGAAGAAAAGTTTGGTTACAACTTGGCATCTGTGACCTATCTTATACAACTATATAATACAACTTGGGTGGATGCAGTCAAATTTGTAACCATTGCCCAGAAAGACCTTAGAAACACAGGTGCAGGAGTTGGTCATTCAGCCCATCGAGCCAGCCCATCGATCATGGCTGATCATCTAAAATCAGTACCCCGTTCCGGCTTTTTCCTCATATCCTTTAGCCCTAAGTGCTATATCTAACTCTCTCTTGAAAACATCCAGTGAATCAGCCTCCACTGCCTTATGTGGTAGAAAATTCCATAGATTCACAGCTCCCTGGGTGAAAAAGTGTTTCCTCATCTCAGTCCTAAATGGCCTTCCGCATATTCTTAAACTGTCACCCCTGGTTCTGGACCCCCAACGTGGGAACATTTTTCCTGTCCAATCCCTATAGGATTTTAAATGTTTCTATAAGATGCCCTCTCATCCTTCTAAATTCGAGTGAATATAAGCCCAGTGGATCCATTCTTGAGTCGATCCAACAATGGGGGTAGTGTATTTAAAATATAAATATAATCCAAAGCATGACATTTAACAAGGTCCCAAGGCATGCTATTTGCATATTGAACATCCACAACATCCAAAATTGGATTAGTGACTGGAAATAAAGTTTTCCCATGGGCTGTTCATGGAGAAGCCTCTGTGTTTTGTGATATATATATATATCAATCATCCATTCCTACATAGAGGAACCATGATTAATAAGTTCATGTTCATAAATGATAGGAGCAGAATTAGGACATTCTGCCCATCAAGTTTATTCCACCATTCAATCATGGCTGAGAATTCCACAGATTCACAACTCTCTGAAAAAGTTTCTCCACATCCCAGTCCGAAATTACCTACGCCTTTTTCATCCAGAGAGTTGTGAATCTGTGGAATTTTCTGCCACAGAAGGCCGTGGAGGCCAATTCACTGGATGTTTTCAAGAGAGAGTTTGATTTAGCTCTTAGGACTAAAGCAATCAAGGTATGGGGAAAAAGCAGGAACGGGGTACTGATTGTGGATGATCAGCCATGATCATATTGAATGGCGGTGCTGGCTCGATGGGCCGAATGGCCAACTCCTGCACCTTTTCTTTATGTTTCTATGTTTCTATTGATGGACAGGACAATTGGACAGGATTGGTTGCACTGGCTGCATCTTTACCAGCGATGGAGACCATCACCTTTGTGATACTCATCATTATTAAAAGGCTTTGTGAGACATCCAGAGTATACTGAAGCAGAGCAATGCTCTAGGAGGCTGCGTTTAATTAAGCCCCTGCCCCACTTAGGAGACCTAAACAGCAACCTCTGGAGACCTTGCCCGCTTCCCAAGGTTTCCATGAGGTCACTGGAGGTTTTGGTCACTCTCCCTAATGGTCGAAAGTGGTTTCCGCGTGGTCGAAGCTTCATCTAGGTTGCTGCTATTTTTTCATCATGATTAAAACCGGCCTCGACTAAAAATAGGTTGCCGTATTAAAAATCGATCATTTTTTAGTCGTAGGTCTAGTCAAAGCCGGTTTTCTTCATAGTCGAGGAAGGTGTTCAACATATGAGTGGGAGATGGTAGGAGGTTGCAGGTCACCTTGACTTTGATTTTTTTTTGGGGTGGCGGGCAAGGTCACCAGAGGTTGCTGTTTAGGTCTCCTAAGTGGGACAGGGAGTTAGTGTGAATCATCATGCCATTTAAGAGTGAGGTGAGAAAAAACATTTTCGCCCAGAGAGTTGTGAATTTGTGGAATTCCCTGCCACAGAGAGCAGTGGAGGCCAAATCACTGGATGGATTTAAGAGAGAGTTAGATATAGCTCTAGAGGCTAGTGGAATCAAGGGGTATGGGTAGAAGGCAGGCACGGGTTATTGATTAGGGACAATCTGCCATGATCACAATGAATGGTGGGTTACACAGAAAAGCTGGAGAAACTCAGCGGGTGCAGCAGCATCTATGGAGCGAAGGAAATAGGCAACGTTTCGGGCCGAAACCCTTCTTCAGAATGAATGGTGGTGCTGGCTGTGTGCCAATGCTCAAAAGAAACATTGATAATGAGAAGCCCAATGTCACCTAATCCCTACTATTGGAAGTTTGTGTTATGAAGAAAGATGCAATAAACATAGGCTCTTCAGAAAAACGGGTATTTATTTACCTTCCATATATCATCATGAAAGTTGTTTAGTTATTAAAAATGTCCATCTTCCTCAAAGCAAACAGGCTGTTCAAATGTGGGAAACACATAACAAGCCGGGCACCATTTGTAGAAAGAGAATGAAAGTTAACATTTCAGGTCAAAGAAAGGGCATAGTGGTGCAGCAGTAGAATTGCTGCCAACAATGCCAGAGAACCAGAGTTGATCCTGACTACGGGAGCTATCTGTACAGAGTTGGTACATTCTCACTGTGTCCAGGTGGGTTTTCCCCAGGTGCTCTAGTTTTCCCTCACATTCCACAGTCGTGCAGGTTTGTAGGTTAATTGGCCACTGTAAATTGTTCCTAGTGTGTAGGATAGAAATAGTGCTTGGGTGATCGCTGGGCGGCACAGGATTCACGTGCTTGTTTCCATGCTGTATCTCTAAAACTAAAACTAAAGAAAATAAACGGAATTAGCTCAGTTTGCTTCTCCACAGATTCTTGCTGAGCTGCTGAGCATTTGTAGCACTTTCTGTTTTTAATCTTCACAGTCCTAGAAATTCACTGGGCTTGCTCCCATGAACATCCCCAAACTCTGCTGCTCACGACAATGAAATGACAACACAATAGGGACATCTAAAATTTTTAAAATAACCATGAAAACTGCTGTGAAACTCCTCGGCCCTGTGCCTGACTATGGACAGCACAATGACACAGCTGGTAGAGCTTCCCCATCACAACTTTGTATGGCGGTGGTAGCACGGTGGCGCAGCGGGAGAGTTGCTGCCTTACAGCACTTGCAACACCGGTGACGCGGGTTCGATCCCGACTACGGGTGCTGTCTGTACGTTCTCCCCGTGACCTGCGTGGGTTTTCTCCGAGATCTTCGGTTTCCTCCCACACTCCAAAGACGTCCAGGTATGTCAGTAAATTGGCTTGGTGTATGTGTAAATAATCCCTAGTGTGTGTAGGATGGTGTTAATGTGAGGGGATCACTGGTCGGCGTGGACTTGGTGAACCGACGGACCTGTTTCTGCGCTGTATCTCTAATCTAAAAAACTAAACAACTTTGGTGGCTCGGGTTCGATCCTGAGCACTCGTGCTCTGAGTGGAGTTTGCAGAGTCTCCTTGTGTCGGCACTGGTTTCCTCTTCGTGCTCTGCTCTCCTCCCACATCCCCAAAACCATGTGGGTTGGTAGGCAACTGAAAATTGTCCTAGTGTGTAAGTGAGTGGTAGAACTTAGCAAAAGTTGATGGAAAATTGGAGAGAATAAAACAAGTTACAGCAGGTCTTGTATGAATATTAGCTCGATGGGTCGAGAGACCTGTTTCCATGTTGTATCTCCCTATAATTTTATAAGATCTCAGAGTATTTATTGCAGCAAGGATCCTTCAATAAAGCTAAAAAAACTAATTGAAGCAAGTATGAGTTAGATGCCTACATATTCTTTTTGGCTATGGGTTAATTTTAAAGGGAGTAGGAAAAATTGGCTTCAATCTCCAAACACTGATTCAGTACATGAACATCAGATGTCTATTGCTCTCACTTCCAGACATTCAAATCAACTCAATCATAATTTTCAATGAGGAAGAGCAGCAGAAGCAATAACGAGTGAAGAGCTGTCACTGCTGTGAGGCTACAGCAAGCCTGTATCTTCAGGAAGCAGAATTCCTAATCACCCCTTTCCTGCATCTGTCCTTCTATGGGCTTGGCAAAATGTAGCAATCCAATTTACAATACACTTCCGTGACTAGAATTCTAGGTGCATCAGTGGGTAGTGGACAGACATGAATTTGATTCAACAGGACAGTATAATACTATTTTGATGGCCACTCCTGGATATAATGTTTCTAATTTAGTTTAGAGATGTAGCGCGTCAACAGGCCCTTTGGCCCACCGAGTCCGTGCCGATCAGCGATCCTCCCACATTAACACTATCCTACACTCGGGACAATTTTTACATTTATACCAAGCCAATTAACCTACAAACCTGTACGTCTTTGGAGTGTGGGAGGAAACCAAATATCTCGGAGAAAACCCATGCAGGTCACAGGGAGAACGTACAAACTCTATATAGACAGCGCCCGTAGCCAGGAGTGAACCCGGGTCTCTGGCGCTGTGAGGCAGCACATTTACCGCTGCGCTACCATTCCCCCGCAAGTAATGTTTACTTTCATATATTGCAAATTGCAAATTGTTAAGCGTAGGAACAATTAGTTTTGTCAGTCCCTTCGAAACTCTTATTTCTGTTGTTGAGTAAAGAAGAGAAGAATATTTTGTTATCAATATTACTTATGAATTATTTCACTTAAAATATCATATTTCAGGTCATGCACTTCATCAATTCCAGTTGGTATTTAATTGGACTCAAATAAATTGTGGACAATTTTGAGTATACTTTTATTCTTGAAATTGGATATATTAATGAAACTTCATCTAAAAGCATTGATTGCTGTAATGCTGTGTGGAAGTTTACAGGGGGACTGTCGAGAGCACACTGACATACGGCATCACTTCCTGGTTCGGGAGCTGCAAGGCGTACGAACGGCACCAACTGGACAGGATAGTGAGGACCGCAAGCAGGATTATTGGTGCTCCACTACCCTTCCTGCTGGACATATACAAGAAGAGATGCATCAACAGAGCCATCTCCATCATCAAAGACCCTTACCACCCATCACATGACTTTTTCACCATCCTCCCATCTGGGAAGAGGTACAGGAGCATCAGCTGCAAAACCAGCAGGATGCTCCTCAGCTTCTTCCCACAGGCTATAAGACTGTTAAATGAACTTTCCCCCCTGCCAAGTATCGCGCACAAACCCCCCACACTGCAGCAGAGCCACTGTTGTGCCGCTGCCGGTCGGAACGGCTGTTGAATGTTATTGAATGTGATTAGAGGGTTAAATTGTTCATGACTGTATTTTAATTTTAATTGCTATTTATTTTGTAACGAAAACTGAACGGACACTGGTTGAGAAACGTTTTTTTGTTTCCTCTGAGTATGCGAATACTCAGGAAATGACAATAAAGATTTACAATTACAATAACAGCAGGCCTTTCATCAATTGCAGATTTGTATTCAAAATCACCCTGCACAGTATGATCCTGCAGTTATGTAATGATTAATAAATAAGATTGAAACAAGTGCATTCCCCACAGTGGAGCAGACATTTGACAACAGTGGAGGCAGTACTCTGGGGAAATATCTTATCAATGGCAACAACTCACTTTCACGAAAAATGAAAGGTCTCAAAACATTTTAAAATGGCATAACGAAAACAAAGGTGAATCCTGAGGCAGAGCAGGAGATATTAGAAGACAGAAAAATATTGATTTAAAGATCAGGAGACAGAGATGGGAAAGCAAAAGGATGTAGGGAGAGAGTTCCAGAGTAATAACTAGTTGAAGTGGGTGTTAGGGGTTATGGGGAGAAGGCAGGAGGTTAAGAGGGAGAGATAGATCAGCCATGATTGAATGACAGACTTGATGGGCCGAGTGGCCTAATTCTGCTCCTATCACATGAACCTATAAACCTATGGATTTTGAAGCAAATATCTTTGTCCCTCTCTGCTGAATGTGGGAATCTCGAAGAATAAAAGTATACAGCATTGAATCCAATGCTCACTGGACAAAGTGTCACATGTTTCTGTTTACTTTTGTTTAGAAATATTGCGCGGGAACAAGGCCATCGGCTCACCAAGTCCGCGACGATGGGAATGGGTGATGATCTGAAGAAATGTCCCCCATTCTTTCTCTCCAGAGATGCTGCCTGTCCCGCTGAGTTACTCCAGCATTTTGAGTCCACCTGGCCATTACTCTTTAACTGCTTTATCAGCACCTTTACGAATTAACCATATAACCATATAACCATATAACAATTACAGCACGGAAACAGGCCATCTCGACCCTTTTAGTCCGTGCCGAACACGTATTCTCCCCTAGTCCCACACACCTGCATTCAGACCATAACCCTCCATACCTTTCCCATCCATATAACTATCCAATTTATTTTTAAATGATAAAAACAAACCTGCCTCCACCACCTTCACTGGAAGCTCATTCCACACAGCCACCACTCTCTGAGTAAAGTTCCCCCTCATGTTACCCCTAAACTTCTGTCCCTTAATTCTCAAGTCATGTCCCCTTGCTTGAATCTTCCCCACTCTCAGTGGGACAAGCTTATCCACGTCAACTCTGTTTATCCCTCTCATAATTTTAAAGACCTCTGTCATGTCCCCCCTTAACCTTCTGCGCTCCAAAAAATAAATCCCTAACTTAGTGCTTTTGCTATTTATTCTTTCCCGGGCTAACATTTAAATTCCATAATGTTTCACTTGACCATTCTATGTCTTCATTGTCATCTTTCAATCAGCACCTTTATTAGATATTAGATATTTGCTTTAAAATTCTTGTTAGACAGCATGCAGGTATTCTATTCTGAATGGAAGATAGACACAAAATGCTGGAGTAAAGGGGCTGTCCCATTTGGGTGACCTAATTCGCGAGTTTAGAAGTTTGAAAAAATGACGTTGAAGATTTCCTTCAACCTCCTTCGACAATGTTGAAGACTAGTTTCGACTGACTTCGGGAAAATTGGACACCAAATAGTGGAGAGTGAAGATGACCTCCTTCAATCTCCTTCGACCTCCCTTCGACTATGATGAAGACTAACTACAACTACCTTCGACTACCCTCGATTACCTACGACTAACATGCTGACCCAATACAACCTACTATGACCTACTACGACTAAACCTATGATTAAAAAAAGTATTGATTTTTTCCATGGCGACCTTTTTTTACTCGTGGGCATTTTTTTAACATATTGAAAAAAAAGCCGCAATCTCACTGAGGCGTCGAGCACTCGGAGACTACTCTCGAGCATGAAGGAGAGTTACGAAGACCTCCTATGACCTCGTGTCGACCATGCTGCGAGTATGAGTCGAGGGCAAACTCGACAGAACTCGCGGATTAGGTCGCCCAAGTGTGACAGGCCCTTTACTCAGCTGGTCAGGCAGCATCTCTGAAAATAAGGAATGGGTGATGTTTCGTGTTGAGACCCTTATTCAGTCTCGAACCGAAACGTCACCCATTCCTTCTCACCAGAGATCTTGACTGTCCCGCTGAATTACTCCATCATTTTGTGTCTCTCTTAAACCAGCATCTGCAGTTCCTTCCTGCACATTCTATTTTGAATCACTTGGCATAAAATGACAGAAGGGTGCAAAGTAAATGGAGGTGAAGAAGCTAAACTGAAATAAATTCTGTGTCTTATGAGAAAAGAGAAACCCACATATCAATTCATTGAAACTGAAATTAATAAGATTTTCAAGGTAAAAATAACACAGAGCCATGAAGAGCAAAATTGATGTGCAAGGTTTGCTTAGATAATTCCTAATATAAATGAAAATTTAAAAATAAATGGAAATCTCAAATAAACACAGAAAATACTCTTGAGGAAGCTTTTAATTTAGTTTGGAGACAGTGCGGAAACAGGCCCTTCGGTCCAACGAGTCTGCACTGACCAGCGATCCCCGCACATTAACACTATCCTACGCACACTAGGGCCAATTCTTTTACATTTATACCAAGCCAATTAACCTACAAACCTGTACGTCTTTGGAGTGTGGGAGGAAACCGAAGATTTCAGAGAAAACCCACAGGTCAGGGAGAGAACGTACAAACTCTGTACAGACAGCACCCGTGGTCAGGATGGGATGGAACCCGCGGTCTCTGGCGCTGGATGGCAGCAACTCTACTGGTGCACCAGGTCTGCGGAAAAAGAAACAAATGACGTTTCAGGTCAAAGACCCTTCATCTTCACTCAGAGAGAGGGAAAGCAAGTAGCAGGGAAGGTGGAAAATGGCAATTGGTGGAAGAAAATAAATGTCTGTAATAAGCTGAATACCTGGAGCCATTGAATGGGAAGTTAAGCTCATTTGCCATCCTTGAATACAACACTCTTCCAGACAACCACTGGAGATGCAACCCCCTTTCTTTTCCCTCTTCCAGACTCACTAACCAGGTAGCCAACTAACTTTTCCCAGTAATTCAATGTTAACTTGTACCTCTCCCTACGTAGTGTACAGCATTTGGTGTTCACAAAGTAGACGGGTGCTCCAGTTTCCTCCCACCTACAAAGAAGTACAGGTTTGCAGGTTAATTGGATTCTGTAAATTGTAAATTGTCTCCCATGTGTAGTATAGTGCCAGTGTAGGGGGTGATTGCAGGTCGATGTGGACTCGGTGGGCCAAAGGGCCTGTTTCCACGCTGTATCTCAAAAGTCTAAAGTGAAGGCTCAAGTGGCCGCTATGTTGGAGAAAGCAGATCCTGTTTGGGTGATTGCTTTGAGCAGCACCTGCGCTCAGTCAACAGGGGACCCTCATCATCTGTGGCCTCATCCACGGTTACAATGAGTTTGATGAACAACACTATTATATCTGGGCCTGTTACATCCTGTAAGACTACTGAAGAAGGCTCTCAACCAGAAACGTCACCTATTCCTTTTCTCCAGAGATGCTGCCTGACCCGCTGAGTTACTCCAGCATTTTGTGTCTATCTTCGGATTCAATATTGAATTCTACAACTTCAGGTAACTTGCCATCTCTTTCTGCATGTATCAGGACTGGCCATTTGTGCTTGCCTCTTCTCCATGTTGTCCCTATTTTTCTTTCATTTGTATATTCAGGCTTTCTCAGCAGGTCTTACTAAAGCAGACTTACTATACATCACCCAGACTTCACACCATTAGCCACATGTTACCCAGACACAGGAAGTCTATTGTCCATGCAATGGTGACATTATTTCACCCTATTACAGAAACCTCCCTTGTGCCACCCACCCCCCCCCCCCCCCCCCCTCACCTTCTCTGCCACTAACTTGCTTTCTCATTTTTTGTGAGGAGTCTTTCACCTGAAATGTTCACGGTAAAGGGCCTGTCCCGCTGTACGAGGTAATTCAAGTGTTCTCCCGAATTTTCCCCTGATCCGAACTCGGAGAATGTCCGTAGTGGGTCCGTAGGAGTTTGTGGATGCCCGTAGAAGCTCGTACGAGTAACGGTAGGTACTCGGGAAATCCGGTAAACTCGTGATATTTTTTCAACACTGTGAAAAATGTCCACCAGTAAAAAAATACTCGTGATGAAAAAAATTGTTACTTTTTACTCGTGCGAGCCGCTACGAGACAGCTACGAATTTCTACGGAGCCGCTACGGACATTCTCCGAGTTCGAATCAGGAGAAAACTTGGGAGAACTCTTGAATTACCTCGTACAGTGGGACAGGCCCTTTAGTCTTTCCAGATAAAGCATGGAAGTCATGAATCCATGTTTGTTTTAAGATCTTTGCCTCAATGTCTCAAGTGACCCATGTTGGAAAGCTTTTCAAAACAGATTCTCCGGAGAATCCTATGCTCATTCGGTCATAAGTGATAGGAGCAGAATCAGGCTATTCAGCCAATTAAGTCTACTCCACCATTCAATCATGGCTGATCTATCTCTCCCTCTTAACTCCATTCTCCTGCCTTCTCCCCATAACCTCTGGCACCCGTACTAATCACTCCATAGTTCCAGTGATCTCAATGGCAGAGGGTGGAATCAATGGCTGGGAAGTTAACTTCAAGAAAAATATCAAATATATCACAAGTGCCAGTGCTTTCCTATTCATTTCAATGTTGTGCCATCACTGATATAGCACAGGGTCAATTCAACAATGGTTTTACTATTAATAAATCGAGTCAATTATGAATGAACACCAGGGAAAATGCACACAAAGGCTGGCTGCCTGTTGTTAACAAAAGAGAAAGTCTTGCACATGCATAATGCATCACTGAAGCTCTGGACATTTCAAGGCTCTCTGTCATGAAAAATGTACCTTGATGTGTAGTTATTGTGGCAACGAGCAGGTTCCCAAATGAGGCACAAGTTTCCTCCTGCCTGGTTTGCTTACAATTAATAACAAGAGGACATGACTTCAGAATTAAGGGACAGAAGTTTAGGGGTAACATGAGGGGGAACTTCTTTACTCAGAGAGTGGTAGCGGTGTGGAATGAGCTTCCAGTGGAAGTGGTGGAGGCAGGTTCGTTGGTATCATTTAAAAATAAATTGGATAGGCATATGGATGAGAAGGGAATGGAGGGTTATGGTATGAGTGCAGGCAGGTGGGACTAAGGGAAAAAAAAGTTGTTCAGCACGGACTTGTAGGGCTGAGATGGCCTGTTTCCGTGCTGTAATTGTTATATGGTTATATGGTTAATGTGACTTGTATTCACTAGAATTTAGAAGGATGAGAGGAGATTTTATTGAAACATACAAAATTCTTAAAAGATTGGACAGGCTAATTGCAGGAAAAATGTTCCCGATGTTGGCGGAGTCCAGAACCAGGAGTCACAGTTTAAGAATAAGGGGTAGGTCGTTTAGGACTGAAATGAGGAAAAACGTTTTCACCCAGAGTTGTTTACTGTCGAATTCTCTGCCACAGAAGGCAGTGGAGGCCAATTCACTGGATGTTTTCAAGAGAGAGTTAGATTTAGCTCTTAGGGCTAAAGGAATCACGGGACATGGGGAGAAAGCAGGAACGGGGTACTGATTTTAGATGATCAGCCATGATCATATTGAATGGTGGTGCTGGCTCGAAGGGCCGAACAGCCTACTCCTGCACCTATTTTTCAATGTTTTCTATGTTTCTATGACTCAAAGTCCCACACTCGTGCTTGACTCATGATGTCCTCTGCTGTGTAGTACCTTGCCATCCACCATCCTGTTGTTTAAGACGGCTGCCTTAACTAAATGCAACTATTCAAGCACAGCTCATATCCTGAGAGAAAGCAAGACAATAATGCACTGTGTGTAAGAGGACCCATAATAGCAATATGTACACACATTTCATTCAAATTACTAATGCTTATGTAATTATACTAACTTACCTAAACTCAGGAAATAATATTAAACCAATTCCCCTCATATAATTCTCTCCTTTTTTAATTAAAGCCAAATTTAGGTTGGCATGCATGGAATCAGCTACTAATTGTTAAACTTCCATTACATAACATATTGAATTATGTTTCTCCAAGCAAGTGACTCAATAAAAAATGCTGCCTGTTTCCTTGTCCAAAAATTGAGGATACAGGGGAGTGGGAGGAACCTAGAATGTATTGAAAATAGACACAAAATGCTGGAGTAACTCAGCGGGACAGGCAACATGTCACGAGAATGCGTGACGTTTCGTGTCGTTTCAGATGGGCTGAAGAAGGGTCTCGACCCGCAAAGTCACCCATTCTTTCTCTCCAGAGGTGCTGCCTGGCCCGCTGAGTTACTCCACCATTTTGTGTCTTTCATCAGTTTAAACCAGCTTCTACAGTTCCTTCCTGCACCATTCACCATATTTGTCCTTTCCACAATCCAATGTCATAGAGGCAAAAACATGTTCCCGCTGTTGGGGGAGTCCAGAACCAGGGGCCACAGTTTAAGAATAAGGGGTAGGCCATTTAGAACAGAGACGAGGAAAAACATTTTCACACAGAGAGTTGTGAATCTGTGGAATACTCTGCCTCAGAAGGCAGTGGAGGCCAATTCTCTGAAAGCTTTCAAGAGAGAGTTAGATAGGGCTCTTAAAGATAGGGGATATGGGGAGAAGGCAGTAATGGGGTACTGATTGTGGATGATCAGCCATAATCACAGTGAATGGCAGTGCTGG
The DNA here is from genome assembly GCF_028641065.1 of Leucoraja erinaceus. Classification (NCBI taxonomy): domain Eukaryota; kingdom Metazoa; phylum Chordata; class Chondrichthyes; order Rajiformes; family Rajidae; genus Leucoraja; species Leucoraja erinaceus. The sequence goes on along the minus strand of NC_073401.1, from coordinate 2,591,741 downwards.
CTCAAAGGGCCGAATGGTCTACTCCTGCACCTATTGTCTATTGTCTATTTCTTTCCCCCAAATCAGTTCATTTGTATTTGAACAAATACATTTAATACGATTAATTTAAGACCTAATTCAAGGCTCATTGCTGTATGCTAAAGATCTCAGAACACTGACCAAGCACCAGGGTGTCTTGGTTCACATATTTTATTCAAATTATTAACAAGTTAACTAGTTAATCACCTCTTTGTTACTTGTTGAATGCTGAAAGGTTAATGGTGCTTTTAAATTTGGTCATGTACCTAGAATCTTTACTTTCAAAATAGTTAATTAATGTAAGGGACATCGATCTGGCTGTGAACTATATAAATGCATTTACTCTCATGTGCCACAAGAAGAGTTAATCTAGCATGATAAACACAAAGCCAGTGTTCTGACTCTAACAGTGTGTGTGAACAGGTCCACCACTCGTACTGTCTGACCCTCACCCATTCCTTCTCTACAGAGATGCTGTCTGCCCGCTGAGTTACTCCAGCATTTTGTGTCAGTCTCTGAGACAGTAAATTATGGGTTTGGAGTGGCATTCCAGAGATTTGGTGGCATAATCTAGGCTCGTGCATTAAGGAAGAATCATTCCCAAATGGATGATTAACTACCATATGTTTTACATTATTACAGTGACTATATTTCAAAATATACTTAACTCGTTACAGGTTGTAATGAAGTTTGTAAAGGTGGTTTTAAATATAAAAGTTGATGCTCTATTGGATGGGAGTCAGTTTGTCTGATATTGTCGTGTGACATGGAAAGTTGAAGCTGCCTTGACCCAGATGTCGGGATCACTTCAATGTGTGCATGGGTGGCACAATCTGGTGAGACGTTTGAGACACAAGGAACAGCAGATGATGGAATCTTGAGCAAAACATAAAGTGCTGGAGTAACTCTATGGAGGGAACAAATAGGTGACATTTTAGGTCGGACCCTTCCTCACACTGATCGTAGCAGGGGTAAAATAGCCGGTTTGAGAGAGCCCTCGCCCTTGGATGTTGCTCTGACCTCTTTAATCAGAGGGAGAGAGGCCAATCCCCAGTATCATTGATAACCACTGGGTCCAATTAGCTGATATTGGTTGGCTACTTAAATCGTGTCAGCCTATTCCCTACAAAACCCAAGCATTCTGGGGGTGAGACGTGAGGACTGAGACAGTCAGTACCTCGACCAGAGGATAAATCTAAGTTGCTAGTGCAAGCCTGAGATACCTGGACCCAGACAATGAGGTTGTCTCACACAGATGCCACCAGGATAATCCAGAAACTGTCATCGTCACGTCTTCAAGCCCAAAGCTGAGCTGCCAGGAAGAAGCCTGTACCAGTGGCATCTCCTCGCGGTGCAAGGGTGAACTGCAGGATGGAGCCTGCAATCACCACACCTCCTCCTTTGTAGAAAAGGACTAAGCTGTTGGGACAAAGCTGAGATCTGCATCATCATCGCACATGAGCTCTGATGGCAAGGTTGGTGCCTTCTTGTGGTCCTGGACTTTCTAACCACTGTAAATAGAATAAATCATGTGCGTTCACCCACGACTGCAAATGTTAACCTGCGCTACGCTGGAAATGTTGCCAAGTTCAGTATTTTGCGTTGGCTAGAATGACTTTGCCTTCCATCACAGTGAGGAGGAGATTCACTGTGATGGATGTTTATGTAAATTGTGTTGGTGTGTGTCTTGGTTCTTTTCTTGTTTTGACTGCAGAAACCAAATTTTGTTTGAATCTCATTTGAGGTTCAAATGACAATAAACGGTATTATCATATTGCATTGTACATTGTTAATCCTTATTGTCTCATTTGTGTTGAGATGGGACTTTTTTTAAGGGCATTTATTTTTTCTTGCACTAATACTAACACGATCTTGAGCACATTATATTGTTTAGTCCTCCAAACCCCTCACTCAGGCAAAAGATCATGTTCAGTCTATCACCTATTCCTTTTCACCGGAGATGTTGTCTGACCCGCTGAGTTACTCCAGCCTTTTCTGTCTATCTTTGATTTAAACCAGCATCTACAGTTTCTCCCTACACAAAATATTATATTTTTGACATGCATGAATGTAGACTGCACTACCAGTTCATTATTTTAATACCTGTGAGCAATTTTGGCAGATAATTCATATTTAATATATTTCCTACTTGCAGGGAGAGATTTATGAATTGTTTAACTATGCTTTTACCAAGCTTGAGTGAAGAAATTTATGTCTTTCATTTTTAATTTGATCCCAGGTAGATTTTATTTAATTGCATTATGTAAATAGAGATTATGGGGAGAAGGCAAGAAAATGGGGTTGGGAGGGAAAAGTAGATCAGCCATGATTGAATGGCAGAGTAGACTTGATGGGCCAAATGGCCTAATTCTCTCCTATCACTTATGACATGTATGATTGGAAAGACAGTGCATCTCAAAAACATAATAAACAGTAGAAAAGGGGGTTATATACTGTAAACTGCCATTGTTAAGGACCTCCGTAAAATGGATTTTGGTTGTAGTGGGCGGAAGTACTGACCTTCACTGCGTGGCTGGGCTGCCAATGCCACCCCTGGTCGCTTCCAGGGTGGGCTGCTGACACCAGCCCGCAATGCCCCAGCCACATCCAGTGCAGGCTGCCGTCTCCACCCCTGGCCGGGACATACTGCCACTGCCGGCCCACACAGCATCTTCCAGGCCACGCCAGACGTCTCCACCGTCACTGACCCTTCCCTGCACTCTGGCCATCCTGCCGGTCAGGACCAGTAACTCTGCTGATCCTCACCTCTTCCTCAGCTGGCAACTCACCTGGATTCCAGGCCCAGTTCCAGACCAGGAGTCTAGTGAATGATCTCGACCCGAAACAACACTATTCATTTTTTTCAGATATGCTGTCTGACCAGCAGAGTTACTCCAACACTTTGTAACCAGTTCTTTATTTCTACTCCTTGTACAATGATATTCCATTACACGGTAATTCCTTACGCGGTTAAAGCGGACACTCGGCAATAACAGACGCCATTCCTGCCTTCCACCCATGGCCCATCAAAGCAAGGGTTTACTGTACATTCAATTCTTCCCTAACATGAACTGAGACTTTGACAATGCCAATGCAGCTTTAATCCCGTTGTGGGAAGCGCTAACGTTGAAATCAATCAGTAAGAATGTGAAGGAAAATTGGTTCAGTGTTCACAGCCTTGGGTTTCATAAAAAGTCTCGTTTTGATGACCAATGGACTTTTGGAATTCTGTCTCTTGCCCTCGGGGCTGATTTTCACAGAGTCACCGACTGATACAGTGTGGAAACAGGTCCTGCGGCCCAACATGCCCACACCAGCCAACATGTCCCAGCTACACTCGTCCCACTTGGTCCATACCTCTCCAAACCTATCCTATCCATGTACCTGTATAACTGTTTCTTAAACGTTGGGATAGTTCCAGCCTCAATTACCTCCTCTGGCATCTCGTTCCATGCACCCCCCACCCTTCGTGTGAACAAGTTACCCCTCAGATTCCTATTAAGTCTTCAGTTTTACAAAATTCATAGAATGCCCATGATCTTTCAGTGATGTAGTGTTACTGCACACTACTTATTCTTCAGTCAGAGTAATATGTATTGTCTGCTGGAATAACCAGCCTACTGTCCACAAAGGCTGCTCCTTGCCAAGTCAAATAGTAGGGGCTGAACCACCAACCATGATCTCTTGTTGAAGGTGATCAACACTAGTGTGTAGGAAAGAACTGCAGATGCTGGGCTAAATCAAAGGTAGACACAAAATGCAGGAGTAACTTAGCGGGACAGGCAGCATCTCTGGCGAGAAGGAATGGTTGAGGTTTCTGGTCGAGACCCTTCTTCACATTGAAGACCTCGATCTCAGCTTCATCTGTAAGTGATCAGTGAAACTGAAGCAAAAGTGACTCCTGGATTTCTTCAGTGCCCTGTGCGAGAATCCTCGGTGCAGTGATCCCTGCATCGATCTCTGGTGCACATTCCTGACCAATGTGGAAGTAGTGGGATATAGATCAGCGGATATAGACCAGCTGCACAAATGGGCACAGAAATGGCAGATGGAGTATGGAACTTTGGAAGGATGATTGTAAGGAGCTACTGTACAGTTATTAGCAAGACCTTTATCAGCATTGATGTGCATCCCGTTACCAGGTCCTGATACCATTTATTTATTTATTTAAATTACTATTGCACCTCATACTTGTAATAGGTCCAGAAACATAGACCACGTCTTTTGGAATTGGTCTGCTTTACCTGCTAAGAGGAATCTCATCTCTTCCAGATGTAATGTTTCAAACATATTTGATATCCACATTTTTATTGTTGGTGTGGGCGCATTTTTCCAGAATTTAAGTATAAGCTTTTTCCCCCATTATTAGCCCGTAATTAAATAAATTCTTCTGAAACATGTTTAGTTCAGGGTTACCTTCCGATATTCCAAAAATAATCCATTCTGGTTTTGGTACCAGTTTTATTTTGATTAATTTTGAAAAAATATCAAATATTTCATACCAGAATTTTTGGATTTTTGTACAAAAAACAAGAGTGCGCTATGGTAGCTTCTTGACACAGGCATTTATCACAGATTGGTGAAACATTAGGGAAGATTTTATTTAATTTAGGTTTTGAATAATATAATCTATGTAATGTTTTGAATTGTATGAGCGTATGTCGTACGTTGATCGAACATTTATGCACCTGTAGTAAATGATTATCCCAGCTCTCTTTTGAATTTTTTATAGCTAATTCTTGTTCCCAATCTCTTCTAATTCCATCTGTTGTGGGTATTTCTATGTTTAAATTGCCTGAGGTGATGGTGAAAGTGAAGGCAGACACAAATTGGTGTTTAAGTGGCTTTTAGTTTGGCACATGGACGATCGGGGAATAGAGGGCTATGGATCATGTACATGGATCAGATGAGATCAGTTCAGCTGGGCATCATGTATACAAGCCAAGTCGCTCCATTCTTTCAACATATGACAGTCCCGCCATACCGAGAATTAACCTGGTGAACCTACACTGCACTCCCTCAATAGCAAAAATGTCCTTCCACAAATTTGGAGACCAAAACTGCACACAATACTCCAGGTGTGGTCTCACTAAGGCTCTGTACAACTACAGGAGGACCTCTTTGCTCCTATTCTCAACTCCTCTTGTTATGAAGGCCAACATGCCATTAGCTTTCTTCACTGCCTGCTGTACCTGCATGCTTACTTTCAGTGACTGATGAACAAGGACTCCTTGTACTTCCCCTTTACCTAACTTGACACCATTCAGATGATAATCTGCCTTTCTGTTTTTGCCACCAAACATTTATCCACGTCAAACTGCATCTGCCATGCATCATCCCACTCAACCAACCTGTCCAAGTCACCCTGCATTCTCATAGCATCCTCCTCATAGTGCACACTGCCACCCAGCTTTGTGTAATCTGCAAATTTGCTAATGTTACTTTACTAACCTTAGTGTAGAGTTGAGAGATACAACATGGAAACAGGCTCTTTGGTCTGCCGAGTCTGCGCCGACCAGCAATCCCTGTACACTAGCACTATCTTACTCACTAGGAACAATGTACATTGTTGACAAAGCCAATTATCCTACAAACCTTTGGAGTGTGGGTGGAAACCGGAGCAGCCAGAGAAAACCCACGTGGTCATGGGGAGTATGTATAAACTCCGTACAGACAGCAGCCATAGTCAGGATCGAACATGGGCATCTGGCGCTGTGAGGCAACAACTATACCACCCTGTGCCACCCTATCTTATTTGTACCTTCTCTTGACAGCCAAACATAAATCTAAGACAGAATAATTACATGTTGAAATGGGTTTTCATATTAAATTGGTAAATATAATTAAATATCAATATAATTCTCTCCTGCAGTATTTTTCATTATGTATTGCCACTCAATAGGACCATTTATTACTCTGCATCCAATTTGAATATCCCCTCCTCTCTGAGGATGGGTTTTGGTGCATGGCTTTCTCTCTGCTGAATATATCCTGCATCGATAGTGCAGTGTTTTTCAAACCGCATCCACCTTTGTTTTCTCAGTGCTTGCCTGCGCCTCCATCTTCTATAGCAGTCTGTAGAAAGGTCTCGACCCGAAACATCAACATTCTTTCTCTCCAGAGATGCTGCCAGTCCAGCTGAGTTACTCCAGCATTCTGCGTCTATTTTCAGTGTTTTTTTTCACGTTTTTTAGTTCAGATTTATACTATGCAGCTCATCAAATGACGTTTTTGGCACTATCTTCAATCCGAAAAGAGTAGAAACATTTTTACCCTGGCATGGATTAGTGTTAAATCATGGATGAAACAGGTGGTACACAAAGGCAGGTTCTCGTTATCACAGATGAAAGGAAAGGATAGAAAATTGACAGGTGAAAGAAGTTCCTCACAAACTGGACAAGATAATAAGTAATACCTTTACTGAATGAGTTGTGCAGAATTAACCAACAATAAAGGAGTAAAAGATTTGGATTTGTGACAGTTCAATTCCTACATCTGTTCATGTGGAATCAGCAAGGGTAACAGAATATAGATACTAAATGCTGGAGTGACTCAGTGGGACAGGCAGCATGTCTGGAGGGAAGGAATGGGTGAAGAAGGGTCTTGACCCAAAATGCGCCCCATTCTTTCTATCCAGAGATGGTGCCTACTTTTCTGAGATACTCCAGCATTTTGTGTCTATCTTCAGTGGAAACCAGCATCTGCAGTTCCTTCCTACACAAGGGCGACCCAATGTTAAATTTATTCGGTTAACCTTTAATAACTGAAACAGAATGATATGGGTCGGAAGAGGTCCAGGCCCGCTCTGCCACATTCTGGTCAGGCCAAATGTTGTCCTCTGCGCCCAGTCCTGCTGAAGCAAGAGATACAGCCAGGTAATGGAGGGGGAATTAGGAGGTGATCGTGAGTTCCAAGTTTGAATTAAGAAGGAAGCCTAATGCAGCTTTGGATGTCTGGCCTGGAAAATAATTGTCTGAAATGTAATCTTGTAGGCATCTGAACAGAAAAAGGACAATTCCATTAAAATACTTTGCATTGTTGGGGGATAATTATAGTTAAATGTGACATTTAGGACTAATATCAGAGTACTTTTCACTATGAGTAATTAATTGAATGGTTTTCCAGATATAAGATGATCATCCTGGAAATCTTTGAATAAGTAAATATCCGAGGAGGAACTAATTGTCCCTTATCTGGTCCAAGTGTCAACCGCTCTACATCGCTGAGACCAAGCGTAGGCTTGGCATTCGCTTTGCCCAACACTTCTGCTCACTTCGCAATAACCAACCTGATCTCCTGAAGGCTCAGCACTTCAATTCCCCCTTCCATTCCGGATCCGACCTTTCTGTCCTGGGCAACCTCCATGGCCAGAGTGAGGCCCAGCGCAAATTGGTGGAACAGCACCTCATATTTCGCTTGGGTAGTTTACACCCCAGCAATATGAACATTGACCTCCAATTTCAGGTAGTCCTTGCTTTCTCCCCCCTTCCCCTCCCATTCCCAGCGCTCCCATAGCCCACTGTAACCATCCCTTCCTTTCTTTTTCCCAGCCCCCCCCCCCTCTCGACACCAGCCTGAAGAAGGGTCTCGACCCGAAACGTCGCCTATTCCTTCGCTACATAGATGCTGCCTCACCCGCTGAGTTTCTCCAGCTTTTTTGTCTACCGAGGAGGAACTGGAGTTAGTTTGAGATTTCACCAGACGAACGCTAATAGGCTGAATAACTTTCATTATCAGTGGTATCTTGTGAAGACGAGAGTCGATCAGCAAATTAAAATGAAACTGAACCTCCAGGGGTTTTCTCTGGTAAGGAGTCCATCCAGTGCCGACCCCAATCCTACTCCAATATTCCTCCTTGAAGAAGGGTCCCAACCTGAAACATCACCCACCAATGGTCTCCAGAGATGTCGCCTGACCCATTGAGTTAATCCAGCACTTTGTGATTTAGTTTTTTTTTGTTTTAGGGATAATGTACGGAAACAGGCCCTTTGGCCCACTGAGTCCGTGCTGTCCAGCGATCCCCGCACACTAATGCTATCCTATGCACACTGGGGTCAATTTACAATTATACTAAGCAAAATAACCTACAAACCTGTATGTCTTTGCAGAGCACTCGGAGAAACCTCACGTAGGTCACGGGGAGAAGATACAAACTCCACACAGACGAGCACCTTTGGTCAGGATTGAACCTAGGTTTCTGGTGCTGTAAGGCAGCAACTCTACCGCAGCACCTCCTTGCCACCCCATTTTGTTAATGAAAAAGATTCATTTTATACCTCTGTATTGAAGCTGAAAAGAGTACCAAAATCTAAGAAGGGTTTCGACCTGAAACGTTGCCCATTTCCTTCGCTCCATAGATGCTGCCTCACCCGCTGAGTTTCTCCAGCATTTTTGTTTACCTTCGATTTTCCAGCATCTGAAGATCCTTGTTAAACCCAAAATCTAATGCTATATCACATTCTTACACAAAATACAGGGTGTTCTTTAGAGTGATTTAATGGGTTGGCAGCAAACTTGCAATTGTTTAAAACTGCAGTGTACTTTTCCAGTTGACTGAATATAACAGATATTTACAGACTCAATCAATCCTCCATCTATTTCAGTTTTATTTTAAAAACTGGCCAATGCGTGACAATCTTAATGTACTTTAGAACAAATCTGGTCACTTTAATCAACTGAAAAGAAGAGATGATAGGAAAAATAGTGGAGCCCAGCAATTTGCTTAATGCCATAAAGTATGTTCATTTGAACAAACTGCTCATGTGCATATTGGATCATGAGGCTATTTACTCAAGAAAATACTCAGAGTTGGGTCTCACCAATGGATGGTTTCATTAGAAATCCAATAAAGAAACATCAGTTATAACCTCCCACTATTATTATGCAGAGGAGAGAAAAAAGCAAGCTAATAGAATATTGATAAACATGGACTAATATTAATTGGAGATAGACACAATTTAACTCAGAGGGTCAGACAGCATCTTTGGAGAAAAGGAATAGGTGCCGTTTTGGGCCTTCTACAGACTGATGTGGCTGAATGTCAAACAATAGATTAATGGAATCTCTTGCCCAGAGTTGGGGAATTGAGGACCAGAGGACAAGGGGAATAGATTGAATAGGAATCAAAGGGGTAACATTTTCACACAATGGTGGTTGGTATGGAACAAGCTGCCAAATGAAGTAGTTAAGGCCGGGACTATCCCAACATTTAAGGAACAGTTAGACAGGTACATGGTTAGGACAGGTTTGGAGGGATATGGACCAAATGCAGGCAGGTGGGACTAGTGTAGCTGGGACATGTTGGCAGATTGGACCGAAGGGCCTATTTCCACACTGCATCACGCTATAACTCTACGACTCTATGAATACAGCAGTTTCACTGCTAGTTAAAAGTCTCAGTTTGTACCTAGCAAAGGCATCAAGACCACGGACCCACGTTAAAGGCCACCGGCCACATTCCCAGTCCACAGCTGCGGTCCCACCGTCGGGAAGCCTTCTGGCCGTGCGGCCCGTCGGGAATTGCATCTCACTCCATTCATCCAGCTCGCGTTAATACGTGCCTGCTCATTTACAGTTGAACGTTAAATTGTCATTATTAGGCACACCAATTCAACACCAAAAGCAACTGTTTCTCTCAAAATTAACGGCGACCTGTTCTGTTCAAAGTCTAGAAAAACCAACAGAGACTAATTGGATTTCTTAGCGAATTACCACAGTGATTGAAACATGTGATGTGATATATCAATTTGTGATGAATATATTTAAAATTCTATGTCTATTATTATTCGCACATTTCTTGTGAGGTTCCTTCGGGTAAATCTGGGGTTCAGTTTGTTTGCTCTGCAGTTGTTTTCCACTGCTGAGTCTCTTTGTGACACCAACTGTGAAGGAAACTAACCAGGTTCTACAATAAATGTGTTCAAGAAGGAACTGCAGATGCTGGAAGATCGAAGGTACACAAAAATGCTGGAGGAACTCAGCGGGACTGATGGGGGCGGGGAGAAGAAAGGAAAAAGGAGGAGGAGGAGCCCGAAGGCTGAGGGATGGGAGGAGACAGCCTGAGGGCTGAGGAAGGGGAGGAGACAGCAAGGGCTAACAAAATTGGGAGAATTCAATGTTCATGCCCCCAGGATGCAGACTCCACAAGCGGAATATGAGGTGCTGTTCATCCAATTTCTGGTGTTGCTCGCTCTGGCCATGGAGGAGACCCAGGACATAGAGGTCAGATGCGGAGTGGGAGGGGTAGTTGAAGTGTTGAGCCACCGGGATATCACGGTCCGAGCGGAGGTGTTCGGCGAAACGATCGCCCAGCCTCCGCTTTGTCTCACGATGTAGATCTGCTGACATCTAGAGCAGCGGATGCAATAGATGAGGTTGGAGCAGATGCAGGTGTACCTCTGTCGCACCTGGAACGACTGCTTGGGTCCTTGAATGGAGTTGAGGGGGGAGGTGTTGCATCTCTTGCGGTTACAATGGAAAGTGCCCAGGGGGTGGTACGGGAGGGAAGGGAAGAATTGACACGGGTGTTACGGAGGGAGCGGTCTTTGCGGAAGGCAGACATGGGGGGAGATGGGAAGATGTGGCGAGTGGTGGGGTCACTTTGGAGGTGGAGAAACTGACGGAGGATTACTTGTTGTATGTGACGGATGGTGGGGTGAAAGGTGAGGACTAGGGGGACTCGGAGAAAGTAGAGTAACTTCATCAACTTTACCATCAATTTTTTTCCTGCACTCAAATTTATTTGGACCAACTCCGATACCCCCCCCAACACTTTCTTGATCTCACAGTCTTCATCAAAGGAAATAGACTATGGACTGACATCAAATACAAACCCACTGACTTCCACAACTACCTCGACTACACCTCTTCCCACCGTGCTTCCTGCAAAGACTCTATCCCCTACTTCCAATTCCTCCGTTTATGCCACATCTGCGCCCAAGATGAGGTGTTCCATATTGTAATTCCGGCCCTAAACTTAATAATAATAAATTTTATTTTCGGGCGCCTTTCAAAGTCTCAAGGACACCTTACAGATATTAACAGAAGAGAAAAAAACATGTAGTCGGAGTAAAAATAAATAATAAGGACATCACCAATACACAAATTAAAGACAGAAATCGCTCCAAAGACAAAAAATCAAACAACACAATGTGAAGAGAGAGCAGCGGCAGCTAAAGCGCGCCAGCGTCCACTCTCCCTTCCGACAGCCATCTTGGACACAGACTAACATGTTAATTTACACACAGAAAAAATCATCCCCCCACAATGGATACCACTGTGGGGGAAGGCACAATGTCCAGTCCCCATCCCCAGTTCACCCAGAGTCAGGCCTATTGAGGCCTCCGCTATTGCCTCTACGGAGGCCCGATGTTCCTGGCCATTCTGGCCGGGTGGTGTTGCCCCGGCGTCGGGAGAGTCATCACAGCGGCTGGGCCACCTGGAACGGCCGCTTACTAGCTGGGGACCGCGGCTTCCGAAGCCGACAAGGCCGCGCCGGGTTGGAGCTCCCAGGCTCCCGATGTTAGAGTCGGCACCGCTCCGCAGGCCCGCAGCCCGGAGGTGTTGATCTCGACGGTCACAGCTCACCGGAGCTCCAGCGCGTCGATCCAGCGTGGCGACCCAGGCAAGGCATCACCCGCTCCACTCCTCGATAGCGCTCCAGCGCTGTGCCGCCAACGAAGCCGAGGTGCTGGGCGGTCCCTGCCAGGAAACGGCGCTCCACGCCCGCTGGTAGGACACAAGGACGGGTCAACGGGGCAGCCCGGAGAAAAAGCTGCCTCACCGACCAGGTAGGGACCTAGACGAATAATTACCTCCTTCCCCCCACATTAAAAAGTCCATTTCTCCAACAGACGAAGCACAAGGCTTACTAAAAACTTCAAAAAATATGAATTAAACGGACGGCTGCTGGTTAGCAGCCGCTCCCCAAGATGGCTCCTCCTATCCTCCTAAACTTAGCCCTCTTAGTCTGGTTCAGTCAAACACCGAATATGAGCACTGGAAATCCAACTCTCTTTTATTACACAATACCAATACAATACAATACATAATCCAATACTGCGGGACCAATCCTTATCTCTACTTACTCGAGACCAACAGCCTCCAGTCAAAGTCAAAGTATCCTTTATTGTCATTCAGACCTTTTGGTCTGAACAAATTTTCATTGCCTTGCAGTCATACATATAATAAAAATAACAAAAACACACAATAAACACAAATTTAACATCCACCACAGTGAGTTCACCGGGCACCTCCTCACTGTGATGGAAGACAAAAGTCTTAAAGTCACTTTCTCTTCCCCTCCTTGTTCTCTCTCTGCGCTGAGGTGATCCAGGCTTCCGATGTTGTGACCCCACCGGGTGATGGTAAGTCAGTCTCGCGGTTCAACCGTGCTCCGCGAACGGGCCGGTTCAAACACCGCGGCCCGGGGTGGTCGTGGGCAAACAGCCTTGCACAAATAGACAAACACCCCAGAAGATCGGCTACTCCCAATGTGCACTCCCCTCTTTTATACCTTTACTGATCCTTGGCGTGAAAATACATGAGGGGGGGAGCAACCCCTACAAACCAATTATCGATAAGGGCTGCTGAACACATTGAATGACATTTCCCTAAACAATCATAAAATATCACATAACATAGTTTCAACACAAAGCACTTGGGGGGAAAACAATTCTGTTAGGTAAAGAAACATTGGGGTGTCACTGTTGAATAGCACTGTTTTTCAGGAGCCCATGGGGTTACTATTATTCCACCTTCGCTCCATTCAATTTTCAATTGAAATGTGCAGAGCAAATGAAATGCGCAGAGCCATTAAATTGCAATCCAATCCAGTTGTTTGTCTTGATTGCTTCTGCTACATTAGGTGGCAAACAATTTAACAAAGTTACACAGTATTGGGGAGAATTCGCCCCAATCCAAAAATGTAAATCTCCCGACTGATCCATATATAGTTCCGAGAACCTTTCTGAAAACTCATCTGCTCCCTCTCCTTTCTTTGGTCTGACATCCAGAATCCTAGCGATGTCTATTGGCTTTTGGAGGGTAGTGGCAATGGCAGTTAAAACTGCATCTTCTCTTGCATTGTTATTGGCGATTGCATTAGCCAGTTCCGCTTGAGTTGGGCTAGGAACCTGGTATGCTCTGTAGGAGTTATGATCTGTTGTATTCCAGCCCACAAATCTCTCGAATCCGAATGATACACACGCATAGTGGTCCGCAGAAAGTCCACAAGAAGGAAGAAGGTGATTTATTTCTGTCAGGTATTTCACTCAGTACTGCCATCATTTCATTGGGTTTCCATGGGGAATATACATTAATGGTTCGAGGATTGGTGGCACCAACTGCATCAGCCGGATCAAAGGCTGGGTTAGGCATCGCCCCAACTGGCAACTGGCGGAGAGATAGTCGCGCAGCCTGCATAATTGTTCCTATGTCTGACTCGTGTTTAGTGTCCCCAGAGATTACATCACCCTCAGATGTCTCACCCTCACATCACTAGGGGGAAGGCGCTAATTTTTAAAAGACTGTCTTCTCTCTCTGGGTGATCGTCTTATTCTCCTAGGCTTAGCTGGTTCATAACTGATTCTGGATCTCGTTCTTTATCTTGAAATACGGGTGCTAATTTCTTTGTCATGCTCCTTGTACTGATGGGGCTTTCTCACGGGGCGACTTGACGCAAGATGTAACCAGAGTGAAGTGGTCGTGGTCTAGCACGATATCACACGATATAACGGGAGGTAGATAAAGAGTTACCATGGGTACTCGGCATTTCTGTTATTTGTGCGAGTGACTTGTCCGTCTCCCGAGCTTTCCCGTTAAATCTTGAATGAACATTGTGAACTGTGAAGTGTTGTTAAATCATCACGTGGCACAAATGATGTAACTTTTTTTTCACACACTATAAATATCCTCCCTTGGTTGAATTGGCTCATTTGGAGACATGCCTGTACTAAGTAGTCTCGAGTACAGGATGGTGGTGTTTTTCATTGACGCGCTGTATGCAGCAGCCCTCTATGTGAATCGAGGACGCTTGCGTGAAGGCAGAAGGGTGAGATTTATTAAAAAAGAGAATTAAGAGGAAGTCTCACTGGGTGAAGCCCATCTTTCAACGGAGACCTCTATTTGGACAATATGATAAACTGCTTAATGTGCTGTGCGAATAGGATAAAAGTGCATTCGCAAACTTTGTCAGAATTTCACCCGAGCTCTTTAATGAGCTGAAGAATAATTAGTGAAAAAGATTCTCCAACAATGACAATGAGGTGGGATGTCCTCGATGGACACATGTTCCATTGGCGATATTGAGACCACCTTTTTTACTCGCCTTCTGTCCCCTCTGTCCAGCTTACGGGTTCACCGTTCGCAGGGGTTCCCACGGTAAACGCAAGTTATTACGGATATCGCACTGGCCACTACATCCATATAATGTAGCAATGTTCAACCACAAGTGTACAAGTCACTCTTGGAGAAATTCAAGCTTGCTTGAATTTTCTCCCGAGTCAACAAGTTACACGAGTACCTGCCGTTAGCGCAACGGTGGTCCACGGTGGTCCAAGAATGCCGTACATTTATCGTACGAGGTTCCCACGATGTTCAACTCTGGTTACCTCTTGCATCAAGTCGCCCCGTGAGAAAGCCCCATGAGCGTCGCTGGGATGTCTGTTAATGCTGGAGCTGTGGGGTTAAGGAACTCTGCTGGTGCTGCTGTCTGGGGAGCAGGTGATACTACAGGATCACTATCAGCAGAGGGTGTGGGTGGTGCTGCAGGCACAGGAGGTCTGTGAGGTACATATGGTGCAGGAGGTGAAGGTGGTAAATAGGTTGCACAAGGGGCGGCAAACTTCTCTTGATACGGATACTCTCCCAATCTTCCAGATATTCCTCGTCTCTCCCTTCCTAACCAAAGCCAACCAACAAGTTTCTTAACTCTAATTCTACACGTGCCACTTTTCCATCAGGTGTCCTCTTAGTCTCCCATTCCCTATGTTCTTTATAAGCACATCCACATTCCTGTATCAATGTATCCAGAAGTTTATTCCCTTCATCTTTTAATTCTATTCCAAGTTTTAAAGCTGCCTCCTACCAATTCACAAATATTGCAGACTCTCTACATTCTATTAATCCATCATAATGTTGGCTCGACAGCCCAATAAGTTCCTTTCAAGTCTCACTTTGACTATATTGCCAAATAATGGGTATGGGAGTCTTTCCACTTTAATGTACTTTTCCGCTTGAAGGTACTTTTCTACTTGAAGGTACTTTTCTACTTGAAGGCACTTTTTCACTTGATGGTACTTTTCCTCTTCAAGGTACTTTTTCACTAACATGTACTTTCCCACCTCCATAGGGTATGCCCTTCCCTGGATTATACAATCACGATTCGAACTATGATTACAACAGCAGCATTAATCACACAATCGCTATATTACAATTACGGAGTTATATACAATTACGCCGCTATTTTACAATTTTACAAGATCAAAATGGATCTCTAAACAATAACCAGTACCCTTCAATATGAACGCCTGAATTTGGTAACATTTAAATCGAAAAATTCACTGTCCAGATAATAGACGTATCTCCCCCCTCTCAGTGTTGATTTTAAAATATTCTCAGCCAATTTTACTCCAACACTGAGTTCCCAGTACTGTTTGGGACTTAAACCAAACAGACGCAGCCTCGAACCCCCTCAGCCTCAAACCCTTCAACCTGCTAAATACTGGTCTTCAGCACCTACCCGCATCGTGTTGGTTCTCGATGCTGATCTTTAGAGTGTCGTCTTTTCAATCGCACTCTCAGCACCGATTCAGTACTTTCCCTCTTAGTACTACCCTTGTCGGTACTGTCTTTGTACAAATGTATATCCCAACACTGAGTGGGGCCTCTGACCTTTCTGTCCTAGGTCTCCTCCATTGTCAGAGTGAGGCTAAACAGCGGCGGCAGTGGGGCTTCGCGATCAATGAGCGTGAGGGGGAGGGGAAGATAATGGGGACCCGGCGAAGGTTGACCACCGTGAAGAACGAAGAATGATGGGGACCAAGCGTAGGGGACCTCTGTGAAGAACGGTGGGGACCCGGTGCTGTGAGAGATGATGGGAGAACAAAGGGGGACCGGGTGTGGGGGAGGGGGAAGTGGGGCACTCTGGTTTAGAATCCTCTGTCTGTGTTTGTTTGTTTGTTTCGGTGAAGATGCCAGCCAACAGTCGCTTGTCTTTTCATTTTTATTTTCACTTTTGATTTCAGGTTTTTGTATGCCTTGTGTGTTGTGACCTTTGGCAGACCAATTTCCCTCCTGTAGGTATGTTACAAAACTTACCTTCAGTGGCGCTGCAGTTCTGTCACTGCCCGTGTGCGTGACTTTGGCACCTTTGGCGCCTTTCAAAGGGGGGCGGGTTTAAAATGCCGTTTTTCCCCAGCCTGTTGAAATCGATTTTTGTCAGGCTGTTTAGCTGCTGAAGAATAATTGTTCCAACATCGGGTTTATTATGTTTATTTTAAACTGCACTGGATATTTTAATAGCAGAAGTAAATTAAAAATCAACTTCTAAAGTCGTCAACACCGACAACAGGGACGGATTTAACGTACGGGACAGGTGAAGGAAAGCCATTTATTGTACATGTAAACGTGCATCTTCAAAATGTTATGTTGCGAAAAGGTGACTTGGGACCCATACGAACCGGCAGTGTTTTTCCTGCTGATATGGGGTTTAAATTCACCGCATCCGCAACGTTCCAAACGATCGCGTTCCACAAAATCCTACTTGCAAGATGATTAAAATGGCCATTAATTTACGGGAATTAAACACTGAATTCCTTCCATTTGGCCTATAAATTCATGACAATTAGATTTAAAAATCGTGTTATATTGTTAATTCTTGTGTGAATGTTATTTGGCCACTTAGGCTATTTAAAAATGTTAACCTTTTCTTAAGAAATTGATAGATCTAGTCATTGAATTTTGTAATTGGCTACAAATAAACCATCGTCATCAAATAATAACATTAAATAAATTAGCTTTGCATGCCAGTGTATGCTGATCGGTGGGACATCTTCACTTGAGATGACCAAATAGATATTTTCTTTTCTTTACTATCAACTGCCAAGACACTGCTCAGATGAAATATCTGACAAGCATCATTGTTGGTGTTTTCAGCACCTGGCAGCAAAATTAATAGTATTTTATTGCTTTCTTTTCTACCACTTGAACAGTAAATACAGTAAATAAAGTGGAAAGACAAATCCATTCACAACACATTAGAAATCTCCATTAAAGCAAATCCATGACAAATGTTAAGGCATCTTTTTACCCTGTGCACATCGGAACTGCTGCAACAACTTAGATAAAGTGATGAATGCATGAAATTAATTTTTAAGCAAGATGAATCTGTAAATACCATGTGTAACTTGAGTATAAAACAAAGTGCTCAAGTATCTGAGGGGGTCAGTCAGCATCTATGGAGAGAATGGACAGGTGATGGTTTGGACTCTTCTTCGGACTGATTGAATAGGGAGGACAAAGCTGGAAAATAGAGGTAGGGGTGGGGCAAAGCCAGGGAAATTGTAGGTGGATAGACACAAAATGCTAGAGTAACTCAGCAGGACAGGCAGCATCTCTGGAGAGAAGGAATGGGTGACGTTTCGGAAGGGTCTCGACCCATAAGGTCACCCATTCCTTTTCTCCAGAGATACTGCCTGTCCTGCTGAGTTACTCCAGCATTTTGTGCCTATCCTCAGTTTAAACCAGCATCTGCAGTTCCTTCAAATGGAAGGTGGATATAGTCAAGTCGCATTTATTTATATAGCACATTTAAAAAACAACTCTCGTTGGCCAAAGTGCTTTACATTTGTTATAAGAATAGTATAGACAAACAAACTACATACATATATACATATAGCCCTTGCTCAGTGGACGTCAGAAAAGGCTTGGGAGTATAGATAAGATTTTAGTTTGACTTAAAGGAGTCGATGGAGGGGGCAGTTCTGATGGGAAGGGGGAAGCTGTTCCACAGTCTAGGAGCTGCAACCGCAAAGGCGCGGTCGCCCCTAAGCTTATGGATATTCAGCAGCCCCAAGGGGGGGGGGGGAAGGAATGAGCGAAACAAAGAATTACAGAGAGAGTGGTCTCAATGGGAAGATGTAACTAGTGGTGGAATCACTTTGAAGGTGATGAAATATTTGCAGAATGGTGTGTTGGATGCAGAGGCTGGTCGAATGAAAGGTGAGGACTCTATTCTTCTTCCATCTGGGAGTAGATGGAGAGAGAGCTGAACTGCAGGATGCAGAGGAGACACGGCTGAAGAATCAATTTACAACTACAGGGAAGAAATCGCGTTTAATGGGGAAAGACGATATCTCGGATGTCTTAGGATGGGAAGCTTCATCTTGGAAGTGGACGTGACTGATTCAGAGATGTTGAGAGTAAACAATGGCATCCTTACAATAAGCAGGGTGGTAGGAGGTGTAACGAAGGCATGAAGTCATTGGGTTAGTAGTACACATCAGTCAATAAGCGAGTTCGGTATTCCGAAAAACGCAAGGAATCATGGGATTTGTCGAAGCTCGGACGCTATAAATAAAAATCGACCCGGGGGGGGGGGGGGTGACCAGGCAGGGGTGGGGGGGGGGGTTAAGACTGGACCAACTCTCAACCGCCAAACCGCGCCTCATTTGCAGCCAGGATCAAACCCGTGTCCCCGGTGCCGCAAGCGCTGCCGACACCGCCATCGGACCGACCCGGTTCTTTCTTCCCACCCCCCCCCCCCCCCACACTCGAGTGTCCCATTCCCACCCTGGGGGGGGCAGCTGGAGACGTCCGGACCAACGGGACACCGGCCTCCAGGCCCACCGCCAGCACGGAGAACCCATAGCCAGCACCAACTCCAGCCCAACTCCGCTCCATCTCCAGAGGAACCTGCTCCTCGATGGGCGCCCACGGCCCAAGCTGCACTCCCTCAGCCGCCACCCCAAGTACAAGACGTCCCTTGCACACCACCCGCTGCCACTTCATCCAGCCGCCGGCTGCCCATCTTCAGCAGGATCCTGGTTTCGGACAGAGGGGGGGGGGGGGGGTGGAGGTGGAGGGCTGCCGGTCAACCTGGCAGGACCAGCAGGGCCGAGCTGGAGCCAGCAGCTGCAAGTCTGGTACCGCCCCGCCAGCCCAGGGCCACCCTGGACACCTCCGGACAGGGACGGGACACCAAGCAGTAACTCTAGAGCACCCGCAGCGACGGAGAGCCCAACCCCCGACCCGGACCCGACCCAGGACGAAACGCAAGCCTGCACAAAATGCAGCACCACTGTTGCCGAGTCTTTATAGCTAGTGACCTATGACCTGGGAATACCGAACTCGATTATAGACACATATTGCTGGAGTAACTCAAAGGGTCAGGCAGCATGGAGAACAGGGATAGGCAAGATTTTAGGTCAGGTCCTTCTTCAGACTAATGGCGTGAGGGGGAGAAAGCTGGACTATTGACTTCTTCAATCTGTCTATCTGTTCCTTCTATCCAGAGATGCTGCATGTCCCGTTGAGTTCAGGCTACCTTTGGTATTATCCAGCATCTGCAGTTCCTTCCTACCTGTTTTGAAAGTCAGGTGGTTTGATAAAAACCAGAGATGAAGAATCAGAAGGTTGCTATTCTTTGCTCCACCCCACCTTTGCCCCACCTCTCTTTCCCAGCACTATCCTCCCTACTCCATCAGTTTGAAGAGGAATCCCAACCTAGAACATTGTTGGTCTAATCACTCCACAGATGCCATTTGACCCGCGGTGTTACTCCTTGACAAATAACTTGTTTACCTTGTTTTGACATTGATTGAAACACAAGACAAATATGGATTCATAAGTGAAGGAGCTGTATTAGGCCATGCGGCCCATCAAGTCTACTCCGCCATTTTAACATGGCTGATCTATCTTTCTCTCTTAACCCCCATAGCCCCTGACACCCGTACTGATCAATTAGAACTCCCGTACTCCCCATAACCCCTGACCCCCGTACTTTCTTAAGTGTGGTTTCCTTCGCGATGTTCGCCAATGCCCCTGAAGCAGAACAGAGATTCTGCTTCACAAGAGCTGATCCTGTGTCCAGTCAATCGTGACACCAATTAGAAATTCACCTCAGGAAATAAGAGCCCGGACTGTGAATCCCAGCAGTCTGGGTCAGCTAACAAGGGAGATAATGCTTCCTTTAGCCGTAAGGCACAGATCTCACGGAGAAGCAGAGTTCTCTAACATACAACAAACCTGGAATCATTTTAAGACCAGATGACGTATTACATAAAATTATGCACATATCCTTTGTTAATGTTATAGTGTAGGAAGGAACTGCAGATGCTAGTTTAAACAGAAGATAGGCACAAAACGCTGGAGTAACTCAGCTGGGACAGGCAGCATCTCCAGAGAAAAGGCTGGGATAAATGAAGGTGGATGTGACGTTTCGGGTCGCGACCTTTCTTCAGACTTTTCTAGGTTTTAATTTTATATGTTCTTTTTGTTTTTATAAAATTCCGCTCCCCACTTCTTGCATCAATAAATTCAAAGAGAGGGAGCAAAAATACTATCAAAAGAGGATCTAATTTAATTGGCATGGCTTCATATATTTTTAGTTTCTTTGTTAACTGCATGTTGTTGATTTATTTCCAGAATCCCATTTAGTGTGTTTAAGAAGGAATTGCAGATGCTGGAAAATCGAAGGTAGACAAAAGTGCTGGAGAAGCTCAGCGGGTGCAGCAGCATCTATGGAGCGAAAGAAATAGGCAACGTTTCGGGCCAAAACCCTTCTTCAGACTGATGTGGGGGGGGGCATGGAGAAGAAAGGAAAAAGGAAGAGGAGGAGCCCGAGGGCTGAGGGAGAGCTGAGAAGGGGAGGAGACAGCAAGGGCTATCGGAAATTGGAGAATTCAATGTTAGGGTGCTAGGGTGCAGACTGCCCAAGCGGAATATGAGGTGCTGCTCCTCCAATTTCCGGTGGTGCTCACTCTGGCCATGGAGGAGGCCCAGGACCGAGTGGTTGGATTTGGAATGGGAGGGGGAGTTGAAGTGCTGAGCCACCGGGAGATCAGGTTGGTTAATGCAGACCGAGGGGAGGTGTTCGGCAAAACGATTGCCAAGCCTGCGCTTGGTCTCACCGATGTAGATCAGATGACATCTAGAGCAGCGGATGCAATAGATGAGGTTGGAGGAGATGCCGGTGAACCTCTGTCGCACTTGGAATGACTGTTTGTGTCCTTGATGGTCGAGGGGGGAGGTAAAGCGACAAGTATAGCATCTGCCTGGGGAAGGGTGGTGCGGGAGGGAAGGGAAGAATTGACCAGGGAGTTACGGAGGGAGCGGTCTTTGCGGAAAGCAGACAGGGGGGGAGATAGGAAGATGTGGCGAGTGGTGGGGTCACATTGGAGGTGGCGAAACTGACGGACTATTTATTGTATGTGACGGCCAGTGGGGTGGAAGGTGAGGACTAGAGGGACTCTGCCCTTGTTACGAGTGGGGGGGATGGGGAGAGAGGGCAGTGTAACTGTTCTCAGTAACTGTTAGCCAGAACATCAACATCATGTCGATCACGCCAGTGACAACCAAACTTGGACCTACCTGATCTCCCGGTTGCTAAACATTTTAATTCCTCTTCCCATTCCCACACTGACCTTTCTGTCCTTGGCCTCCTCCATTGTCAGAGTGAGGCCCAGCACAAATTGCAGGAACAGCACCTCATATTTCGCTTGGGCAGCTTACACCCCAGTGGTATGTTATTGATTTCTCTAACTTCAAATAACAACTGCATTCCCTCTCTCTCCATCTCTCCCCCAACCAAGTTGCACCAGCTTCTCATTCTCACCTAGCGAACAGCTAACAATGGCCTGTTTCCTTTATCATCGTTACTTTTTTGCATATATTTAATTCATTTGTTCTTTATCTCTCCACATAACTGTCTATATCTCTCATTTCCCTTTCCCCTGACTAGTCTGATGAAGACTCTCGACCTGAAAAGTCACCTGTTCCTTCTCTCCAGAGATGCTGCCTGTCCCGCTGAGTTACTCCAACATTTTGTGTCGATCTTCGGTTTAAACCAGTAGCCGCAGTTGCTTCCAACACAGCACCCAAACCTGTCAGCTGTAAGTGGGGCATGATCAAATCATTCTTATTGTGGCCACTGAATGGGCCACTTTGCATTAGGTGAAAGAAGAAAACAAATGGTATTGATATTGCCCTTCCTAATGCCCTCAGGATTATCAAGAGCGTGGCTTTGTGACATTTTGTTAATCCCACTGATCAGTCAAACCTCTGAGGGTTGGAAATAGAAAATGGTAAAAACATTTGCAGGACTTTGGGAGACCTGCACTTCTGCAATTCCCATTCATCATGTTCCCTGTTGCACCAGACATGCAGTCATGGGAGTAGTAGGTCAGTAATATTAGAAATACTGGTCTCTGCAGAATACCATGAAGTGGTAGCACACACACAGAACATGCATTTGATGCCTTGCATTTAATATGTCATAAGGAAAAGGAGTAGAATTAGGCCATTCAGCCTATCGTCTATTCCGCCATTCAATCATGGGTGATCTCTCTCCCTCTTAGCCCCATTCTCCTGCCTTCCCCCCATAACCTCTGACACCCGTACTATTCAAGAATCTATCAATCTCTGCCTTAAAAATATTCATTGACTTGGCCTCCATAGCCTTCTGTGGCAAAGAATTCCACAGATTCACCACCCTCTGACTAAAGAAATTTCTCCTCATCTCCTCCCTAAAAGAACATCCTTGAATTCTGAGGCTGTGCCCTCTAGTTCTAGACTCTCCCACATGCATTTGATGCCATGCCATCTACATCATATACCTTTCATGCGTGCAATCTCTGCCATTCATTCAATATCATATATGTTGCTGCATGCACTCTATGACACGCATACCATATTATATATGTTGCATGCATGCATTCTCTGCCAAGCATTCTACATTCTATGCCTTTCAGTCTGTATAGCCTGACATTATAGTCTGTATAGTCTGCCATGAATTCAATATCATATATTGCTGCATGTATTCTATGTGACACATGTTAAGTTATATATTTTTGAGGCAGAGACTGACAGATGCTTGATTAGTACGGGTGTTAGGGGTTATGGGGAGATGGCAGGGGAATGGGGTTAGGAGGGAGAGATAGGTCAGCCATGATTGAATGGCGGAGTAGACTTGATGGGCCAAATGGCCTATTTCTGCTCCTGTCACCTATGACCTTACGGCCCTATATCCAAGCAATAACTCGTCTCGAGGCAAACACAAAGTAAAACAAAAGGGAAGTGTGTACACAGTGTGCAATGTCTCAGTCAGTCTGCTTCAAGCATACAGACACTGTTTAATTGTCATAAATCAGACTAAAGCATCACCATTCCAAACCAGCTCACTGCCACCCTCCCAACCAAGAGCTTCCAGTAGAAACAGAAATAAATAACTTCAGGAAGTTTGCCGTGGAACCTGGGAGAACTAGTATATGCTGTCAACCCAGTGTGAAGCATGAACACGTCCAGCAGGATAAACATCAGATGAGAGGATTTGTGTTGCCTGAAATGGCTTAGATTTGCAATAAGTCTCAGCCTTTTTGTAATGAACATTTCATTCCATCTCCCCCGGCAGCAGTAAACCTCTGCAGCGAGAGAATCCACTCAGCTCAGTGATTTCCGGCTGCAGTTTTGAAACTGCAGAGTCACTGAGCTGTGGACTGATGTCTCTGACAATGACCCGATGTTGTAGTCTTGCTTCCCAGGACCGCTGGGAACCGCCGGGGGGGGGGGGGGGGGGGGGGGGGGGGGCATATTTGACAAGGGTTACTTTTAGGAATATCTGTTTAGATAATTGGGTGATTTTCTATTTTGCTGGGAAATAATTTGTTTGCTATTGTTTTGTGTTGTGGATATTATTGCAATAATTGATTCAATATATTTCTGTTAAAAAAAAAACTTTACAAAACGGTGTGGTGACCAAACTTGCCTTCGAACGTGACCATGCGGAGCAGGCAAGTAAAAGGGTGTGGTCATTAAAACCGGACCAAACAGTACCTTCTCAGCACTCAAATCTGCTTGCTGCCGCAGGATTAGGTTTAGAGCAGGCGTCTGTGTCAGCTAATTGGACATTGCATTTGTAAAAAGGAGAGGGCATTTATATGTAAATTGCACTTCACTGCACCTCTCAGTAATGCTCCGAGTGTTTCACATGAGGGGGGGGTTGGGGGAGGTTGGGGGGGGGGGGGGGGGGGGGGGGGGGGGGGGGGGGGGGTTAGTAATATGCTCAGTGTTCTTGGCACAGATTAATGTAAGAGTAATGCTGCAAATTCGACAGTCGGCAATCTGAGCAAAGATTATTTATTCTGGTACACAAAAATGCTGGAGAAACTCAGCAGGTGCAGCAGCATCTATGGAGCAAAGGAAATAGGCAACTTTTGGGGCCAAAACCCTTCTTCAGACCCTTCTTTGTGTACCTTTGATTTTCCAGCATCTGCAGTTCCTTCTTAAACAATTATTTATTCTGGTCTTCTAGGTGCTAATTAATGGAGTTGCGAAGGCCAATCATTTAAGAACAACATTCCTTTCTTCCCACGCCTTCTCAACACCATGTGTTGAGTGTTGCAAGGATACAGATTTACGGATGACTTCAGCTCTCTGGATGATACCAGAACATTTTCGTTCTTCACAGATTGTTTCAAACAGTAAAGGCCATTGAGCTATTCAGTTCCAGAAGGTGTCACAAAGTACTTTGGTTGTGCCTCATGCCTAAGCTCAAAGCCTCTCGGTGTAAGCCAACCTAAATTTTAATCATGATGAAGAATCTTCTCAGCATAATTCAAATATCTTGAGATCAATGGAAATGTTCTGACTGCAACCAGCCAGTAGCTTTGGACAGCAACTGATAGTGAATGACATATACAAAGAACTTACATTTACATGCTGAAGTAGCTCAGCTCTGTTTTTGGGTTGAGACCCTTCTTCAGACACCCATTCCTTCTCTCCAGAGATGCTACTTGTCCCTCTGAGTTACTCCACCATGTTGTGTCTATCCTTGGTGTAAACCAGCATCTGTAGTTCCTTCCTTTACATTTACACGCCAACTTTGACGGGCTCAGATTCTCTCTGAATTTATGTAACCAATAAACTGAAGCTGAAGAGTAATCATTTCATATTGAGGAAAGATAACAGCCAATTTGTGTGAACAAGAGCCCAAGACAGCTACATGATTAATGTCAGACAATGTTTTTATAATGTAGGCACAAGGATCTGTAGATGCTGGTTTATGAAACAGATGCAAAGTGCTGGAGTAACTCAGCAGGTCGGGCAGGAGAACATGGATGGGTGACATTTTGGTTCTTCAGACTGGGACCCAGTGGTGAGGGTATTGAGATTTCCTGTAGGAAGGCTGGAGGGGAGGGGGGGGGGGAATCATATCAAGTGAAGCCGAAGTGTGGAGATCCCTGGCTAATAACCGGGCCTTGAGCCCAGTTGAGTGGACAACCCTGGCCAGCGCAATGTGTGCATATGTAGTGTATAGTGTAGGCGGTGTATATCACAATGTAAATATGTGTATAAATAATAGGATTATATATTAGTAATCAAATATATTGCTTGCCTGAATGGTTTTAGTCCATGACGAATAAATACTAAGATTATTCTCACTTTGCCACAGGGGGAGGTAAGACTCATCAGAGTCGGTGGCGCTGGCCTGGGATCTGCAAAGTCAGGTACGGCAGTGGGGACAAAGCCGCTGGACCCAACCTGTATGTAACCACAAGGCTAATTCCCGGGATGGCGGGACTGTCATATGTTGAGAGAATGGAGCAGCTGGGCTTGTACAGTCTGGCGTTTAGAAGGATGAGAGGATATCTCATTGAAACATATAAGATTGGTAAGGGTTTGGACACGCTAGAGGCAGGAAACATGTTCCCGATGTTGGGGCAGTCTAGAACCAGGGGCCACAGTTTAAGAATAAGGAGTAAGCCATTTAGAACGGAGACGAGGAAACACTTTTTCTCACAGAGAGTGGAATTCTCTACCTCAGAGGGTGGTGGAGGCAGGTTCTCTGGATTCTTTCAAGAGAGAGCTAGATAGGGCTCTTAAAAATAACAGTCAGGGATATAGGGAGAAGGCAGAAACGGGGTACAGATTGTGGATGATCAGCCATGATCACATTGAATGGCGGTGCTGGCTCTAAGGGCGAATGGCCTACGCCTGCACCTATTGTCTATCGTCTATTGTGTGTGGCCCGGTGGTGGCGTTGGTGCAGTAGGCCTGGCCTGGAGAAGCCAGGGGGTGCTGTGGTTGGGATTTGGTTGTCCCGGTGAGGGTTGGTGCAGTAGCAGCAGCTTGGGTGGCCCCAGTCTGAGAGTGGTCGGGGAGGCAGTCAGCATTTGCCCTGTGATGGCATTGCGGGTCTCAGCCTTATTGCGCTCGGGCGAACAACATGATCCTGCGGTAGATCATCCGGCCTGCAGGCGGCCGGTGCACTGCTACATCGAGGAGAGGCTATGGAGGGTCTGTCTAAAGGTGGGCAAGCTTGCGATCCTTCGTGAAGCTCAGACTGATTGAAGGCAGAGGATATAGTAAAGTTGAGATCCATTGGAGCTGCGGGAGACACAGAGCGAGGGCCTGCGGGTGTTGGGACAAGGCGGAGAGTGCAGAACACGGCACGGAATGACAACTGCAAAACTGTTGTGAGAAATGGTGTATCACGCACAGGTGTACAACATGGAGGATGGAAGGAGAACCGCTGTGAGTGCAGAACACAGGGCACGGAAAGAGAAGTTTTTATAATGTTGCTTGAGTAGTAAATATACAATGATACTTTATTGTCACATGTATTTAGGTATAGTGAAATACTTTGTTTTGTATACAGCCATTAAAATCGTACAGCAGACTTCACCTCTAGAGGCAATACACAAGAGTCACCATGTATCTGGTGGAGACAATGGTACATACATTCACTGAACAGTCCTCCTTCATTCTCGGTTCCCTCCCAAACTCCAAAGACGCACAGGTTTGTAGGTTAATTGGTTTGATATAAAATGTAAAAGTGTAAAACTGTTCCTAGTGTGTGCAGGAGAGTGTTAGTGTGTGGGGATCGCCGGTCGGTACAGACTCGGTGGGCCGAAGGGCCTGTTTCCGCGCAGCAACTCAAAAAAACTAAATAAAAACAATCCTTCCCCACTCCACATTTGCGGGCACTTTACGATTTAATTCTTACATTAGCAAGTCTCCTTGGTCTTTGTTGAGCAGAACCAGACACATTATTCAGGTGCAGTCTGACTCGAGCTTTGTAATGTGCGATCATTATCTCCTCTGATTTCTACTCAGCTAGAGTGGTTTTTTTTTCCCGCAGCTATTTGTTGCCATTCCATTGTTGCACCAGATGAACCTCAAATCTGCTCCTTAATCCTCTTTCATCTTCACCCTTTTCTATTTCAACATTTAAACTGCATTGATTATCTGACCTTTCTGCATGCAGAACCATATAATTCTGCATTATTTTCCATTTGCCATTGTTTTTTGTTTGATTTTTAGTATAGGAAATGTAATAATGATAATTTATTTATCATCTATATTACTAATAGTCTGATCTTGACCACTTCCTGTTTTCCTGTTTCATGATTTTAGAAAAAACACTGCCACTTGCGGCTGTGACTTTTGGCCACCTTACTCAGTCCCACTCCGCTGTGCACGACAAGAGAATTGTTCCCATCAATGAAAAGTAAAAGAGTTATTATTGTTTTAAAAATGTTGAGATTCTCTCTGCTGCCCCTGCTGGTGGGAGGGGGGAGGGACTATAAAACCCAGAAGTGTTGTGCCTCAGTCAGTCTCTGCAAGATGGGGGAAGTGAGAAAGTCACGTCTCTCAGTCTGAGCTGCGAATAACACTGAACACATGTCTACTAAACTGTGAGTGTGGTTTTATTTACCTTGAGTGCCCTTAATGTGATTTGAAAATGAAAATGTGGTTGGTTTGAAGTAAAAGCACTGCAAATGGTTGGTGGGGTTTG
The DNA here is from genome assembly GCF_028641065.1 of Leucoraja erinaceus. Classification (NCBI taxonomy): domain Eukaryota; kingdom Metazoa; phylum Chordata; class Chondrichthyes; order Rajiformes; family Rajidae; genus Leucoraja; species Leucoraja erinaceus. Next base: position 2,563,711 of record NC_073401.1, on the reverse strand, counting down.
GGGTTGAAGTAAAAGCACTGCAAATGGTTGGTGGGGGTTTGGGTTGAAATAAAAGCATTGCAAATGGTTGGAAGTCTAAACTTGACAAATTCCTGTTTGCACTGTATATTGATTTTAGATAAAATGCTACCACTTACGGCTATGATTTTTGGAGATCTTAATCGGTCCCCCTCCACTCATCAGGGGCAGAGGATTCTTCCCATTAATGAAAAATAAAAGTGTTATTAGTGTTTAAAAAATGTTGAGAATCTCTCTCCTGTCAATCACGCCACAAAGGCCACACCTTTTCCGGTGGGAGGGGGGAGGGATTATAAAACTCGGGTGTGGCTCAGTGTCTGCATGATGGGGGAGGGAGAGGTCATGACTCTGTCTGAGGTGTGAATCAACTGAACACACTGAATGTCCACTGAACTGCGAGTGTGGTGTTTTGTATGGTTTCATGGTGGTTTTGTGGTGATTTCACCCTGCTTGAAATGGTATGAAACTGCATTTGAATGTGGTGCCCTTGCACCCTGCATGAAATGGTATGAAACTGCATTTGAATTCGGTGGCCTTGCACCCTGCTTGAAGTGGTTGGAAACTGCACTTGAATTTGGTGTCCTTGCACCCTGCTTGAAGTGGTAGGAAACCGCACTTGAAATCGATGGCTTTGCACCCTGCTTGAAGTGGTATGGAACTGCATTCGAATGTGGTGGCTTTGGACCCTGCATGAAATGGTTTGAAACTGCACTTGAATTTGGTGGTCTTGCACCCTGCTTGAAGTGGTATGGAATTGCACTTGAATGTGGTGGTCTTGCACCCTGCTTGAAATGGTATTTCAAGGAATAGCCATGAGTCAACTGCCAGCCCACCAGCCGTAAGTGAGCTGCCAGCACATCAGGCTTGAGGGATTGAGCTGGCTCCCCAAGAATCCATTTGTCCCACAATGTCCATAGTAGCCCTCTGGAGACCAGTCCCTTCAGCCCACAACACCCATACCAGCGCTCCAGAAAGCCACCCCCCTGGCCACCAATATTGGAACTGGTGGAGAGGTGGAATATTGCTTTGGGGGACCTGCCCTGCCATGTGATCATGGGACCCATCGGGTCCCACTTAGTCTGATTTGAACATATAAGTGTCCATTTGAACAAATAGTGCATAGTGATTAATATTGATGTACAGTGTTAGCAGGGTGCTCATCATTCTAACAGCCAGGTGGAAGGTGCTGTTGTACATCCTGGTGGTGCTGGCCTTGATGCACTGGTACCTCAAGCCAGATAGTAGAGGGGAAAATAGTCCATGGGAGGGGTGGGAGGAGTCCTTTATAATGTTGGAGGCTTTTTGAGGCATCTTTTGTTGAAAATGTCCAGAATGGATGGGAGAGGCTCCCCGATGATGTTCTCCGCTGTCCTGACTAATCGCTGCAGGGTCTTCCTGCCTGATGCGGTGCAGTTCCCGTATCAGACGGTGATGCAGATGGTCATGACGCTCTCTATGGTACCTCTGTAAAACATAGAGAGGATGGGTGGGGGAAGCCTCGCTCAGCCTCCTGAGGAGGTACAGCCTCTGCTGAGCCCTCCCGGCCAGGTGTGTAGTGTTAAGAGACCAGGAGAGGCCATTAGTGAGACGCACCCCATGGAATTTGATGTTGCTCACCATCTCCACGATGGAGTCTTTGATGTGCGGGGGGTGGGGCGTGGGGGGGAATGGGTAGCCTGCGTTCTCCTGGTCTACAATCATCTCTTTGGTCTTGGTGACATTCAGAGACCGATTGTTGTCTTTGCACCAGTTCACTTCCTCTCTGTAGGCAGTCTCATTGTTGTCTCTGATGAGTCCCGCCACCGTAGTGTCATCTGTGAATTGGATTATTTGGTTGGTGCTGTGTTTGGCGGCACAATGTAAGTAGTGTGAATAGTAGCGGACTAAGCACCCAGCGTTGGGGGGCTCCAGTGTTCAGGATGTTGGTGTTTGAGGTGTTGTAGCCAACACAGACTGACTGTGGTCGATGTGCGAAGTCCAGGGTCCAGTTGCCGAGGGGGGTATTGAGGCTGAGCAGTGCGAGCTTCCTCACCAGCTTCTGAGGAATGATCGTGTTGAATGCCGAGCTGAAGTCAATAAATAACATTCTAGCATTGGTGGGTTTTTTATTGTCTATGTGGGAGAGGTCTGCATGGAGGGTGGAGGAGATGGCCTCTTCTGTGGAGCGGTTAGGGAGGTATGTGAACTGGTGGGGGTCTGGTGAGGTGGGGAGCGCCACCGTTTGTCATCTGTGAATGGGATTTTGGTTGGTGCTGTGTTTGGCGGCACAGTAGTGGGTAAGTAGTGTGAATAGTAGCGGACTAAGCACTCCAGCGTTGGGGGGGGGCTCCAGTGTTCATTCTTGATGTGTCCCATGACTAACCGTTCGAAGCACTTCATGATGTTGGGGCTCAGTGCCACGGAATGCTGGTCATTGTGGCAGGAGACAAACACCGGGAAGATGGTGGGGGACAGTAATTTAGCTCAGGGAGATGTTGAACATGTCTGTGAGGACATCCGCCAGCTTATTATTGTTCATCACAACATTATATATACTGATGTAGGAAGAGAGTTTGAAGGTTTTGGAGATACAATAAGACCACAATAGAAGATTTGCATCAGCATTTCTAATAATATTGCTTTTTGATTTTGTATCACCCAAGCATCTTCAAACACATCTAATTGGGTATAAAGGTGGAATCATGTAAATGCATTGGCTTAATAAGAAACAGTTTCTTCTTTAAAGAATTAGAATTTAAGTATACTTCATTGCACAATGAGATCATTGTTACTCAATAGCTACGATCAATAGCGACACTAATCAATATATATCAATAGCTACTCTATTGGATTCCACTATGAGTGAAAATATCAATCTAAATTTCCAGTAGTCTATAAATCATGCCCGTCAATATGTGGCTGAAGTAATATTCATCTGTGACTAAGCATTGTTGTTACCGTGGGAGACGATTAATCCTGAATTCAAATACCCCTCATTATACAACAGTTTCCCAATGTAGATTAAGATGCAATTTCAGAATAACATTATCAAGGTGTCAAACATGAATACACTAATTTTCAGAATTTTCCCTTTGAATGTGCTGACATTTCACACATAGAAACATAAAAAAAATAGGTGCAGGAGGAGGCCTTTTGGCCCTTCGAGCCAGCACCACGATTCATTGTGATCATGGCTGATCATCCACAATCAATAACCCGTGCCTGCCTTCTCCCCATATCCCTTGATTCTGCCAGCCCCTAGAGCCCCTAAATTCATCCAGTGATTTGGCCTCCATTGCCCTCTGTGGCAGAGAATTCCACGCATTCACAACTTTCTGGGTGAAAAAGCATTTTCTCATCTCAGTTTTTAAATGGCCTCCCCTTTATTCTTAGACTGTGGCCTCTAGTTCTGGACTCCCACATCATTGGGAACATTTTTCCTGCATCTAGCTTGTCCAGTCCTTTAATCATTGCATACAGTTCGTTTCTATAAGATATCCTCTCATCCTTCTAAATTCCAGAGAGTACAAGCCCACTCTTTCCAATCTTTCCTCGTATGACAGTCCCGCCATCCCGAGGATTAACCTCATGAGCCATCGTTGCACTGCCTTCCTCGATCCATCGATGTCCTTCCTCAAATTAGGTGTATACTCAATATAGGGTTGCTAATGCCTTCAATATATTATGCTTGTACTGAAAGAATGGAAAAAGCACAGTTTGGTTAGTCCTCATGTTCATTCACCCACTTTACCTCATGTAAACCTGTTGACAATTTATATTCCTTTATCACTCTTGCATGAATCTAGCTCCTCCTTACATGCATCCATGTGCTCAGGTCAACTGCATCAAGTGATACTGAGTTGAAGGCAACCAATGTGAAACCATCTTTGGGTCCATCTTTGTGGAATTTGTGACTAGATTTAGATTTATTTGTAGCTAAAAGGTGCTAGTACACACACAACAATTCACGCCACACTATTAACTACACCAAATTAATCTAGTTTCTCACTTTTTAGAGGTGTTGTGCCATCACAAAAAGACACTGCTTCGATTCATGGTCATGCAACAGAGAAATTGGCTCTTCCGCCCACCAAGTCCACACCGATCATCCCATACCCATTTAAGCTAATCCCATTTTATTGTCCCCATATTGTCCTCATCAGCTTCCCTACCCAGAGATTCTACCACACACATATAGGGGAAATTACTATGTCCAATTAACCTACTAACCAACACATCTTTGGCATGTGGGGTGAAATCAGTGCAGCTAGAAAAACCTCTCATAGTTATAGATAGAATGCAGAAAGATAAGGATTGAACCTGGGTCATTGGAGCTGTAAGGCAGCATCTCTACCAACTTCATCATTATGTCAGCATAGATGCTTTGGCACTTTTTAGCAGTCTGCTGTTGCCTGCTATGCAGTGAAACTCGTGAAGTGAGTATCCAGATAATGAATGACGGCAGGATTGAACGCTCTTGGGATGTTCCCTGTGACTGATTAGCCTGTCAGCCCTCAACATATCGGCAGATATGTGAACGGCAATGGCTCTCAAAGCATTGCTGGATGAGTGGTGTCCTCTGGAATTGTACTCCAGCAAGCAATCGATGAGTCAGAGTGGAAGATCGGTACAAAATGCTGGAGTAACTCAGTGGGACAGGCAGCATGTTGTTTAAGAAGGAACTGCAGATGCTGGAAAATCGAAGGTACACAAAAATGCTGGAGAAACTCAGCGGGTGCAGCAGCATCTATGGAGCGAAGGAAATAGGCAACGTTTCGGACCAAAACCCTTCTTCAGACTGATGGGGGGTGGTGGGGAGAAGAAAGAAAAAAGGAGGAGGAGGAGCCCGGGGGCTGAGGGATGGGAGGTGACAGTCCGAGGGCTGAGGAAGGGGAGGAGACAGCAATGGCTAACAAAATTGGGAGAATTCAATGTTCATGCCCGCAGGATGCAGACTCCCCAAGCGGAATATGAGGTGCTGTTCCTCCAATTTCCGGTGTTGCTCACTCTGGCCATGGAGGAGACCCAGGACAGAGAGGTCGGATTGGGAATGGGAGGGGGAGTGGAAGTGCTGAGCTGCCGGGAGGTCAGGTAGGTTCTTGTGGACCGAGCGGAGGTGTTCGGCGAAACGATCGCCCAGCCTCTGCATAGTCTCACCGATGTAGATCAGCTGACATCTAGAACAGCGGATGCAATAGATGAGGTTAGAGGAGATACAGGTGAACCTCTGTCGCACCTGGAATGACTGCTTAGGTCCTTGAATGTAGTCGAGGGCGGAGGTAAAGGGACTGGTGTTGCATCTCTTGCGGTTGCAAGGGAAAGTGCCCGGGGAGGGGGTGGTACAGGAGGGAAGGGAAGAATTGACAAGGGAGTTGTGGAGGGAGCGGTCTTTGTGGAAGGCAGACATGGGGGGAGATGGGAAGATGTGGCAAGTGGTGGGGTCACGTTGGAGGTGGTGAAATTGACGGAGGATTACTTGTTGTATGTGACGGCTGGTGGGGTGAAAGGTGAGGACTAGGGGGGCTGTGCCCTTGTTGCAAGTGCGGGGATGGGGATAGAGAGCGGTGTTGCGGGGTATGGAAGAGACCCTGGTGCGAGCCTCATCTATGGTGGAGGAGGGGAACCCCCGTTCCCTGAAGAATGAGGACATTTCACATGCCCTGGTGTGGAACGCCTCATCCTGGGAGCAGATGCGGCGTAGACGGAGGAATTGGGAGTAGGGGATGGAGTCCTTACAGGAAGCAGGGTGGGGAGGAGTGTAGTCCAGATAGCCATGGGAGTCAGTGGGCTTAAAGTGGATGTCGGTCAGAAGTCTATCACCTGCGATGGAGATAGTAAGGTCAAGGAATGGTAGGGAAGTGTCAGAAATGGTCCAGGTGTATTTGAGTGCCGGATGGAAGTTGGTGGTGAAATGGATGAAGTCAGTCAGTTGTGTGTGGGTGCCGGAGGTGGCAGCAAACCAGTCGTCGATGTAACGAAGGTAGAGGTCGGGCATGGGGCCCTGGTATGTATTGAACAAGGATTGTTTGACATATCCGACAAAGAGGCAGGCGTAGCTGGGGCCCATGCGTGTGCCCATAACTACACCTTGTGTTTGGAGGAAATGGGAGGAGTCAAACATGAAGTTATTGAGGTTAAGGACCAGCTCCGCTAGGCGGAGGAGAGTGTCAGTGGCTGGGTATAGGTTCCTTCTCGGGTCGAGGAAGAACCGGAGGGCTTTGAGACCATCCTGGTGGGGGATGGAGGTGTAGAGTGACTGGACATCCAGCCAGCATCTCTGGAGAGAAGGAATGGGTGGCGTTTTGGGTCGAGACCCTTCAGAGTGGAGTTGAGTTGAAAGTTATAGGAGAAAACTTAGATAGAAAGTATTAATGAAGAGATCCCATGGCTCTCTTCAAGTGCTTAACAACTTTGCAATGTTCACCACATAGACATACTACAGATAGCCAGGCAGATGCAACTTGGATCCAAAGACATTGCCAAGTGATTCATTTATTTGGTTGTTTTTGGAGCCTCTTGACAAGTGAGTTAACTTATTAGCTTCTAGGTTTTCATTATAAGCTGTAATATTATGTAAGATTAAACGAGAAATTATCAGTTTCAAGTTTGATCTTGATTTTATGAGGAGTTACGATGAGCGATTACGTGAAGAAGGGCCGTCCGTCTGCGTGCGCGCTAATCTTCAAAGTAGCGGTGTTACATCACAGATAAAAAGAAGACTTGAGAATAGTAAGATTTTCAAGAAACTAGAACTTCCATATGACCTTGATAATATGAGGGTGGGAGCGGTGGGCACGTAATCGCTCATCGTAACTCCTCCTAAAATCAAGATCAAACTTCAAAATGGTAAGTTCTCGTTTAATCTTACTATTTTACTCCGGAGTCACGTGAGTGACTACGTGAAGATTTCAAAGCTCTGATTTTACGCCGGTTACGAATCCAGGCGTCACACAATGAATGGATTGACCATGGATGCGTGTAATCATTAAAGCATTCAGACATTGCGTAGTTAAGTAATGACACTGATGCTTTAAATGAAAGAAAAGTTTTTAAAAATAGTTACCCCTCCCAACCTTGGGGGGAAGCTAAGGAACAGAACTTAAAATGGTACGTGCAAACACCCCCAGTCCGGTTATGGGTTTGTTATAAAACCGGTGGATCATTATTTCATTCATCCATCCTGCAGCCACTAGGATGTCGTCAAGGGGCACGTCCATAGCTCTTGCTGCCGACGTAGATGCAGCCCTGGTGGAGTGAGATTTAACCATTTAAATGTTCACTCCTGCTACCGCCATTACCTCCTTTGACCATCTGGAGATGGTTTGAGTTGACACCTACTGGTGTGGTTTTTTATGGCTGATGAGGACCGATTGTTCTGAGCTTCTCCGTAACTCTCAGATAGCGGTGTTAGTATGTTACCACATACACAACCTTTGGTCCTCTGGATATGCCAAGAACTGGATCTTCATCCCTGGCATTCCTGGCCTGCTCTGTTTTATCAGGTTCCTGATTACGAATGTTATGTTGTTCATATTGGTGGTCATGTAGTCCAACCGTAGCTTTTGCAGTGTCTGGACTCTTTGTCAGCATACCACCTTCAGGGTTAGTTATAGGCGGTCCCCACTGTCAAAGTAGGGTTAGTACCACGCTCACATCCCATGTGTCTGTGTACCTTGGCCTTGGAGGAATTAAATTGCAAATTCCCTTCAAGAATTCTGTTGTAAAGGGGTGCGTTCCTATCGACCCGTGCCCTGCTTCCAGCATCAGATGGGAGGAGAGTGCGCCTCTGGCACGATAGATTGCACTATAACTTTGTTTATAGTTATAGTACAGAGTTGATAGGAACTCGAAGACATCCGTTATCCAAACTGTGTTGTATTTGTTTGGACAGTCCTATTCCTTGAAATGGCCTCCTCAGAATCTGCAGACCCACAAGTTAATATGTTCATGTAGTGGATGATTACTCCATGTAGCTGGGTTCACTAGGAGGTCCCTACTCTTGGGTACAGTCATAACTGGCTGGACTATAGTTCCCAAATCTTTTATTTATTTTTTTTTTTGTTTTTGGGAACCAGGCTTGAGTAGGCCAATCTGGCACTACCAATATGCCTGTGGCTTAGTCTTGCTTGATTTTGGTCAAGCATCAGTTTGTGAGACAAATTGGTGGAAAGCATACATAAACATTCCTTCCCAATTGAGGGAGAAAGCATCCACTGCCTTTGCTCCTGGATGCAGCTCGCAGGACATATCTGGGTAACTGATGGTTTAGTCTAGATGCAAACAGATCAATATCTGGTATGCCAAATCGTGTAGTTATTTTGTTAAATACTGCCCGATTGAACATCCATTCTGTGTTGTTATTAAACATTCGTGATCCAGCATCTGTCACCGTGTGTTATATCTACCTCGTAGATAGACCGCTGTTACCCATATATTTCTCTCGATACACCAGTGCCAAATGAGGCTCGACAATCTGTCGTAAGATACAGATTTTACTTCGGAGTCACGTAAGTGACTACGTGAAGAGCCGCTCAGCACGCATGTGCGACATTGCGTGCAGCAGTGCAACAGCGGCCGCATCGGGAGTTAGGCGCTCCCGCTACAGATTGAAAGAACAGACCATCAGGTAAGTACCCTGAGGTTAGGTTTCTTTCACAGGAGAGCCTTCTGCTTTCTTTTACAGGCAGAGAACAAAGGCTCTTGAACAAACCTGTCACCCGCTCGACTCCAACGGAGGAACGTTCCATCTGGGGGGGGGGGGGGGGGGCAGCAACAGGCGGTAGGACAGCTTACCCGGCGCTCCACCATCCCCGACACCGTGCCGAGGCCAGTCCTGCTAGCGCCTGAGCAGCGGACTGGTTACATAGCCACCAGGAAGAGCATCCGGCTGGTGGTTTCTGCCTCGTCGGACGGGGACGTCTCACCACCCATTCAGGGGAGAGCCGCATGGACCGGCTCATGGAGCAGGTGCTCCAGCGAGACGCGCTGCGTGAGGGGCAGTCTCGCAGGGGGAGTTCAGGCACTCCTTCCACAGTGCCTTGTGCACTGGCCATCGCTTCCTCCTCACCCGAGGGCAGCTTTGGCAACCAGGACTGGGCTGGTCAGGAAGAGGGGATGCTGGCAGAAGAAGTCGGGAGTATGCAAGGGGTGCAGGACCAGGAAGAGCTGCTGGGTGTGGTGGACCGCTACGTGGCAGCCCCACGTGCAGGAAGGCCATTAGAGCCTAAACTAGCGGCCAGCATTAACCACCTCTCCAACAGGCCCTACAGGAGCAGGTGGTTAATGAGGTCTTAGAAGTGTACACAGCTCCAAAAAATTATGAGTCTCTCAAAGTGCTGGCTGTCAACAGTCAAATCTGGGGGCACGTCGGGACCAATATTCGGAACAGGAGCTGAAACTGCAGCGAATCCTCAGGCTCCTGACGTCAGCCATCACATCATTTGCTCGTTCTGTGGACAATACGGAGATGACCACTAACCAACTCTCGCTCTGTTGTGCAACACGCAGTTCGAGATAAATAACCTCCATAAAGAAATTATAAGACCTGACCTAAATCCAAAATTCGCGGGGTTGTGCAAAACCCCAACCACTGAGCCAGACACACTGCTCTTTGGCAAAGACCTCACGTAAAAAGTAAAGCATATGGAAGAGGCCTCTAAAAAGCTTTCGGTCTCATGAGGGCAGGCCCCGGGATGAGCAAACCCAAAACAACAATACCCAAGCGGCAGCACCCCATCGTGTCCACCAGTCAACGTCTACCCTATGGGACTGGTGAAAGCTCGGGGTCCGCATATCACCACCTGAAGTCTTTTTTAGACCAAGGCCCAGAGCGGACCACATGGAAAATGCGCCCCCCAAACATCACCGCCACGTCAGACAACACGCAAGACTCGCTGGTCTGGGAAGAGACAGAAGAAACACCCATAACCATGGAGGTAGGTGGGTCTGGTTCCTACCAGCATATAGAAAGTAGGGGCGCAATACTAACAGGGGGGGAGATTACACCTGTTTAAGAAAGCATGGGAGTCTATCACGATTGACAAGTATATACTCAATAGCATCAATGGATACAAAATACAATTTATACTGGAAAAATATTCACTAAAACTAAAAAAGATGGTGGATGTCGCATCATCATTGACTCAACTTCACTAAATATGTTTGTTAAGTATGTACATTTGACAATGGAAACATTTGTTACTGCCAAACAACTGATTTCCAAAGGATACTTCATGGCAAGCATTGACCTCAAAGATGCTTACTATTCAGTACCCATTCACAAGGATCATCGCAGATCCCTGAAATTTACCTGGATGGGGCAGCTATGGCAGTTTAAAGCATTACCCAATGGGTTAACATCAGCCCCAAGATTATTCACCAAGATACTAAAACCAGCCCTGGCAATATTACGAAGACAAAAACATATGGTCATGGCATATCTTGATGATATCTTAATAGTAGGCAAGGCCATGGAATTGGCATATCAGCTGTGTCAGCTACCAAACAGTTGTTCGAAACCTTGGGATTTGTCTTACATCCAGATAAATCTAAGTTGAAGCCATCCACAACCATGGTCTACTTGGGCTTCACAATTAACACAGCCCACATGTCTGTAACTTTGCCAAAAGACAAAACAACTGAATTGGCACAATCATGCAACAATTTAATGGTCAACGAGCGACCAACTATTCGACAAGTAGCAAGAGTAATTGGGGAAATGGTAGCAGCATTTCCGGCTACACAATTTGGACCTTTGCATCAAAATTAACAAAGAGCAAAGGTACAGGCACTAAAACGGCATGCAGGTCATTATGATTGTATCATGAAATTACCCACTGAAACAATATCATAACTACAATGGTGGGCAGAAAACGTTTGGCATAGTTTCAGCCCTATCATCATCATTAACCCTACTTTAGTTATCCAAACAGATGCCAGTGCTCAAGGCTGGGGAGCGACTAACTCCATATCCTGCACAGGTGGTAGATGGACTAACCTAGAGTCATCATTACTACTTACACTGGGCATTAACTATCTAGAGATGTTGGATGCCTTTTATGGTTTAAAAGCATATGCATCCAATATGCATCACTTGCATGTACGGTTACAAATAGACAATACTACGGTGATGGCCTACATTAACCATATGGGCGGCATAAAATCGAAATCATGCACCAAATTGGTCAACACAATTTGGCAACGGTGTGTCGAAAGACATATTTGGCTATCAGCATCTTACCTGCCAGGTAAGCTAAATACAGTGGCAGACACCAGGTCACGCAAATTTAATAACAACACCGAATGGATGTTAAACCCCAAAGTGTTTGCAAAGATTATTAAGCAATATGGCACGCCAGATATCGACTTATTTGCATTAAGGCAAAATCACCAGGTACCTATGTATGTCGCTTGGGAACCAGGCCCTGAGGCAGCAGCGGTAGATGCGTTTGCACTGGATTGGGGAAATTTCTTCTTCTATGCATTTCCCCCCTTCTGCCTCATCAGCCGTGTACTACACAAAATACAAATGGACTCTGCTTCAGGTATTTTGATAGTACCCGACTGGCCTACACAGCCATGGTTTCCATTACTCCACAACATCCCTCCGAACATCCACAAGAAAACAGTACTTGTCCAGCATCAAAAAGTGGGAGAAGTACTGCTTGGATACAGGGACCACCTACTCAACCACTACAGTTACCAACGTACTGAAATTCCTGGTGAACCTTCACCACGATGAAGGACTCAGCTACACATGGTCATGGCTTATTTAGATGACATACTCATTGTGGGAAAAACTTTGGAATAGGCCAAACAAACTGTAACAGCCAAAAAACAGTTATTTGAAAAACTGGGATTTATTATCCATCCAGTTAAATCTAAACTAACGCCTTCCACTACTATGGACTATTGGGGGTTTCACCATTGACTCAGTTCACATGTCGGTGACTCTGCCTAAGGGAAAGGCTAGAGATTTAATAGAGGGCAGCATAACCTCATTGACATCAACAAACCATCCATCAGATTGGTAGCAAAAGTAATTGGCAAATGGCGTCTGCCTTTCCAGCCACACAATTTAGACCTCTACATTACTAAAACTTACAGAGAGCAAAAATACAAGCACTCTAAATTACTGCAGACTTTGACAGACCTATGAAACTACCAATCAAGCTAAAATGGAATAAAATGGTGGATATTTAACATCTGGCTTTGTTCCAATCCAATCATTGTCAGTAACGTTTCCATGGTACTACAAACTGATGCCAGTGCACTTGAGTGGGGAGCCACCAATACCATCACCAGCTGTGGAGGTAGATGGACTGCTCAGGGGGCATCATTATTACTCACACTGGGCATAAACTACCTGGAAATGTTGGGTGCATTCCATGGCCTAAAGTCATATTGTACTGGATCATATCACCAGCATGTTAGACTACAGATAGACAATACCACCATGGTAGCATACATTAACCACATGGGTGGAAACAAATCGACATCATGTGACAATCTGGCTAATACAATTTGGCAATGGTGCATCCAGAGAGATATTTGGATATCGGCCACTTACCTACCAGGAAGACTAAATTTAGTGGCAGACACCAGGTCACGCAAATTTAATGAAAACACCGAATGGATGTTGAATAAAAAAGTATTTGCTGATACTACAGCAAAATATGGAACACCGGATATCGATCTATTTGCATCCAGACTTAACCACCAGTTATCAAATTATGTTTCATGGGATCCAGACACTGGGGCAGCGGCGACAGATGCATTTTCACTGCATTGGGGGGGGGGGGGGGGGGGGGGGGGTTTATTTACGCATTCCCTCCTTCCTGCCTCATCAGTCGGGTATTAAGGTAAATACAACAAGATCCTGCATCTGGTATTGGTAGTACAGGGAGATACGGGACCTGAACGTGTGGCTGAGGAACTGGTGCACGGGGCAGGGATTTAGATTCTTAGATCACCAGGATCTGTTTTGGGGTAAGGGGGAGCTGTACAAAAGGGACGGATTGCATCTTAACAGGTGTGGGACCAGCATTCTGGCAGGCAGGTTTGCCACTGCTACACGGGTGGCTTTAAACTGAATAAGGGGGGTGGTGTGTCGAATTGGATAGTGGAGGATGGAGTTAAAGGGAAAGGGTTTCTTAAATGTGTGAGCGTAGAGACCGAGGGGTGTAAAATGAGGGTAGAAGCAATAGGTAGCAAGGTGAAAAGTAAAAGTGGCAGGCAGACAAAACCCGGGCAAAAATCAAAAAGGGCCACTTTTCAACATAATTGTATAAGGGGTAATAGTGTTGTAAAAACAAGCCTGAAGGCTTTGTGTCTCAATGCAAGGAGCATTCGTAACAAGGTGGATGAGTTGAATGCACAGATAGCTTTTAATGACTATGATATAGTTGGGATCACGGAGACATGGTTCCAGGGTGACCAAGGCTGGGAGCTGAACATCCAGGGATATTCAATATTCAGGAGGGATAGAGAGAAAGGAAAAGGAGGTGGGGTAGCGTTACTGATTAGAGAGGAGATTAATGCAATGGAAAGGAAGGACATTAGTTTGGAGGATGTGGAATCGGTATGGGTAGAGCTGCGAAACACTAAGGGGCAGAAAACGCTGGTGGGTGTTGTGTACAGGCCACCTAACAGTAGTAGTGAAGTTGGAGATGGTATCAAACAGGAAATTAGAAATGCGTGCGACAAAGGCAAAACAGTTATAATGGGTGACTTCAATCTACATATAGATTGGGTGAATCAAATTGGCAGGGGTGCTGAGGAAGAGGATTTCTTGGAATGTATGCGGGATAGTTATCTAAATCAACATGTAGAGGAACCAACGAGAGAGCAGGCTATTTTAGACTGGGTATTGAGTAATGAGGAAGGGTTAGTTAGCAATATTGTTGTACGTGCCCCCTTGGGCAAGAGTGACCATAATATGGTTGAGTTCTTCATTAGGATGGAGAGTGACATTGTTAATTCAGAAACAATGGTTCTGAACTTAAAGAAAGGTAACTTTGAGGGTATGAGACGTGAATTGGCCAAGATTGACTGGCAATTAATTCTAAAAGGGTTGTCGGTGGATATGCAATGGAAGACATTTAAAGACTACATGGATGAACTACAAATATTGTTCATCCCAGTTTGGCAAAAGAATAAATCAGGGAAGGTAGTACATCCGTGGATAACAAAGGAAATCAGGGATAGTATCAAAGCGAAGGATGATGCATACAAATTAGCCAGAAAAAGCAGCATATCGGAGGACTGGGAGAAATTCAGAGACCAGCAGAGGAGGACGAAGGGCTTAATTAGGAAAGGAAAAATAGATTATGAAAGAAAACTGGCAGGGAACATAAAAACTGACTGCAAAAGTTTTTATAGATATGTGAAAAGAAAGAGATTAGTTAAAACAAATGTAGGTTCCTTGCTGTCAGAAACAGGTGAGTTTATCATGGGGAACAAGGATATGGCGGACCAATTAAATAACTACTTTGATTCCGTCTTCACTAAGGAAGACATAAATAATTTGCCAGAAATAGCAGGGGACCGCGGGTCAAAGGAGTTGGAGGAATTGAGTGAAATCCAGGTTAGCCGGGAAGTAGTGTTGGGTAAATTGAATGGATTAAAGGCCGATAAATCCCCAGGGCCAGATAGGCTGCATCCCAGAGTACTTAAGGAAGTAGCTCCAGAAATAGTGGATGCATTAGTAATAATCTTTCAAAACTCTTTAGATTCTGGAGTAGTTCCTGAGGATTGGTGGGTAGCGAATGTAACCCCACTTTTTAAGAAGGGAGCGAGAGAGAAAACGGGGAATTACAGACCAGTTAGTCTAACATCGGTAGTGGGGAAACTGCTAGAGTCAGTTATTAAAGATGGGATAGCAGCACATTTGGAAAGTGGTGAAATCATTAGACAAAGTCAGCATGGATTTACGAAAGGTAAATCATGTCTGACGAATCTTATAGAATTTTTTCGAGGATGTAACTAGTAGCGTGGATAGGGGAGAACCAGTGGATGTGGTGTATCTTTACTTCCAGAAGGCTTTCGACAAGGTCCCACATAAGAGATTAGTATACAAACGTAAAGCACACGGCATTAGGGGTTCAGTATTGATGTGGATAGAGAACTGGCTGGCAAACAGGAAGCAAAGAGTAGGAGTAAACGGGTCCTTTTCACAATGGCAGGCAGTGACTAGTGGGGTACCGCAAGGCTCAGTGCTGGGACCCCAGCCATTTACAATATATATTAATGATCTGGATGAGGGAATTGAAGGCAATATCTCCAAGTTTGCGGATGACACTAAGCTGGGGGGCAGTGTTAGCTGTGAGGAGGATGCTAGGAGACTGCAAGGTGACTTGGATAGGCTGGGTGAGTGGGCAAATGTTTGGCAGATGCAGTATAATGTGGATAAATGTAAGGTTATCCATTTTGGTGGCAAAAATGGGAAAGCAGACTATTATCTAAATGGTGGCCGATTGGGAAAGGAGGAGATGCAGCGAGACCTGGGTGTCATGGTACACCAGTCATTGAAGGTAGGCATGCAGGTGCAGCAGGCAGTAAAGAAAGCGAATGATATGTTAGCTTTCATTGCAAAAGGATTTGAGTATAGGAGCAGGGAGGTTCTACTGCAGTTGTACCGGGTCTTGGTGAGACCACACCTGGAGTATTGCGTACAGTTTTGGTCTCCAAATCTGAGGAAGGACATTATTGCCATAGAGGGAGTGCAGAGAAGGTTCACCAGACTGATTCCTGGGATGTCAGGACTGTCTTATGAAGAAAGACTTGATAGACTTGGTTTATACTCTCTAGAATTTAGGAGATTGAGAGGGGATCTTATAGAAACTTACAAAATTCTTAAGGGGTTGGACAGGCTAGATGCAGGAAGATTGTTCCCGATGTTGGGGGTCCAGGACAAGGGGTCACAGCTTAAGGATAAGGGGGAAATCCTTTAAAACTGAGATGAGAAGAACTTTTTTCACACAGAGAGTGGTGAATCTCTGGAACTCTCTGCCACAGAGGGTAGTTGAGGCCAGTTCATTGCCTATATTTAAAAGGGAGTTAGATGTGGCCCTTGTGGCTAAAGGGATCAGCGGGTATGGAGAGAAGGCAGGTACGGGATACTGAGTTGGATGATCAGCCATGATCATATTGAATGGCGGTGCAGGCTCGAAGGGCCGAATGGCCTACTCCTGCACCTAATTTCTATGTTTCTATGTTTACCCGATTGGCCTACTCAACCATGGTTCCCAGTGGTATTAAACATGGTATTAGAAACATGTATCACCATCCCACATAGACCAGATTTATTGCTCATCCCGTAACAAGGGATAGCCACCCATGCCATAAACATTTGAACTTATTAATTTGTAGAGTTTTTAAAAACACCTCTACTACAACTGGGACTGACGGACCGAACAGTGAACATGATCTCGGCGGCCCAAAGACAGTCAACCAAAAAACAGTATCTGGTCTATATCAGGAAGTGGGAGATGTACTGCCATAAAAACAACATCACCTACAGAGACATGAACATCCCGTCTGTTCTGGAATATCTGGCAGGCCTCCATTATGATGAGGGTCTCAGTTACAGTGCCATCAACTGCACCAGAAGTGCCCTATCGACTTACCTATGGCAGGGGACAGAACGTTATTCTGTTGGGACTCACCCACTGGTAACAAAACTTATGAGGGGAATTTTTAATACTAATCCCCCAAGAACCAGGTACTCCCAAATATGGGATGTAAGTATTATCCTGAAGATGCTCCGGAATTGGTCTCCAGCAACAGCTCTGTCCCTAAACAGACTGACATTAAATCAGTCATGCTAATGGCATTGGTCACGGCACAGATAGCACAGTCATTGCATAAACTAAGACTGAGAAATGACTTCCTCAACAGAAAATATTACATTTCATATCTATGAATTAGTAGCAGAACAGACAGGGATCAGCAGGCCTCAATATACAATTTAGGTCATACCCAACAGATGACCGTCTGTGTATAATAAGACATCTGTCATTATACATGGAGAAAACGAAAATCCTAAGAGGCATATGATTTCAATGTCGAATTCATGTCCAAATTATGTTAACACAATTCCTCCTACAGTCATCAAGGCAGACGTGATGCATGGACTCGTTTCCATGGCATGAAATCACAGAGCTTTAAAATCTTCACGTAGTCACTCACGTGACTCCAAAGTAAAATAGTAAGATTAAGTGAGAACTTACCAGTTTGAAGTTTGATCTGTATTTTATGAGGAGTTACGATGAGGGATTACGTGCCCTCCGCTCCCACCCTTGATCATATACTTAACTGGTATCTCTTCTCTAATCTTACTATGTTTAGTCATTACAGTTATCTGTGATTTCACACCGCTGCTTTGAAGAATGGCACGCATGCGTCGTGGTGGGGTTCTTCACGTAATCCCTCATCGTAACTCCTCATAAAATACAGATCAAACTTCAAACTGGTAAGTTCTCGTTTAATCTTACTATTAAAGTGTTTAGCAACCGAGAGATCACGTAGGTCCAGGCGGACTGAGCGAAGGTGTTCTGTGAAACAATCGCCCAGTCTATGTTTGGTCTTGCCGATGTATAAGAGTCCACACATGGAACAACGGGTGCAGTAAATGAGGTTGGAGAACGTGCAAGTGAACCTCTGCCTAACCTGAATGGCCTGTTGGTGTCCCTGGGCAGAGTCGAGGGAGGAGGTACAGGGACAGGTGTTGCATCTCCTGCGGTTGCAGGGGAAAGTACCTGGGGAGGGAGAGGTTTGGGTGGAAAGAGACCAAAGATAGACTGGGAAACCATTTAATTGAACACCTTTGTTCAGTCTACCTGTGATGCCACTTTCAAGGAACTCTGTACCTGTGCTGCTAGATCCCTCTGTTCTACAGTCCCGAGGTCCCTGCTTTTCTCTGTAAATATCCTACACTGGTTTGACTTCCTAATAATAATAAAAATAATAATAATAATAATAATAAATAATAATAAATACTTTATTGATCCCCTCAGGGAAATTCAGATGTCCAAAAGCCCCCAACCAACAAACACACACATTTAAAACAAACGCAGACACAAAATACATAAAATACAGTGTGGACACTACCTGAGAGCAATAAATACTTAAAAAGACCAATAATTAACAATTAAAAATTGCAAAAATGCATCTCCCTACAGCCTAGCGGTCCGAATTATAAAATCTAATGGCTGCAGGGGTGGATCATCTGCATTAAACCCCATTAACCATTCCTCACCACTCGTGCCCAGCTGATTAAGATCCTTCTGTCATTTTTGATAACCATCTTCTTTTTCTACGATACCATCTACAAACTTACTAATCATGCTTTGCACATTCTCATCTACATTTTTAATATAAACCACGAACGCCAATAGGCTCAACACCGATACACGAGACACACCACATGTCACTAGTCACAGTCCTCTAGTCAGAAAAGACACCCTTCCACTGCTTTCTTCCATGAAGCCTATTCACTGTCCAGCTGGCTAGCTCTGCCTGGATCCCATACAGTCTAAACACTTTTTCTCACAGAGAGTTGTGAGTTTGTGGAATTCTCTGCCTCAGAGGGCGGTGGAGGCCGGTTCTCTGAATACTTTAAAGAGAGAGCTAGATAAGGCTCTTAAAGGTAGTGGAGTCAGGGGATATGGAAGGCAGGAACGGGGTACTGATTGGGGATGATCAGCAATGATCCCATTGAATGGCGGTGCTGGCTCGAAGGGCCGAATGGCCTACTCCTGCACCTATTGCCTATTATCTAACTTTACAGAGCCAGCACAATGTCCTGATTCTCGATCCACCAACAACTCAATGTCAAACCCTCCCCTCACTCCTCTAGGTCTCTCCTTGATGAACTACACTCCCCCTCCAAAACCAGACCTGGACAATTTCCATAGCGTGTTCTGCAAAGGCAGGGCCTTCATTGTGCCAATACTGTTGAGTTGTGTACTCCTCCCATCTTCACACTCCATCTATTACTCTTTTCCCCTTGAACAAAATGTTCATAGGCCTACGAGCGGCATTAATAATGCCTTCACAATTGTATGAAGGCACAGAATGTGTCCATAAAATAAGGTAGGGGTTTATTTGCAAGGCAGGCCATTTAACCTGTGAAACCTTAAATCTTCCGTCTCCTGGCACAGACTGAATGTTCCAATCTAGTTACATTATTATAAAGCAGGCACACCAATATGATTCCCCTTATCTGACAGGATTACAGCATTACACAGAACATTGTGTCCTTGCATATACTGTAGATACACTGCATATTTCAACTTCTTGGCTCGTATCTCTGGGAGGTCTTTATACTCAGACAGCACAGATGGCAACAATTGTTCCTCAGTATATCTTGGTGCATGAAATATTTATAGTGACGAGGCTGTCTGCTAATTTACACATTACACTTGTTACAGGAATGATTAATAGCATTACCACAATCTCAATGTGATCATAAAAGAACGATTTGTCTATTGTTTTAACAGACTTAAAATAGAAAAGAAATGAACTTCCTACAGGCACATTAGCTTTTAGTAAACAAATATTTTAGAAACTTCAAAACATCTTGAAAATGTGGTATATGTACATAGACGGGCATCTATAAATTTCAGAAATAGCAACCAATTTTTGAAAACGTATTTATTCTTCTAAAATAAAGTAAAATGTTCTATTGTTACAATGTAAGATGTTGAATAAAATGCAGAGTTGTAGCCCAGTCCATCACACAGACCAGACTCTCCACCATTGACTCCATCCACACGTCACGTTGTCTCATGAGAGCAGCAGACATAAACAATGGCCTTTCCTATCCCTGTCTTTCCTTCTTCTCCCGCTCCAGAAGATACAGAAGCTTGATCACACGCACCACTGGCTTCAGGAACAGCTTCTGCTATCAGGCTTCTAAACGGCCCTTCTATAAGCCCCGGTACAGTCTGATTTTCCTCCACCACATTGGACATTGGAATTGGTTAAAAACTTCAAATTCCTAGGAGTAAATATCACCAACGACTTCTCCTGGACCACCCATATTGAAGCAACGACCAAAATGGTACAGCAAACGGTCACAGTTGTTATCAGGCAACTGAACCATGTACCATGACCAGAGAACTACTATCTACCTCATTGGTGACCCTCAGACTATCTTTGATCGGACTTTACTGACTTTACCTTGTACTAAATGTTATTCCCTTATCATGTGAATGACTGAATGGTAATCATGCATTGTCTTCGCTGACTGGAGAGCATGCAACAAAAGCTTTACACTGTACCTCGGTAGATGTGACAATAAACTAAACGAAGCAGAAACTGTTTCTGGAACAATTGCACTAAAATGCTGAGAACTATATTCTGCACTCCTTCTTTCAGCTCTGTCCTCCCTATTATAGTGGTGTGGTGGCGCCCAAAGATCGTAGAGGGACAAGATAGACCACTCCTCGAAAAACGCGTAGTATGACGTGTGTGACCGTCGACGCCATATTGTTAAGCATTTATTGGGCTGTAATGGCGTCCTCAGCTAAATCTTCATCTCACTGCTCTGCTATCAAGTATTCTAATCGTAAATCTAAACGACCCAACCTGTCATTCTTTAGGTTCCCCAATAAAAAAGAAAGGTGAGAAAATATTTTTATTATTTTCAGTCGATATTCTGTCGTGAAAATGGTATTTTCTGTTCTCCCATCAACGGCCATTGGGAAACATTAGTCGGTACATTAGAAAGTTATTAGACTTATTTTTAATAGTTCTTTACTCACCACAATAATAAAGACAATTTTAACACTTCTGTACGTTTTTGGTTTTGTTTTGTAAGGGATTAGTCTGCACAATATGGCCCGCGGACACATTAGGTCCAGTGACCAGGAGATTTTTCGAGTCCGAGAATGGGCGGGCTGTTACCCATTATATTCCTCGAACATAGGGACATAGCAAACAACACTCACATACGTACAAGACATCACAAGCCCGCCGTGAAGAAGGGTGCAATCAAATATTATATAACTCTGCTCTATCATCTTTGGGTGCAATGGTGGGTCGGGGGGTTCGGTGGGCGGCGTGCCGCAATCAAAGATACTAGTGGAGCTCTGCTCTATAATCTTTGGTCGGAATGGGACGGCTGCGCGTTATAATGTGCTATCGTTCCACTCTCCCTCTCCCCCCCTTCCCCCTTCTCCTCTCCCCCTTGTCCCTTCTCCCCCTTCTCCCTCCCCCTTCTCCCTGTCCCCTTTCCCCTTCTCCCTCCCCCTTCTCCCTGTCCCCCTTCTCCTTGTCCCCCCTTCTCCCTGTCCCCCCTTCCCCCTCCATCTCCCTCCCCCTGCCCTCCCCCTTCTCCCTGTCCCGCTTGTCCCTCTCCCCCCTTCTCCCTCTCCCCCTTCTCCCTCTCCCCCCTTCTCCCTCTCTTTCGATCTCTCTCTCCCCTCCTCTCGATCTCTCGCTCCCCTCTCTTCTCTCGATCTCTCTCTCTCTCTCTCTCTCTCTCTCTCTCCCCCTCTCTTCGCGATCTCCTTCCCTTCCCTCTCTCCCACCCTTCCATCTCTCCCTCCCTTACCTCTTCGTGAGAGTTGGCAGCTCTGCTATGCCTTGGGTCCAAAAGAGGATAGATAGAAAATACTTAATTGTCTTTGTAAGAAGATTTTAATAAGCTCTTCTACATTTAAGGTAAATTGACATATTAGAGGCAAAACACATTTTCAATATACAGGTCTCTCCACACAACTGAAAACAATTGCATTTAAGTGATATATCATCCATTGTTCAGGCAAGTAGCACTAGGTTACAATAAACTTCCTGCATATTCCAGGAATTCATCTCATAAAAATGGGAGAGGCTTAAATGCATTGTAAAATCATAAATCCATGTTGACTTGGACTAATGCTTTTACTGCTATCCAAATGCCCCATTATTACATCTTTAATAATTGACTCCAGCATCTTTCACACCACCAAAGTCAGGCTAACTGGTCTGTAATTCCCCATTTTCTCTCTCGCTCCTTTCTTGAAAAGTGGGATAGCATTAGCTATCCTCCAATCCACAGGAACTGATCGTAAATCTATTGATCGTTGGAAAATAATAGAAACATAGAAATTAGGTGCAGGAGTAGGCCATTCGTCCCTTCGAGCCTGCACCGCCATTCAATATGATCATGGCTGACCATCCAACTCAGTATCCCGTACCTGCCTTCTCTCCATACCCTCTGATCCCCTTAGCCACAAGGCCCACATCTAACTCCCTCTTAAATATAGCCAATGAACTGGCCTCGACTACCCTCTGCGGCAGAGAGTTCCAGAGATTCACCACTCTCTGTGTGAAAAAGGTTCTTCTCATCTCGGTTTTAAAGGATTTCCCCCCCTTATCCTTAAGCTGCGACCCCTTGTCCTGGACTTCCCCAACATCGGGAGCAATCTTCCTGCATCTAGTCTGTCCAACCCCTTAAGAATTTTGTAAGTTTCTATAAGATCCCCTCTCAATCTCCTAAATTCTAGAGAGTATAAAACAAGTGTATCCAGTCTTTCTTCATAAGACAGTCCTGACATCCCAGGAATCAGTCTGGTGAACCTTCTCTGCACTCCCTCTATGGCAATAATGTCCTTCCTCAGATTTGGAGACCAAAACTGTACGCAATACTCCAGGTGTGGTCTCACCAAGACCTGTACAACTGCAGTAGAAACTCCCTGCTCCTATACTCAAATCCTTTCGCTATGAAAGCTAACATACCATTCGCTTTCTTCACTGCCTGCTGCACCTGCATGCCTACTTTCAATGACTGGTGTACCATGACACCCAGGTCTCGCTGCATCTCCCCTTTTCCTAGTCGGCCGCCATTTAGATAATAGTCTGCTTTCCTGTTTTTGCCACCAAAATGGATAACCTCACATTTATCCACATTATACTGCATCTGCCAAACATTTGCCCACTCACCCAGCCTATCCAAGTCACCTTGCAGTCTCCTAGCATCCTCCTCACAGCTAACACTGTCCCCCAGCTTAGTGTCATCCGCAAACTTGGAGATATTGCCTTCAATTCCCTCATCCAGATCATTAATATATATTGTAAATAGGTGGGGTCCCCAGCACTGAGCCTTGTGGTACCCCACTAGTCACTGCCTGCCTAATGAAGAACTCAACCATATTATGGTCACTCTTGCCCAAGGGGGCAGTACAACAAGATTGCTAACTAACCCTTCCTCATTACTCAATACCCAGTCTAAAATAGCCTGCTCTCTCGTTGGTTCCTCTACATGTTAATCATATGTATAAATATATATGTATGTGTATATATATGCATGTATATGTATATGTGTGTATATATGTATGTATATATATGTTTATATGTGTGTATGTATGCATATAAATGTATCCATATGTATGTGTGTATTTGTATGTGTGGATATGTATGTGTATATGTATGTATGTATGTGTATATATGTGTGTATATATGTATGTGTATATATATGTGTGTGTAAATATATATATGCATATATATATTATTACTATATAATTATATATATAATTGCCTTTATGGTTTATGTATATCATCTTACAAGACAAATAAATGAATAGCGATTATTTAAATCAAAGTAGCTTCTGATCCATGAGAATAAACTATTATCTCTAACTTGCCTCTCACACACAGACACACATTCATATAAATATATTAAATATATATACGTTAAATTTAATTTTTTGCAGTGTGTGTTAAAGCAATACAATGCAAGGGAAACTACACAAAGGAGGGGTCTGTTCCCGCTACAAGATACTTGAGGATCTTTGCTTTGGATCAAAGATTATAGCGGAGCTCTATAATCTTTGCTTTGAATCACAGCGGGTGGAATACCGGAAGTCGAGTGTCGCTGTAACAAATGGCGGCCGTGACGTTCCGTTGCGTACTACACGTCAGCCCATTGAATTTCGAAGGAGTGGTCTATCTTGTCCCTCTACGATCTTTGGTGGCGCCTAACGGCAGTGGCTCGACTGCAGTCCGTCTGGCTTTTTTAAATTTTTGTCTCGTTAAATGTATGTTTTGATTTAGTTATTATTTTTTTTAGCTGTGTATATGTGGGGGGTGGGGGAAACCGTGTAATCTCTTCCCTGTTCAGGGTCCCGACTTTTTCCCTGTTGGGTCTCCGATGTCGTTGGGCCTAACATCGAGGAGCCGGCGGTGGCCTCCGACCAGGACCAACCTGAGGGCTCCAGTCGTGGAGCCTGCGGACCAGCCATCGAGCAGCTGGCCGACTTTGAAGCGGGAGGAGCTGTGGCGGCGTGCAGCTGCGACCCGACTTCGGAGCTTCGGAGGCTCTGACTGCAGGCCCTGTGGACGGTAACATCGGGAGCTCGCAGATCCCTGGCGGCAGACCGCTTTTCGGAGCCCCCGCAACGGCAACTTCTCCCGTCGGAATCGCGGGGTGAAATGACTCGGAGCGGGGCATAACATTGTCCGGCGCGGCTTAACGGCCACGGGACTTACCATCTCCCACCAGGGTCTTTAACATCGGGAGCCCCAGTTCGCCTCGACGTTGCAGTTGGACTGCTGGACCGCGGGAGAAGAACAAAGGGAAGAGAGAAGACTTTTGTGTTCCATCACAGTGAGGAGGTGTTGGAGATTCACTTTGATGGATGTTTGTGTAAACTGTGTTAAGTTTGGGTCTTGGGTTTTATTGTAATGTTAAGACTGTAGAAATGCAATTTCATTCAAACCAAGCTGTTTGAATGACAATAAAAGGCATTCTATTCTATCTATATATTACTAAATCTCTGATCTTGACCGCTTTTGGCCAACTTTGCTGCGATTTCCGAGAGAACGTCGCCACCTACGGCCGTCATTTTTGGCCACTTCGCTCAGAGCCCCCCTCCACCGTATGAGTGCGGAGGATTTTTTCCGTCAATGAAAAATGAGAGAGATATTAATGTTCTTATAAAATTGCCCATTCTCTCTGCTGCCCCAGCTGGCGGCAGGGGGAGGGACTAAAAAAACCAGGAAGCGTCGTGCCTCATTCAGTCTGCCAGACCAGGAAGCCAGAAGGTCACGGCTCTCTGAGCTGCAAATAACACTGAACACATGTCTACTCCACGGTGAGTCCCCTCGATGCGGCTGTAAAGTGGCTGCAGCCCTTTTTTAAACAAGTTTGTGTTCACAAAATGAATTTTGGTTGTCGGGTGTCTGCAGCCCAATTGTTTGCCTTGGCTTGGCTTTTAAAATCGTTGCAACAGTTGGATGCCCGCCCAAGCATCTGTGCAGCCCACAATGTCTATACTAGCCCTCTGGAAACCAGTACATTCAGCCCACAACACCCATACTAGCGCAACAACCCCCCCCCCCCCCCCCCCCCCGCTGGTGAGCAGTATTGGAATTGGTGGAGAGGTGGAATATTGCGTTGGTGACCAGCCTTCCCGTGTGATGCTGGGACCCAACGGGTCCCACTTAGTCTAGTTCTATTCTATACTTGGCTTGATTGTGTTTATCTGATCTGAATTTTAATGGATAGCGTGCAAAAATGAACTTTTCATTGTACCTGTAGGTTTTCAATAATACATCTAAACCTAATTGCACCATTTACTAAATTGATTCAAGTTCTGTGAAAGAAACAGAACAAACAGGAAGATTGATAAATGATAAATATTGCGCCAACAGCAGGCTTGAGGTCCCCGACCGCAGGAGAACAAAGAAATGAAGAGATTTAACTTTTTTTCGCCTTCCATCTCAGTGAGGAATGTGGAGGAGTCACTGTGGTGGATGTTTATGTTAAAATGTATTTTGTGTGGTCTGTTGCTTTTTATTTGTATGACTGACATCGCAAATGAAATGCTTAAAGGTAGACAAAAATGCTGGAGAAACTCAGCATCTATGGAACAAAGGAAATAGGCAACATTTTGGGTCGAGACCCTTCTTGAAATTCCTCGTATGTTTCAAAACATACTTGGCTAATAAAGTATTATTGTATTGTATTCATCCATTTTAATTTTTTTGGAGTGTTGAACCTGCACTAGTGTACAAACCATCTCCAGCCTCATCAGTCATTCTGAAAATAGCCAGAAAAATAGAATTTTATAATGTTTTATTTTGTTCTTTCTTCCGAATGAATATCAGACACAATAGAAAACTGTTAAACCGTTAGAATACAATTACTAAGATTACTGTTCATCATTCAAGTTTAGTTTAGTTTAGAGATGCAGCCCTTTGGCCCACCAGGTCTGCACCAACCAGTGATCCCCACATATTAATGCTATCCAACACACACTAGGGACAATTCACACATACACCAAGCCAATTAGCCTATATACCTGTATGTCTTTGGAGTGTGGGAGGAAACCGAAGATCTCGGAGAAAATCCACTCTGGTCACGGGGAGAATGTACAAACTCCTTTCAGACAGCACCCGTAGTCGGGATCGAACCGGCGTCTCTGGCTCTGCAAGCGCTGTAAGACAGCAACGCTACTGTTGCGCCACCATGGCTGCCCATTCAAATGCAGCATCCTATTCAGTTCACAGTGGTTAGTGTAAAGAACATCTTCATAATCTTATTCTGCTGTTATTAATACGTTAACTGGTTGATATGAGCTGTTATTTCCAACTTCTTTACTGTAGAAAACTGAGAAAACAAGTGCTTGAAATAATTCTGTTTCATATGCATTTTAGGTAATATGACAGACATCGTCACAGGAAATGACATTGCATGGTGCCTCTTAAATAAATGCTTGCATCAACACACGGGGAGAGTCCAACACTTATTGTGGCATATATCATGTAGGAAGGAACTACAGATGCTGGATTAAACCAAAGATAGACACAAAAAACTGAAGTAACTCATCGGGTCAGACAGCATCTCTGGAGAAAAGGAATAGGTGACGTTTTGGTTCGAGTCTAAAGAAGGGTCTCAGCCCAAAACTTCACCTATTCCTTTTCCTCTTAGATATGCCAATCCTGACCTCGACTGAGTCTGCTCTAGCATTTCACTCTCTGTGTGTAGCATATGTTGCTGGGCATCGGGTTTTAATTCCCCCCTTATCCTTAGTGATATTCCTGAAGGCACCAACATTAAGTTCCTGCATCTAGCCTGTACCAATTACCCTTAAAATTTGTAAGATAAAATCAGAATTTTGGGGAGTATAAAACAAGTCTAGGAAATTTTCTTAATAAAACAGTCGGACAGTGTCAAGAAACTTTCTCTGCGAAAATAACAGAAACTGCCGCAAAGAAAAACAACTTGTTCCTAATGCTCCTAAGGGAAGGAAATGTGATATCTGTATCCATCTGGACATGAATGCCCACAACTATGCAGCTGACTCACTTATCGCATGAGCCACTTATCGTTACCATGAGAGTTATTATTGGGTAGTGGGAGTAGGTCCGACACGTCACAGTGCACACGTCTGAAGACTATGGGGTTAAAAGTGGGCCTAATGTCACCCTCATCCTTATGACCATCTTCCTGGCTGTGCATAGAGCCAAAGCAAGTGGGCAACAAGTGTTATTACCTGCTGAGGTTCTACCTGTCCCCGATGTTGCGATGGGCATGTCACTGATGCCACGCTATGTGCCAGTCTGCTGGACATTGCCACACCCACTGTCCTTTATGGAAATGTTCTTCTGGACCAACACTGTTAAACACGAGTCCATCAGGCAGTGGTCAGCACATAGCATTGACATATAGAAATATAGAAAATAAGTGCAGCATATTCGACTTTTCGAGCCAGCACCGCCATTCAATATGATCATTGCTGATCATCCAAATTCAGTACCCCGTTCCTGCTTTCTCCCCATATCCTCAGAGCATCCTGCAAGTACTGCAGGACTTGACAGATCCTGTGGTGTGGCTCCCTGAGCAGACTGTCCAGTTTGTCTGGCAAAATGTCTCATCACCAGAACTCACCAACTAGCACCAAGGCCTGGGTTGGCTGGGGGTGCGAGGAGCCCTCCCGGTCAGATGCTTCCTGCACCATCAGAATCTTCTAACCAATGCACGCTGCCTTCGGGGCAACTGCAGTGGAGGGTCTGGAAAATGATGCAAGGGTCCCTTTTCCAGTTCATCCCAAACAGTATTGTCAGCAAGTCTCTCTGATTTACGGGCGGTTCCCAGGGACATCAAGTGCTGTTGGATGGTCATCTACTCGGTGAAAGATGCTCTTTGTTCTGCCTGAAACTTGTTGGTATCCCAGCACAGCGAGATTTCCAGCTGGGAATGTTGCCGACTGGCCCATTCGAGACTGCAGGAGTACGTGCTGAGGGACACTGAAGATTCTGGGGGGGAGGAGAGGAGAATGGCTTAGGGTCCTTCTGCTGCAGGACATTGAGGGGCAGAGTCTGGTGGAAACACCCCTCAAATGGGGAAGGGATATCCCCAAGGGGCCCACATGGGTAGCAAGGGCGTTTTGCTTAAAGATAGATGCGATTACTGCTGAGTATGACACTAATGTATGTACAGACATTGAGAATGTCTGAAGCATTTTTGCCCAGTTTTTGTGTTGTATATATTTTTTATTCTGAACAAAGAATAGAAATGAATGGTGAAGTATGTGGTGTGGACAGTGGGGTGATTCCCTCAGCATTCGTTAGTCATTTGGCCGAATGCCTCATCACCAAAGCTTTCAAACAAACAACAAGTTCTTACTTGGAGACACCTTACTGCAGATGCTGCTGATGTAGATCAGGCTGAAGAAAGGTCCTGACCCGAAATGTCATCCGCCCATTCCCTGTATAGAGGCTTCCTGACCCGCTAAGTCTATCCGGCTCCTTGTCTTTTGAACAGGTTCTTGCTTAGATGGTGGTGAGAAGTACCCTCTCTGCCAGATAGAGTCATAGAGGAATACAGCATGGAAACAGACCCCTCACCCCATACTCACCATCAAGCACCCATCTTGACATTAACCCTAATGGCGCATAGGGTGGTATGGTGGTGCAGCGGTAGAGTTGCTGCCTTACAGTGTCAGAGACCTGGGGTAGATCCTGACTACGGTTCTGTCTGTATGGAGTTTGTTCGTTCTCCTCATGACCTGCGTGGGTTTTCTCTCAGTACTTCAGTTTCGTCCCACACTACAAAAACGTACAAGGTTAATTGGTTTGTAGGTTACTCGGCTAGTAAACTGTACCATGTGTAGGGTAATGTTAGTGTGTGGGGGTCGCAGTGCGGGCTCGGTGGGCTGGTGGGCCTGTTTCCGCTCTGCGTCTTTAAACAAAGCTACCCTAACCTATTTTTATTTTACCAACTTTCCCAAACTCAACACAGACACCATGAAGATTAAGATTACGCCCTGGTCACTGGAGCTGTGTTATAATGGCACTACTAGACAAACCACTGTGGCACTATGACACAGGGGTTTAACACAAAGCTTGGATACCATCATTTAAAGAAGTGGCAATATCAGTGGATCACTCAGAATACTGAACAAATTGCATGATAACATTGTGTCAGCATCACTAGGCATAGGATCATTGTCCATCTCCTGAGAGAGCACATCTTTGCAAGGAAGGACTGGGAAGAGGTGCAGAAGTATTTGTCGAAGTTCATCCTGAGTCAGTCAGTTTAGTTGATTGTCACGTGTGCTGAGGTACAGTGTAAAGCTGTTGTTGCGTGCTAACTAACCAGCGGAAAGACAATTCATGATTACAATCAAATGTCCATGGTGTACAGATTCATGATAAGGGAATAACGTTTAGTGCAAGATAAAGCCAGCAAAGTCCAATCAAAGATAGTCTGATAGTACTGCTTTCTGGTTGTAATAGGATGGTTCAGCTGCCTGATAACAGCTGGGAAGAAACTGTTCCTGAATGAGCAGCTTGCCGACACTGTGCTGTACAAGCTGGCCCCATGGACACTCTGAAACAAATCTCAGCTGCTCTAGGAAACCGTCACTGAAGTGAAGGACTTAAGATTGAGCTACAAATTCATAGGAAATGTTATGCAGACTAATGCCATTCGTAGAGTCACCGTGTTATTAAGTAGTGAAACAGGCACAAAATGCTGGAGTAACTCAGTGAGAGTCAGGGGAAAGGGAAATAAGAGATATAGATGGTGATTTAGAGAGATAAGGACCAAATGATCGAAAGATATGCAAAAAGGTTATGATGATAAAGATCTTCAGGTTAAACCAGCATCTGCAGTTCAAAAAACCCAGGTCCCTGGCACTGTAAGGAAGCAACTCTCCCACGGCACCACCATGCCGCCCAAGGAGACAGAGGGCAGGTGTGTGCAATCATATTTAAAACACAGTTGAGCGGTACTTGGATAGGAAAGGTTTGATGAGATGAAGACCAAGCACAGGTAAATTGGAGTAGCTCATAAAATAACCTTAGTCTGCATAAACGAATTAGGCCAACGGGCCACCCAAACCACCCCCTCCCCAGGTACCTTCCCCTGCAACCGCAGAAGATGCAACACCTGTCGCTATACCTCCTCCCTCGGCTCTGTCCAGGGACCACGACAGTCCTTTCAGGTTAGGCAGAGGTTCTCTTGCACCCCCGCCAACCTCATCTACTGTATCCGTTATTCAAGATGTGGGCTCTTACACATCGGCGAGACCAAACGCAGACTGGGCGATTGTTTTACGGAACACCTTCACTCAGCCCGCGTGAACCAACCTGATCTCCCAGTTGCTGGACACTTGAATTCTCCTTCCCATTCCTACACAAACCTTTCTGACCTCGGTCTCCTCCATGGTCAGAGTGAGGCTAAATGCAAATTGGACGAACAGCGTCTCATATTTGGCTTGGGCAGCTTACAGCCCAGTGGTATGAATATTGATTTCTCTAACTTCAAGTAACCCCAGCATTCCTTCTCTCAGTATACTTCCCCACCCAAGTCACACCAGCTTCTCGTTATCACCCAACAAACAGCTAACAATGGCCTGTTTCCTTTATCATCATTACCTTTTTGCATATCTTTCATTCATTCTTTTTTTATCTCTCTACAACATCGTCTACATCTCTTATTTCCCTTTTTCCTAACAAGTCTGATGAAGGGTCTCGATCCAAAACACCAGCCATTCATTTCCTCCAGAGATGCCACTTGACCCGCTGAGTTACTCCAGCTTTTTGTGTCTATCTTCCGTTTAAACCAGGATCTGCAGTTCCTTCCAACACAGAAAATAGATTAACATAGAACTTGTGTGAACGGGTGATTGATGGTTGGTGTGGATTCGATGGGTCAAAGGGCACTAACCATTGTCTGAAACCATCAGCTTGTAATGGAACATTTTAAATAAGAGGAAGGCATGGATTGCCTTACCAATTGCTCTTTTAGTATACACCACTACTTGTGTAGGTAGGAACTGCAGATACTGGTTTAAACCGATGATAGACACAAAATGCTGGAGTAACTCAGCGGACTAGACAGAGGCCACAGCTTACCTTTCATTTCAAACTGTATTAACTTTAGACCGAAGGTAGACACAAAATTCCCGAGTCACTGAGCAGAGCAGGCAGCATCTTTGGAAAGAAGGAATGAGTGACGTTTCAGGTCGAGACCCTTATCTATGCATTAATGTATTTATTTTTAAATTTGAAAATAGACTTTATTCAAGTAATAAATATATACAACACAGGAAGCTTGCAAAAAATTTCATCTGACATTTTCGGAGGCTATACAAGCCTTCAATACTGTTTACACAAATGATATACATTTATACCCCACCCCTGCCACTCATGTGTCCCATTGGCGTGGAATCCCTTCCTTTATTTTTGAGGGGCGCCTCCACCACACCCTGTCCCCGATGTCCAGCAGTGGAAGGATCTTAGACTGTGGTCCTCTCCCACCGAGCCTTGGTGTTGGCTGCACCAAGCTTCAGTGCGTCCCTCAGCATGTACTCCTGCAGTCTGCAGCAGGCCAGTCGGCAACATTACCCGACGGGCATCTCGCTCCACTGGGAGGTCAACAAAGCTCGGGCAGACCAAAGAGCGTCTTTCACTGACCTTCCAGCAGCACTCAATGTCAGTCGATGGCTGGCAAGATGAAAGCATAGGGTGCAACCCAACAATTGTTGCCAGTAATGTTAGCAAGCTAACATTAGCACTCCACTGTACAGATAACCACTAAACTCTTTATTTAAGATTTTCCAGTAATATATTGGAGGGAGCAGCTAAATATGTGTTAGTTGGGGTATTATCACTGTCTGGAACATGTTGCAACCCCACGCCGATCTTTGAAATTTAATTGAAAATAAGATCCGGAAAAAAAATAATATATGCATCATATTTCTCAAAATCTATAATTTGTAATACATAGTCTTTTGGGACAGAGCAACTGAGGAGAACATTCTGAAATAATAATAATATCTAGAAATAGTGTAGCTGTAATGATTATGACCTATTGAAGTTTGCCATCATTACACTGTGAAAGTGACAGAAACTATGCAACTTCTGCACATGAATGATTTAGCGAGGAAGTCCTAAAGATGCCATCAATGACTCTGACACATTTCCTCTCCACAGGCTGCATTGTGTAGAAAACTTCTCCAACAGAATCAAGATAAATATATGGCTTGTTGTAAACTTAAGGAGTTTATAAACAAATCTCATGATGAAATAATCAGAAGATGCATTTGAGTATAGAAGTTGGGAGGTAATTTCGCAGTTGTATAAGATTTTGTTGAGGCCGCATTTAGAGTATTGTGTTCAGTTCTGGGCACCGTGTTATAGGAAAGATCTTGTCTAGCTGGAAAGGAGCTGCAACATCCCCGGTAAATCTAAAGAGAATATTTACGAGGATGTTGCCAGGACTAGAGGGTCTGAACTATAGGGAGAGGTTGAGTAGGATGGGTCTCTATTCCTTGGAGTGCAGGAGGATGAGGGGTGATCTTATAGAGGTGTATGAAATAATGAGAGGAATAGATTGGATAGATGCACAGAGTCTCTTGCCAAGAGGCTTTAATGACATGATGAACCACTTTCTGCTTAACATGCACTCTGGTTTGGAAATAATATATGCACTCTAATTGACTCAGAGAAATAAATTAAAAAATAATGCATTTTAATATTTAAATACATGCTTATGCTTATGCATATTTTGATTTCTACATTAATCATATGTCATAAAGCATAAAGCATGGAAACAGGCCCTTCGGCCTAGCTCCAACAAGCAATATCCAAACTATTCCCATTTGCCATCCATGCTATTCCCATATGGTGAGTTGATCATGGGGAACAAGGATATTGCGGACCAATTGAATAACTACTTTGGTACCGTCTTCACTAAGGAAGACATAAATAATCTGCCGGAAATAGCAGGGGACCGCAGGTCAAAGGAGTTGGAGGAATTGAGTGAAATCCAGGTTAGTCGGGAAGTGGTGTTGGGTAAATTGAATGGATTAAAGGCCGATAAATCCCCAGGGCCAGATAGGATGCATCCCAGAGTACTTAAGGAAGTAGCTCCAGAAATAGTGGATGTATTAGTAATAATCTTTCAAAACTTTTTAGATTCTGGAGTAGTTCCTGAGGATTGGCGGGTAGCAAATGTAACCCCACTTTTTAAAGAAGGGAGGGAGAGAGAAAACGGGGAATTACAGACCAGTTAGTCTAACATCAGTAGTGGGGAAACTGCTAGAGTTAGTTATTAAAGATGGGATAGCAGCACATTTGGAAAGTGGTGAAATCATTGGAGAAAGTCAGCATGGATTTACAAAAGGTAAATCATGTCTGACGAATCTTATAGAATTTTTCGAGGATGTAACTAGTAGCGTGGATAGGGCAGAACCAGTGGATGTGGTGTATCTGGACTTCCAGAAGGCTTTCGACAAGGTCCCACATAAGAGATTAGTATACAAACTTAAAGCACATGGCATTGGGGGTTCAGTATTGATGTGGATAGAGAACTGGCTGGCAAACAGGAAGCAAAGAGTAGGAGTAAACGGGTCCTTTTCACAATGGCGGGCAGTGACTAGCGGGGTGCCGCAAGGCTCAGTGCTGGGAGCCCAGCTATTTACAATATGTATTAATGATCTGGATGGGGGAATTGAAGGCAATATCTCCAAGTTTGCGGATGACACTAAGCTGGGGGGCAGTGTTAGCTGTGAGGAGGATGCTAGGAGACTGCAAGGTGACTAGGATAGGCTGGGTGAGTGGGCAAATGTTTGGCAGATGCAGTATAATGTGGATAAATGTGAAGTTATCCATTTTGGTGGCAAAAACAGGATAGCAGACTATTATCAAAATGGTGGCCGATTAGGAAAAGGGGAGATGCAGCGAGACCTGGGTGTCATGGTACACCAGTCATTGAAAGTAGGCATGCAGGTGCAGCAGGCAGTGAAGAAAGCGAATGGTATGTTAGCTTTCATAGCAAAATGATTTGAGTATAGGAGCAGGGAGGTTCTACTGCAGTTGTACAGGGTCTTGGTGAGACCACACCTGGAGTATTGCGTACAGTTTTGGTCTCCAAATCTGAGGAATGACATTATTGCCATAGAGGGAGTGCAGAGAAGGTTCACCAGACTGATTCCTGGGATGTCAGGACTGTCTTATGAAGAAAGATTGGATAGACTTGGTTTATACTCTCTAGAATTTAGGAGGTTGAGAGGGGATCTTATAGAAACTTACACAATTCTTAAGGGGTTGGACAGGCTAGATGCAGGAAGATTGTTCCCGATGTTGGGGAAGTCCAGGACAAGGGGTCTTAGCTTAAGGATAAGGGGGGAAATCCTTTAAAACCGAGATGAGAAAAACTTTTTTCACACAGTGAAAAAAGTGGTGAATCTCTGGAACTCTCTGCCACAGAGGGTAGTTGAGGCCAGTTCATTGGCTATATTTAAGAGGGAGTTAGATGTGGCCCTTGTGGCTAAAGGGATCAGAGGGTATGGAGAGAAGGCAGGTACGGGATACTGAGTTGGATGATCAGCCATGATCATATTGAATGGCGGTGCAGGCTCGAAGGGCCGAATGGCCTACTCCTGCACCTAATTTTTATGTTTCTAATTCCTCAAATTAGGAGACCAAAACTGTACACAATACTCCAGTTGTGGTCTCACCAGAGCCCAATATAACTGCAGAAGAACCTCTTTACTCCTATACTGTACCTGCATTCCAACTTTCAATGACTAGTGTACAGGTACACCCAGGTCTCTTTGTACCTCCCCCTTACCTAACCTAACCCCATTGAGATAATAATCTGCCCCCTTGTTTTTACCACCAAAGTGGATAACCTCACATTTATCTATATTATACTGCATCTGCCACGCATCTGCCCACTCACTCAACGTGTCCAGGTCACCCTGCAATCTCCTAACATCCTCTTCACAGTTCACACTGCCACCCAGCTTTGTGTCATCCGCAAACTTGCTGGTGTTGCTCCTAATTCCCTCTTCCAAATCATTAATATATATGGTAAAAAGTTGCAGCCCCAACACCGAGCCTTGCGGCACTCCACTCGCCACTGCCTGCAATTGTGAATAGGACCCGTTCACTCCTACTCTTTGCTTCCTGTCAGCCGACCAATTTTCTATCCACGTCAACAGCCTACCCCCCATCTCTTGTGCTCTAATTTTAGTCACCAGTCTCCCATATGGGACCTTATCAAAGGCTTTCTGAAAGTCTAGATACACTATACCCACTGGCTCCCCTTCACCCATTTTACTTGTCACATCCTCAAAAAATTCCAGAAGATTAGTCAAGCATGATTTTCCTTTCATAAATCCATGTTGACGGACTAATCTTTTTACTGCTATCCAAATGCCCCATTATTACCTCTTTAATAATTGACTTCAGCATCTTTCCCACCACCTAAGTCAGGCTAACTGGCCTGTAATTCCCCGTTTTCTCTCTCAATCAATCAATCCATCAATCAATCAATCAATCAATCAACCTTTATTGTCATCTTGCAAGCAACAGTTGTGCAGTGCAAAATGAAAAGACGTTTCCCAGGGAATACTGGAGCATCGCACATGAAATTTAAAATGTTTCACACATAATAACACTAAAAACAATCCAGTCCCTGATGGAACAATATAAATAGTTAAAAGCAGGTAAAACAACAATGTTAAAATACAGTAAAACCAATCATAAAAATGTCCGGGGCAGCTGATTTGAGTGGCCAGTGCCAGTTATTAAAGTGTCCGTGCCAAGCCGCAGAATCAGATGACTGTGAGTACAGAGTGACTGTTTAGCAGCCTCACAGCCTGTGGCAGGAAGCTGTTTAGCAGTCTTGTAGTCTGGGCTTTGATGCTGCGATATCTCTTGCCTGATGGCAGGAGATCCAGGTGTATGTGGAGGGGGTGCAGTTTGTCCTTAGCAATTCTCTGAGCTTTTTTCAGACAGCGGCTCTGGAACAGTTCTTGTACCGAGGGTAGGGAGACGCCAATGATCCTCTCTGCTCCCCTCACTACCCTCTGCAGAGCCTTCCTGTCCGAGCAGTTGCAGGTGGAGTACCACGTATTTATGCAGTACGTGAGTACAGACTCCACCGTACCCCTGTAGAAAGTCCTGAGGATGTTGGTGGGGAGTGAGGCCTGTTTGAGTTTCCTCAGGAAGTGCAGTCGCTGATGGGTCTGTTTGACGGTCCCAGTGGTGTTCCTGGACCAGGTGAGGCTGTCTGTAATTTGCACACCGAGGGACTTTATGCTCTCCACTCTCTCCACTGTGGTACCACTGATGTTGAGGGGTGTATGCTTTGGCTGCACCATCCTGAAGTCGACAACCATCTCCTTTGTTTTGTCGACATTTAATTCTAGATTATTTTTGCCGCACCAGTCCACTAGTTGTTTTACTTCCTCCCTGTACATTGATTCGTCATCTCCGCTGATGAGTCCCACCACTGTTGTGTCATCTGCTAATTTTATGATCTTATTGTCCCTGAATCTGGCAGCACAGTCATGTGTGAGCAATGTGAACAACAGCGGGCTGAGCACACAGACTTGAGGGGAGCCGGTGCTCAGCATGATCGAGCCTGAAGTGTTCTTGCCAACACGGACTGACTGCGGTCTCTCTCGCTCCTTTCTTGAAAAGTAGGATAACATTAGCTATCCTCCAATCCACAGGAACTGATCCTGAATCTATTGAACATTGGAAAATGATCACCAATGCGTTCACTATTTTTAGAGCCACCTCCCTGAGGACCCTGGTATGCAGACCATCAGGCCCAGGGGATTTATCATCCTTCAGTCCAATTAGCCTACCCAATACTATTTCTCGCCTAATGAAAATTTCTTTCAGTTCCTCTACCCCCTTAGATCCTCTGTCCCTCAGTACTTCTGGAAGATTGTTTGTGTCTTCCTTAGTGAGTACAGATCCGAAGTACCTGTTCAACTCTTTCCTGCCATTTCCTTGTTCCCCATAACAATTTCACCCGTGTCTGCCTTCAAGGAACCCACATTTGACTTTGCTATTCTTTTTCCCTTAACATATCTAAAGAAGCTTTTACTGTCCTTCTTTATATTCCCCTCGTACTTCATCTTTTCAGCCCGTATTGCCCGTTTTGTTTTATTTTGTTGTCCTATGAAAGTTTCCCAATCTTCTGGCTTCCGGCTACTCTTTGCTGTGTTATAAATCTTTTCTTTTAGTTTTATTCTATCCGTAACTTCTCTTGTCAGCCACAGTTGCCTCCTACTCCCCTTAGAATCTTTCTTCCTTTTTGGAATGAAATGATCCTGCGTCTTCCTCATTATGCCCAGAAATCCCTGCCATTGCTGTTCCACCATCGTTCCTGCTAGGATCCCTTTCCAGTCTACCTTGACCAGCTCCTCCCTCATGCCTTCATAGTCCCCTTTGATCAACTGCATCACTAACACTTCCGATTTAACCTTCTCCTTCTCAAATTGCAGATTAAAACTAATCATATTATGATCACTACATCCAAGCAGTTCCTTTACCTCTAGTTCTCTTATCAAATCTGGTTCAGAATTCAGAATTGCCTTTTCCCTGGTTGGCTCCATTACAAGCTGCTCTAAGAATCCATCTCGGAGGCATTCTACAAACTCTCTTTCTTGGGGTCCTGAACCAACCTGATTTTCCAGTCTTCCTGCATATTGAAATCCCCCATCACTGCAGTGGTATTACCTTTGTTACATGCCAGTTTTACACCCTACATCCGGGCTACTATTTGGGGCTCTGTAGATAACACAAATTAATATCTTCTTGCCTTGACAACTCCTCAAGTCAATCCACAGTGACTCTACCTCGTCAGTCCCTATGTCTTCCCTCGCAAGGATCTGAATTCCATCC
This sequence comes from Leucoraja erinaceus, assembly GCF_028641065.1. Classification (NCBI taxonomy): domain Eukaryota; kingdom Metazoa; phylum Chordata; class Chondrichthyes; order Rajiformes; family Rajidae; genus Leucoraja; species Leucoraja erinaceus. The sequence goes on along the minus strand of NC_073401.1, from coordinate 2,525,572 downwards.
CTCACCAGTAGAGCTACCCCCCTCCTCTGCCCACCTGCTTGTCCATTCTATGGGATGTATAACCCTGAATATTAAGTTCCCATGCCTGATCCTCCTGCAGCCACGCCTCAGTAATCCCCACAATGTCATATCTACCAACCTCTAACTGAGCCTCAAGCTCATCTACTTTATTACTTATACTTCGTGCATTCATATACAATATTTTTAATTCCTTCTGCATCTCACCTTTCACATCGATCCCTATTACACTTGGCCATACTCTCCTATCCCTTTGTGAGCTTCCTTTCCCGTTAATTCTGGGGGTCATTAACTATCCCATTTCCGTTTAACTCCATCCTTGACTATCCATTTTGACACCCACCACCTTATTCAGTTTAAAACCACCTGTGTAGCAGTGACAAACCTATTTTAGTTTAGTTTAGTTTAGTTTAGAGATATAGCGTGGAAACAGGCCCTTCGGCCCACCGGGTCCTCACCAACTAGCGATCCCCGCACATTAACACTATCTTACACTACCTTGGCAACTGCTTGGCTAAAGGAATTTGCATTCGCTTAATAAAAACACTATCTTACACTAGGGACAATTTTTGCATTTATACCAAGCCAATCAACCTACAAATATACAAGTCTTTGGAATGTGGGAGGAAACCAAAGTTCTTGGAGATAACCCACGCGGTCACAGGAAGAACGTAAAAACTCCTTACTGACAGCACCCGTAGCCAGGATCAAACCCAGATCTCTGGTGCTGTAAGCCTTGTCAGGCAGCAACTCTACCGCTGCACCACCGTTGGCCAAGAAATGAATAAATGCAAGATAATGAGTGGGTACAGTTGAGTGTAAATTGATTTCTCCACGAGGGAGAAATAGAAGTGTATTCAGGCAGTGATAGAATGAATCTAATTTAGCTAACTGCAGGATTAACCTAGAAAACAGGATACTGAAATACTGTCACAGATGTAAAGAAGAAAATTGATAGTGGTAATATCTGTACGACAAAGCGTTGCTGAGGTCTCTTTCTTTACATGCATTCCCTTATTAAATAGAACAGATGAACCCAGAATAATATGGTCAAATGATTCAACGTGTGTATAATGGCCAGGCATGGAGGAAATGGGAGATTTGAGGAGAGAAGGGGCATTTTTCAACCACAGTGGAAAAACAATCATTATTACTCTAGTATCTTATTAGTGTCTGCACAATAATAGAAATCCAGTCATTGGGCGTTAAATATAGCCTACTAGAAGACCTGGGGTTATATTAAGTTCATTTAAATCCCATTCATCTGTAGGAATCTATACACTGTTTGTTGAAGCTTGCCTCACCACCCAACTACAGTGCACATGATAGATGTACAGTCTCAGCAAAGTGTCATTCCTGTGTTGCCTATTAACCCTTGGAGCAAATGTTACAACTAGACTTAATCCCCACTGTTCTATTCATCCACTTCCAGCAGAGTAGCTCAATATTGAGCATGAAAACCCCCGAAGTTGAATCAAAGTGACTGCAGTAAACTCATAACAGTGAGTGTGATTATACAGCTTACTGTTGATGTTTCATTTCTGGAGTTCTTACAAACACAAAGCTTTGGAAGCTGAGAGAAAAAGCTAAAGCGCAGTCTGATCTGCTTTGTTGCAAGCAAAGAGCTGAAGCCGCTCCAACATCTTTATTTATTCACGGTAGAAAATATCCTCCAAGACTGAATTTGATTCCGAGCCAGAAATACTCAAGGTTCGTTAATTCGTACTCCTCTTTATGGGCGGGTTGAGGCCGGGGTACGATCCTGCGGAACGTTATTGCGTTCTCTCAATAAAGGGGGAGAATATTAGGTATGTGTGGGAAGGAACTGCAGGTGCCGGTCTAAACCAAAGATAAGCGCAAAAAGCTGGAGTAACTCAGCGAAACAGGCAGAATCTCTGGAGAGATGCAATGCATGAGGTTTCAGGTCGAAACCATTCTGCAGTCTGAAGAAGAGTCTCAACCCAAAACGGCACCCATTCCTTCTCTCCAGCTCTGCTGCCTGTTGCTCTGAATTACTCCAGATTTTTTAGGGTATGCTCAGCAGGTCAAGCAGCATTTGTGGACAGAATAACAGGGTTAACATTACAGATCAATGACCTTTGGTTACAAGTAAGACACATTTGGATACAGAGAAAAGGGGGAGGAACATTAAGAACAGTCGGGATGGGTGGCACGGTGGCTCAGCGGTAGAGTTGCTGCCTTACAGCAGCAGAGACCCGGGTTTGATCCTGACTACGGGCGCTGTGTACACGGAGTTTGTACGTTCTCCCTGTGGCCTGCGTGGGCTTTCTCTGGGAGCTCCCGGTTTCCTCCCACACTCCAAATGACGTCGAAGTTTGTAGTTTAACTGGCTGGGTAAAATTGTAAATTGTCCTAGTTTGTGTAGGATAGTGTTAGTGTGCAGGGATCGTTGATCAGCGTGGATTCAGTGGGCTGAAGGACCTGTTTCCTCGTTGTATCTCGATATTAAATGAAACTAAACTACCATTGGGTGAGGTACTATAACATTCTGACATTCATGAGACCCGATATTGGTGCCGTTGCACCCCATCACTCACGAGTCCCTTTGGGAAAAATGGAAAAACAATTAAAGAGGAGAAATAAACATCCATCTGCATCTCACAACTAAAGTGATTACATCATGTACTTTTCCACCTTTGTGTCATTCTTTAGTAAGTGTGACTATCAGACCAGTGGAGATGAGGGTAATATTTACACATAGCACTTCAATGACCCACAATAATATCGCAGGCATGAATTTTGTTGAACAAGGTTGGCTATAAAATAAAATGTACCTTGTTGCAGCAAACAGTCATGTGATGCAGGGGCGGAAATCGCCATCAAAACATGGGGGGGACAGAATTTCTTGGTGACCACACGCGCATGCGCACACACATGAGGCTTCAGCCATAAACCCTGTGGACAGTAACATCGGGAGCTGACTTGGTTGGTGACCGACTCTGAACTTCAGCAACAGCAGCTTTGTCCGCCTCGAATCGTGAGGCTTCAATCGGCCCGTTCGCGAGGCCTTTCATCGCCCGGCGTGGCTTAAAACTGGCCGCGGAATCTTCCATCGCCCGGCAGGGGCTTTAGCATCGGGAGCCTTGATCGCCTCGACACAGCAATGTGACCGCGGGGTGTTGGAAGATCCCGCGGACGATTTTTAGCTGCGCCGGGCGATGAAAGGCCCCGCGAATGGGCCGATTCAAGCTCTGCTCTATGATCTTTGCACCACCAGGACGTCTCCCTCCTCCAATCACCACGCTTTATCCTCAGTCCCACTCCCCTACTTCCACCTCTGACCGACACCTCCCTCCTCCAATCATCGCGCTGAATCATCCTGTCCCGGCCCCCCCCCCCCCCCCCCCCCCCACTGCCTGCCGACCAACGTCTCTCTCGTCCAATCGGCGCCCTCAATCACCAGTCCCACCCCCACAGTCTCGCGGAGATTTTTAAATAATTTTTTCACCGGATTTCAAAATCCAAATCACAAAACATGGGGGGGGGGAATGTCCCCACCTCTCAAAACAATTGTGCGACGACCTGTCCACCCACCCCCCCCCCCCCCCCCCCCCCCCACCCCCAGGATTTCCGTCAATTTTGTGATGTACAGCGATCATCTACATTATTGACAAATAAACACCCTGACACAATGTGCTCTGTGATTTTGAATGTGATGTTGCAAATCCTGGCCAAAAGAGAGCTAAAATAAAGCAAAGGATTTATGCATCTACAGGGGCTGTTGGCCTTTTTCTGTAAAAAACCTCAAGCTGCAAACTGGTGCCACGATGTCTTGGTCCCAGACCAACACATCAGATAAGGTGAGGTCCAGATGTCCTCGCAATTGATAATATGTATGAGTACTTTGCAGAGAAGCTCTAAGGTGTTGTAGATGCATGGGTTTGATTGGATTACTACAAAGGGATTGTAAATAATGTTAATAATGTTGCAAGACAGTTGCCCTGCTGTTTGGTGATTGGCAGAAGTGTGAAGCCCTGGCTGAATTGTTGGTTCTGCCAGGGTAAATGATGCATTATTCAGCAGCTGATTTCCTTCCAGAAGCTTCTGGAGAAACATTGTATTGGGACTCTTTGTAATTGGGTTGGGGGACTGTCAATAATACTTTCATGTAATCTATATGTGTGATTGGCTTAGAAACATAGAAACATAGAAATTAGGTGCAGGAGTAGGCCATTCGGCCCTTCGAGCCTGCACCGCCATTCAATATGATCATGGCTGATCATCCAACTCAGTATCCTGTACCTGCCTTCTCTCCATACCCCCTGATCCCTTTAGCCACAACGGCCACATCTAACTCCCTCTTAAATATAGCCAATGAACTGGCCTCAACTACCCTCTGTGGCAGAGAGTTCCAGAGATTCACCACTCACTGCGTGAAAAAAGTTCTTCTCATCTCGGTTTTAAAGGATTTCCCCTTTATCCTTAAGCTGTGACCCCTTGTCCTGGACTTCCCCAACATCGGGAACAATCTTCCTGCATCTAGCCTGTCCACCCCCTTAAGAATTTTGTAAGTCTCTATAAGATCCCCTCTCAATCTCCTAACTTCTAGGAAGAATAAACCAAGTCTATCCAGTCTTTCCTCATACGTCAGTCCTGACATCCCAGGAATCAGTCTGTTGAACCGTCTCTGCACTCCCTCTAGGGCTTGTAAGGGGAGCAACCCCAATGTAGTTCAGCCCCTCATGGTTTGTTGACTTGTAAAAGGTTGCCCCCATTTGGATCAAAGTCGATCTTCTGGAACGGCTCTTGGAACTGCGTGACCTTTTGGGCGGTGTCTGCTTGCATCAGGCTGCAGGGCTTGGCCAGCCAGAGACAAGGATCGAACCCGCGGTGGTTTAGATATCATATAGGGGGATTTGTTGTTCATTCAAAAATAAAGTTTAGTTGGTCCAGTGCTTGACTCAGTGTTTTACTGAACAAGACTAAGGGGGTTAAGCGTTAGGAGCTTATTTACAATGTTTGTGAATTTGGAGTATGAAAGTATAGGGGTGGCACGGTGGTGCAGCAGTAGCGTTGCTACCTTACAGTGCCCGAGACCCGGGTTCCATCCTGACTACGGGTGCTTTCTGTATGGAATTTGTACCTTCTCCCTGTGACCGCGTGGGTTTTCTCTGGGTGCTCCGGTTTCAACCCACACTCCACAGGTTATAGGTGTCGGTAAACATTTGTAAAATTATCCCCAGTGTGTAGTATAGTGATGGTGAATGGGGTGTTCGCTGGTCAGCGTGGACCCGGTGGGCTGAAGAGCCTATTTCTGCACTGTATCTGTGAAGTCTAAAATAAAGTGTGAAGTCTAATAGCTGGAGTGAGATGTTTGTGGTGAAGTGAATGAGGTGTGGCGTGGAGATGGAATTTGAGGTTGAGCTGCCCTGAATGGCCTCAGACTGGCGTGCTAACGCTCATTAATGATTTGAACAATGAAGCAATCCCAAAGATCCACAGATGTGTAGTTGAAGTCTCCGTAGTGGGAACGTGGAAATTGGAATCCTGTAATGTACACTGGACAAGCATTGCCATTTTGGATTGACAGTTGAAGAAGATAAGTATTAAGACACAAAATGCTGTGCCTGATACTTGTTCCAGGTATAATACTATATATAATACTATGTATAAGAGTCTTATACTTGTACTTATGTTTTATACTTATGCTTACCAGGAGGCCTAGGAGAGAAAGGTCAGTATGGGAATGGGAAGGGGAATTAAAGTGTTTGGCATCTGGGAGATCAGGCAGGTTCAGGCGGGCTGAGCGAAGGTGTTCAGTGAGACAATCGCGCAGTCTACGTTTCGTCTCACCGTTGTAAAAGAGGCCACATTGTGAACAACGGATACAGTAGATGAGGTTGGAGGAGATGCAAGTGAACCTCTGCCTAACCTGAAAGGACCATCGGGGTCCATGGACAAAGTTGTGGGAGGAGGTATATGGATTAGGCAGTCTGGCTGGACCTACCTGATCTTCTGGTTGCCAAACACTTTAATTCCCCATCCCATTATCACACTGACCTTTCTATCCTAGGTCTCCTCCATTGTCAGAGTGAGGCAAATTACAAATTGGAGGAACAGCTCATATTTCGCTTGGGCAGCTTATAACCCAGTGGTATGAATATTCATTTCTCTAACCAAGTAACCCCTGGATTCCCTCCCTCTCCATCCCTCCCCCACCCAAGTCACACCAGGTTCTCGTTCACGCCTAGCAAATAACTAAGAGCCCTGTCCCATGGTACGAGTTCATTCATTCTCCCATGTTTGGCACTGATTCGAACTCGGAGATTTACGGTAATGGCTGCTCGTAAGTACTCCGGGCCCTCGTGGACAATTTTCAACATGTTGAAAAATCTTCACGAGTCTTCCCGAGCTTACCTGCCGTTAGCGAGTATTCCCGAGTATCTGCCGTTAGCGATACGATCCGCTAAGAGACGTCCCCCACTACGTTCATTCTACGTGCTTCCCATGAGTTTGATTTTTTTTTAAACTCGGGAGAGCACTTGAATGAACTTGTACAGTGGGACAGGGCTTTTAGTAATGGCCTGTTCTCTTCATCGTCGTTACTTTTGTGCATCCCTTTCATTCATTTGTTCTATTTCTCCCTACGTTGCTGTCTATATCTCTTGTTTCCCTTACCCACGACTTAAGGTTTCAAGGTCAGTTAATTGTCACATGTACCAATTAAGATACAGTGAAATTTGAGTTACCATACAGACATATTAAGTTGTCTCTGTACTGCACACATGACAATGACAATTAAATTAAATTGAATCTGAAATTTGAGTTACCATACAGCCATACTAAGTGATAAGCAACAAGACACACAACCACATAAAAGTTAACATAAACATCCGCCACAGTGGATTCCACATTCCTCACTGTGATGGAAAGCAATAAAGTTCAATCTTCTTCCTCTTTGTTCTCCCGCGGTCGGAGCAGTCAAAGCCTCCGCAGCCGATGATCGAAGCCCCCATGGGGGTGATCGAAACTCACGCATCAGGGCAGTTGAAACTCTCTGTCCGCGGTTGACGCTTTGATCCCCAGCAAAGTCCTTCAGACTCCTGCGGCTTGGAGCGCCCGTCGATCTCCAGGAAAGGCCGCCAACTCCACGATGTTAGGCCCTAATGCAGACGGAGAAATGATACGGAAAAAAATCGCTTCTCCGCCGAGGTAAGAGACTGAAAAAGGTTTCCCCTAAAAGCCCTGTACCACTGTACGAGTTAATTCAAAGAGTTCTCCTTAGTTTGTTCTGATTCGAACTCGGAGATTTACGGTAATGGCCGCTCGTACGTACTCAGGGCTCTCGTGGACATTTTTCAACATGTTGAAAAATCTTCACGAGTCGTCCCGAGCTTACCTGCCGTTAGCGAGTCTTCCCGAGTACCTGCCGTTAGCGATACGAGCCGCTAAGAGACGTCGCCGAGCTCCGACGTACCCGCTACGTTCATTCTACATGCTTACCACGAGTTTGATTTATTTTGTAAACTCGGGAGAACACTTGAATGAACTCGTACAGTGGGACAGGGCCATTACCCCCACATAAAACAAACCAAGGGACACTAAAACACACTGTTTTACACATACTAAAAATAACAAAAAAGAAGAAAGGACAGACAGACTGTTGGCAAGGCAGCCACTGCTGGTGGCACCACCTGGTATCTTAGTCTGAAGTAGGGTCTCAACCTGAAATGTCTCCCATTCCTTCTCCCCAGAGATGCTGCCTAAACCGCTGAGTTACTCCAGCATTTTGTGTCTATCTTTGGTTTAAACCAGCATCTGCAGTTCCTTCCTACACAAGATAAGCATTAATCTTGATTGCATGGAGCCCCACAAAGCCACGTGGTCCACAATCTCAGACGATCCTCTTCATCTCACGGGAGTAGGTTCTTCCTTGACCACTTCGTGGACCTGCCTTTACCTATTCAAGTTGGCTAATATTCTGGACATCTATCATTATATGCACTTCCCTAGTCAGTGCCCTTCAACGCCCGCACCATCCCTAATACCTCCCCCCCCCCCCCCCCCCCCCCCCCCCCCCCCCCCCCCATTCTACCACATAAAGCAGGTCTGCCTTTGAAATGAGCCACTGCTCCCACTAGAACTATTGGGAGACTGTAATATGTTGGGACATGGAATCCACTGCTAATGTTATTACAACAAGTCAATTCCAAGTTCAATGAATTTCATACTTAGCAAAGGGAAGAGGAGAACTCAATCCGACCTGTCCCAGCTCCACAGGCCAGAGAGTGGGAATAGAGGGAACATTTTCTGGTTGTGACCAGCGGTGTTCTCTAGGGGTCGGTGCTGGGGCCGCTACTCTTCACGTTGTATATGAATGATCATTGCATATCAATGATTTGGATGAGGGGATTGAAGGCTTTATGGCCAGGTTTGTGGATGTTTCGAAGATAGGTGGAGGAGCAGGTCGTGTAGAGAAAGCAAAGACCCTGCAGAAGGACTTGGACAGGTTGGGAAAGTGGGCAAAGAAGTGGCAGACGGAACACAGCATAGAAGTGTGGACTCATGCATTTTGGTGGTAGGAACTATTTTCTAAATGGGGCCAGAATCCAGAAATCGAAGAAATTGGGAGTGCTGGTGCAGGATTCCCAAAAAGTTGATTTGCAAGTTGAATCAGTACAAAGGAAGGCAAATGCAATACTAACATTTATTTCGAGATATAAAACAGGAATGTGATGCTGAGGCTTTATGAGGTACTGGTCAGACCACATTTAGAGTATTATGAGCTGTTTTGGGCCCCATCTCTGAGGAAGGAAGTGCTGGCATTGGAGAGAGACCAGAGGAGGTTTACGAGAATGATCCCAGGAATGATTGGGTTAATGTATGATGAGCATTTGACAGCACTGGGCCTGTACTCGCTGGAGTTTAGAAGGATGAGGGGGAACCTCATTGAAACGTACCGAATAGTGAAAGGCCTGGATAGAGTGGATGTGAAGAGGATGTTACTTCAAGTGGGAGAGTCTAGGACCAGAGGCCATAACATCAGACTGAAAGGATTTACCTTTAGAAAGATGAAGATGAATTTCTTTCGTCAGAGGGTGGTGAATCTGTGGAATTCATTGCCACAGAAAGCTGTGAATGCCATGTGAATGGATATCCTTAAGGCAGAGATTGACAGATTCTTGATTAGTAAGGGTATCAGGGGTTATGGGGAGAAGGCAGGAGAATGGGGTTGAGAGACTTGATGAGCCGAATGGCCTACATCTGCTCTTATAACTAATGAACATCATTCTGCAGCTAATTTCAGGCTCTGTTAAAGGGCTATCTCACGGTGCGACCTGAAGCAAGACCTAACAAGAGTTTAACATCGTGGGAACCTTCTGCGATAGCAGTACGGCATTCGTGGACCACCGAGGACCTCCGTGGCGCTGACGGCAGGCAGTCGTGTGACTTGGTAAGGTCGGGAGAAAATTCAAACATTTTTGAATTTCTCCAAGAGTGTCTTGAGCAGCGTTGCAACATTGTATGAGTGCAGATGCCAGTGCGATATCCGTGCGATATCCGTAATGACTCTTACGAGTACCGTGGGAACTCCTGCAAACGGCAAACCCGGAAGCTTGACAGAAGGGACATAAGGTGAGGTTAAATAAATATATTTTTTACTATCAGATTGATGTCTGCAACTCTTCATTAACACATCACTACAAGAGGAATGTCTCTAATGTTATAATCCCTCTCATGCTGAAACACAAAATAGTTGAAGGGAGGTGAAATAATCACATTTTTATTCTTTTTCATTTTTGAGTGTTGCTGAGCTATTGTACTCTCACTTGCTGAGCTATTGTACTCCAGCAGTTTGTGTCTCTTTTTGTCTGAAAGCAGTTTCTAACTGGAGGAACTCCGCGGGCCAGGCAGCATCTACGGAGGGAAATTAACAGGCGAGCCTTTCCTCAGGCTCCCTTATCTCTCTACACCCCCCCCCCCCCCTCCCCCCAACTGCCACCCACACACACAAATGCTGGAGAAACTCGGCGGGTGCAGCAGCATCTATGGAACGAAGGAAATAGGCAATGTTTCGGCCCGAAAAGTTGCCTATTTCTTGTGCATATGTCGGAAGGAACAGCAGATGCCGGTTTAAAGAGAATGAGTAACTCGACGGCAGGCAGCATCTTTTGGGAGAAGGAATGGGTGGCATTTCGGGTCGAGACCCTTCTGATATGCTGCTTGTCCCGCTGAGCTACATGTTGTGTCTATCTTCGTTTTAATCCAGCATCTGCAGATCCTTCCTGGCCGAACCCGATTGAAAGATGAGAGGCTGGGCGATAGAAATCATTAATTGAATTAAATAACTAGATGCCTGTCTAATCGTATCTACAGGATTGGACAGGCTAGATGGAGGAAGAATGTTCCCGATGTTGGGGGAGTCCAGAACCAGGGTCCCAGTTTTACAGTCTACCGTGGGAACTCTTTAATTACAGTGGGGAAACCTTCAGTTTCCCAGGGGGTCGGGACGGGACTGGAGTTGGGAGGGAAAGGTGGGGGAGTCGAGGGAGAGGAGGGGGGGGACAGATGGGGGTGTCTTCATTTAGTGGCGGTGGGTGTCTGTCACTGAAACAGGCAGGTGAGATTTCACATTCACCTTGTGTGTGCCTCTCTCTCTCTCTCTCTCCTTCTCTCTCTCTCTCTCTCTCTCTCTCCCCCCCTCCCTCCCTCCCTCTCACACAGACATGAATGGATGACCTCCGCGGGCCAGGCAGCAACTCCGGAGGGAAATGGACAGGCGACCCATTCTTCAGGCTGCCTTATGTCTCTCTCCCCCCCCAACTCCCACCCACACATGCGGATGCTGGATAAACTCAGCGGGTGCAGCAGCATCTATGGAACAAAGGAAATAGACAACGTTTCGGCCCCGCTGCACCCGTTGCACCCGCTGATTTTCTCCAGCATTCGTGTGTGTGGGTGGGAGTTGGGGGGAGGGGAGAGAGACATAAGGCAGCCTGAAGAATGGGTCGCCTGTCCATTTCCCTCCGTAGATGCTGCCTGGCCCGCGGAGTTCATCCATTCATGCCTGTGTGAGAGGGAGGGAGGGAGGGAGAGAGAGAGAGAGAGGCACACACAAGGTGAATGTGAAATCTCACCTGCCTGTTTCAGTGAAAGACACCCACCGTCACTAAATGAAGACACCTCCATCTGTCTCCCCCTCCTCTCCCTCGACTCCCCCACCCTTCGCTCCCAACTCCAGTTCCGTCCCAAGTTCGGTCTGTGAAACAAAACACGCCAGCCCCAACAACCAGCCCGGTGGTCAGTCCTTTGAAGATAGACACCAGTTGCTTGGAGCAACTCAGCGGGACAGGCAGCATCTCTGGAGAGAAGGAACGGGTGGCGTTTCGGGTCGAGAGCCTTCTTCAGACTGAAAGTTTCACCTCTCAGTAGATCATAAAATAACACAATCATCACGGTCAATGTGAGACACAGTCTTTATTCATATTTGACAAAATAAAAAGACAACTTCTTGCACATATTGAGAGAAGGTGCATCACACCAAACAACATTTGTCTAAAAAAACACAGATTATTCTTCAGCTCATTAAAGAGCTCGGGTGAAAAAAAACAATATAGTGTGTGACAACAAAGTAACATCATTTGTGCCACGTGATTAACTACACTACAGTCCACGATGTTCATTCACGATTAATGGGAAAGATCGGGAGATGGACAAGTCACTCGCAAAAATGACAGAATTGCAGAGTACCGTGGGAACTCTTTATCTACCTCCCGCTAAATCATGCGGAACTCTTGCTGGACCACGACCACTTCACTCGGGTGACATCTTGCATCAGGTCGCACCGTGAGATCTAGCCATTAAAGATATCAAAATTGTCTGAGGAAATAGCTGTGAGCGGCTGGATGACCTTGTTATATCCTTGACTCCATGGAGTAGCTTTGGCACAGAGTTCATAGTTGGGAAGGAAGGCATGGATTCAGTGTTTAATGGGGGTGGAAAAAGGAGGTAAAAATGTTTGCTTCTGTGAGTGCATAAACAAAATAGTTATCATAAGCACATTTTTGCATTTTTATTATACTTTCCAACAATGTATCAAAGGAATGCTGCACTTTTGAAGGCCTTAAATATAGACCTTGTTTGTTCATTCAAGATGGCACGGTGACGCAGTGGTAGAGTTATTGCCTTACAGCGCTGGAGACCGGGGTTTGCTCCTGACTACGGGTGCCGCCTGTGCGGAGTTTGCACGTTCTCCCCGTCACCTGCGTGGGTTTTCTCCAAGATTTTCGGTTTCCTCCCACACTCCAAAGACGTACTGGTCTGCCGGTTAATTGGCTTAGTAGAAATGTAAATGTTTCCCTCATGTATGTAGGGTGGTGTTAATGTGTGGGGATTGCTGGTCGGTACGGACTAGGTGGGCCGAAGGGTCTGTTTCCGTGATGTATCTCTAAACTAAACTAAACTAAACTAAAGTGAACCTAAAAATTCCCTCTTCAACTTTCCCTGTCAAAATGGATCCCTTGGCTAAAATCACTGAAAATAAAGTTATCTGGCAAAAATGGCCTTGTCGCTTGTGGGCCTGTTCCTAACATAAAGTAACTACCACATTTCCTGCTTTACAACAAGCTGCAACGTTAATGCATGGGCTATATTTTTTGCTTTACTGCAACAGGAAAGAATCTGTCGTGACAAAGCAAACTCAAAGCAAAATCATTTATTTCAAGAGGGCTTGTATACAAAAACAAGGATGCAATACTGAGGCTCCATAAGGTGCTGGGAAGGCCGCATTTAGAATATTTTGTGCAATTTTGAGCAATGAGGATGGATGTGCTGGTTCTGGAGAGGGTCCAGAGGAGGTTTATAAGAATGATCCCAGGAATTAGTAGGTTAGCCTATGATGAGCATTTGACAGCACTGGGGCCTGTACTCGCTGGAATTTAGAAGACTTAAGAGGAACCTCATTGAAACATACAGAATAGTGAAAGGCTTGGATAGAGTGGATGTGGAGAAGATGTTTCCACTAGTGGTAGAGTCTAGGACTAGGGGGTCATAGCCTCAGAATTAAAGGACGTTATTTTAGGAAGGAGGTGAATCTGTGGAATTCTTTGCAACAGAAGGCTGCAGACGCTAAATCGCGGGATATTTTTAAGGCAGAAATAAACAGATTTTTGATTAGTACAGGTGTCAGAGGTTATGGGGAAATGGTAGGAGAATGGGGTTAGGAGGGAGAGATAGATCAGCCATGATTGAATGAGGGAGTAGACTTGATGGGCCGAATGGCCTAAATCTAATCCTATCACTTATGAACATTTTTAGATAATTGTGTACTAGTAAGGTAATGACTGATCAATACTTTGGATGTTATTGTGGCTATTTAGCCGTGTGAAAGTAGTTTGCTTTATTGCAATCCAACATCACTCACTAGTTAAATCCACAGACTGCTCCAAGTTTACTTACAATCCAGAATTTCAATCACCTCCTACTCTGCAATGAAGTCTGTTCAGTCCAATGAATTTGGCCTTGATAGTTCTTTCAAATACTGTGAAACAGTCTTTGTTTATTTAAACTCTATTGCACCATTTAAACTTCAATTTACAATTAATAACATCTTGAAAGGGGAATAGAAGAAGCAATATCTTACAATGCTTCTGCCGGTGAGTTGTCTTGGCAACTGGTCAAATGTCAGGAAAGCTCTGAGAAGGCAAGTTCAGAATTCAGACGACGACAACAATATTGCCAGTACCAGTAATAGGTTGTCTCTCCCAGTTGGTTGGTGGGTGGAGTGGCCTTGATATTCTTCAGAAGGAAAGAAAAGGAAATCACACATTGTCCCTAATGTGCGTCTAAGATAGTGACAACATGCAGGGGGGAGCACTGGTCGGTGCGGACTCGGTAGGCCGAATAGCCTGTTTCCGCGTTGTATCTCTAAATTAAACTAAACTAAAATGGAAAAATGAAGAAACATAGAAAACATAGTCCATTCGGCCCTTCGAGCCTGCACCGCCATTCAATATGATCATGGCTGATCATCCAACTCAGTATCCTGTACTTGCCTTCTCTCCATACCCCCTGATCCCTTTAGCCACAAGGGCCACATCTAACTCCCTCTTAAATATAGCCAATGAACAGGCCTCAACTAGCTTCTGTGGCAGAGAATTCCAGAGATTCACCACGCTCTGTGTGAAAAATGATTTCCTCATCTCGGTCCTAAAAAATTTCCCCCTTATCCTTAAACTGTGACCCCTTGTTCTGGACTTCCCCAACATGGAGAACAATCTTCCTGCATCTAGCCTGTCCAACCTCTAAAGAATTTTGTACGTTTCTATAAGATCCCCCCTCAATCTTCTAAATTCTAGCGAGTACAAGCCGAGTCTATCCAGTCTTTCTTCATATGAAAGTCCTGCCATCCCAGGAATCAGTCTGGTGAACCTTCTCTGCACTCCCTCTCTAGCAAGAATGTCTTTCCTCAGATTAGGAGACCAAAACCACAGGTGTGGTCTCACCAAGGCCCTGTACAACAGCGGTAGAACCTCCCTGCTCCTATCCTCAAGTCCTTCTGCTATGAATGCTAACATACCATTCACTTTTTTCACTGCCTGCTGCACCTACATGCCTACTTTCAATGACTGGTGTACCATGACACCCAGGTCTCGTTGCATCTCCCCTTTTCCTAATCGGCTACCATTCAGATAACAGTCTACTTTCCTGTTCTTGCCACCAAAGTGGATAACCTCACATGTATCCACATTATACTGCATCTGCCATGCATTTGTCCACTCACCCAACCTATCCAAGTCACCTTGCAACCTCTTAGCATCCTCCTCACAGCTAACACTGCCCCCCAGCTTTGTGTGATCTGGAGATGTTGCATTCAATTCCCTCATCCAAATCACTAATATATATTGTAAATAGCTGGGGTCCCAGCACTGAGCCTTGCGGTACCCCACTAGTCACTGCGTGCCATTCTGAAAAGGACCCGTTTACTCCTAGTCTTTGATTCCTGTCTGCCAGCGAGCTCTCTATCCACATCAATACTGAACCCCCAATACCATGTGCTTTGTTTGCATAGTAATCTCTTATGTGGGATCTTGTCGAAAGCCTTCTGAAAGTCTAGATATAACACATCCACTGGTTCTCCCTTATCCACTCTACTAGTTACATCCTCGAAAAATTCTATAAGGTTCGTCAGACATGATTTACCTTTCATAAATCCATGCTGACTTTGTCCAATGATTTCACCACTTTCCAAATGTGCTGCTATCCCATCTTTAATAACTGACTCTAGCATTTTCCCCACTACCGATGTTAGACTAACTGGTCTGTAATTCCCCGTTTTCTCTCTCCCTCCCTTTTTAAAAAGTGGGGTTACATTAGCTGCCCTCCAATCCTCAGTAACTACTCCAGAATCTAAAGAGTTTTGATAAATTATCACTAATGCATCCCCTATTTCTGGGGCTACTTCCTTAAGCACTCTGGGGTGCAGCCTATCTGGTCCGGGGAATTTATCGGCCTTTAATCCATTCAATTTACCTAACACCACTTCCCGACTAACCTGGATTTCACTCAGTTCTTCCATCTCATTTGACCACTGGTCCCCTGATATATCCGTCAAATTATTTATGTCTTCCTTAGCGAAGACAGAACCAAAGTAGTTATTCAATTGGTCTGCCATGCCCTTGTTCCCTATTATCAATTCACCTGTTTCTGACTGCAAGGGACCTACATTTGTTTTAACTAATCTTTTTCTCTTCACATATCTATAAGAGCTTTTGCAGTCAGTGTTTATGTTTTTCTGCCAGTTTTCTTTCGTAATCTATTTTCCCTTTCCTAATTAAGCCCTTTGTTCTCCTCTGCTGGACTGAATTTCTCCCAGTCCTCTGGTAGGCTGCTTTTCCTGGCTATTTTGTATGCTTCATCTTTTGGTTTGGTACTATCCCTGGTTTCCCTTGTTATCCACGGATGCACTACCTTCCCTGATTTATTATTTTGCCAAACTGGGATGAACACTTGTTGTAGTTCATCCATGTGGTCTTTAAATGCCTTTCATTGCATATCCGCCGTCAACCCATTAAGAATCAATTGCCAGGTCCTCCTTTGTTCCTTCCCTTGGCAGCGGCGTCCACACTCCACATGGTCTGTTCTTGCCTGTCGGTCGGCGCTATCATCGACCGCCGCACTGATCTCTTCACTAACGCTGCCGGGTCCTCTCCGGATGCCACTGTGGCGCTGACCGAGGCCCCAGCTGACCGCACGTGGGCTCCACTGACCCAGGCCCCAGCCGCGGGCTCCGTCGACGCAGGGGCCAGCTGTGGGCTCCGGCGATCCGCGATGCTACACCATCGGCACGGGCCCCGTGGCTCTGTCCTCTGCTTCTCAGAGGCACCTCCGGAAAGCATCTTCCACAGCGGCCTCTCCGGAAGGCACCCCCCCCCATATCCCTTTATCCCATAAGAATTATATTCAAGAATCAAGATTCAAGAGAGTTTATTGTCATGTGGCCCTGATAGGACAATGAAATTCTTGCTTTGCTTCAGCACAACAGAACATAGTAGGCACGACTACAGAACAAATCAGTGTGTCCATATACTATATCTAATTCATTTTGGAATATATTTAAAGATTTGGCTTCAACAATTTTTCATGGCAAATTGCACACCTTCACCACTCTGGGAGAAGAGATGTCCCCCTATCTCAGTGTTCAATCACTTACTCTTTATACTTCGGCTGTGACCTCTGGTCCTGGAGTCCTCCGCCATTGCGAACACCATCCCCGTGTTCAATCTGTTTGATCCAGTGAGATGAACTCTGGTCACAAACCTGTCTTCATTGAAGTTGAAGAAGGGAAGTGACAGAGATGCATCATGAGGGAGGAAGTGGGCAGATTCCCACCGTTTGCAGTTTTAGATTTTCATAGCATTATTGGAGAGTTGCACAGTAAGGTCTGTCCTCGTGAGGTGTTGCATTTTGGGACGTCGAACAAGGGCAGGACCTACATAGTAAATGGAAGGCCTCTGGGTAGTGTGGTGGAGCAGAGGGATCTAGGAGTACAGGCGCATGGTTCCTTGAAGGTTGAGTCGCAGGTAGATAAGGTGGTCAAAAAGGCTTTTGGCACTTTGGCCTTCATCAGTCATTGAGTATAGAAGTTAGGAGGTCATGTTGCAGTTGTGTAAGACGTTGGTGAGACCGCATTTAGAATATTGTGTTCAGTTCTGGGCACCGTGTTATCGGAAATATATTGTCAAGCTTGAAAGGGTTCAGAAATGATTTACGAGGATGTTGCCAGGAGTAAAGGGTGTGAGCTATAGGGAGAGGTTGAGTAGGCTGGGTCTCTATTCCATGGAGCGCTGGAGGATGAGGGGAGATCTTACAGAGGTGTAAAAATCATGAGAGGAATAGATCGGGTAGATGCACAGTCTTTTGCCCAGAGAAGGGGAATCGAGGACCAGAGGACATAGGTTCTAGGTGAAGGGGAAAAGGTTTTATAGGAATCTGAGGGGTAACTTTATCACACAAAGGATGGTGGGTGTATGGAACAAGCTGCCAGAGGAGGTAGTTGAGGCTGGGACTATTAGGAGACAGTTGGACAAGTACATAGATAGGACAGGTTTGGAGGGGTATGGACCAGGCGCTGGCAAGTGGGACTAGTGCGGCTGGGACATGTTGGCCGGTGTGGGCGAGTTGGGCTGAAGGGCCTGTTTCCACACTGTATCACTCTTTGACTCTATGACTCTAGTATAGAAACAAATATTCTGGCTCATAGTCCACACCGAACATTAACCATTTATTTATATTAATTCACTATTTGTGCCACTGAAACACTCATTATTTGAATTCATCATTTCTTTTTACAGGTGATAAATGAATACTTTTCTACCATTTTTTGTTTTATTTTTATTTTAGGCACATCAATTTACATTTTTTCCTCTGGGTTTTATCTTATTTATCTGTGATTATTTAGTTTAGATTTGTTCAGAGATACAGAGTGGAAACAGGGCCTTCGGCTGACCTAGTCTGCAACGACCAGTGATCCCCGCACATTAATACTCTCCTACACATACTAGGGATATTTTTTCTATTTACACCAAGCCAATTAACCTACAATCCTGTACGTCTTTGGAGTGTGGGAGGAAACCGAAGATCTCGGAGGAAACCCACGTAAGTCATGGGAGAACCTACAAACTCCGTACAGACAGCACCCGTGGTCAGGATCGAACTCGGTCCTCTGACGCTGTAAGGCAGCAATTCTACGCTGTACCATCTATGCCCTATTATCATGTTTATATTTGGTCAATGCTTTGTCTTCTAGCTCTGAGATTAATTTAACTTCAGGATATCTGATGTTCCTTTTCACTGGATACTTCAATGTTTTTTAATTATCTGATAACATTTGAGACAAAATATCAGCAGCTTAGGCCCCTTGTATGTGGATTATGGAATAAAGTGAATGGGCTTGTTGTGAGGGAGTGTGCCACAATGTTCTCTATCAATGTCCCCTCTCCCAGTTCAGCATTTTACGGACCACCCAGTAAGTGCAGAGGTGGAATCTCCCGCTGTTCCCATTACTGCTCACCTGTTACTGTATGAGACTACACCGACCAGCGATCCCTGCACACTAATACTACCCTACACACACAAGGGACAATGTACACTTATATCAAGCCAATTAACCTTCAAACCTGTAAGTCTTTGGAGTGTGGGAGGAAATCGAAGATAACCATATAACCATATAACAATTACAGCACGGAAACAGGCCATCTCGACCCTTCTAGTCCGTGCCGAACACATAATCTCCCCTAGTCCCATATACCTGCGCTCAGACCATAACCCTCCATTCCCTTCCCATCCATATAACTATCCAATTTATTTTTAAATGATAAAAACGAACCTGCCTCCACCACCTTCACTGGAAGCTCATTCCACACAGCTGCCACTCTCTGAGTAAAGAAGTTCCCCCTCATGTTACCCCTAAACTTCAGTCCCTTAATTCTCATGTCATGTCCCCTTGTTTGAATCTTCCCTACTCTCAGTGGGAAAAGCTTTTCCATGTCAACTCTGTATCTCGGAGAGAACCCACGTGGTCTCGGTGAGAACCTACAAACTCCGTACAGACAGCACCTGAGGTTGGGATCAAACCCGGGTCTCCGGCGCTGCAAGCCACCGCTGGTCGGGATCGAACCCGGGTCTACCGCTGCGCCACCGGGGTGCCCCTGATGATGTCATCCAGCTATTTATTATCCACCCCACCCACCTCATAGTTAACAAAGGAAAATAATCCAGCCAAGCGGTTTAGACTCAATGACATAATGTTT
The DNA here is from genome assembly GCF_028641065.1 of Leucoraja erinaceus. Classification (NCBI taxonomy): domain Eukaryota; kingdom Metazoa; phylum Chordata; class Chondrichthyes; order Rajiformes; family Rajidae; genus Leucoraja; species Leucoraja erinaceus. The sequence goes on along the minus strand of NC_073401.1, from coordinate 2,506,283 downwards.
GAAGTGTCACTAATGTTGGCAAGCAAGAAATACAATGATCAACTTGAGCATTACACATTGTCATAAACAACATTGGGAAATTGACTAGATTTATTTTGTTGTTGATGGTACAGGTATTAATATTGCTAGAAATACAGCAAGAAACACTGCTTTTATTCAATATCCTGCAAATAACATCTGTGGACATGTCTGAAAGCGCATCTCCTCAATTGTCATCTTGAAAACAGCCCCTGTCCCACTTAGGAAACCTGAACGGAAACCTCTGGAGACTTTGCGCCCCACCCAAGGTTTCCGTACGGTTCCCGGAGGTTCCTGGAGGTTTTTGTCAGTCTCCCTTCATGCTTCCACTACCTGCAACCTCCGGGAACTGCATGGAAGCCTTGGGTGGGGCGCAAAGTCTCCAGAGGTTTCCGCTCAGGTTTCCTAAGTGGGACAGGGGTATAATTAAGTCTGAAGACGTTTCCTGATCCAAAATATCACTTATTTGAGTGAGATGCTGGCTGACCTGCTGAATTCCTTTGTGTCTTTTTTTTGTAAACTAGCATCTGTAGTCTGAAGAAGGGTCTCGGCCCGAAACATCACCCATCCCTTCTCTCCAGAGATACTGCCTGTCCCAGTGAGTTACTCCAGCTTTTTGTGTCCAATCTTTGGTTTAAACCAGCATCTGCAGTTCTTTCCTACAAATTTGCTGTTTTCCTTTGTGTTTACCTAGGTCAGTGGAGCCCAGGCTTTACATTCAAGTATGTGGAGTAGAATTTAAATCCCCAGTCTGCATAGACAGTGGCTGGACCACTGCACCGAGTTCAGTTGCAGAGCATGCACATGCCCTGACATTTTGTTGTCATCTGTGAGGAATGGAGTTTGATGGTTTTTTTTCTTGCAGGAAGAACACAGATTAGTTTTGTATTTTAACCAAGACGTGTTCCCTCCCCAACTTGGATCGAATATTTCAATTTTCCATTTTGATTATAAATTGGATGAAGGTTTTCATTATTATCCCATCATTTATAATGAAGTTTTGTAAAAACTTGATTTTGAAGAAATATTGATGGGAAAAGACTGTGGCGAGCATGGGAAGGATTTTTTTTTACAGTACTTTAACGCTACATATGGTAATAAAACTAAATTATTATTAGATATTACAGTGTGACAGGCATAGATTGCAGAGTATTAACAATCATAAGACACATGAAAACTGAGATAATAACAGACTTCAAATTCTCCTGGATACATTCCCCTTTGGCAAGGTAATGCCACTCTTTTCTTCATGAAGTATGATAATATAATTTCACCAATTTTTAACAAAATATTGAATTAGACCAGATTAGATTGAATGGATCTTTGGGTCCTTTACCACACTGTAAGGGAAAAGATGTTAAAGAAAGAGGCAATACAATTCATGGAATGCAAATTGGACTTCTGTTACAGTCTTAGAATAAAGGGGAGGCCATTTATGACTGAGGTGAGAAAAAACTTTTTCACCCAGAGAATTGTGAATTTGTGGAATTCCCTGCTACAGAGGGCAGTGGAGGCCAAATCACTGGATGGATTTAAGAGAGAGTTAGATATAGCTCTAGGGGCTAGTGGAATCAAGGGATATGGGGAGAAGGTAGGCACGGGTTATTGATTGGGGACAATCAGCCATGATCACAATGAATGGCGGTGCTGGCTTGAAGGGCCGAATGGCCTCCTCCTGCACCTATTTTCTATGTTTCTATGTTATTAATCATTTAAGGAGATGAACATACCAAAGTGCTTCACTGAAATATGGTGAAATAATGGTGTACATATCAAAGCTGAGAAGAATTGAACAAAGAATAATTTCCTGATATATGGTTTTCTCTGATCAATGCATGTGCAGAATCGATTAATAGTTGCCAATGAATTATCTGATTGCTTGATAGTTTCGTTTTTAGTTTAGTTTAGAGATACAGTGCGGAAACAGGCTCTTCGGCCCACCGAGTCCGTGCTGACCAGCGATCCTCGCACATTAAGTCTATCCTACATACACTTAGGGACCATATAACCTACAAACCTGTACGTCTTTGTAGTGTGGGAGGAAACCGAAGATCTCGGAGTAAATCCACTCGGTCACGGGGAGAACGTACAAACTCCGTACAGACAGCACCTATAGTGGGGATCAAATCTAGGTCTCCGGCAGTAAGGCAGCAGCACTACCGCTGCACCACCATGGCCGTCCTTAACTTTACCATCATAAAGATACCTTATCTTCCGCTCTGGAATCAATTACTTTCAAGTTATGCCCAAGTTATACCAGATTCCTTCACCAGGTTTAACGTAATTACCCTGTATCTCTTTGGTTGAACTATTTATTATCTTAATTACCTGGTTTACATTGCCCCTCCAGTTGAACATTATCCAAACTGTGCCCATAATCTATCCCTGGTGTAATTAAGTGTTAAACTCACCCCATGGTTAATCATGGTTACACAGAAAAGCTGGAGAAACTCAGCGGGTGCAGCAGCATCTATGGAGCGAAGGAAATAGGCAACGTTTCGGGCCGAAACCCTTCTTCAGACTGATCAGGGGTGGGGGGGGTGGGGACAAGAAAGGGAAAAGGAGGAGTAGCCGGAAGGCTGGAGGGTGGGAGGAGACAGCAGGGGAGCTGAGGAAGGGGAGGAGACAGCAAGGACTAACAGAATTGGGAGAAGTCGATGTTCATGCCCCCGGGGTGCAGACTCCCCAAACGGAATATGAGGTGCTGTTCCTCCAATTTCCGGTGCTGCTCGCTGTGGCCATGGAGGAGACCCAGGACAGAGAGGTCGGAGACGGAGTGGGAGGGGGAGTTGAAGTGCTGAGCCACCGGGAGGTCAGCTAGGTTATTGCGGACCGAGCAGAGGTGTTCGGCGAAACGATCGCCCAACCTCCGCTTGGTCTCACCGATATAGATCTGCTGACATCTAGAGCAGCGGACGCAATAGATGAGGTTGGAAGAGATGCAGGTAAACCTCTGTCGCACCTGGAACGATTGCTTGGGTCCCTGAACGGAGTTGAGGGGGGAGGTAAAGGGACAAGTGTTGCATCTCCTGCGGCCGCAAGGGAAAGTGCCCGGGGAGGGGGTGGACCGAGAGGGAAGGGAAGAATTGACAAGGGAGTTATGGAGGGAGCGGTCTTTGCGGAAGGCAGATATGGGGGGAGATGGGAAGATGTGGCTAGTAGTGGGGTCACGTTGGAGGTGGCGAAACTGACGGAGGATTATTTTTTGTATGTGATGGCTGGTGGGGTGAAAGGTGAGGACTAGGGGGACTCGGCCCTTGTTGCGAGTGCGGGGATGGGGAGAGAGAGCAGTGTTGCGGGGTATGGAAGAGACCCTGGTGCGAGCCTCATTTATGGTGGAGGAGGGGAACCCCCGTTCCCTGAATAGTGAGGACATTTCAGATGTCCTGGTGTGGAACGCCTCATCCGTGGAGCAGATGCGGCGTAGACGGAGGAATTGGGAGTAGGGGATGGAGTCCTTACAGGAAGCAGGGTGGGAAGAAGTGTAGTCCAGATAGCCATGGGAGTCAGTGGGTTTATAGTGTATGTCGGTTAGAAGTCTATCACCTGCAATGGAGATAGTGAGGTCAAGGAATGGTAGGGAAGTGTCGGAGATGGTCCAGGTGTATTTCAGTGCCGGGTGGAAATTAGTGGTGAAGTGGATGAAGTCAGTCAGTTGTGTGCGGGTGCAGGAGGTGGCACCAAAGCAGTCGTCGATGTAGCGGAGGTTAATCATGTTTGGTGCATGTCCAGAGATGAGAATGCCCTGGTTGTGATGTGATCGACTGCAGTGTAGCCAACTCCATTTAGCTCTCTGGAGTGATGCCAACTGGTTCTTCAAGTACATTTGTGTCTGACATCCAATAATCCTCAAGAATTGATATCAATAGTTCACTAATGATGACATTCATACTTCGGTTATCAGTTTAAGATGATGGTTTTGTTATTTACTAGATGCAGAATAACACACACTGTTACTTACTTCAGATTCAGATTCAATTTTAATTGTCATTGCCAGTGTACAGTACAGAGACAATGAAATGCATTTAGCATCTCCCTGGAAGAGCGACATTAGATTAGATTAGATTAGATTAGATTAGATTAGATTCGTTTATTGTCATTCAGACCATTCGGTCTGAACGAAATTCTGTTTCCCTGCAGTCATACATATAATTTTAAAAAAATGACAAAACACATAGTCAACACAAATTTAACATCCACCACAGTGAGTTCACCAAACACCTCCTCACTGTGGTGGAAGGCAAAATCTTAACATAGCAAATGATTTGAATAAAAATAATAATAAGTGTCCGGGGGGGGGGTGGTGATTGGCAGTCACCGAGGTACGTTGTTGAGTAGAGTGACAGCTGCCGGGAAGAAGCTGTTCCTCGACCTGCTGGTTCGGCAACGGAGAGACCTGTAGCGCCTCCCGGATGGTAGGAGGGTAAACAATCCATGGTTGGGGTGAGAGCAGTCCTTGGCGATGCTGAGCCCCCTCCGCAGACAATGCTTGCTTTGGACAGACTCAATGGAGGGGAGCGAGGAACCGGTGATGCGTTGGGCAATTTTCACCACCCTCTGCCATGCCTTCCGGTCGGAGACAGAGCAGTTGACATACCATACTGTGATGCAGTTGGTAAGGATGCTCTCGATGGTGCAGCAGTAGAAGTTCACCAGGATCTGAGGAGACAGATGGATTGTCTCCTGGTGCAACTTTGAGGCATGCAGATCACATTCATCTTCCAACCCTTGACTATGGCCAGATGACTCTCAGCTCAACATAGAAACATAGTAAATAGGTGCAGGAGTAAGCCATTTGGCCCTTCGAGCCAGCACCATCATTCAATATGATCATGGCTGATAATACAAAATCAGGACCCCGTTCCTGCTTTCTCCCCATATCCCTTGATTCTGTTGGCCCTAAGAGCTAAGAGGGCTATTGGGGATGGAGTGCCACCACTGACCACCATGCAGCTTGGGAACGGAGCACAACAATGAGCATAGTACTGGTAACCAGTGACCTCTGCTGGAAACTGCAACCACAAAGTAAATAGGACAAGATTTAAGATGCATTCTTTGCAGTCAACTATGGAGCTGATCATCACAACCTTGCCTTTCTCTGTAGATTGGGAACTGGAGGAAAGCACTGGATAATAAGTACCAGCTGGGGCTAAGGCTACAGGAAAGAAGGTCAGAGTATTATAATATTAATATTGCCTGTCTATTGTTCCAAGATCAGGTCGAACATTGGATCTTCAGCTGAATTAAAAAACTTTGGATACAACTGTGACTACACTTTCTAGAGTATGTCATTGACTGAAAAGTGGTTTTGAACCTCCTGGTGTGTAAAACCAGCTACTTAGATGTTAGATTTCCTTGTTAACAATAATCCACTCCTTCATTCTGATTTGAAACCAGTTGCTGATCCCAGAAGCACATTTTAAACAGTTCATATAGTGCAGGATAAAATCTGCTAGGACTTCCTTTTCAAGGGGTTGGATGTGTCTTTTACAATGTCATAAGCAGGCAGTGAAAAGCAATAACTCATACAATCCACTCAGATAGTGTCAAATACGATGTAATTCAACATTCTCTCACTGTCTTGCTTTTGCTGGTTCTTTTGCTGTTCTGCTTTGGAAGGATATGAACCAAACACAGGCAGATGGGTCAGACAGGGAAGGACACAGCTGGCGTCCTGGTGCTATCGCAACAACCTAGAGCTCAATGCTCTTAAGACAGAGGAATTGATTGTAGACTTTAGGAGAAGTCCCCCTCCCCTCACCCCACTCACCATCAACAACACCACAATCACATCGTTGGAGTCTTTTAAGTTCCTGGGAACCATCATCTCCAAGGAACTACCAAGACTACCATCGACTTCACAGTCAAAAAGGCACAACAGAGGATGTACTTCCTGCGGCAGCTGAGGAAGCACAATCTGCCACAAGCAATGACGGTCCAATTCTATACGGCCATCGTAGAGTCTATCCTCACATTCTCCATCATGGTCTGGTTTGGCTCAGCCACTAAGCACGACACCTGGAGGCTGCAGAGAATCGTCCGATCAGCAGAGAAGGTTATTGGCTACAACCTTCCCTCCATTGATGAACTGTACACTACAAGCACCAGGAAGTGAGCGGGTAGGATCATCTCTGACCCCTCTTACCCTGGTTACAAACTCTTTGAATCGCTTCCCTCTGGAAGGCAACTCCGGACTGTCAATGCTGCCACAGCCAGACATAAAATGGCTTTTCCCATGAGTCGTAGCTCTACTCAATAACCAAAAATCTGTAGCCTTCTTTTGCTCTGGTATTTTATTTAATTCACATGTTTAATCAATAAAATGTTATTATTAATGTTTAATGTTTTATGTGTCATTCCAAATTGTCACTGTATGTCATGTTGTCACTTGCGGGGGGAGCACCAAGGCAAATTCCTTGTATGTGAATATACTTGGCCAATAAACGTATTCATTATTTCATCTCAAAAATACTTCTTTCTACCATGGAATTCCCCTTGGTGATCAGCAAAAGGACATATTAAACATTACAATATCAAAGCATGGGGAAAGAAAAACCTCAGAGTGCACAGTCAATGTCAAATTAGACAACGTATTCATTGAAAATAGGCAAATACATGTCAAAGGTTCCAGTATCAAACAAGATTTACTATAAACTCAGGTCATTCAGCAAGGATGAATTTCACTAATGCACTCTCTTGAGACAAACAAAAATAATGATGTGAGCATTGGAAGTAGTTTTACTTCCTTGGTAAATGTAGTTTTGTTTTGAAGGCATTACAGTAACTGTCATGTAATCCACTAGCAATGGTTAATCGATTCTGCTCATGCATTGATCAGAGAATATCATCTATCAATGGTTGGGCAGCACGGTGGCACGATTTTAGAAGAATATTTGTTCACAGCGGTTTTTAAATTATGGCATAGACTCCAACATTACAGCAAACATAGTTTGTATCTGTCATCTGAACTTGGAGGCAAGCATACATTTCAGTAAACTCTTGTTCTAACCAACGTCTTTAGTCAAGAGGCAAGAGTGTTTTATTGTCATATGTCCCAGATGGAACAATGAAATTCTATCTTGCTACAGCACAACAGAATATATAAACATAGTACGCTGTAAACAATATTATACATGAGAAAAATAAAGCCTTATAGACTTATAGACAGCAATATTATTAGTTACATAAAATCTTGTTAGAAGGAATCACTACGAACCTTCTCCAGATGGTTATATGGGTCTGGCATATACAGGAGTGTACATTGACATTGAGTCTCACTCCACCAGGACTGCTATACCTCAGCAGCAGGGATGGACCACATCCTAGTGGTTACAGGATGGTCAAACTATTGATCTGTCCAAATATTCAGAATAAACCTATTGCCAGATCAGGGGTATTTACCAATATGTTAGGTATGGTTCATACTTCCTCCAGGTTGAGGGAGGTTACTATTGTAGCTATGTTATGTCTGAATGCATTCTTCACTCATCATTGGCCTACTGATGCAGTGTATGACGCCTGGACTCGGTTCCACGGCATGAAATCACAGAGCTTTAAAATCTTCACGTAGACTCACGTGACTCTGAAGTAAAATAGTAAGATTAAACGAGAACTTACCAATTTGAAGTTTGGTCTTTATTTTATGAGCAGTAACGTTGAGGGATTACGTGCCCTCCACTCCCAACCCTCTATCATAAAGTTCAACTGGTATTATGGTTCTCTTATCCTACTATGTTCAGTTCAATAACTGATATCTGGGATTTCATACCGCTGCTTTGAAGATTGACACGCATGGTACTGGACGGGGTCTTCACGTAATCCCTCAACGTTACTCCTCATAAAATAAAGATCAAACTTCAAACTGGTAAGTTCTCGTTTAATCTTACCATTTTGTGTGGATTTTATGGTGGTTTCACCCTGCTTGAAATGGTATGAAACTGCATTTGAATGTGGTGGCCTTGCACCCTGCTTGAAATGGTATGAAACTGCACTTCAATTTGGTTGTCTTGCACCCTGCTTGAAGTGGCATGAAACCGCACTTGAATTTGGTGGTCTTGCACCCTGCTTGAAATGGCATGAAACTACACTTGAATTTGGTGGCCTTGCACCCTGCTTGAAGTGGTATGAAACTGCATTTGAATTTGGTGGCCTTGCACCCTGCGTGAAATGGTGGGAAACAGCATTTGATTTTGGTGACCTTGCACCCTGCTTGAAATGGAATTTCAAGGAATAGCCATGAGTCAACTGCTAGCACATCAGGCTTGAGTGACTGAGCTGCCACCCCAAAAATCCATTTGGCCCACAATGTCCATACTAGCCTGTTGGCTGTCGGGAAGAAGCTGTTCCTGAACCTGAATGTTAATTTTCAGGCTCCTGTACCTTCTTTCCGATGGCAGAGGTGAAATGAATGTGAGGCCAGGGTGATGTGGGTCTCTGATGATGCTGGCTGCCTTTTTGAGGCAGCAACTCCTGTAAATCCCTTTGATGGTGGGAAGGTCAGAGCCCATGATTGACCGGTCAGTGTTCACCACATTATTTCACTAATAGTGGACTGACCTATTGATGGCTGTCCACGTTGCTCCCGGCTCATGCAAACAGTTGTTTAAACAGTGCACGTTTTATTTTGGGAGGTTGTGTTTGTACTGATGATGCCAATGTTGCTCTCAGTAAAAGCTGTAACATCTGATGAGGGAAGATGAAGATTGACTGAAATATATCGCCTTCCATCACAGTGAGGAATGGTGATTCCACTGTGATGGATGTTTATGTTAAACTCTATTGTGTGTTGTGTTCTTTTTACTTGTATGGCTGTATGATAATTCAAATATCACTGTACCTCAATTGGTGCATGTGACAATAAATGTGAACTTGAACTTGACATTTTCACAAGAAGGATTCATTTGTCTATTTTCCTTAATACTTCTCTCAGAAGTCATTGACTAAGCTGCTGCAGTTTCATTGGATATTATAACCAGGTTCCCTTTCTTCTCTGCTTTCAGAAACACATACAGAAGGCCATACAGACCCGCTTGACAACAGGATTCCCGCAGTGTTTGACAAAAGATTTATCAATTATAGTTACTCGTGAAATCTGGATAATTTTGCAGATAATTCAAACAACAACTCTGAAATATTTAATTTGTCAATGGTGGTGTAGGCTGAGGGATGAATGTTGGCCAGAACATAGGGTTAACCTCTGCTTTTCCTTCGACTTTAGACTTTAGAGATACAGCATGGTAACAGGCCCTTCGGCCCACCCAGTCCATGCCGACTAGCGATCACCCCATACATTAGCACTATCCTACACACTAGGAACAATTTACAGAAGCCAATTAACCTGCAAACCTGTACGTCTTTGGAGTGTGGGAGGAAACCGGAGCATCCAGAGAAAGCCCACATGGTCACAGGGAGAACGTACAAACTCCGTGCAGACAGCACCCGTAGTCAGGATCAAACCCGGGTCTCTGGCACTATAAGGCAGCAACACTACCGCTGTGCCTCTGTGTAGCCCTAGCTCTGATGTAGCTCTTTTATGTCCACTTGAAAAGAGAAGCGAGTCTTGGTTTCATCCTTTCATCTACGCTTCAGAAAAGGTAACTTTCAACATACTTTCTCAGTCCACCAGGGAGGCATGAACTCAGATAATGTATTACATTGTGGACTGAGGCTTTATCTCTCATCCTCTGACTCATTATAATAGTAAGATTAAACGAGAACTTACCAGTTTGAAGTTTGATCTGTATTTTATGAGGAGTTACGATGAGGGATTACGTGAAGAAGCCCGCTCAGGGCGCAGGCGTGGCATGCTTCCAAGCAGCGGTGTGGAATCACAGACAGACACGTATTTGAAGTAACATAGTAAAGAATAAAGAGACATCAATTATCAGTTTGATCCATGTAATGAGGGTGGGAGCGGAGGGCACGTAATCCCTCATCGTAACTCCTCATAAAATACAGATCAAACTTCAAACTGGTAAGTTCTCATTTAATCTTACTATTTTACTTCGGAGTCACGTGAGTGACTTCGTGAAGATTTCAAAGCTCTGTGATTTCAAACCGTGTAACAGTTTTACTCACTCACTACCGAAAGCTCTTGAGGAAGGAAGTGTTATTGTAATCAACCAATGAATCTGTTTTGAAAACAAAACGGTATTTATTAACAACAACAAAACAAAATAGCTCCCCCGGGCTTTAAATTAAATATTTGCAGTTTCTAAAATTTTTGCTGCAAATACATCAGGTTTCACCAACGGCTTGTGATAGAATGTTCGGAATGTGGATTCCCTCGACCATCCTGCTTTATTTAGGATAATGTCAATAGGCACATCCATCCTTGCTGCCGATGATGTGGATGCTGCCCTGGTGGAGTGAGATTTATATACATTAATGTCTATCCCAGCAGCTTCCAATACCTGTTTTAACCATCGTGAAATGGTCTGGCTTGTTACCCTGCCATGTGGTTTCTTGTGGCTGACCCATAAGGCTCTTTCACTTCCTCGGATATTATGGGTTGTGTCTATATAAATTTTTATGTGGGTCACCACACACAATCGTGGCTCTGGTGGGTAAGCCCGGAATGCCACTAGCGTGTTTGATGTTCCTGGCCTGCTTTGCTTTATCAGACCTTGTATTGTGAAGGTTATCTGATCTGACGTTGTTTCCATGCTGTCCAGTCGAAGTTTATGCAATGACTGGACCCTCTGAGCAGATACTAGAGCCATCAGCATGAGCGTTTTTAATGTCAATTGCTCTAGACTGAGGGATCTTGCTGGTGGTCTGTCCCGAAGGTATGTGAGCACAATACTGATATCCCAAATTTGAGTATATCTAGGCTTGGGGGGCTTGATGTTAAATATGCCCCTCATTAGTTTGACCACCAGCGGATGGGACCCCATGGGCTGATGTCCTGCAGGTTTGAGGTAGTTGGAGAGTGCACTACGTGCCGTGTTGATGGCACTGTAGCTCATATCTTCATGATGGTGTAAGTAGGCCAGGAACTCCAGAACATTGGCTACTGTGGCTGTTTCGTAAGCAGTCCCCGTTTCTTGGCAGTACCTCTCCCATTTCCTGATGTTGGTTAGGTACTGCCTCTTTGTAGATGTTCTGAGGGATGCTGACATGGTGGTGATGGTTTGTTGCGATAATCCCAGGTCCAGATAAGGTCGGTTTAGAATCTGCAACCCAGGAGATTCATGTCTTGATGGCATGGGTGGCTGATGCCTGACACTGGGTGAGTCAGTAACGCTGGATGACTGGGGAACACCATTGGTGCTTCCACCACCATGTCATGGAGTATTGGGAGCCATGGCTGTGTAGGCCAGTCGGGCACCACCAAAATTCCAGATGCTGAGTCCATCTGGATTTTTCGAAGTACCCGACTGATGAGGCAGAAGGGGGGAAAGGCATAGAAAACAAACTTTCCCCAGTCCAGCATCTACCGCTGCTGCCTCCGGATCTGGTTCCCAGGCGACATAGATAGGTAGTTGGTGATTCAGTCTTGGTGCAAATAAATCTATATCTGGCTTCCCATATTGCTTTACAATTTTAGCGAACGTTTTAGGATTTAACATCCATTCGATGTTGTCATTGAATTTGCGTGACCTGGTGTCCGCCACTGTATTTAGCTTACCTGGTAGATAGGTAGCTGAAAGCCAAATATGTCTTTCGACACACCATTGCCAAATCATATTGACCAATTTGTCGCATGATAAAGATTTTATGCCGCCCATATGGTTAATGTAAGCCACCACCGTAGTATTATCTATTTGTAATCTAACATGCAAGTGATGCATATTGGATACATATGCTTTTAAACCATAAAAGGCGCCCAACATTTCCAAAGAATTAATGCCCAGTGTAGATAGTAATGATGATTCTAAATTAGTCCATCTACCACCTGTGCTGGATATGGAGTTAGTTGCTCCCCACCCTTTAGCACTGGCATCTGTTTGGAGTACTAAAGTAGCATTAGTAATAACAATAGGACTACAACTGTGCCAAATGTTTTGTATCCACCACTGTAGCTCTGATATTGCTTCAGGGGGTAAACTCATGATTCGGTCATAATGACCTTTATGTTGTTTTAGTGCCCTTATCTTTGCTCTTTGTAAATTTTGATAGTGCAAAGGTCCAAATTGGATAGCTGGAAATGCTGCTACCATTTTGCCAATTACTGCTGCCACTTGTCGAATAGTTGGTTTTTTGTTTATCTTTAAGTTATTACATGATTGTACTAATGCAATCATCTTTCCCCTTGGCAGGGTAATAGTCATTTGGACTGAGTTAATTGTGAAACCCAGGTAATCCATAATTGTGGATGGTTTTAACTTGGATTTATCTGGATGTAAGACAAAGCCTAGAGTCTCTAGGAGTTGTTTAGTAGCTGATACTGCTGCTACAGCCAATTCCATAGTTTTCCCAACTATGAGGATGTCGTCCAAATATGCCATGACTATATGATTAAGTTTCCTTAACGTTGCCATGGCTGGCTTTAATATTTTGGTGAATAGTCTTGGGGCTGAAGTAAGCCCATTAGGCAGTGCTTTATACTGCCACAGCTCCCCCATCCAGATAAATTTAAGATATCTGCTATAATCCTTATGTATAGGTACCAGATAGTAAGCATCTTTGAGATCAATGCTTGCCATATAGTATCCTTTGGAAATCAGTTGTCTAGCAGTTACAAATGTTTCCATTTTGAAATGTATATACTTAACAAATTCATTCAGGGATGTTAAGTCAATGATGATGCGACATCCACCATCTTTTTTACTTTTAGTAAATATGTTGGAAACAAATTCCAAGGGCTCATGACTAGTTTTTTCTATGACCCCTTTGTTTATAAGCCTCACCAGTTCAGCTTGTCCCTCCTGTTGTTCCTTATTGGAGAGCACAAATTCCCTTTCGGGTCGGTGTTGAACTGGCGGTATTTTTGAGATAAATTCTATTTTATACCCTCTAATACTATTAAGTATATATTTATCATCAGTGATCGTTCCCCATGCTTTTTTAAACAAGTGTAACCTTCCACCCGTTAGTAAGGCACCCTTATTCTCGATATGCGGGTAGGAACCAGATCCACCTACCTCCATGGTTATTGTCGGGGTTGTGGTTTTTTCTTCCGTAATGTTTTCCCCTGTCGACGTGCTGGCGATGTTGGGGGGAGGCGCATTTTCCAGGGGGTACGCGGCGGGCCCTGACCTAAAAAAGGTCTCTGGGGATAGTGCGGCCCCAAGCTTTCACCAGTCGCATATTCCGGACGCCGACTGGTAGATATAGTGGTGTGCTGCCGCCTGGGTGTAAGTAACGGCTTTGGTTTGTTTGTCACTGGTGCTGCCCTCATGAGGCTAAAGGTTTTGGATGCCTCCTCCATATCCTTCAGTTGTTTGGTTAGGTCCTTCCCGAATAACAATGAGTCGGTCTCGAGTGATGGTGTTTTGCATAACCCTGCAAACTTTGGGTTGAGGGCAGGTCGGATGTTCTCTCTGCGCAGATTATTTAACTCGTATTGAGTTGTGCACATGAGTGCGAGCACATCCTGCTGGTGTGTGGTCATCTCCTCCGTCTCTACGCACCGCGCATAGGCTGTAATTGCCGACGTGAGGAGGCGAAGTATGCGTTGCAGTTTGACTTCTTGTGCCCGAATAGGTCCCCCCACATTCCCCCAGATTTGAGCATTGAGACTCTTTACTTTGAGAGCCTCGCAATTGTCTGGGGCTGTGTGCTCGTCCAGTACTTGGGCGAGCACCTTCTCCTGAAGTGGTTTATTGGAGAGATGATTAATGCTGGCTGCCATCCTTGGCTCCAGCGGTGCTCCAACCCATGGGATAGCGACAAATCGGTTTACTACACCCAGCAGCTGTTCTTCCTGCACACCCTGCTCTCTTTCGAATCCTTCCGCCTGCCCCTTATTCAGACCAGCCCTGCCCTGGTCACCGATGCTAACCTCCAATTCTTGGTCTGAGGTAGCAAAGGGAGGTGCCGGGCTCGACACCATGGAGGAGGCGCCTGTCCTGTCTGTCCGAGAGCGCTGCTGCTCTCGGTAGACCATCCCCTCCAAGAGCTGCTGTATGCAGCCCAGGCGGTTGTCTCTCCTCCGTTTTGGGGAGGACATTTCCCCTTCCGACGAGTCGGAGTCGACCGGCCGGTTGGTCTTCCGGGTGGCTTTCCCAGCCCGCCGTGTAGGCTCTGGCGTGACTGGGACCGGCTCGGTCTCGGGAATCTCAAACCGCTGTTCAAGCGGTACTACCGCCGGTTGCTGCCCCGCTGGAATCGGCTCCTCCGGTGGAGTTAAAGCACGGGCAGTCCTCTGAGAGAGTTTCCTGCGTTGGGACATATTTGCAAAGCAAAGAACTAACGCCAACTCCCTCCGGTTTCCCAACGCACCGTCCACTTACCTGATGGTGCGTTTTAAAGTGCAGCTGGAGAGCCTGACTCCAGCTGCCGCCGCTGTTGCACTTGCTGGCGTAATGCCGCGCCTGCGCCCTGAGCGGGCTTCTTCACGAAGTCACTCACGTGACTCCGAAGTAAAATTACCACCATTGCCCATCACTACAAATAGAGTATAATCCAGCTAAGTTTTGGCAAAATACTCTATGTGCCATTCCCCATCCAATTTATAAAACCATTCGTTTAAGCATTGAAATTTGGAGCCAATAAAATAACAGTGACTCTGAGTCATAAAGCGATACAGAGTGGAAACAGGCCCTTCGGCCCAACTTGCCCACACCGACCAACATGTCCCACTCCACTAGTCCCATCTGCCCACATTTGGTCTATATCCCCCCCAAACTTGTCCTATCCATATACCCTGTCTAACTGTCTCTTAAATGTTGGGATAGTCCCTGCCTTAAATACCTCCTCTGGAAGCTTGTTTCATACACCCACCACTCTTTGTGTGGAAAAATGCACCCCTCAGATTCCTGTTAAATCTTTTCCCCTTCACCTTGAACCTACGTCCTCTGGTCCTCAATTCATCTACTCTGGGCAAGAGACTCTGTGCATCTACCCCATCTGTTCCTCTCATGATTTTATACATTATTTCCAAGTAATCCATGAACCTTTTTGAGAAACTTTATCAGGCAATACATAAATGCCCGACTCTACATGTAACAGGTGGTGACATAATCAGGGAGTCAAATATAAGGCTGTTTCTGCCCTGAACCAGACGTGTCCATCAATTACCAATAGGTTCACTATAAAATGTTCGGAAGTGCTATTGTAGTCTGAAGAAGGGTCTCGACCCAAAATGTCACCCATTCCTTCCATCCAGAGATGCTGCCTGTTCCGTTGAGTTACTCCAGCGTTCTGTGTCTATCTTCGGTGTAAAGAACCCTGCACGCTGGTGACAAATCGGACCCGCAAATCGGTGTAAGGTTCCGATGACATCAGGATTGACTGTCTCAGCCCGACTATGCGTGATGTTTTTGGGGGCAATTCTGGGGGGATTTCAAGTGGCTCGTGATATTGTCTAGATTAAAGGAGGTGCTGGAGAATCGATGGTGGACCAGTACAGCAGCTGATGGGGTGGAAACTATTGGTGGCATCTCTGGAGAGGGGGAATTGGTGATGTTTTGGGTCAAGACCCTTCAACTTCTATTGGATAGCATTCAAAACAAAGTTTTTCACTATACCTCAGTACACGTGACAGTAATTAAGGACAAGCTAAACAGTTCCTTCCTACACTGTGTTATTCAATGGATGGTGACTGCTCCTTCCCCAAGTTGTTAATAACCTAGAAATCCGGGATGATCCGGAGATGCCTAGCTCAGCATTATATCATGTGCACACGTCAAGATGAATATATTTGCCTGCTGGATGATAATAGCGTAGCAGGAGTTTCGAATGTTAGAGCTGCTTTTTAATCCAATTAAAGGTGTTTTGTGATGGGAAAATGAGTCCATTTGATGGACTCTATTAATATTGCATTGCCTAAAGTGCAATCATCTGCTGTGCTTGAATTTAGCAGGCTTGTCACATGTAACAGTAACAGCTTCATACGGCAGCGTTGACATGGAAGCACATCCCAAGGCATTTCACAGAGGCATATGAAAAATTAAAACAAAAATCCTTTTAAAGCCCGCTGTTTTGTAGACCATATGGGAAAATGATTTATTTGGCATGTGCCGAATATTGTTGGTGGGAGCACATCTATCAAACCTGAACATGCTGTTGTTACGACAGCAAATGAAATATAGAAACATAGAAAATAGGCCCTTCGAGGCAGCACCGCCATTCAATATGATCATCCAAAATCAGTACCCAGTTCCTGCTTTTTCCCCATATCCCTTGATTTCTTTAGCCCTAAGAGCTAAATCTAACTCTCTCTTGAGGTTGTTGCTAGACCTCGAGGGCTGAGCTGAAGTGAGAGATTGGGCATGCTAGGACTTTTTTTTTCTTGCAGTGCAGGAAGCTAAAGGGTGACCTTAAAAATTATGAGGGGGTGAATTCAATTCAATTCAATTCAACTTTAATGTCATCGCACAAATACAAGTATGAGTACAACGAAATGCAGTTTTGCGTCAGTCCGTAGTAGTTGTACATAAAGAAAATTAAAAAAATAGAAAGAGAGAAGATACAGAATAATCAAGAAATACAGAATAATTAAACAATGGGGACGGAGGGACCAGAGAAATCTATCGGCGGGACTCCGAGTTCAGCAGTGTGATTGTGTTATTGTAGAAGCTGTTCCTCATCCTACTAGTACGTGACCTGAGGCTCCTGTACCGCCTCCCTGATGGGAGGAGGGCAAACAGTCCATGGTTGGGGTGTGAGGGGTCTTTGATGATCTTCCTAGCCCGTCTCAGACACCGTTTTCGGTGGAGGGCATCCATGGCAGGGAGCGGGGCACCGATGATGTGCTGCGCGGTTTTCACCACCCGTTGTAGTGCCTTCCTGTCCGCAGCAGTGCAGCTGCTGTACCATACCGTGAAGCAGGTGGTCAGGATACTCTCTATGGTACAGCGGTAAAAGTTGGTCAGGATCCGGGGGGACAGGTGGGCTTTCTTGAGCCTCCTCAGGAAGTAAAGGCGCTGCTGTGCCTTTTTGATCAGCTTGGAGCTGTTGAGGGACCAGGACATATCCTCCGAGATATGTACTCCGAGGAATTTATAGCTGGAGACGCGCTCCACCTCAGTCCCGTTCATATGGATGGGGGTATGTCTGCCTCCTCTGGTCTGCCTGAAGTCAACAATAATCTCCTTCGTCTTTTTGGAGTTGAGGACGAGGTTATTGTTGGCACACCAGGCTGTCAGGTGCTGGCTCTCCTCCCTGTAGGCTGACTCATCGTTGTCGCTGATCAGTCCTACTACCGTGGTATCGTCAGCAAACTTAATAATGGCGTTGGATCCGTACTTTGGGATGCAGTCGTGGGTGAAGAGGGAGTAGAGGAGAGGGCTGAGCACACAGCCCTGTGGCACCCTGTTCAGTGTTATAGTGGAGGAGGTGAGGTTATTGACCCTAACAGACTGTGGTCTGTTGGTGAGGAAGTCCAGTGTCCAGTTGCAGAGGGAGGTGGAGATGCCAAGTGCACTGAGTTTGGTGATCAAGCTGGCGGGGATGACAGTGTTAAAGGCAGAGCTGAAATCAATGAACAGCAGCCTGATGTAGGAGTTGTTGTAGTCCAGGTGGGTCAGGGCAGAGTGTAGGGCCGCCAATATGGCGTCCTCTGTAGACCTGTTGGTCCGGTAGGCAAACTGATGGGGGTCCAGTGTGGGGGGGAGGCTGGCTTTGAGGTGAGCCAAGATCAGCCGCTCAAAGCACTTTACAATGACAGGGGTGAGTGCCACTGGGCGGAAATCGTTGAGACTCCCTGTAGCTGACTGTTTGGGCACTGGCACGATGGTTGATGTCTTGAGGCAAGTGGGGACAACACCCTGGGCCAGTGAGAGATTGCAAAGCATTTTACCCAAGACATGGGAGTCATTCATATAAGGTGAGAGGGAACGATTTAATAGGAATACAATGGGCAACTTTTTTGCTCAAAGGGTGGTGGGAATATGAACTAGGCTGCCAGAGGAGGTAGTTGAGGCAGACACAATAACAGCATTTAATGATATTGGGAAAACACAGGAAAATGGTACTAACTTAGATGGGATGTCTTGGTCAGTATGGACGTTGTGCTGAAGGGCCTGTTTCCATGCTGTATGCCTCTATGTGCTCGTCAAGTGTAGTGGGTAACAATTGATTTGGTCCAAATTTGTGGTTTAACAGTTCAGAGACTTGCACAATATCTGGGATTTTTCATGGTGCATCATTGACTTTCAGAGGAGACATTAGGACAGAACGTGCTCTCCAATGATGTACGGTAGCAATATATGATTCTCCCAATATCGACTGCTTTATCGTGCCAATACAGTACCAAATATTGATGGTTGTGTCTAGCTTAGATTAATACAATCATAAGTGCAAGCCCGAGGAAACGGTGAGGAAATATTACTCAAATGCAAATTAATTTATACTTTCACATTTCTTTCACGGGCTGATCATTGATGATCTTAGCGATGGTTCTGTCAGCTGGTTCCCCGGCATTGATTGCTGATGCGTCTCTATTATATGCTACTCCATGTGAGGTATAGTTTAGTTCAGAGATACAGCATGGAAACAGGCTCTTTGGCCCACTGAGTCTACAACGATCCCCGCACACTGACAAGATCCCACATAAACTAGGGCCGATTTATACTTATACCAAGCTAATTAACCTACAAACCTGAACGTCTTTGGAGCGTGTGAGGAAACCAGAAATCTCTGAGAAAACCCACGCAGCCACAGGGAGAACGTACAAACTCCACACAGACAGCACCCGAGGTCAGTATCAAACCCGGGTGTCTGGCGCTGTATGGCAGCAACTCAACGGCTGCGCCACCGTGCCGCCCCAATTTTATTTTCATTTCTTCATTGTACTTATAGCGTAATAAATAAATCAATCAATTTAAATTCTTTGCAGACAATGACACGTGTGATGTTAGGAGAGCGTTGGGAAGTTGCAGGCAAGGCTAGGCCCAACAGGAACATGATGTAACGTGTGTACAGGAGCCTGGAATTCCAGGTGTTCACCAGCTTTACCTGTACAGGTGGGATGAATACAAAGCACTACTCGACTCCTGCCTGCCCCTTGGCAAAACGTCTCCCTAAACTGAGGTCCTGAACAGATGTCAATGTCCCCTTTGTAAAGATGAACCTGTGAACGATCCCAACTATTCTCACTGATGTTTGTCTTTCAATCAAGATCTGAAAACAGATGATGTTATTATTGGCCGATTATTGATATAATAGGTGACCCGAAACGTAACCGATTCCTTTTCTTGAGAGATGCTGCCTGCCTCGCTGAGTTACTCAGGCTTTTTGTGCCTATCTTATGTTATTATTAATTTGCAGCTCAGGCATCTTGTTATCCATGAGGCGTTCCTTGCTTTTCAGCAGTGGCTGCACTGCAGAAGCCTTTCATGGACTGTCAACTGCTTTAGGATGTCTCCAGGGTGTGAGTGATGCTCGGGAAGTGTAAGTGCCTCTTTTGCATGATTATAGAACCTTGGGATTCATTTGATTCACAAAGTGTTTTTCTGTGTTCCACCTGGCTTTCCTTTCAATGGAGAAGAGCCTAAAAATGCTCCCAACGTGATTATAACCATCAAACCGAGCACAAGCCTTTATGATGTGTAGAAAGGAACTGCAGATGCTGGCTCATACCGAGTTTTGCCACAAATTTCTGGAGTAACTCAGTGGGACAGGTAGCATCTCTGGAGAGGAGGAATGTGCATCGGTAAGGCAACTGGACTGTTTGTTAGAAAATAGTTTCACTGTGTGATTGTACTTTGTACATATGAGCACTGAACCATGAAGCATGGAACCACTGGCGATCCCCAGCCGATCATGCTTCAACATGTATGTACAGCTACGGGTACAAAGACGTACAGGTCTGTAGGTTAATTTGTTTGGTAAATGCAAACATTGTCCTTAGTGTGTGTAGGATAGTGTTAAAGTGCGGGGCTCGCTGGTCGATGCCAGTTTCCGCGCTGTATCTCTAAACTAAACTAAACTAAACATAACACTGATCACGTCCTTCTGCAATTCATGAACATCACCTTGAACGATGACACTTACTAAAGTCTTTGTGTTGACCTGTTCAGACAAAAGGGGGGATTGTATGAATAGTGGCAACAACGCTAATTCCATCTTGTCATGATCATGGGCACCGCTTTGTACTGTGGAAATTGAAATTAAATCCCATAATTCTTCCCTCTGCTTTAAGCTGAACGTCTGGTTACACCAACCCACAAAGTCAACAACTTGAACACCTGCACGTCTTGGTTTTTTTAGTGATAAGGCTGTGTTGTTGGGCAAAAGGGCAGAACACTGGATCACAATACCCAACCATGTGATCAAATGACCCGCGCCACATACGTCCCGTCAAATACAAGATAGAAAGACAGCATGCTTTGAATCTGTAGAACAGTCTTTGATAAGTCAGTCTGCCTTATCAATGCCTTTGAGAAGGTCCTACATAGGAGATTAGTGGGCAAAACGAGAGCACATGGTATTGGGGGACGGGACTGATGGATAGAAAATTGGTTGGCTGACAGGAAACAAAGAGTAGGGATTAACAGGTCCCTTTCGGAATGGCAGGCAGTGACTAGTGGGGTACCGCAAGGCTCAGTGCTGAGACCACAGCTATTAACAATATATATTAATGATTTAGATGAAGGGATTAAAAGTGACATTAGCAAATTTGCAGATGACTCAGAGCTGGGTGGCAGTGGCAACTGTGAGGACGATGCTATGAGGATGCAGAGTGACTTGGACAGGTTGGGTGAGTGGACTGATGCAGTTTAATGTGGATAAATGTGGGGTTATCCACTTTGGTGGCAAGAACAGGAATGCAGATTATTATCTGAATGGTGTCAAGTTAGGAAAAGGGGAAATACAACGAGATGTGGGGGTCCTTGTTCATCACTCACTGAAAGTAAGCATGCAGGTACAGCAGGCAGTGAAGAAAGCTAACAGGATGTTGGCATTCATAACAAGAGGAGTTGAGTATCGGAGCAAAGAGGTCCTTCTGCAGTTGTACAGGGCCCCAGTGAGACCACACCTGGGCTATTGTTTTCAGTTTTGGTCTCCAAATTTGAGGAAGGATATTCTTGCTATTGAGGGAGTAAAGCGTAGGTTCACGAGGTTAATTCCATGGATGGCGGGACTGTCGTATGCTGACAGAATGGAGCGGTTGGGCTTGTACACTCTGGAGTTTAGAAGGAGGAGGGGGGGATCTTATTGAAACATATCAGATTATTAAGGGTTTGGACACGCTAGAAGCAGGAAACATGTTCTCGATTTTGGGGGAGTCCAGAACCAGGGGCCACAGTTTAAGTATAAGGGGTAAGCCATTTAGACCGGAGATGAGGAAAAACCTTTTCACACAGAGAGTTCTGAATCTGTTGAATTCTCTGCCTCAGAAGGCAGTGGAGGGAAGAGAAAGATAGATAGAGCTCTTAAAGGTAGTGTAGTCAAAGGATATGGGGAGAAGGCAGGAATGATTGTAGATGATCAGCCATGATCACAGTGAATGGTGGTGCTGGCATGAAGGGCCGAATGACCTACTCCTACACCTATTGTCTATTGTCTCACTGATATAGATGAATTCTCCATGCAGACAACTCACAGGCTCGGAAGGTGGTCCATCGGGCAAGAATAGTCTTTAGGGGAAGAGGAAGGCAACTGGAGTGAAAGGCACCAGAGCTAGTTGGACCAGCAAATATTATTATATCGTTACAGTAACAAGGTATTAAATAGTGGCAGGCATTACACTGCCAAAATCACGCAAATGACTACAATACAATTGATTATTTGCTTAAGAAAGAACTGCAGATGCTAGAAAATTCGTAGGTACACAAAATTGCTGGAGAAACTCAGCAGGTGAGGCAGCATCTGTGGAGCGAAGGAATAGGTGACGTTTCAGGGTCGAGACCTTTCTTCCGACTGATGTGGGGGGGGGGGGGGTGCGGGAAGAAGAAAGGAAGAGGCGGAGACAGTATGTTGTGGGAGAGCTGGAAAGGGGACGGGAAGGAGGGAGAAAGGGAGAAATACAATTGAGTTCCCATGGTCATTCCCTGGTATTCTTTACTTTAGCTACTGAGCAACCTGCACAACAGCAATCCAAGCACAATGGGAAATGGAGAGAGAGAGAGAGAGAGAGAGAGAGAACACAACAATGTCACTACTTTACCACAACCATCAATTACTTTAAAAAGCTTAAAAAAAAAAATCAACATTGTTAGATTTTGGTTTACTTTGATCCCACAGAAGTATTTATGAAAAGTTGCAACTTTGAAGGTGACAGAATATGAATGCATTATATTGCATTCAGTGGATCAAAGTGAAATATTCCTCCCACCATTGCTTGAATTAAATATTTATTGAAACTACTTGGTTATTAATGGTGTTAGATGATGATGTTATCTCTGCTAATTGGTTTTGATAATACAATTCGACAGGTGCCGAAAAGTAATAATGTCGGAAATGACAATGGTTGCAGTGCCTAGGCTATTAACATATCAATCAGTGATGATAGACCTATGTGTGAATAGCTTGTGTCAGCCCTACCATTCATTTCTCACTTCTACAATGTATTACATGTGTCATGTCCCTGTATTGAAGGACACTGTTTAGAGCTACAATTGAAAACGATGAAAAGAAAATCAGCATTTACAACATCTATTCAAATGTCTTCTTTCACCTTGAGAAGGCCACTATGACTAATGCAGCAGCAGTAGTGACAATGCCTTGAATGGTCCCAAGACACAAATTTGGTAATCGTCCTTCCCTTGGACCATCACAATCCAGGTTTTCAATCCCACGTAACTCATGTCCACCTGATCAGATTAAAGATAACATCCGAAGTCTGGACAGAACATGAAAAGCAGCACATCATAACTGAACGATGGACACAAAATGCCAGAGTAACCTAGCGGGACAGGCAGCATCAACAGAGATGCTGTCCGTCCCGCTGAGTTACTACAGCATTTTGTGCCTATCTTTGGTTTAAACCAGCATTTGCAGTTCCTTCCACACACAACTGAAAGATTATTTGAAAGGAAAAATCAGCAAGTAAATTAGAGAGTTTTCAAGAGAGAGTTAGATATAGCTCTTCGGGCTAATGGAATCAAGAGAAATGGGGAGAAAGCAGGAACGGGGTACTGATTTAGGATGATCATCCATGATCATATTGAATGGCAGTGCTGGCTCTAAGGGCGAATGGTCTACCCCTGCACCTATTTTCTATGTTTCTAAATCTAATGTAAAAACAGTTAAGAGTTTGACATTTTAAAAGGAATAGTTAACATGGTTATAGGGGTAAAACTTCTATAGAAAGTGATCATGTGTATTAATAATGGAAAATAAGGATTTTGCAGAAGAATTAAGCAGGAATTTTGACAATGCTTTTACTACAAAGGATACAGTTAACATCCCAGGAATCGCTGAACAATGGGTATTGGAAAGAAGGAATTGCAATCACCAGGCAGTGGTATGGAGAAAAAGATGGAAGTGTGGACTGCTCTGTCTCCAGGATCTGATGGGCTTCACCCTAGAGCTAGTGAGAGAGTTGATGCAGTAGTTTTGAGTTTCCAAATTCCCAAGATTGAGGCAAGGTTTCAATAGATTGGAAAATAACAAATGTAATGTTAGCATTCATAGCAAAAGGATTTGAGTATAGGAGCAGGGAGGTTCTACTGCAGTTGTACAGGGTCTTGGTGAGACCACACCTGGAGTATTACGTACAGTTTTGGTCTCCTAATCTGAGGAAAGACATTCTTGCCATAGAGTGAGTACACAGAAGGTTCACCAGACTGATTCCTGGGATGTCAGGACTTTCATATGAAGAAAGACTGGATAGACTCGGCTTGTACTCGCTAGAATTTAGGAGATTGAGGGGGGATTTTATAGAAACATACAAAATTCTTAAGGGGTTGGACAGGCTAGATGCAGGAAGATTGTTCCTGATGTTGGGAAGTTCAGGACAAGGGGTCACAGTTTGAGGATAGAGGGGAAATCCTTTAGGACCGAGATTAGAAAAACATTTTTCACACAGAGAGTGGTGAATCTCTGGAACTCTCTGCCACAGAAGGTAGTTGAGGCCAGTTCATTGGCTGTATTTAAGAGGGAGTTAGATGTGGCCCTTGTGGCTAAAGGGATCGGGGGTATGAAGAGAAGGCAGGTACGGGATACTGAGTTGGATGATCAGCCATGATCATATTGAATGGCGGTACAGGCTCGAAGGGCCGAATGGTCTACTCCTGCACCTATTTTCTATGCGTCTATGTTTCTAATAGCAACCCCTCTATGTCAGGGGAGCCTAAAGTGAACGCAAAACAGAATGGGCAAACAGCCCGCGTCGGCAATCAGCCTATGGTAAAATAATTTAGAAAATGCATTCACTTGACCATCCTTCGGTCACGAGGATATGGCTGATGAGATAGTCTGAACGGACGTTTCCTTGTGTGACTGTTTGTGGCTAAACCCAACGCTGATTCCACACCTCATAGGGTTCTAGTGGCCTTGATATAATATAGTAAACCTGTCCTCTGAACCGGTGGATTTTACAAATCCAGCCAAACATAACAAGTGTTTTCGAACTTTGAGTTCAAACACCAATTTTATAATTGGTTAATTAACCTTGGAATATAATTTATCCCATTTTGCAATGTTTTACTGATATTGATACAATTAAACGACATTCTCCATTTTGCATAATGAACAGGCCACTCCTGCCATCATTGCATGGGTGCTTTGCATGATAACTCTGCCCAATTTAGAGCCCGTCTTGAAATGACAATTCTGGCTCTAATTCCAGCCTTAGCTTGGAATGCTATTATTGTGTCTAAGCAGATGGCAAAGCTTTTATCGTTTTTATATTGCTCAAACAAGTGTAAATATTACCAACTTGTGAATGGTTCACTTACCCAAATTTCGGAGTGCCAGACCCACCTTGTTGATTAGGACTGGTAGAGTGCGTGGAACCTGTGCCCAGCTGTCATGGTACCACCAGCTTCAGTGAACCGCCCACTGCCGATGAAGGCATAGGGTGCGTTGTCGCCAAATGATGAACTCTGCCGTTCATCCGTGGTCCCGCCGCAGAGCGCCAGCTGCGCATCTGAATCGACCGCCGGCTTGTTGCTGGTCCAAACCCAGAATCTGCACCTCTTTTGTAGGGATACCTTTCCTCAGATTTGTCGACCTCCAGTGGTTTAACCTTACTGCGTCTCGGACAGCAGCTTCATTTCCTGGGCACGCATGTCCATCTGACCTCATATCACCTAGTTTACTGCCGGCACCTTGAGTAACTCGCAGTTCCCCGGGGTCCCGTGTTTCTTTGTGAGCTCCTGTAGCTGATGGGAGACTAAATAATTTATCGTGGAGGCCAACTCATCTCCCAGTGGCTCTCCTGACTCTGACGGGACAGCGAATCGTACTGCCAAGGATGGGACATCTTGCAGCTGCCGTTCTTCGCCTGGATTGAACTCACCGTCAAAATCGGGGTCAGAACTCAACTGACCCATGGCACGCGCCTCATTAATGAGGGTGCTAACGAGCAGCCCTTTACTAGGTGCTGCTGGTGCGGCCTCGTCTCCAGCCTACCGCCGACACCTCTCCTGCTCCTGGAGTGTGCCCTGGGGAAACAACCTGTGCAATAGGTGCTCCATTTGGGATAACCATTGACAAACCGGTATCCGACCCCAGAGAGGAAATCTCCACTCTTGACTCTGGCTAGTGGGCCTTACAGACTTGCTTGTGACCTTATGCCTGACTGGCACTGGCAATGTGCTTTGCAGCAGCAAGTCTGGAGTCACCCCGCTCCCGGCTGGCGACTGTGCAGATGTATGAGGCAGCCGCTCACAGGCCGCACTCCCGCGGCTGTCTACCGAACTTTCGGCTGGCGCACTCACACACTAAGCAGCCCTGTCTCCGGCACTGCTGGCATGGCCTGTACCATAGGCCAATGCTCACACATTACGTAGCCCTGTTCCAGGTGCTGCTGTCGCGGCCTGTAGCATAGGCCCGTGCTGGTGCCTGTGAAGTATACACAAGGCTAGATGCAGGAAGATTGTTCCTCGATGTTGGGGAAGTCCAGGACAAGGGGTCACAGCTTAAGGATAAGGGGGAAATCCTTTAAACCGAGATGAGAAGAACTTTTTTCCAACACAGAGAGTGATGAATCTCTGGGGCCTTAACTCTCTGCCACAGAGGGTAGTTGAGGCCAGTTCATTGGCTATATTTAAGAGGGAGTTAGATGTGGCCCTTGTGGCTAAGGGGATCAGGGGGTATGGAGAGAAGGCAGGTACGGGATACTGAGTTGGATGATCATCCATGATCATATTGAATGGCGGTGCAGGCTCGAAGGGCCGAATGGCCTACTCCTGCACCTAATTTCTATGTTTCTATGTCTATGTTTCTAAAATGCATACATATACATACATTTTCGGAAGGGAAACCTTTCAGCCCGACACCTCCGAGTTCCATGGCTGTGCTCTCCACCTGGGGCACACCTGGGGCACACAAATCAACTATTCTGTGAGCCACTGACCTCCCCGTCAACAACTCTGGCGGTACCCCTGCCCTTCTACTTGTTTTACCCGGCCTGGGAACACACAGCAGGTTTGAAACCACTGACTGTTTGTCAGTGGCTTTAAACGCGAAGTTCCCGACTTCACCCGACTATCCACTTTCGCGGTCGGAACCGGGGTCTCCCCACAGCCCATAACCAGTTCACTCTCTGGACTTCGCGAAATCCTGCAGGATACTTCTGTGAAGAGAAGTTCCTGCATGAACATCAAACCTGGTAAGTAATAAAAAATCTTACCTGCAGGTTGCACTTTACGGTCGGCAGGAGCGAAGCCCTGCTCGTCCGGTGCCTTGCCGTGCGAACAACATAATGACGTGCATGCACACTGGCGGGTCTTCTTCACGGAATCACTCATGTGACTCCGAAGTTAAATTATAATTTAATTACATATAATAGTTTAGTGCATTTTAGTTGATCTCTGCCGAATCTGCTCCCAAGATGAGGCTTTGCATTCTAGGATGTCCGAGATGTCCTCTTTCTTTAGTAAATGTGGTTATTCCCCCCTTTGTTGCAGTAGTTGGATCCTACACCCATGTCTCCTCTGTATCCTGTAGTTCACTCTTGCACCCCTCTCCCCAGGTGGAACAAGGTGGGAATTTGCCTGGTCATCACCTTTCACCCTACCAGCCTCTACATCCACAGATCATTCCCTGACATTTCCGTCATCTTCAACATGATCCTCATCACCAGCCCCACATTCCCATCCCCAACTCTTTCTGCATCCCACAGAGAGACACTTTGCTTCACATTCCCACCAACCCAAACCACCCTCTCCCCAAGTACTTTCCACCTCGACTGCAGGAGATCAAACACCTGTCCCTGCACCTCCTCACACACCTCCATTCAGGGACCCCAGCAGTCCTTGCAGGTGAGAGAGAGGTTCATGTTGAACTTTCTCTGGCCTCCATACACCCCCCCATTCACTTCCTCTCTTTTTCCCCTTCTCTTTCCTATGTCCTACCTTGATGTGCATCCATTTCTCTCTTTTTCCTTTCTCCCATCCCATTCCTTCCTCTGCCTTCAACATCCATGCCTCTTTTATCAGAATCTCCATGCCTCACTTTTACCGCCTTTTCATTTCTGCCCGATGCCCAAACATCCGCTAACCAAAGACCCCCTCTCCTGTATCCATCTATCAGTTGCCAGGCTTAGTCTTGTCCCCACCTCTATTCTACCTTGCTCCCTCCTACTATAATCAGTCTCAAGGATTCCGACCTGAATCATCGCCCATTAATGTTCTCCAGAGATGCAGCGCGACCTACTGAGTTGCTCCAGCACTTTTGTCTATCTTTGTAAAGCAGCATGTGTACTTTGTTGTATCTACATTACCTCTGTTACAACATTACCTCTGAACCTTTTGTCAAGAGCCACAACTCCAGACAGCATTTTACTCACCAAACTCTTGTTGTCCCAGCTTGCCTCACCGCAGAAGAATATCATTGGCTTTGATCCACAGTCTTCCACTTGATCAATGTACTTGGTTAACTTAATACTCTTGCGTATTTCTGATTTGGTTATTATGCATAATAAGGGTGGTGAATCTGTGGAATTATTTGCCCCAGAGGGCAGTGGAGGCCAAGTCAGTGGATATTTTGAAGGCAGAGATGGATAGATTCTTGATTAGTACGCGTGGCAGAGGTTATGGGGATAAGGCAGGAGAATAAGAAGGAAAGATCGATCATCCATGATTGAATTAAGAATTCAAATGTGCTCTTTTAAAAAAGGAGGTGAGGAGGAACTTCTTTAGTCAGAGTGTAGTTAATCTGTGGAATCATTGCCACAGAGGGCTATGGAGGCCAATGGATATTTTTAAGGCAGAGTTAGATGTTCTTGATTAGAACGGGTGTCAAGGGTTATGGGGAGAAGGCAGGAAAATGGGATTAGGTGGCAGAGATCAGCCATGATTGAATGGCGGAGTAGATTTGATGGGCCGAATGGCCTAATTTTACTCCTATCACTTATGATCTTATGATCAGCCACCCACAGTTAAATTCTGCTTGGCATCTTGTTCCTGCCTGTTTCCCCTCCTTCGCCCTTCCTCTCAAAGTTATTCCTTAATAACGACTTTCAAAGACTATGCTCTTTGGTACCTATTCCAAAATCTCCTAAGATAGACACAATTTGCTGGAGTAACTCAGTGCGCCAGGCACCATCTCTAGAGAGAGAGAATGGGTGACATTTGGGGTCATGACCCTTCATCAGACTCCTTAATAACTACCTTCAAATACGAAGCTCTTTGTTAACTGTCCCAAATATCTCCTCGTGTGACTGAGGGTATTTTGCAAGAAATATAGAAATGCAAGCTATTAGTTAGTGGAGTACGTGAGTAGTTGATGGTGAATGTTGGAGTTGAGGTAAACTAACAGGCGCCACTTTTGTCCACAACGTTTACTCACCCTCATACATTGTTTCGTATAGAATGTGGTGGGCATGTGGAATGAATTGCCAGAGGAAGCTGTGAAGGAAGGTACAGTTGCAACTTTTATAAGGACTTGGACAGGCACCGTATTTCCCGGCAATGAAGACGCTAGTTTTTACCCTAAAATAAGGCCCCGAAAATGTACCTGCGTCTTGGAGGCCGAGGGTTAGAATGTTAGCCAAGAAAGATAGACTTGGCAGTTTTGCTAGCCCTTGCTGTCTCCTCCCCTTCCTTAACCCTCGAGCTGTCTCCTCCCATCCCACCGCCCTCGGGCTCCTCCTCCTCCCTTTTTCCTTCCTTCTCCCCCCCCACCCCCCCATCAGTCTGAAGAAGGGTTTTGGCCCAAAACATCGCTTATTTCCTTCGCTCCATAGATGCTGCTGCACCCGCTGAGTTTCTCCAGCATTTTTGTGTACCTTTGATCTTCCAGCATCTGCAGTTCCTTCTTGAACAAGATAGACTTGGCTATCCCTCGGTACAGCGGCTGTAAAAGGATAGCACTGCTGGGGGGGGGGAGAAGTCCTTCCACATCGTGTGGGGAGTTTGGCCCGGGTCAGCACGGCTGCATCGCCAGGGGTGAAGTTGCGGGGAGGGCAAGCGTTGAGAAGGAGGGGGTTGGGGATCATGCCAGCAACTAGTCCCGGGGCTCGCAGGCAATCTGCAAACTGCAGGAAACTAATTGAAAAACATGTGAAAACTATGTATTATTAGTATGTATTATTACTAATTGATGTATTATTAGTATGTATTATTACTAATTGATGTATTATTAGTATGTATTATTGCCTCCATTTATTAACTATGGCAATAGATGTGGCCCGCCATCCACTCACAAACATGGGTCCTGGCCCCTTTGCAAACAATGTTGCCGACCCCTGGACTAAACCAAACCCTTGATCCTGTCCCGCCAGCCTTTTTTCAAAAATTTAGCAACACAAAATGGGGGTGTGTCTTCGACGCATGTGTGTCTTCATTGCCGGGAAATACGGAACATGGACATGAAAGGATTAAAGGGATATGGGCCACATGTAGGCAAATTGGACATCTTGGGAGACATCTTGGTTGGCTGGACTAGTTGTGCCAAGGGGCTTGTGTTTGTGCTGTATAAATACAGCTCAATAACTATGTGGCTGCAATGACAACCAATGGTTCTACTTTGAAACTTCGGATTCCACAGTAGATACCGTGAAGTGTATTTGCAGCCATTAACTACAATATCCTCATGTACCCAACCTCATTGAAATACCACATGGTGCAGTGACACAGCTGGTAGAGCTGTTGCCTCACAGCGCCAGAGATCTAGGTTCAATCCTGACCTTGGGTGCTGTCTGTGTGGAGTTTGCACATTCTCCATGAGACCAGGTGGGTTTCCTCTTACATTCCAAAGTCGTACGAGTTTGTAGGTTAATTGGCCCCTGAAAAATATTGTGCCTAGTGTGTAGGTAACGGATGAGAAAGTGGGATAACATGGAACTAATGTGAACAAGTGATTAATGGTCAGCATAAACTCAGTGGGACGAATGGCCTGTTTCCATGCTGTATCTCTAAACTATTTTACATATACTGGGAAGTTTGCAGGTTGCACCCTATATTCTCTCCGACCCACCTGCATTGTCACAGCAAATGGCAACCTGTGATTAGTTTGGGTATCAGTCCCATTTTTTATCAATTTAAGTTGCGGTGTCAAAGGTCCCGTTAGCTTAAAGATTCCACATGTTTCAAGCGTTTGTGTTTCTCTGGTGATGACTTGCAGTATGAGCTGGACTAAGCAGCAAACATGACAATTTTGTTATTAAATATGGGGTGAAGATTCTAGCCAATAAGGACAAATGGGAGAAGCAGAAATCCCTTCCCATACACAAACTAATGGTTTCAATGTCTGAGGTAATAGCTTCTTATAGTATAGTTTGGAGATACAGCATGGAAACAGGCCCTTCGGCCCAATGAGTCAGCCCGACCAGCGATCCCCACACATTAACACTATCCTACTCACACTAGAGACAATTTACATTTATACCAAGACAATTAACCTACAACCCTGAACGTTTTTGGAGTGTGGGAGGAAAATAAAGATCTCGGACGTGGTCATGGGGAGCTCCATACAGACAGCACCCATAGTCGGGATCGAACCTGGGTCTATGGCGCTGTAAGTGCTGTAAGTCAGCAACACTACCACTGTGCCACAATCTTCACTCTACTGCAAGGAGTTAACTTCAGAGCTGAGCATGATGCTGTGTCCAGCTGCCCCATTCTCATGTACAGCCAAGAGGTCATCTTCCTAGTTTGTACCAACGCCAATATATAGTACTTGATGAAAGTACACACACCTTCAGTCTGTACTGTTGGAAGCAGATTATTAATTGGTTAAAGCAGAATACACTTGAATTGTTCCCTGCAATTTGAAAGCAGCAATCTTAAGTAAATTGCCTGCTCTATCACCTGGCTGCATCCCCTTGATTAGAGTTCAGAATAATTGAAATAGGGTAAAGCTATTTGAGGCTGATTTCTTGATTTGCTAACATGCAAATCAGATTTAGAATTATCACAACGGCATTTAATTGCAATTTTAAATAAAATATCCAAAGCAAGCACTTTGGCATTTGCATGAATCACTGAAATGAAATGGTACAGGTTAACCCTTACTTAATACCTTTTGGAATAAGCATGTTTAATAACCAACAATTATTTGCTCAGTATTTGTGCCACACCAATGTCTCCAGAGAAAATCAAATAAATCATCTTCATCCATACACGACCCATGTCATACATTTCGTTGAGACATAAAACTGGCTATAGTTTTCAATATCTTTGGTGTATCTTGTCATTCAAGAAATTATACAAATAATATAAGGTGGCATAGCGGTGCAGCGGTAGAGTTGCTGTCTTACAGCACTGGAGACCCGGGATCGATCCTGGCTACAGGTGCTTGACTGTATGGAGTTTGTACGTTCATCCCGTGACCTGCATGGGTTTTATCCGGGAGCTCGGGTTTCCTCCCATATTCCAATGAAGTACAGGTTTGTATGCTGATTGGCTTTGGTAAAATTGTAAACTGCCCCTAGTGTGTGCAGGACTAATGTTAATGTGCGGGGATAGCTGGTCGGAACAGACTCGGTGGGCCGAAGGGCCTGTTTCTGCTCCGTATCTCTAAACTGCAGTCACTGAATTCCAAAGTTATTTATTGCATTTTGTGTATTGTGTGAATTTTTTGTATTCAAAAGTTCTTGTTCAAGGGGTTTGGTAGAGGGAAGAGCAAACAATATGTCCTTTCTCATATAAGTGCCAGACTCTGTTGCTATTCAAGCCAATAAACCTGAGGGATATGAGACAGTGGTAACACTCGGGGTTGAAGCTGGCTACTGATGGTGCTCAGCAAATCTTGACTGATCAGTCCTGGGATTGGACTCCCTTTGAGGAGTTGCGACTGGATTTGTGCTTGTAGTATCAGTGTATTTTCCAATGAAGACGCCAGAGATGTGTAGGATGGAACCGCAGATGCTGGTTTACGCCAAAGATAGACACAAAATTGTGGAGTAACTCAGCGGAACTGGCAGGATTACTGGAGAGAAGAATGAATGACGTTTCAGGAAGGGTCTTGACCCGAAACGTCACCCATTCCTTCTCTCCAGAGATGCTGCCTGTCCCGCTGAGTTACTCTAGCATTTTTCATCTATCGTCGAGACAGCAGAGGTAGTGGACGCTGGAATCTTGAGCAAATGGCTAACTGCGGCTAAAACTTATCAATCCACTTCCATCCACAGATGCTGACAAATGTGTTGAGCCTCCAGCCGTTAGAGTTTTGCAGTATATTTCCAATATTCTACACCGGTTCCATACTGAAAATTGAAAAATCAACTCCATGTGGCTTAATAGTTTAGTTTAGAGATACAGCGAGGAAACAGGCCCTTCGGCCCATCAAGTCCACGCAGACCAGCTATCCCCACGCATTAACACTATCCCACATACACTAGGGAAAATTTACAATTTTACGAAACCAATTAGCCTTCAAACCTGTATGCCACGCAGGTCACAGGGAGAACATACAAACTCCGTACTGACAGCACCCATAGTCCGGATTGAACCCGGGTCTCTGGCGCTGTAAGGCAACAACTCTACCGCTGCGTCACCGTGCCTCTCCTATAGTAAAAGATTTAATAGTAAAGATAGTAAAGAAAAGGTTGCCCCTCAAGTTCATCTAATATCTTTTCCCTCTCACCTTTAACTTATGTCCTCTAGTTCTTGATTTCCCTTCTCTGGATTAAACATTCTATGCATTCACCCTATCTATTCCCCTCACAATCCTCTGTACCTCAACAAGATCACCCCTCATCCTCCTGCGCACCAAAGAATAAAGTCCTATCCTGCCCAACATCTCCCTATACTCAGCCCCTCAGGTCCTGGCAACATCCTCATAAATCTTCTCTGCACTTTTTACAGCTTAACAACGTCCTTACTACAGCATGGTTATCCAAAACCGAATACGGCCTCACCAATGTTTTGTACAAGTGTAATGTAACATGCCAACTTCTATACTCAATACCCTGACCGATGAAGGCCAATGTACAAAAAGCCTCCTACCCACTGTTTACCTGTGATGCCACTTTTTAGGAACTATGTACTGGAACTCCTAGATCCCTCTGCTCCACAACTCCATTAACCATTCCTTTACCTCTTGCCCAACTGATCAAGATCCTTCTGTAATTTTTGATAACCAAGTTCACTCCTATGACACCACCCATAAAACTTACCAACAATGCACTCCACATTCCCATCCTAATCATTGAAATAAGCCATGAACATCAATGGGCGCAGCACCAGTCCCTGAGGCACACCACTACTCATAGGCCACCTGTCCGAAAAATCATCTCGCACAGTTTCCTTCCAGTTCTCTATCCAGTCACAGATAAACACAAAGAGCTGGAGTAACTCAGCGGGACAGGAGCATCTCTGAGGAGAAGGAATTGGGTGACATTTCGGGTCAAGACCCTTCTTTAGACTATATCCAGTCAGATGCTCCCCATAGATCCTTTGTGATCTGACCTTTCATGCAGAGCCTTATCAAATACCATGCTGAAGTCCACATAGACAACATCAACACCTTTGTCTTCATCAACGTTTTTGGTTACTTCAAAAAAAACTATCAGGTACATAAGACATGATCTCCCAAGTGCAAAACCATGATGACCATCCCCAATAAGTTCCTATCTATCCAAATGCATATATATCTTACTCTTCAGAATACTCTCCAGTAACTTGCTTACTACAGAAGTTAGGCTCTCTGGTCGGCAGTTTCCAGACTTTATCTTGCAGCCCATAATTATAAGTACAACATTAGCAAACCTCCAGTCTTCTGGCACATCTCCAGTGTCTAAAGATGATTCATATATCTCAGCCAGAGCTAATAAGGCCCAGGACATTTATCTACCTTCATATGGCTTATCAGCCCCTCCTCAACTGTAATACAGACTGTCTTTGAGATATCTCCATTAACTGTTCCAAGTTTCCCAGTCTTCATGTCTTTCTTCACGGTAAAAATTATCGAGGACCACCCCCATCTGCATGGAGGACCATTCACAAAGAGATGACCGCTTTAGTTTCTGAGGGCCCCTATTCTCTCTTTAGTTACATTATTTTCCTTAATGTACATAACATCATTGGATTTTCCTTAATATTATCTGTCAGAGCTATCTCCTATCCCTTTCTTACCCTCCTGGTTTCCTTCTTAAGTATGCTCCTAAGATCCTGAAACCTTTAGGGATATACTTGATCCCAGCTCCCTATACCTGTCTCATGCCTCCTTTTCCCTTACAAGAGGCTCAATCTTGTCATCCTAACTGATGTTTAGGTTCCGAGCAGAAATAGAATAAATTGATCATCAATTGCCTCTTAACAATTTACTTCTACTCATTAAGTAAAATCTACGTTACTTTTCTAAGAAGAGATCCACAAATCCAGAGAATCATAGCCATAGAGTGATACAGCGTGGAAACAGGCCCTTTGGCCCAACTTGCTCACACAGGCCAACATGTCCCAGCTACACTAATCCCACCTGCCAACTTTTGGTCCATATCCCTTCAAACCTGTCCTATCCATGTACCTGTCTAACTGTTTCTTAAATGTTGTGATAGTCTCAGCCTCAACTACCTCCGATGGCAGCTTGTTCCATACACCCACCACCCTTTGTGTGAAAATGTTACTCCTCAGATTCCTGTTAAATCTTTTCCCCTTCACCTTAAACCTACACCTTCTGGTCCCCAATTCACCTACACTGGGCATGAGACTCTGTAGATTTGTTACTTCACACTAACTAATTGTAGTGTTTATTAGTAGAAGCTCTGCCTACCATGCGGTTTATATTATCAGAATTCAGTTCATACTGTTAGTCGAATAGCTGCTACACTTGCCTTAACAATATGCTGAAGTGTACTGTGAGTAATGTTTAATAAATATGTTGTACCATGTTGTGTGAGTGACTGGCTCTGTTATAGCAAAGTAGGCGAGAGTTGGAGCACTGGCCAGTTGTAACTTGAGGATTTCGAAAGCTCTTTGGTGCTGTGGGTACCAGGACCAAGCAGTGTCTTTGTGTGTCAATTCCCGCAAAGGGGCAGATATATCGCTGAGGTTGGGAATGAATTTCCCCAGGTAGTTGACCTTTCCTCGGAATCTCTGTAAACTTGTAACATCTTTGGGAACTGGCATCTCGTTGATGGTAGTGGTCTTGGATGGGTCCGGTCTGAGACCATCACTGGTGAAAACATGCCCGACATAGTTGACTTCTGTGACCCGAAATCTGCATTTTAGGGGGTTGAGATGAGGTGGATGTCTTTGGCATAGAAACATAGAAACATAGAAATTAGGTGCAGGAGTAGGCCATTCGGCCCTTCGAGTCTGCACCGCCATTCAATATGATCATGGCTGATCATCCAACTCAGTATCCCGTACCTGCCTTCTCTCCATACCCCCTGATCCCCTTAACCACAAGGGCCACATCTAACTCCCTCTTAAATATAGCCAATGAACTGGCCTCAACTACCCTCTGTGGCAGAGAGTTCCAGAGATTCACCACTCTCTGTGTGAACTGGTCTGGTACTTTTTTTAGATTGGCATCATGTTCAGCCATGTCGTGTCTGGCAACGAGAATGTCATCGACAATGATGGCGCATGGATACCCCCCAAACAATTGTTCCATTGTGCGCTGGAAAACCTCACTAGCAGAGTTGATGCCGAAGGGTATTCTCGGGAATTTGTAGTGGCCAAAGGGGGCTCCAAACGTGGTGAGGTTGGACGAGTCAAGGTCCAGCGGTATCAGCCAAAACAAACTTTTGGCATCCAGAACAGAGAACACAGATACACTGCCTATCTGAGCAGCAACTTCCTCTACCGTTCACATCGGGTAGTGTGGGCGTTTGAACGCTGTGTTTAGGTCTCTGGGGTTGATGCAGGTGCAGATTTCTTCCTTGTTTTTCTTTGTTACAACCACCATGGTGGAAACCCAGTCTGATGGGTTGGTAACCGCAGCAATGACACCCAGGGTCACCATCCGCTGGAGCTCATTGTGTACTCTGTCGTGCATAGCATGCGGAATACAGTGTGGTGCTCGGACCACAGGAGTGACATTTGGATCAGTGGCAATATTGAACTTGATGGGCAGCATTCCAAGCTTGTCCTCAAACAGTTCTTTGTATTGTGAAAGTATCTGCTGAGTGGAGCCTTCAGTGGGAGAGATTTGATGGACAGCAGGCCCAAAGGAGACCAGGCCTACATCCTAGCATGCATTGATGCCAAGCAGTGTTGCAATCCCCCCGAACGATGAAGAACTTTAGTTTGTGAGCATGTGACTCCACGTTGCACTTTAATTCAGTTTCTCCAAGTGGGTGCAATACCTCACCCCCATAAGCTCATAACATAGCCATAGTGTTTTCAACATTACATATCCTTTTAAATTCAGATACAGACATAACATTGTATTTGGCACCAGGGTCGAGCTTTGCAAGTGCAATGTTGTTGTTAATGAGCAGAGAGACTTTGGGGTCAAGTTGCTTGCTAGTGGAAGGAAGCAGGGAGTGAATGGTTGAACTGTTATCTTGGCTCGCAGGGAGGAGAGCAGGGGATGGCACTTCCAGCTCTCGGAACTAGTTATCAGCAGGTTCATGTTTTAACAGGTGCACATTTTGTCTTGGGAAATAACAAGCCGCACGAGAACGACAACATTTCATGAAGTGGTTACATTTTTTTACAGTAGTAGCAAATTTTGCCGTGGGCAGCACAGAATCCATTGACCGTGCCCCCTGTGACCTCTCCACAACGTTCAGCGCCCCACCCCCCAACTTCGCCACCTCCACTCTACGGGTCTCCTCCACATCCCCGGTTACTTCCCCGGTCACTTCCCCGGTGAAAGGAGGAGACACGGATATATACCGAACGCTCGCCGTTCGGGTCTATAGGCCTCCCGTCAGATGTGGAGACCTTGTGTAACCACCCATACGTCCCTGTGTGCGTTATTAGAGCTTCAGGTACCGTATTATTTAGCCATCACGATTTAATGTGTTTCTGTTTATTGGCTCGAATTTGGTTGTGCTTTATTTCATTTCTACAAGGATGGATGTGGATTGGTAACTTCACACTAACCAATTGTAGTGTTTATTGGTAGAAGCTCCACCTACCATGCGTTTTATATTATCAGAATTCAGTTCATACTGTTAGTCGAATAGCTGCTATGCTTGCCTCAACAATATGCTGAAGTGTACTGTGAGTAATGTTTAATAAATATGTTGTACCATGTTGTGCGAGTGATGACTTTTACAGACTCTGTATATATACTCGATCTATTCCTCTCATGATCTTATATAGATATGTTACAAAACCTACCTGAATCGTGGCTGAGCATCTGCCCTACCCCGTGTGCGCGATTTTGGCGCTGTTTAGAGGGGGCGGGTTTAAAACCCGATTTTTACTAGGCTGTTGCAATCGAAAATGTTCAGCCTAGTAAATCATTCATGGAAAATCGCTGAAAGACCCCATCGCAAAAGGTATTATTAGTTTTTATGGCCTTGTAAAATAGTTATAGTAGTTTAAAAATCACTCTCTAAACTCGCAACCTCTCGCAGCCCCAGTGTTTATAAAGCAAACAATTAAAGGTATGTACCTTATTTTTACATTAAATGGGGCTTGTTATAACCCTGTTATAAAGTTTTCTATAGCGAGTAGTTCATTTTGGGCTCTTTATATCCCGCAGTATTTTTCTGGGCATTTGAGGGCACAAATCCACTGCAAAGTGAATGTTCTAAACCAGCGCGTTCACAGGAACCCACTAGAAAGCCGATTTAAATGGACTTTAATTTACAGCAATTGAACACTAAATTCCTTCCATTTGGCCTATAAATTGATGTAAATGAGATTTTAAAATCATGTTTTATTGTGAATTATTTGTGAATATTATTTGGACACTTGGGCTATTTAAAAATTTTAATCATTTATTAAGAAATGGATAGATGTTTAGATCTAGTAATTGAAGTTTGAAATTAGCTACAATTGGGTAACTAACTAATTATATGCTTTAATTTCAGGTCATCCAAGTAAGATTATTTTATATTTGTTTCAGAATGCTTCAATCTATGATAACTGAAATTTTCATTCAGTTCTCTTAATTTTTAAGAAGGTTGTGGCCTTTTGACTGTCCACGATCACAGCTTTTTTGTTATGTCCATAGAAAATCAATAGGGAACAAGATGCTAATTCCCGAGTATGAAAATGGCCATAACTTTTTTATTACTTGAGATATGAAAGTGAATTAGGTGTCAAATTAAACTTATTGTTATGCTTTATCTGATGGGATAAATTGCAGACTTGATTTTTTAAATCTCAAAATTTTGTAACATTGCTATCTTATACACCTCTATGTGATCACCCCTCATCCTACTGCGCTTCAAGGAATAGAGACCCATCCTTCTCAACCTCGGCCTATAGCTCAGACCCTCTAGTCCTGGCAACATCCTCGGAAATCTTCTCTCTACCTTTTCCAGCTTGAAAACATCTTTCCTATAACATGGTGCCCAGAACTGAACTAAACTCGCCTCATCAATGTCTAATACGAACTGCAACATGGTCCCCCAACTTCTTTACTCAATACTCTTGCTGATGAAGGCCAATGTGTTAAATAGGCTTGGTCTAGCCTCATGTGAGTATGTTGGTTGCATTTGGTGTTAGTTATCAGATCTATCCAATTCATCAGCCACAGCAGTTAATGAATGATCTCACACAATTATCAAAGGTTCTCCTTCTCATTGGCTTTGATTGTGTGAATACATAATTCTGAATACATCAATGGTCTAAAGGTACACAGAGAATAAATGATGTGAGTTTCTGTTGGTGGGCTGAAGTAAATCAGGGGAAAACCAATTAATTCTCATATTAGACATTACAACAGTTCACCGAATGCAAAATTAAACCATATGGTCATTTCAGATATGCCACTCTTAACATTTTCCAAATTGAGCATGAATTTCACTCCAGAAAGGCTTTAACCCGCGGTTCAGATGATTCCATTAAAAAAATGAAACTCGTCTTTCCTTTTTAAAACCAGAACAGATGTTCATTTAATGCTCAGAATTTTCTCTGCATCACGTTTAATGAAATTATAAAGAATAGGTTTACAATTCTGTTGCATTTTACACTGGGGATATCTTCTTTGTCAATGCTTTAAATAGCTTCTATCTCATCTTCATTTCCTAAACCTCCTTTTATCTGCCAAATGTTGGCAATCATGTTGATTATATCTGTGCTGGCTTTTGAAAATACAAAAAGGCTTATTGTCAGGCTTCAAATGTAATCTTCATGGAGAGAGTGTAACTAAGGCAAGAATTCAGATCATGAAGGTGCTTCCTTACTCCTATTCACCCGCTCCTGCAATGGAAATATTAGTTTAGTTTAGTTTAGAGATGCAGTGTGGAAACAGGCCCTTCGGCATTGAGTTCGCACCTACCAACAATCCACGCACATTATCACTATCCTACACATACTAGGGATAATTTACCAAGCCAATTTAACCTACTAACATGTACACCTTTGGAGTGTGGGAGGATCATGTAGATCTCGGAGAAAACTCACATGGTCAAGAAGAGAACGTACAAACTCTGTACAGTCAGCACCCGTAGTCAGGATCGAACCCGGGTCTCTGGCGCTGTTAGGCAGCAACTCTACAGCTGCGCCACCTTGCCGTACTGTTGGGCAATGTATGCAGTGCCTGATTGCACCTTAAATAGGGTCAACTATGAACAATGGTTAACAGAAGAACCATTGTTGCATTTGCCTTCCCATGATTGAGTTATTAATATGACAAGTAAAAGTAGCAACTGTGTAGGAAGGAACTGCAGATGTTGGTTTAAACCAAAGATAGACATAAAATGTTGGAGTAACTCAACAGGACAGGCAGTATCTCTGGAGAGAAGGAATGGGTGATGTTTTGAGTTGAGATCCTTCTTCAGACTGAGAGTTGGGGAGGGGGAGATACGGAGATGAGGAATTATAAGGTGTGAGAACGAGAGATCAAAAGGGGTGGAGATTAAGGAAAATGTAGAACAGATCATTGTTAGTTAGGAGAAAGTAACAACAAAGAAAACAGAGATAAAATGTAATCAAGGACATGAACTGGGAAGGGGGAGGGATTGAGAGGGATTGAGAGGGAGGGAAAGTAATGGTTACTCGAACTTCGAGAAGTCAATGTTGATACCTTTGGGGTGTAAGCAGCCCAAGCGAAAAATGAGATTCAATTTGCGCTGGGCCTCACTCTGGCAATGGAGGAGGCCAGGACAGAAAGATCAGTGTGGGAATGGGAGGGGGAGGTAAAGTGTTTAGCAACTGGGAGATCAGGTAGTTTCAGTCGGACTGAGCGGAAGTATTTAGCGAAACGATTGTCGAATATAAGAGTCCACACCTCATGCGTCTGCTCATCCATTCTATTTCTACCAACCGACATGCTTAATAGCACATATAAAACTCAGGACATCTTCTCAGGAAGAAGCAACACAACTGGGAAGACACTAACAGGCAAGACATAGTGGAGCAGCTCACACCTGGGGGAGTAAAAGACTTGGAAATTATGCTACTTTGTGCATTAAATGTGGAAAAACACTGTCCGGTTCCTCAAAGGATGCAATGAATAAATTTGAAGTTTCTAAAGAGGAATGGAGAAAAGTTTAAAAATAAAGAGAAGCAAAATGGTAAAGAGCAGGAGAGTGGTAAAGCTAAATGCCCAGTTAAAGCATGATGCATGTCGAAAGGAACTGCAGTTACTGGTTTAAACAGAAGATAGATACTAAAAGCTGGAGTAACTCAGTGGGTCAGACAGCATCTCTGGAAAATACGAATAGGTGACATTTCGGGTCGAGACCTTTCTTCAGACTGAAGGTCAGGGGATATACGTTTCGTCTCGCTGATGTATAAGTCCACACCAGGAACATGTGTTGTCTGGTTTTTAGTTATCTTGGTAATTTAGAGGTACAATGCGCTTATTGTTACACTTCCCATTTTGTTTGACTGCATATGCCCAACAATACCCAACAGCAACAATGGACAATGAAGTTTATTGCCCTACAATGATGAAAATGAAAGGTGGTAATTATTGGAGGGCATATAAATAACTCTGGTTGACTGGCCTTCTTGACATTTATACCAATTGCCTGGGGCTCCGTCATCTGGAAAGCATTCAGGCATTATTATTGTCAAAGTACATGCAATTGGCTTTTGGTTCTTCTTTAGAATGAAAGAAAGTATCTTCCCAGTTCCTCATTTACACATGACTGTGTGCTTCATTAATTCAAAAGCTTGGGTGTTTCATCTACTGCTCTGACTGGGAGGAATTAAATCAAAATTAAGGGGATTTTACAATCAATCCCAAATTCCAAACTTTGCTTCAAATTTATTCAGAATTGGCATTTTTCAATGTATTGTTTTTCTTGTTGGCCTAAATGCATAATCAGAGAAGTTGTAGCAGCTATATGTATCTGCATGAATTCATCTTGATATGTGCAAATGGATAAGGAATCACCAAAGAGCAGATTTAATTTGGATCGAACAATCCTCAATTAGTTCCGCCAACTCACCGTACAAACTGGGTTCGATCCTTGCTACTGGGTGCTGCCTGTACGGAGTTTGCACGCTCTCCCCGTGACCTGCGTGGGTTTTCTCCGAGACCTTTGGTTTCCTCCCACACTCCAAAGACGTGCAGGTTTGTATAAATGTAAACATTGTCCCTAGTGTGTGCAGGATAGTGTTAATGTGCTGAGATCGCTGCTTTGGCACAGACTCGGTGGGCCGAAGGGCCTGTTTCTGCGCTGTATCTCTAAACTAAACTAAACTAAACTAAACTCGCTGTGAGGACTGGAAAGTGATGCCTTTACATAGCAATAATGAGGATGACATTTCAATTGCTGCACTTCTCATTATATTTGACTAAAAATGTTTTAAAATAGATATAATATTTTTAACGAAGTCTAGATCAGATCTTTCTCTCTGTAACATTCCAGTTGTTATAAAACTTAAACCTGAGGCTGAGACCAATTATCAGGAGGACATGAATAATTAGACATATAACACTTCCACTGATTGACAACACTATTATCCACCTGAAGTGTACTCACACTGAGCCAATCTAGTGTTCAGAGTTATTTATATGCCCTCCAATAATTACCACCTTTCATTTTCATCATTAAATTCCAATACTAAAGATAGGGAGGAAGACCTATGAAATGACACCACGTACTTGAGCTGCTCAGCAGGTCAGTTAGCATCTTTGGAGAACCAGGGAAGGGGAGTTAAGATCCAGCAAGCTTTGCCATTCCATTCACAGACTGACCTTTCTGTCAGGGCCTCCTCCATTTACAGAGAGAGGCCACACACAATTTGGAGGATCAGCAGCTCTCCTTCGCTAGGTTTCTTGACTAGAATGGGTGTCAAGGGTTAAAGGGTGAAGGAAGGAAATTGGGATTAGGAAGCAGAGATCAGCCATGATTGCATGGCGGAGTAGACTCATTGGGCCAAATGGCCTAGTTCTACTACTATAGCTTGTGAACGTGAATTTACAACCAAAGAAACATAGAAACATAGAAAATAGGTGCAGGAGTAGGCCATTCGGCCCTTCGAGCCTGCACCGCCATTCAATATAATCATGGCTGATCATCCAACTCAATATCCTGTACCTGCCTTCTCTCCATACCCCCTGATCCCTTTAGCCACAAGGGCCACATCTAACTCCCTTTTAAATATAGCCAATGAACTGGCCTCAACTGCCTTCTGTGGCAGAGTTCCAGAGGTTCACCACTCTCTGCGTGAAAAATGTTTTTCTCATCTCAGTCCTAAAAGATTTCCCCTTTATCTTTAAACTGTGACCCCTTGTCCTGGACTTCCCCAACATCGGGAACATCTTCCTGCATCTAGCCTGTCCAACACATTAAGAATTTTGTAAGTTTCTATAAGATCTTCTAAATTCTAGCGAGTACAAGCTGAGTCTATCCAGTCTTTCTTCATATGAAAGTCCTGACATCCCAGGAATCAGTCTGGTGAACCTTCTCTGTACTTCCTCTATGGCAAGAATGTCTTTCCTCATATTTGGAGACCAAAACTGTACGCAATACTCCAGGTGTGGTCTCACCAAGACCCTGTGCAACTGCAGTAGAACCTCCCTGCTCCTATACTGAAATCCTTTTGCTATGAAAGCTAACATACCATTGGCTTTCTTCACTGCCTGCTGCACCTGCATGTATACTTTCAATGACTGGTGTACCATGACACCCAAGTCTCGTTGCATCTTCCCTTTTCCTAACTGGCCACCAAATGGTATGGGCACAGATTTCTTCCATTTTAGGTAACAAAGCTACAAACAATATCACTCCCCTTTTCCCTTCACTTCACTGTGCCCCACCCAGATACACATCTATTTCTCCTTTTCCCCTTCTCATTGTTCCACCTACATTCCTTCCTCAGGCTCTGTATTTCACGCTTCTTCTATCCTTATCTTATCTGACACTTTTGTCTTTTCATCTCTGGCCTTTGTTCAACCATCTACCTTGCTGTACTTGCCCCACCTCCCAGCTCTCACCCCCCCCCCCCCCCCCCCCCCCAACCATTACTGTAATCAGTCTGAAGAAGACTCTTGACCCAAAATTAGATTAGATTAGATTAGAATTGTTTTATTGTCATTCAGACCTTTCGGTCTGAACAAAATTTTATTTCCCTGCAGTCATACATATAATTAAAAAAATGACAAAAACACACAATCAACACAAATTTAACATCCACCACAGTGAGTTCACCAAACACCTCCTCACTGTGGTGGAAGGCAAAATCTTAAAGTCTCTGTCTCTTCCCTCTTTGTTCTCCCTCTGCGCCGAGGCGACGGTTCAAACCTCCGCGAGTGGTCGCTGCCTCCGCCACAGCTCCAGGGTCGAGTCGGGTCTCCGCCGCTGCTGCTGCTGCTGCTGCTGCCGCTGCTGCTGCCGCCGCCACAGCTTCAGTGCCGAGTTGGGTCTCCGCCGCTGCTGCCGCTGCTACAGCTCCAAAATGTCGACTATCCGCGTTGCCCATTACAACATGCACACGTGATGTAGTCATTAAAGGGTCAGTTCAGCTCCATTGTCCATGTACCGTGTCACTAAAATGGAGATGCAACAAACCGCAGGCGCCAGAGGAAAAAAAAACAGTTTCTGGAGGAATTCAGAGAGTCAGGCAACATTTGTGTAGAGAAATAGACAGATGATATTCCAGCGGGACAGGCAGCATCTCTGGAGAGAAGGAAAGGGTGACGTTTCGGGTCGAGACCCTTCTTCAGACTGATGTCAGGGGAGTGGACGGTACAGAGATAGAATGTAGTCGGAGTCTTCAGCTCCGGTTCCAGGCCTTCCCAGTTCAGACCCAGCCCGGATTACAGGTTCCAACAGTTA
Source organism: Leucoraja erinaceus (assembly GCF_028641065.1). Classification (NCBI taxonomy): domain Eukaryota; kingdom Metazoa; phylum Chordata; class Chondrichthyes; order Rajiformes; family Rajidae; genus Leucoraja; species Leucoraja erinaceus. The sequence continues at coordinate 2,461,300 of NC_073401.1, read as the reverse complement.
ATCTCTGATTACATTTTATCTCCGTACTGCCCGACCCATGGCATCAGTCTGAAGAAGGGTCTCATCCCGAAACGTCACACATTCCTTCTCTCCAGAGATGCTGCCTGTCCCGCTGAGTTACTCCAGCATTTTGTGTCTGTCTTCGATTTAAACCAACATCTGCAGTTCTTCCTTTACACATAGTGTAAGAGGTGGTCTGTGTTGTTCTGTTGCAGAGTCTGAGTTGCATCTCCATTGTATAACTGCTTCAAAATATGGCACCGCATCTCTTATATTGATATCCCTTTGCTGACAGATCTACAACTATAAACTTAAATGTATTACACTTGCAAACATTTTTTTAATGTTATTCTCCATATAAAAGATCAAAAATTGTTAGGATTGGTTCAGATGTCCTTCTTTTGATGTTTCTGTCAATGAATATTAATTACATCATTGGGGAATACTGATTTGGATTTATCAGTACCAAAGGAAAAAGTTAATTTGTCATACTGGTTAGAACCAAGAGGTATATTATTAATTTAAATATAAAGTAACACAATTCTTTCGCAGATCGTAATAATCCAAAATTTAAGGAAGTGAAATTAAAACAGGGTCAAGATTAGTTACACCAAGAACTGACCTTTAATTATATTTAAAATAACTTACTTCTCTGATCAACTTCATGACTGGAGTTTTGTTCAATGTGTTTGCTGCTCTTAAACAGAGCGGGCCAGACTTTGCTCTCAAGCTCCCCCCGGTGTCTGGTCACAAAACTGCATCTTGCTCTTGTGCTGAGCATCTGTGGGTGGTCTTCGGGACATTCTGCCTGAGAAACATGTTCATTTTTTTAATGGAAGGAGAAATTAAAAAAAAAACTTTAATACTTGTGAGTGAAAAGTGCAGATCCATCTTTTCCGCTGAGTATCATTCTAATCCGTACTGACACGTTCTTAGGGAATTCAGTTGCCTCACATGTTGCCTGGGGTGGGATGAACTGATTTACAGTGACTTCACATGGGCAGTCAATTCACTCCGTAAATAGCAGTGAAATGTCTGACTGGCTAATTTACTCCAGGTTCTCAGCACTTTTATGTATTTGGTGATAACCCACTACCATACACCACGTAAATTCTTACAAAAATCCAGTGGGCATTTAGCCTCCTTCAACTATATTATTCCTCCAAGCATTTCCTATTGAGCTATCTGTATTCAGTGCAGTTGCCAATGACTGTATAATGGTCTCCTGAAGTAATTTCAGGTTTATCTCCTGGCTTAGGTATCAGCTAAAACATGTTACATTTCTGCTTTTACACTTTGTACTCTCTGTATGCATCTTATCATGAATGTACAGCATGGAAAATAATTCTAGTCTACCTATTTATGATCACTTAAAATATTTGCCATGCAGTCCATTTGATTTTAATTTAAATTGGTAATGTCCATAAAGATAAGTGATGGCAGTTAGCATTCTTAAAATAATAATCTTAATCTGATGTTAGGAACTAGGTTGTTGTCCTGACAACAAGATTCAAGGTTCTTGAGCTTCCTCCTGTACTTCATATTATTATTATTATATTTTTGTTAATGTCATTGTGTTATCCAGTAGTTTACAAAATTGTGATGACTGTAACTATTTTGTATAGCTTTTCTATCATCTTAGTTGAAGGCAGAGGGCATGCTTCCACGTTGTATGACTCTATGATTCTATGACAACAATTGTGGATTTAGAATAAAGAAAATTTGTCATTCTATGGAGGCAGAACCATTGCAAGAGAAACAGCCGAACAACAGCACAATTGCTCACACTTTAGTCCAAGAGAAATTTGTTGGGTTTTCAAAAGTGATTGGGGCTCAAATATGATACAACACTGGTGGCCATGTCAGGTCAGGCAAAATGAGGACCAATTTGAGAAGAAGGGCGGTGAATACTGAAGGTATAACATAGCATATGGAACAAAGTGGATGAGTTTATGGTGCATTTACAAATCGATAGGTACGGTGTTGTGGATATCATGGAGATGTGGCTGGAAAGAGGATTGGAGCTGGGAGCTGAAAATCCAAGGGTACACATCCTATCAAAAAGACAGGCAGGTGGGCAAAGGGGGTGGAGTGGCTCTGCTGGTAAGGGATGAAATTCAATCCTTGACAAGGGATGACATAGGATCAGAAGATATTTAATTCTTGTGGGTAGAGTTAAGAAACTGCAAGGGCAAAAGGACCATGATGGGAGTTATATACAGGCCTCCAAACAATAGCCGGATATAGGGTACAAATTACACCAGGAGATATAATCTCCTGTAATATATGAAAGACAATGTTATAGTGGTCATTTAGAAATGCAGGTAGACTGGGAAAATCAAGTTGGTACTGGATCCCAAGAGAAGGAATTTGCAGAGTGCCTACGAGATGGTTTCTTAGAGCAACTTTTTATCGAGCCTACTAGGGAAAAGACAATTCTGGATTTGATGTTGTGTAACAAGCAGAATTTGACTAGGAAGCTAAAGGCAAAATATTGTAAAATGCCACCTGCAATTTGGGAGGGAGAAGATGAAATCAGATGTGTAGGTATTACTGTTAAGTAAAGGTGACTACAGAGGCATGAGGGAGGAGCTGGCTAAAGTTGACTGGAAAGGGACCCGAGCAGGAATGATTGTGGAACAGCAAAGGCTGGACTTTCTTGGAGTAATTCAGAAGATGCAGGGTCCTTTGAGAAATAGAGATTCTATGGGGAGAATGAGGTGACCACGGATGACAAAGCAAGCACAAATTAAAAGAATATTGCAAAGATTAGCAGCAGGCTTAATGATTATGAAGCTCTTAAAAACTAACAGAAGGCAACAAAAATGGCAATATGTGGAGAAAAGATAAAATATGACGGTAAGCTAGCCAATAATATAAAAGATAGCAAAAGTTTCTTCTGATAATAAAGAGTAATGGGGAGGCCGGAGTGGACACTGGACTGCTGGAAAATGATGCGAGAGAAGGAATAATGGGGAATAACATAATGGTGGACAAATTATATAGGTTTTTGTGTCAGACTTTCACAGTGGACGACACCAGCAATGTGCCAGAGTGTCACATTTACCAATGAGGCATTGGACAAGAAAGTCAGGGGCAGAAGTTAGTGGAGTTACCATTATCAAGGAGAAAATGCTTGGAAAGCTGAAAATCTGAAGGTGGATAAGTCACCTGGTCCAGATGAACTGCCCCATAGATTTCTGAAAGAGATTGCTTTAGAGATTGCTTTAGAGACCTTTCAAGAATCACTAGAGTCGGGAGTGGTCCCAGAGGACTAGAACATTGTTACGCCATGGTTCGGGAAGGAATAAGGACAAAAGAGGGGAAACTATAGGCCGGTTTGCCTGACTTCAATGGATGGAAAGGTTTTTAAAGATGAGGTTTCCAAGTACTTAGAAGTACTTGATAAAATAGGCTGAAGCCAGCATGGTTTTGTGAAGGGGAGATCATGTCTGATGAATCTGTTAGAATTCCTTGAGGAAGTAACTAACAGGATAGACAAAGGAGTGTCAATGGATGTTGTTCACTTGGATTTTCAGAAGTCTAAAGATGAGAGCCCATGGTATTAGAGGGAAGGCATTAGCACGGCTAGAAGATCGGTTGAATGGCAGAAGGCAATACGTGGGAATAAAGGGGGCTTTTTCTGGTTGGCTGCCAGTGACCGCAGGGGTCATTGTTGAGGCATGTTGTATACCAATGATTTTGGATGATGGGACTGATGACTTTGTGGTTAAGTTTGTAGATGATACAAAGATAGGTGGAGGAGCACGTAGATTAGAGAAAGCAAGGAGTCTGCAGAAGGACTTGGACATGTTGGGAGAGTGGGTAGAGAAGTGGCAGATGGAATACAGTGTAGTAATGTGTGCAGTCATGCACTTTGGTAACAGGAATAAAAGCATATAAAAAACTATATTCTAAATGGGGAGAAGATTCAGAAATCCGAGGTGGAAAGGGACTTGGGAATTCTGGTGCAGGATTCCTACAATGCTAATTTGCAAGTTGAATTTGTAGTGAGGAAGGCAAATGCAATGTTAGCATTCATTTCAAGGGGTCAAGGAAAGAGCATTCATGTCGCGGCCCTGTTTACACCAATCTTTCCACTACCACACACCAGAAACACAAGAAGCACAAGACAGACACTATTGTCTGCAGATGCCAAGAAGTGTGTTCAGCTCTGGCTGAACTACTTCTAATCTTGTGTGTGGACTCAATAAGAAGGATCATTTCAAGAGGACAAGAATGCAAAAACAGGATGTAATGCTGAGGTTTTATAAAGCACTAGTGAGGCTGCATGTGGAATATTGTGAGCAGTTTGGGCCCCATATCTGAGCGGGGATGTGATGGCGTTGGAGAGAGTCCAGGGGAGGACTACAAGAATTATTCCAGGAATGATTCCAGGAAAAAATTGAAGAATAATTCCAGGTAAACATATGATGATCATTTGACGGCCCTGGACTTGTATTCACTGGAGTTTAGAAAGTTGATGGGGGAACCTCATTGAAACTTACCAAATAGTGAAAGGCTTGGATGGAGTGGATGTGGAGAGGATGTTTCTAATAATGAGAGAGTCTAAGACAAGAGGGTACAGCCTCAGAATAAAAGGACGTACCTTTGGAGAAGCGATTAGGAGGATTTCCTTTAGCCACAGGGTGGCAAATCTGTGGAATTCATTGCCGCAGACAGCTGTGGAGGCCATTGAGTATTTTTAAAGCAGGGATTGACAGGTTCTTGAGCAGTGAGTATGTCAAAGGTTACGGGGAGGAGGCAGGAGAATGGGGTTGAGAGGGAAAGATAGATCAGGCATGGTTGAATGGCAATGGTGAAATAGACTCAGTGGGTGAATTGGCTTAATTTGCTTAAATTGTTTTTTTATGAGACAGACTCGCATTGAGCCAAAAGATAGTTGTAGTAGGGGATTTTAACTTGCCCAATATTGACTGGGAAAATCATAGTGTGAATGGGATGGGTGCATTTTCTCAAAAGTGTACAGGAGAGTTTTCTCCAGCAATATGTAGAGGGCCCCACACGTGAGAGGGCAACTCTTGATGTAGTCTTAGGGAATTGGGAAGGCAAGTTGAAGTGTTCATGGAGGAGACTTTCGGGACCAGTGACCACTGTTTGATCAGGTTTACAGTCATTATGGATAGAGACAAGGCGGGCTCACGAGTTAAAATGCTCAATTGTACCCCAAGGCCATCTTTGAGGGTATGAGTGAAGGTCTCGTTCAAGTTGACTGGAGCAAGTTATTTGTGGGGAAAGGAACATCACATCAAGTGGGCAAAAATGCTGGAGAAACAGCAGGTGAGGCAGCATCTATGGAGCAAAGGAAATAGGCGACGTTTTGGGTCAAGACCCTTTCTCAGACTGATGTGGGGATGGGGAGGGCGGGTAAAAGAAAGGAAGAGGCAGACACAGTGGGCTGTGGGAGAGCTGGGAAGGGGAGGGGAAAGAAGGAGAAAGCAGGGACTACCTGAAATTGGATAAGTCAATGTTCATACCGCTGGGGTGTAAACTGCCCAAGATAAATATGAGGTGCTGTTCCTCCAATTTACAGTGGACCTTAGTTTGGCCATGGAGGAGGCCCAGGACAGAAAGGTCGGATTTGGAATGGGAGGGGGAGTTGAAGTGCTGAGCCACTGGGAGATCAGTTTGATTATTGCGAACCGAGCTGAGGTGTTGGTCACCGGTGAGACCAAGCGTAGGCTAGGCGATCGCTTCGCCCAACACCTCCGCTCAGTTCGCAATAACCTTTGGTTGGTTCCTTGAAGGTGGAGTCGCAGGTAGTTAGTAATTGAGTGTAGAAGTTGGGAAGTCATGCTGCAGTTGTATAAGACATTGGTGAGTCTGCATTTAGAATATTGGGTTCAGTTCTGGGCCCCATGTTATAGGATGTTGTCAAGCTGGAAAGGGTATGGAGAAGATGTATGAGGATGTTGCTAGGACCAGAGAGTCTGAGCTATAGAGAGAGGTTGAGCAGGCTGGGATTCTCTTCCTTGGAATGCAGGATGATGAGAGGTGAAAAAATAATGAGAGGAATAGATCGAGTAGATGCGCAGAGTCTCTTGCCCAGAGTAGGTGAATCGAGGACCAGAGGACACAGGTTTAAAGTGAAGGGGACAAAATTTAATAGGAATCTGTGGGGGTGACTTTTTCACACAAAGGGGGATGGTTGGTGGGTGTGTGGAACAAGCTGCCAGAGGAGGTAGTTGAGGCTGGGACTATCCCAACATTTAAGAAACAGTTATATGGGTACATGGGTAGGACTGGATTGGAGGGATATGGGCTTTGGGGAGTGTTGTACAGCAGAGGGATCTGGCAGTAGGTGCATAGTTCCTTGAAGGGCCTGTCCCACGGACAACCAAATCCACAAGTTTAGAAGCCCCCAGACGAGCTGAAAAAATGTCAAGGTCGTGTTGACACGTCGAAGTAAAATACCTCCTACGGCTACGTCTACGACATCCTACGACCCCCCCTCGACCTCAGTCTTCCACACCTAAGACCAACTATGACTAGCTACGAGTGGAAAATGATCACATGATAAAATGATGTCATGTTTAATTTTTTTTCTCGGGCCAGTTACCGACCTACGACTATCTACGACTAGATACGACCACCATTACGACCAACTACGACCTAACTACGACCTGCATAGGAGTAAAAAGTATCGACTTTTTCCATGGTAATCTTTTCTTACTCGTGGTCATTTTTTATCAGGCTGGAAAATACGCCGCGACCTACTTGAGGCTACGAAGACCCGGATACCACTCACGAGCATGAGAAAGAGTTACGAAGACTTCCTACAACCTCCTACGACCTTGTGGCGACCATGCTGCGAGTATGGGTCACGGGCAAACTTGGCAGAGGTCGCCAATTAGGTTGTGAAAGTGGAACAGGGGCTTGAAGGTGGGCTAATGTAGCTGGGACATTTGGGCAAATTGAGCCAAAGGTCCTGTTTCCACGTTGTATCACTCTATGACTCTATGTCCCCATTCACCCCCTAACCTGACACGTTGCCTTGAACTTAACTCTTAAGCCTGCCCAATACAGTGACAGGCTGAAGTCAACTACCGGTAGATCCCAAATCCCAAAGGTTTTTCTTCAGCTCTGGTGAACATTTCCCCGTTGGTCAATATCATCGGAAAATGATAAATGTCTATTTATCTGGATGAGAGCAGAAACAGACTATGGCAATGGAAAGAGATTTTCTAATAATGAATGGATTTTTGAGCATCTTAAAATGCTAAATAAGCCAACACGTATAGCAATGGCTTTCTTCCATTACTTTAATAATAAACAAATTCCAATGGAGGTTGTTGTTGTGCAGTATATTGCAAACCCTCAGCAGAAGCGTTATTCTTGCAGTTTGCATGTTCCCCCCTGAAATATTCACGTTGTAGACAATATAGCTCGGACATGGCAGTGAGCAACACAGGGGGCCCACAGGGGATGGTCTTCTCTTCTTTTCTGTTTACCTTGGAGTTCAGATATATGTCTGTCTCCTGCCACCTGCAGAGGTTTTCAGATGACTCTGCATTGTGGGCTGCATCAGTGAGGGAAGGGAAGCTGAATACAGAGGTGTAGTCAGCGACTTCATTGAGTGGTGTGAGCTGAATCACCTGCAACTCATCACCGACAAGACTGAGGAGTTGGTGGTGGGTTTTAGGAGAGGAATGCTCCTGTCCCCTGTCTCCATCAATGGTGTGGATGTGCAGTTTACCAAGGAGTACAAGTACCTTGGAGTGTACCTGGTCAGTAAACTGGACTGGTCCAGGAATGCTGAGGCCCTGTACAAGAAGGGACAGAGCCGGCTGTACTTTTTGAGACGGCTCCACTTTTGTAAAGTAAAGACAGTTCAGTCTGAACAAAATTGTATACCTTGCAGTCATAACATAGAATAAAATAACAAAACACACAATGAACACAGATTAACATCCACCACAGTGAGACTACCAGACACCTCCTCACTGTGATGGAAGGCAAAATCTTAAAGTCCTTGTCTCTTCCCTCCTGTCTCCCTCTGCATGGAGGCAATCCAGCTTTCGATGTAGGGGCCCCGCCGGGTGATGGTAAGTCCAGCGGCCGCATCCGAGCTCCGCGAACGGGCTGGTTCAAACTCCGCGGCCTGGCACGTTCGAAGCTGCCAAAGCTGCCGAAGCTGCCACCCTCCAGTCCAGCGGACGAAGCTGTCGAACGAACAAACTCTTTCAACGTTAGACGTGAGTTGCTGCAGATATTCTCCCAATCGGTGGTAGCCAGTGCTGTCTTCTTCTCTGCCGTGTGCTGGGGCAGCAGGGCGAAGGCTGCGGACACCAATAGGATCAACAAACTCATCAGGAAGTCTGGCTCCGTACTGGGGGCGGAGTTGGATTCATGGGAGGTTGGTCTTGGAGGGGAGGATGCTCCTTAAACTGCGGAGCATCCTGGACAATACAGCTCACCCCCTCCATGACACACTGATCACCCTGAGGAGCACCTTCAGCAACAGACTGGTTTCACCAAGATGCAGCACAGAACGCCACAGGAGATCCTTCTTCCCTGTGGCTCTCAAACTATAGAAGTCCCCACCCCTTCTGCCGTGGGGTAGACTGAGACTGAGACTTTGTTATCAAAAGTAACAGAGAGACGGTGCCCTTGAGAGGAATTAAGCTTGGGGATAGAATTGAATAATATAGATAGACCAAGAATGAATATTGGCCCAAGGATGCAAGAGTAACGCATGAATAGAAATGTGTACAATATAACTTTGTCTGCTTATACCCAGTCTAACTTCTTTTGGCTGAACTAGCTTTTATTTAATGAGCTTCAAAATGATTCTATTTTTACCCTTGTTAACACATCTTCGTTTTTTTTCTTTTTCTCAAGTTTTCTGGAGACAAGATGAGAAACGAGAGCTTTGCTGGGGAAAGTCAGATGAAGATTTTTGCAACATCTACACTCAACTTGAGATGGGGTGGGTAGGGTTATGGTGGCAAAGGTACTCTGAAGTGTGGGATGCACATAATGATTTAAATTCATAGCAGTATGAATACTTTCCATTACCTACATAAAAGGTCATAAAAAAGATCATTATTAAGATTGTGGATGTGTTGCTTGGCTGCATTTAATGTATGGAGTGGACAGAATTAATTTCTGCTTTGTTACAGAGACGAAGCATAATAGGCTTAACTAGTGAACCCTCTAACCTTTCCAAGCTCCTTGCTCTTCTGAAGCCTGATGTATCCACTCGGAAAGCAAAACAGTACCCCAAGGAAAGTAGTTTGTCCCCTGAAAGAATAGTTCACGAGGAAATTGCTCACAGTATTTTCACAATATATACGGCAGTCATTCAAATCCAATGGAAGAGTAATCCATAGCCCATGAAGGAGCCCACAAGGGTACAGTTCAGCTGGTCCATATGCTACCAATTTATCATTCATAGACCATAATGGAACAATTCATAGTTTGTGAGGGAACTTTTCAATGTTTATGAGAGAGTACTTCATTGACAATCAGGAAATAACTCTAGTGTGGAAGGGAACAGAAGGTGTTGTTTTACACCAAAGATAAACACAAAATGCTGGAGTAACGCAACGGGACAGGCAGCATCTCTGGAGAAAAGGAATGGGTGACGTTTTGGGTTGAGACCCGCCTTCAGTCCATCAGGATATAACTCTTTAATGGGATGAAGTAGTCCACGATCTGTTAGGTTATAGTTCCTGATAGTTCCCAGCAAAGCAATTGCCAAAAAATGCAATCCCACAACGCTGCTTTTTTGTAACATCAACAATCCATTAATGATTAACAATCCATTTATTTTCTGGAGCGAACATAGTAATGGTCATTTGTGGGTTACTTTTGTCACTTGGGATATTCGACAGGGGCCTTCACGGTTTAGTGGTCCTTGCATGCTTGAACCCATCTCCACTTCAGAAGCACTGCTCCGTATGGAGCGTTGACGAGAAACTTGGACAATGCTGTTGAAGCAGTGACTTTTGTTCATCACTCCGAAAATATTCTGGTCTTCCCAGTATAAAGTTCAACTTGGCGGCCATCAGGCAGATTTCCTACTGACCGCTTTCATGCCATAACTCTTTGCACTCCACCTCTCCACCAGCATTGCTTGATCTTCACCCCGTTTATGTGACTCGTTGAGTCATAGAGCAATACAGTGTGGAAACAGGCCCTTCAGCCCAACTCGCCCACACCGGCCAACATGTCCCAGCTACACTAGTCCCACCTGCCTGCATTTACCATATCCCCCCAAACCTGTCCTATTCATCTACCTGTCTAACTGTTTCTTAAACGTTGGGATAGTCCCTGCCTCAACAACCACTTCTGGCAGCTTGTTCCAGATACCCACCACCCTTTGTATGAAAAAGTTCTACCTTAGATTCCTATTGAATCTTTTCCCTTTAATGTTGAACCTATGTCCTCCGGTCTTTGCTTCACCCACTCTGGGCAAGAGACAGTGTGCATCTACCCGATCTATTCCTCTCATGATTTTATACACCTCTATATGATCTTCCTCATCCTCCTGCACTCCAAGGAATAGAGTCCCAGCCTACTCAACCTCTCCCTACAGCTCAAACTGTCTAGTCCTGGCAACATCCTCATAAATTGACTCCTCATTAGATTTCTTAGGTTAATAGGTTCCATGAAAGCATTGACTGTGTGATATAGAGCTAATTCATCAGCAGGTTTATACTGTCAGATAAATATTACAGATCATCATCTAAGTGCTCCAGTTTGCTGCCAGATCCCCCAAATGGGCAAGTTGTTTGGTTAATTAGCCACTGTATAGATTAATGCATAGGTTAGTTGGTAGAATCTGGAGGAGTTGATGGGAATGCGTGAAAACAAAGTGTGTTGTGGTAGGATTAATATCAAAATGGCTGCTTGATGACTCAATGGATCTGTTTCAGACCTGTAACCCTTTATGAGACTGGAATAAGTATCTACTAGTATTTACTGAGAGCTTTCTGCCACAAAATCAGAGCCTAGAGGGCTGAGCGAAGGAGATAGGAACAGTTCAAAAGATATGTGCGGGCGTCTTTGACACAGAGAGTGTTGGGTGCCTGGATCATGCTGCCAGGGGTGGTGGTGGCAACAGATGTCCAATGGCAGTCTCCACACCCATCGGTGGCAGTGATTCTGTGGAATTCATTGCCAAAGACGGCTGTGGATGGCAAGTCATTAGATATTTTTAATGCAGAGATTGACAAGTTCTTAATTAGTAAGAGTATCGAAGGTTATGAAAAGAATGCAGGAGAGGGATGGATAGATCAGCTATGGTTAAATGGCGGAGTAGACTCAATGGGCCAAATGGCCTAAATCTGCACCTATGGCTTATGAACATATGATACGATAGGGGAATTCAAGAAGATTTAGATAGGCACATGGATATGCAGGGAAAGGATGGATATGGATCACGTGCTGGCAGAGGACGGTTGTGTAACATGGTATCATGTCCAGCATAGACATTGTGTGTAGATGGGCCTGCTCCTGGTCCACATTGTTCTTTGTTCTATGTTTAGTGGCATCTCTTCTTAAAATGATTTTGTTTTATTTATTAATCAGATGTAGCATTTAATACCCATCCCTAATCACCGTTGAACTGAACATCTTGCCAGCCTTCAGATGCCGTGTTCAACTGTATTGCCATGTGGTCTAGACTCAGGGACCAGGCTATTGAAGCCTTAATAAAGATGGGCTTTAATAAACACCTGGGAATTATATAATCACCTTTATTGATCCTGATATTTTAAAATTCCTCATTCATTTACTTTAGTTTAGTTTAGAGGTACAGTGCAGAAACAGGCCCTTCGGCCCAGGGACCCCATGCCAACCAGCGATCCCCACACACGAACGCTATCCGACACACACTAGGGACAATTTACATTTATACCAAAGCCAACTAATCTACAAACCTGTACCTCTTTGGAGCGTGGAAGGAAACTGGAGATCCCGGAAAACCCACGCAGGTCACAGGGAGAAACTCAGTACAGACAAGCACCTGTAGTCAGGACCTAATCCAGGTCTCTGGGGCTGTGAGGCATTCACCGCTGTGCCACTGTGCTGCCCAAAGATTGCAAAGATGAATCCACCCCAGCCACTGCAGTAGGGTTAGAATGAATGAATCTGCCTCATTAGTCCACATAAACGGGATTACATGCCCAATGACGTAACTATTGTGGTCTTAGACATATCATGTTAATATATGTAGTCGGAGACAGCAAGACTGGTTGGAGAACTGGGGAGGGATGGAGAGAGAGGGAAAGCAAAGGCTACTTGAAGTTAGAGAAGTTAATGTTCATACCGCTGCAGTGTAAGCTGCCCAAGAGAAATATGAGGTGCTGTTCCTCCAATTTGTGCTTGGTCTCCCATTCAAACACTGACCTTAACGGGACAGGCAGCATCTCTGGAGAGAAGGAATGGGTGACGTTTCGGGTCGTGACCCTGCTTCAGGCCTCAAGAAGGGTCTCGACCCGAAACATCATCCATTGCTTCTCTCCAGAGATGCTGCCTGTCCCGCTGAGTTACTTCAGCATTTTGTGTCTGTCTTTGATTTAAACCAGCATCTGCAGTTCTTTCCTACACAGATGTTACAGATGTTTTTAGTTGTGTACTGAAAGCAGATCATTGTGTATTTTTAATGCCACATTAACTACAGCATTTATTGGTCTTTGTTTTCCATGATATTTTATTTACTTCCTGGTTCATCCTTGCTGGAACGTGTGTTTAGTTTAGACATACAGCGCGGAAACAGACCCACCGAGTCTGCGCCGACCAGCAATCCTCGCAAACTAACGGTGTCTACACATAATTTACGATTACACCAAGCCGATTAATCGACAAACCTGTAGGTATTTGGAGTGTGGAAAGATATCGAAGATCCTGGAGAAAACGAGGTTGTACAAACTCCTGACGGATAAGCACCTGTAGTCTGGATCAAACCCGGGTCTCTGGCGCCTGTAAGACAGCCATTCTACCGCTGTGCCACCGTGCCACCCGTGTGATGACAATGTTCTAATCGTTTGCAGTCGTGACCTTCTGTGTTTTGTCAGCAGCAGTCTGACATGGAGGAATGACGTGGGGAGTATGCTTCAGTGAATCAGAGAGGCTCCAGTCGAGGTAAAGTATTTGAGACCTGAGGCATGCCTGTGTGATGGTGCTTTGATACTGACCGTGAAGGATGAGTTCCTCTGTATCCAGCTGCATTCTCAGCATGAAGCCTCCCAGTTTGTTGAAGTTAATGTCCCCAGTGCCCCAATTTGACTCGGTTTTCCACGATTCCTGACAGTGTTTTGGATGCCACTGACATAAATTGAGCTTTCACGGCCAAGACACCAGCAGCATCCCCCAGTCAGTGAGCTTCATCGCCAAGAGTTTCAAGGGTAGAACGGATTGCGGATCAATGCCAACTGCCAATGCAGCTCCAAGTCACACGATATCCTGATTTGGAAACTAAATATTAGACCGGGCTCCCCTACCCGCAGAATTACAGGTGATGCTTCACCTGAACCACTGAAGCATATCACTATTATCTTCTCACATGCAGTTACTAATCAGCGGTAGATGTTGGTCTTGTTAATGACAAAATAAATTAATTAATAACAATGTTTGCTCTTCCCGACTGTTATCTATCTGTCCGCTGAGATGCCTTGGCATGACACAGGGTTACAACATCAGAGTGCAGTATTCACGTTAAACATGCTGTGAATTTTAGGGTGGCACGGCGGCGCAGCGGTAGAGTTGCTGCCTTACAGCGCTTGCAGCGCCGGAGACTGGGTTCGATCCCCACTACGGGTGCTGTCTGTACGGAGTTTGCACGTTCTCCCCGTGACCTGCGTGGGTTTTCTCCGAGATCTTCGGTTTCCACCCACATCCCAAAGTCGTACAGGTTTATAGGTTAATTAGCTTGGTGTACGTGTAAATTGTCCCTGGTGTGTGTAGGATAGTGTTAATGTGTGAGGGTCGCTGGTCGGTGCGGACTCGGTGGGCCGCAGGGCCCGTTTCCACGCTGTATCTCTAAATTCACAATTAAATAAGATCAAATAGAACAAGTTGTCCTACAACTTTGGGCTGTGCACACCATACGCAAGAAGAAGAAGAAGAAGAAGAAGATCTCTAAACTAAACTAAACTAAATTTATTATTGTCCATTCTCAACTGCCGTCCATCGTGGACATTAACAACCCACCCTTCTTCCAATGTCAAAGCCTTAAATGTCACCCCCACTTACACTCTTCATTGCTCCCAAACTTTCAGGGTAGACCATTTGCTAACTCAATCTTAAAAAAAATGTTTGTACAATTGCACTTGGATGTGTTTGTCCACACACACACACACACACACACACACACACACACACACACACACACACACACACACACACACACACACACACACACACACACACACACACACACACACACACACACACACACACACACACACACACACACACACACGTCAGAGATAGTTTACAGCTAGTTTCATTCATGCATAATGTCAACATATATATAGCAATGATATGGTTTCACACAGATACATCTCTGCAATGATATGCATGAAAGAGGTGAGTGCCATGGACTGAACATAACCAATATTCCAGACAAAATGGGTGTCCCAGTAGCCTATCAGTAGAGTTGCTGCCATGCAGTGCCAGAGACCCGTGTCCGATTCTGATTATGTGTGCTGTCTGTATGGAGTCTGTACGTTCCCACTGTGACCGTGTGCGTTTTCCTTCCACACTCCAAAGACAGACAGGTTTGTTGGTTAATCGGCTTCAGTAAGTTGTAATATTGTCCCTGGTGTGTGTAGGTTAGACTGCAGGGTGATCGCTGGTTGGCGTGGACTCGGTGGGCTGAAGGGCTTGCCTCCAGGCTGTATCTCTACATCCAAAGTGAGAATTTCTGCTAGAGCTCACATCAACATTCATAAAAAATTTGACACGGGTTCTGCGAGAAGCCAGAGAAACCGTGAATGAATCTGCCATGTATAAGTTATACAGAAAAGCTGGAGAAACTCAGCGGGTGCAGCAGCATCTATGGAGCGAAGGAAATAGGCAACGTTTCGTGCCGAAACCCTTCTTCAGACTGATCGGGGGTGGGGGTGGGTCGGGACAAGAAAGGGAAAAGGAGGAGTAGCCAGAAGGCTGGAGGGTGGGAGGAGACAGCAGGGGAGCTGAGGAAGGGGAGGAGACAGCAAGGACTAACAGAATTGGGATTATAAGTGTATGTATCTCTCAGGTTACTTGGGATTTCCCCAGAGATGGATTTGGCAGTCAAGTGAAAATTCAATAAAACGCATTTACCTTAATGAAGCTCCAGGCAATCCTCATGTTGTGGTGAATGAGGATGATGTGAAGCGGGACTTCTGTTGCTTAAATCTTTCTGTTGCAGTGTGGTTGCTATTATTGATGCAAATATGTGGAGGTGTGAACACTTGGAGCTTGTGCCTTCTGTTTTAGTTTAGTTTAGTTTAGTTTTGAGATACAGCATGGAAACAGGCCCTTTGGCCCACCGAGTCCGCACCGAACAGCGACCCCCGCACATTAACTCTATCCTACACACATTAAGGACTAATTACATTTACCCCAAGCCAATTAACCTACAAACCTGAACGTCTTTGGAGCGTGGGAGTAAACGGAATTTCTCAGAGAAATCCCATGCAGGTCACAGGGAAAACATACAAACTCCATACAGACAACACCCGTAACCAGGATCGAACCGGGGTCTCTGGCTCTGTAAGCGCTGTAAGACAGCAACTCTACCGCTGCACCACCATGCCGCCCAGCTTGAAACAAAGAATGCAGAACAATATAACACGGGAAGAAACTCTTTGGCCCACAAGCGTCTGTGCCAACCATGATGCCAATCTAAACTAATCCCATCTGCTTGCACAAGGTCAAATTCCCCTATATTTCTTGCTGGTTCATGTGTTTGTCTACATCCTCCTTAAATAATAAATCCTATAAATTCTGCTTCCCACCTCCGCTGGCAGCGATACACGTGCATACCACCCTCTGTGTAACACTCTGGCGCATCAATCTCCATTAAACTTTCTCCCTCTCACCTAATGCTTATCCTCTCCAGTATTTGGCATTTCTATCCTGAAAAGAGACTCTGATAATATACACAAGAACCACAGAGGCAATCTATTCCTCCGAACATGCAACCAGAAGGTCCCACTTCGGAGACCTAAACAGCAACCTCTGGAGACCTTGCCCGCCACCCAAGGTTTCCTTGAGGTCACCGGAGGTTTTGGTCACTCTCCCTAATGGTTGAAAGTGGTTTCTGCGTGGTCGAGGCTTCATCTAGGTTGCTGCTATTTTTTCATCATGTTTAAGTCTGGCCTCGACTAAAAATAGGTTGCCGTTTTAAAAATCGATAAATTTTTTGTCGCAGGTCTAGTCGAAGCCGGTTTTCTTCATAGTCGAGGAAGGTTTCCAACATATGCGTGGGAGCTGGCAGGAGGTTGCAGGTCACCTCAACCTTGATTTTTTTTTTGGGTGGCGGGCCAGGTCACCAGAGGTTGCTGTTTAGGTCTCCTAAGTGGGACAGGGGCTTTACTATATTTCATCTTAGAAATCTGTCTCATACCAAGAAGTGAAGGAAAACACTGGAACATAGTTTGCTGCTTAGGGTGGCATGGTGGTGCAAGTTTTAGTGCTGCTGTCTCATAGCTCCAGACACTTGATCTCAATCCCAATCTCCAGTGCTTATCTCTGTTGTGTTTGCACGCTCTTGCTGTGACCATGTGGATCTCCACCAGGTGTGCCCAGGTGTCTCCTACATCTCAAAGATGTGCTGCTTGGTGAACTGGCCACAGTATTGTTACATCTGGTGTACATAGGTGGCAAAGGTTCAAAGGAGAGGTGATGAGTGCGTGAAAGAATGAGTGGCAGGGAGACGGGAAATTAAAGACAGAAGGAATGGGACTAATGGAATGACCCTGCTGTGAGCTGATCGACCAAATTGCCTCCTCTATTCCCTAATAAGTAAGATGTTCGCTTTTAAATAGGAAAAAGCAGAAAGCTTGAACACATAAATTGTAGAGACCTGATTTCTATCAATCCGCAACTGGTGATCATGATGACCAGTTCCATGATGTCCAGACAATTCCTTTCAACGTTTCCTTTAAGTTGTTCTCTTTGACAAGTCTTTCGGATCTCCGAACCGTTTTGTTTCAATCTCTGCAAAAAGGCAACGTGGGAATGTTACTATCTGTACAATATAAATGTAATCTAATGTTATTGTAAAATAAACTCTGTTAGATGGCACCTAACCCCATATAGTTATTGCAACATGCATAATGCTTTCCAGTTTAAAGAGGAACTATGTCATTTCTGTATGATGAATAATGAAGCTAAGTGTTAAAGAAGCCTGCGGTCTTTGTCTTTCAATTAATCATAATATTATTTAAATTGGCATAAATAAAATATGTACATTTTTGAATTGGTTTAACGTTTTGGCATTTTCTCATTTCTCATTAGTTCCATTATGTCCTGAGCTAGATGTAACCCTAGGTAAATAAACACCATCCATTTCCAAACACAGCTAGAAGTAAAATGTTTAGTGATACCAGTGTGAGAGATGGTTTAGTCGAGCACTCTCTTCCTGACCAGCTGCTCGATGCATCAAATATAATCAGTTTGTACCTATAATAAAAAACATGCAATTGAGTTAAAGGTTGTAATTCAATCAGTGGATTCAGATGGTCACAAAAGGGCAGATCAGTGCGGTCATTCCAACAGACTTCCAGCCATCTGTTCTTCACACAATTTCCCCTGTGTTAGTTACCCAACTTCTGCCCATTTTCATACAAGATTATTTAATTTTAGTTTAGTTTAGAGATACAGCATGGAAACAGGCCCTTCGGCCCACCGAATCCGCACCGTACTCTAGTATCTTACACGCTCGTGAAAATGTACAATATCAATTAACCTACAAATCCGCACGTCTTTGAAATGTGGGAGGAAACCGGAGCACCTGGAGGAATCCAACTCAGTCACGGGGAGAACGTGCAAACTCCTCCAATTAATCCAATGTTCTTTTATTCCATTGATATTTTATTTTTTAAATGTTCTGTTTCTTTTCATGCCTTTCATTCTTTTGGTCGTTGTACCTTTTTCCTACCTCTAGTCTCCCTCTCCCCTGACTCTTGGCCTGAAGATGGGTCTTGGCCCGAAACATCACCCACTCCCTCTCTCCCAGAGATGACATGATCAGGATTGACGTTGAAACAAGGATGACTTCACAGACTATTTATAGTTCTGCAGGTGATTATTAAAGTGCAGAATCTCATGTCAGATATGCTTTGTTGTTTGGGAACCTACGACTATCTACGACTACCTACGATTACCATCACGACGTGCTACGACCTACCTACGAGTAAAAAGTATCAATTTTTTCCATGCCGACCTATTTTTTACTTGTGGACATTTTTTATCATGCTGGAAAAATCGCCGCGATCTACTAGAGGCCACGGGTAACGCAGAGACCACTCACGAGCATGAGGAAGAGTTATGAAGACCTTCTACGACCTCCTATGACGTCGTGGAGACCATGCTGCGAGTATGAGTCAAGAGTCAAGAGTCAAGGTCATGAAAGTGGGAAAGTGGGGCTTAAACCACTGTGTCGTATCTATTGCTCACTTTTTTTACCAGTACATTGTACTAGCCGGCAGCAGTTTACTTGGTCTCTGTCGCAGCCTTGCACAATCGTTGAACTCTTACCTCTTGAGGCAGGAAGTCATGGATTTGAGACACATCCCAGAATTGGAGCCCATAATCCAGATGGGTACTGTCTTTGTGCTTTGTTTAATTTAGTTTAGTTTATTGTCACGTGTACGGTGAAAAGCTTTTGTCCCGTGCTATCCCATCAGTGGAAAGACAATACATGATTACAATCGAGCCATTTACAGTGCACAGATACATGATAAGGGAATAACGTTTTAGTGCAAGGTAAAGCCAGCTCTGGATATGATCAAGGATATTCCGAGGGTCACCAACCAGGTAGATAGTAGTTCAGCACTGTTGGACTGCGGAACTAGGACCCCACTGGACTATTTAATCATTAGTATACAAACACTGAAGTACATCTCAACAAAGTACAGAGGACACACAAAGAAACTGTGGATGTTGGAATCTTGAACAAAACATAAAGCTCAGTAGGACAGGCAACATCTGTGGAGGGAATGGACAGGTGTCATTTCGGATCGGGACCCTTCTTCAGACTGTTGAAGTGTCCCAGTCTGAAATGTCGCCTGTTCATTCCCTCCACAGATGCTGCCCGACTTGCTGAGTTCCTTCAGTGTAGTGTTTTGATCAGTGAAGTAGTTTCCTCGCCAGCATTTAGTCTGCACTTTATCACCGTCAGGAGATATGACCTGGTTATGAGCTTGACATGTTAATGTTTGATGATCTTGCTGCGCTTGGAAACTTGCCCACAGTGGCCAAGCTTCAAAACTGATTACCCGGTAAATGCTTCTGAAACACGCTACTCCATGACCTAGACCAATGTTCAATCTTAGAAAACAAAGTGAAATAAGAGAAAATAGCTGATTTGGGTCAAGTGTTTGACATCCCAGTAAAATGTACCAGCCAATGGATATCCGCCTCACAAGGAACATTATTTGTTTTACATTAATAAATGAGTTTGCATATCATTGTAAAGTTTAACATATTGATAATGTTAAATAATTAATAGTGTGGAAGCATGAGATTCAATTTGTTTATGGTAACCAACTTAGTTAAGGGCCTGTCCCACTGCGGCCCCTAATTCGCGAGTTTAGAAGACTTTTCCCTCGACTCACAGCATGGTCGACACGAGGTCCTAGGAGGTCTTTGTAACTCTCCTTCATGCTCCAGAGTAGTCCCAACGTACTCGAGGCATCAGCTAGGTCCTGCCGTTTTTATCAATATGCTGAAAAATGCCCGTGAGTAAAAATTGGTCGCCATGGAAAAAATCGATATTTTTTTACTTGTAGGTTTACTCGAAGTAGGTCATAGTAGATCGTAAAGCTATCGTAGGTGATCGAGGGCAATCAAAGGTAATCGAAGGTAAAGCTAGTTGAGGAAAAAAAGGTAAGTAAACCGACCGGTAATGTTAAACGCCCGCTAAACTTTATTATAAGTTGTCTGGCTTCTTAAAAGTGTCTCCAGTCCTCCTCCTCCCCCTTCCCTCCCCTTCTCTCCCCTATCCCCTTCTCTCCTCCTCTCTCCCCTTCTCTCGCCGCCCCCCTCTCTCCGCGCTCTCTAAAGGGCTTACCGTTACTGTGACAGCCGTCTTTTACCTTCCTCTTCATCGCGGGTGTGAATTTCAGACAGCACTCCCCCTCTTTCCCTGGCCCCCGCCTTAGTGATGTGTGTGTGTGTGTGTGTGTGTGTGTGTGTGTGTGTGTGTGTGTGTGTGTGTGTGTGTGTGTGTGTGTGTGTGTGTGTGTGTGTGTGTGTGTGTGTGTGTGTGTGTGTGTGTGTGTGTGTGTGTGTGTGTGTGTGTGTGTGCAGACAGTCGATCCGGCTCGCGGTTTCATCACTGACATTCGATCCAGCTCGAGGTTTTTCAGGCGAGTCCCCTCGAGCTTGAAGGTCGAAGACAGTCGCTGAAAAGTTGCGTTAGTGGGACAGGCCCTTTACCTTAAATACATAAGTAAGGAGCAACATAAGACAGGTGGCAGTGAATGCCGAGGGTGTTTTGCAATGTTCATTTTGCTTGCCAATGGGGAGCAGACAAGATTTCCAAGAAACATAGAAACATAGAAAATAGGTGCAGGAGTAGGCCATTCGGCCTTTCGAGCCAGCACCGCCATTCATTATGATCATGGCTGATCATCCAAAATCAGTACCCTGTTCCTGCTTTTCCCCCCATAACCCTCGATTCCGTTAGCCCTAAGAGCTAAATCTAACTTACTCTTCAAAGCATCCAGTGAATTAGGCTCCGCCGCCTTCTGTGGCTTTTGTGGCAGTAGATACCAGTTTATATGCAAGAAATTCACAAATCTGCTTTCTCCTTGCTTTCATTATCCCATGCAATGATATTCAAGAACCTTAATCCAGTCGGTTGAATTCTCAGTGTTTTATGCCTGTCCAAGCCGTAGAGGGTGTTCTCTCTTCTCTCTATCTAATCCATGGGCTTTTGCTTATATCTCCAACCTCAACGTGATACCAATGCTCAATACCCTGTATCTTGAAGGGGCCTCTTGATACTTATAACCATATAACCATATAACAATTACAGCACGGAAACAGGCCATCTCGACCCTTCTAGTCCGTGCCGAACATATAATCTCCCCTAGTCCCATATACCTGCGCTCAGACCATAACCCTCCATTCCCTTCCCATCCATATAACTATCCAATTTATTTTTAAATGATAAAAACGAACCTGCCTCCACCACCTTCACTGGAAGCTCATTCCACACAGCTACCACTCTCTGAGTAAAGAAGTTCCCCCTCATGTTACCCCTAAACTTCATTCCCTTAATTCTCATGTCATGTTCCCTTGTTTGAATCTTCCCTACTCTCAGTGGGAAAAGCTTTTCCACGTCAACTCTGTCTATCCCTCTCATCATTTTAAAAACCTCTATCAAGTCCCCCCTTAACCTTCTGCGCTCCAAAGAATAAAGCCCTAACTTGTTCAACCTTTCTCTGTAACTTAGTTGCTGAAACCCAGGCAACATTCTAGTAAATCTAAAACTTGCGTTAATTCCAAATCTGTCATATCATCCTCTCTGTATCATCAGTTCATGTCATAGGAGCAGAATTGCCATTCAGTCTATCATCTATTTCATCATTCTAACATAGCTGATCTATCTTTCCTTCTCAACCACATTCTCCTGCCTTCTCCCCGTAAACAATGACACCCTTACTCAACAAGAACCTACCAATCTCTGCTTTTAAATACCCAAGGGCAATGAATTGCACAGATTCACCACCCTCTGGCTAAAGAAATTCCGCCTCATCTCCTTTCTAAAGGTACGTCCTTTTATTCTGAGGCTGTGTCACTGGGTCCTAAACTCTTCCAAGAGTGGAAACATCCTCTCCACATCAACTCTATTCAGGCCTTTCATTATTCTGTAAATTTCAATGAGATTCCCCCTCATCCTTCTAAGCTTCAGCAAGTACAGGCCCTGTGTCATCAAACGCACATCAATGTTAACCCAATCATCCCTGGGATCATTCTCATAAACCTCCTCTGGACCTTGCCCAACCTCAGCACATCCCACATTTCTCCATAGAACTGCAAAATTTATCCATTCATTTTCCCCCACCGCCATTTTCCAGGGCTGAAACCTTCCTTTCCGATGAGACAGCTATTTTCGATGGCTTCACGCCTTTGGGTTCCTCTATGGCCTGCTCATGCCAATTTCCTTTAAGCTGACAACGGACATAAGAGAGGTGAGCATTTTGCTGAAGTTTCTATGTATCTGACTCGTTCCCATTTCCCTTGCTCAATCCCCTTTCAAGGCTAATCTATACCTCATGCCTCACAGATTTGGCACAAGATTTACTCCTGGAATATCAATTTGTGCAGGAGGAAATTGCAGATGCTGGTTTACACTGAAGATAGACGCAAAATGCTGGAGCAACTCAACAGGATAGGCAGCATCTCTGGAGAGAAGGAATGGGTGATGTTTTGGGTTGAGATCCTCCTTCAGAACCTTGTCTATTATCTTCATAGATGTTGACTGACCTGCTGCTAGTTTTTTTTGTTGGTAAGTAGACAAAACAACATGATCATTATAGACTACTGCCTGCGGAAATGTTTCTTTGTTAATGCTTTTCTCTGAAAAAAATACAGGCATTACAGTTCCAGTGGTGAAATTATCATGACCCTATTCCTTTGTGAAAATAAATGATATTATGAAATACCTAAACACTGAAAGCATTGACGATTATGACCCATTTCTGGTACAGGGCCGTGCATTTCACTCATTCTAGGTAACCGCATGATGCAGACTGAATTGTTTACTTCGAAGAAGGAGATGCCTGTACGGTCCTGAGTAATCGCCCAAAGAGCCGTACTGTTTACTGGTCGACGCTGGATTTTCAACTTGTTGATAATTTTTGGCGACCTGCTGTGACTATGACGGGTGTCGGCAGTCGCCGAAAAAAATTGTGTAAGTGGGACTGGTCCTTTTGGGTTAAAATAACTGCTCTGTGCCCTGATTCAAAAGTGCCTGAGGCTTGAGCTTAAGAAGGGACTGCAGATGCTGGAAAATTGATGGTAGACAAAAGCGCTGGAGAAACTCTGCGGGTGCAGCAGCATCTATGGAGCGAAGGAAATAGGCAACGTTTCAGGGCAAAACCCTTTTTCACACTGATCTGAAGGACCAATGTGTTGATCGAACTGTCCCATGGAAAAATGCAAGAAACTGCTTTAAATCACCTCTGCAATAGAAAGATAGGCCTTTAAATCTGCCTTCACATAGTTTGTGCCTCTTAGATCCTGAAGTGATTGGGAATGGGGGGAGGGGGGGATGGGGGCAGCTGGTGCAAGAGAGCAAAGCTGTGATGAGAGGGGAAGTGTGGAGATAGGACTGTGCCGGTTAGGAGTTTAATCACTGAACTTTGAGAGACGAGCGCCAATGAATGGAGCTGAATTAGTGTCTTCAGCTGTCAGTGAATCCCAGGCGGATTTCCATCACATGAATTATTTCTGAAGTGCTGTCACTGTCATTATGTGGGTAAAGCCAACAGCCAGTCTGAGGCAGCATCTGTTTCCATGCACACCAATGGCCTCTGACCCTTATGACTCATCACTTGCACTGACAGCCTGTCTACCTTCAGGCTTCACTGTGTGGACAGGAGGAGGGTTTCCTCAGACGGACTGCAATTGTTGGCACCCTTGTCACCGTCTCCTTGCCCTTCTATGGTCAATGAAGGCACAGAAGGCTGTGGAGGCCAAGTCAATGGATATTTGAAAGGCAGAGGTAGATTGATTCTTGATTAGTACGGGTGTCAGAGGTTATGGGGAGAAGGCAGGAGAATGGGGTTGAGAGGGGACGGTAGATCAGCCATGATTGAATGGCGTAGTAGACTTGATGGGCCAAATGCCCAGAGACAAAACAACATATAAATATTGCTTGCCTCTACCCTAACATTGGGTAACAGAGTCATCGCAAAGACACTAATCCTTGGTTATTAATGTTCTGGATAGAATTCAGAAACAAAGTACTATCCATCACTTGATAAACTTGGATACATTTGTCACACTTTAATGGAAATAAACCTCTGCATCTCATTGAAACACTGCAAGTTCTTTCGGGGGTTGACCGGTAAGGGTTTCCCTGGCTTGGGTGTCTTGGACAGACACAAAATGCTGGAGTAACTCAGCGGGACAGGCAGCATCTCTGAAGAGAAGGAATAGGTGACATTTCGGTTCGAGATCCTTCTTCAGATTGAGAGTCAGGGGAAAGGGAAATGAGAGATATAGATGGTGATGTGGAGAGACATAGAACAAATGAATGAAAGATATGCAAAAACGTAACGATGATAAAGGAAACAGGCCATTGTTAGCTCTGTTATATGGTTGAAAACGCATAGAAACAATGAGACTCAACAAGACGAATTTGAAGCTAGTACGACTTGGGTGGGAGTGGGATGGATAGAGTGGGGATGCAAGGTTTACTTGAAGTTAGAGACATCAAATTCATACTGAATGCTGGAGTAACTCAGCGGGATTCATATTCATACTTAAATTCATATCACTTGGTTGTAAGCTGCCCAAGTGAAATATGAGATTCTGTTCCTCCAACTTGGACCAACCTGATCTCCCGGTTCCCAAACACGTTAATTCCTCTGCTCATTTAAATACGGAGATTTCTGTCCTCGGTCTCCTCCATTGTCAGAGTGAGGCCAAACGCAAATTGGAGCAACAGCATTGTCTAATTGTCTGTACTTGTTTTCACCTTAGTCCACTGCTAGCACTGGCCAGTTTCCTTTATAACCATGACTTTTTTGCATATCTTTAATTCATTTGTTCCATATCTCCCTTCATCACCGTCTATATCTCTCGTTTCGCTTTCCCCTAACTCTCTGTCTGAAGAAGGTTCTCAACCCGAAACGTCACCTATTTCTTTGCCCCAGAGATGCTGCCTGACCCGCTGAGTTACCCCAGCTCTTTATGTCTATCTTTGGTTTAAACCAGCATCTGCAGTTCCTTCGTGCACATCTTGGCTGTCTTGGATGTCAGGTTCCCTGCTCCAAATTGAGGTGTCAACCACTTTGATTGTGAGTAATCACTTCCCCTGCTGGGTGATGAACCTGCGGAATTCTCGACCCTAAATGGCTGTGCAGGGTCAATAATTAGGATCATTCAAGATGGAGTGTGTTGGAATTTTCAATATTATAGAACCCAAAAGATGTGAGCTTGCTGCAGGAACATATTAGGGAGGCAAAAGCCAACTGGGGAAGAGCAGCTCTGGCGGTGTCCAGGTCTCTCCCTCCTACTTTTGTTTTATATCCTTTTTGTTCTTATTTCAACCAAGATTTATTATTTTATTCTTGTGTATTTTTCAGCACTAGACAGTAATGAATAAATTGTCGTTGATGTATTACCTCAAGAAACCACAGATATATATTGAGTTGCACTATTTTAAGCAGTAGGACCTCAAACAGATAGATGGCCATTACGTTTACCAGAGGGCAATTTAAAAGACAGAGTCATTTAGGGAGAGAGGGAGAGGGAGAGAGGGAGAGAGGGAGAGGGAGAGAGGGAGAGAGGGGGAGAGAGGGGGTGGAGAGGGGGGGAGAGGGGGAGGGGGGAGAGGGGGAGGAGGGGAGAGGGGGAGAGGGGGGAGAGGGGGAGAGGGGGGGAGGGGGAGGGGGAGAGGGAGATGGAAAGAACGAAAGAGAGAATAAAAAAGGAACACTTGTTTTACACCTGTTATGGCTTCAGATTGCCCCAAGCACATAATCATATCACAAGCCAACAACATACTTATAGAACATAGACACAAAAAACTGGAATAACTCAGCAGGCCAGGAAGCATCTCTGGAGAAAAGGAATAGATGATCTTTCAGGTGGAGACCCTTCTTCAGACTGAGAGACATAAGAGATATAGACGGTGATATAGAGAGAGAAAGAACAAATGAATGAAAGACATGCAAAAAAGATGAATTCCCATTTCACATCCCATTTCACCTTCTCCCTCTCAAATTGCAGATTAAAACATCATATTGTGGTTGCTCTCTCCTAATGGTTCCTTTACCTTGAGTTCCCTCATCAAATCTGGTTCATTACACAACACTAAATCCAGAATTGCCTTTCTTCTGGTAGGCTCCATTACAAGCTGCTCTAAGAATCCATCTCGGTTGCGCACTCTACAAACTCCCTTTCTTGGGGTCCAGTGCCAACCTGTTTTTCCCAGGCTACCTGTATATTGAAATCTCCCATAACCACTGTAACATTGCCTTTCTTACGTGCCAATTAAATCTCCTGATGTAACTTGTATCCTATATCCTGGCTACTGTTTGGGGGCCTGTAAATAAAACCCATTATGGTATTTTTACCCATAAAATTTCTCTGTTCTATCCACAATGACTCTACACCTATGTCACCCCTCGCTAAGAACTGAATTTAATTCATTACAAACAAAGCTACCCCACCCCTCTGCCAACCTGTCTGTCTTTCCGATAGGACGTTGTTGAGTCTCATGTTTCTGTAACTCATTTTCACCTAGCTCACAAATAACAAAAGTAACAATCGTTACTTTTTTGCATATATTTCATTCATTTGTTCTATACCTCTCTATATCACCATCCACATCTCTCGTTTTCCTTTCCTGACTCTGTGTCTGAAGATGGATCTCGACCCGAAACGTCACCTATTCCTGTTCTCCAGAGATGCTCTCTGACCCGCTGAGTTACTCCAGGTGTTTGTGTCTATCACCGGTTTAAACCAGCATCTGCAGTTCCTTCCTACACATTATACTTTCAGAGTTAGGTTTCTGATGCACAGGAAGTTCTCCCAAACAAAAATTGAGATAAATGGACAGATGATCAGTTTTAGTGATGGTACTTGATGACTCATCGTCTAGAATGCTGTTGGGAACTACATCACATTACCTCACCCACCCCTGCTCTTTGTTGGAACCATTAGAGTCTTGTTGGCAAATGGGGTCCTGTTTTAACATTGCATCAGGAAACTACCAACTTTAACACCGTTGCCCCTTGCAGCACTGCAATGGAATTTCTGCCTCGATTCACTCCAAATCCATGGAACACTAAATATTCTGTCCAAAACCCAGTGGGATTGCCTAAAATAGATGATTTGATCCAATCTCACAATTATCACACTCTGAAAAACAATGTTCCCTTTTAATAATGAATGCTGCAGGGAAATGAGGACTCGTCGTGTGACTTAACTGATGGCAAAGCCAAGGCAGTGGAATGAAATGCTCCACTAGAACAACACAGTGGCATATCATCCCTCTGGTCTCTGGCAAAGCTCAGAGCAACCAATAAAAATGCCATTAATTCTGAAAACAACAAGAAGCAGCTCACTCCATGGACCAATTAAATTGACTCTTGACTCTCTCTCTTGACTCTCTCTTGACCCCATGAGTCTTGCTGCTGAACGGTTAATGCCTGTACTTCTGGCATCGCTCAATAAATGTTGTACAGATTGTAAGTTATTGGGGCAAATCCTCCAAAATTATGGAAGAACTCGGATAAGGACATGGACATTTTAAAAAGACAGATTTGCTGGCTGCAACGGAAAACCCCCCAATCCACAAAGAAAGAATCAGTTTCAAGTATCAAACCTGTCTGGCCTGTGGATTCGGGCATCACACAACTGTGCGAATGGTGTGGGCAGGAAAGGCTGAGATGGAGATAACGAGATTACCTTGGATACACAAAGGAAGGAACCGAGCCTCAGCAGACGGTGGTAAACAGGCCAGCAGCAAGCTCAATCACCATCGTGGATGACCCATCCATCGGGACAATGGGAGCCCATCCAGGCGATGGGATAACGATCAGTCTGAGGGATCATGACATCAGCAAACCCCTTATCATTGGAAGCCTATTGTTCATGCCAGATCGAAACTGGTAATCATCAAAAGAACCCTTTTATCCAGAGGACCACCCCTGTTTCAAAGGAAACTCAGGTATAAAAGCAAGAGTCAAGCCAGAACTCGCTTTTTTTCTGCTCTGCTGGACGGCTCGTGAGCCTGCATCGACCTAGCTGTGAGTATCCCGGTGACCTGGTGATGTTGCCGAAATAGGAGGTTGAGAGGAGAAAGGGAAAGGGGGAATATACTTGCACGTAAAATTGTGTAAAGTAAGTTTTACGACGTGCCCGATAGTTTTCCGTCCATAGTCTTAGTTTAAAGCATAAGTTTAGCCACGTATTATGTGTAGTGTTTGTGAGATTCGATTTCTCATTGTTTAATAAAGCCTGTAAATTTTAGACTTGCTTTGAGTCGCGCGACTCTTGTTAAGCGGCCTCTGCAGCCGTCCGCGTTTTATAATTTTTATGTTTAGCCACGTATTATGTGTACTCACCTCACCGTGTTTGAGTCCGGAGCGGGTGGATTCGATTTCTCATTGTTTAGCTTGGAATGGCCGCGGGACTCTGCGAGCGCACGCCGGGGGCTCCAAAGCCTGTAAATTTAATGGCCGACTTGCTTTGAGTCCATCTTGGTTTCTGTTTTCTCTCATCAGCACACTCCGGTCAATTGAACCTTTTATCATATCCCACCATAATTCCAAGGTCTAGAACCCAGGGGAATCCCTTTTGTTGTATTCTCTCTCTTGGAAACCGCTCGAGTGGAGTGGTGGCCGTTTGACCCTCCGACAAGGGAGAGAATAACTCGGGCAGTTGGGCCCGAAGTGGAGTAAAGGGAAACAAAACCCCTACAAGATGGAGCCAATGAATGTATGAGGTCCACCCCATGCTCAAAGTTACGGTATCCATCTGTTCCATTGTTTACCATATTTAGGCACTTCACTGCCACCGGTGCAGTTTGTAAAACACATGCTATTTTTTTTACAATTACAGTTCCCTTTAATTCTAAAATGAGGATGTTGTGTCCATTAGGGATTGTAAAACCTTCCATATCCAGCATGCCGGAACCAAGATTTATTAACATTTATTGCCACCTCCTGTGGTCTCCATATTCCTTCCTTCTCCACACATTACAAAGTGGATGCAACATAAGTTCATGAGTTCATAAGTCATACAGTGCCCTCCATAATGTTTGGGACAAAAACCCATCATTTATTTATTTGCCTCTGTACTCCACAATTAGTTATGGTTGTGAGATGTATCAGAGTGTGAGATTTGTTATTAAAAAAAAATTACATGTGCTTAAAGTGCACATTGTCAGATTTTATTAAAGGGTATTTTTATACATTTTGGTTTTACCATGTAGAAATTACAGCTGTGTTTATACATAGTCCCCCATTTCAGGGCATCATAATGTTTGGGACACATGGCTTCACAGGCATTTGTAATTGCTCAGGTGTGTTTAATTGCCTCCTTATTGCAGGTATAACAGAGCTCTCAGCACCTAGTCTTTACTCCAGTCTTTCCATCACCTTTGGAAACTTTTATTATCAACATGAGGACCAAAGTTGTGCCAATGAAAGTCAAAGAAGTCATTATGAGACTGAGAAACAAGAATAAAATTGTTAGAGACATCCGCCAAACCTTAGGCTTACCAAAATCAACAGTTTAGAACATCATTAAGATGAAAGAGAGCACTGGTGAGCTTACTAATCACAAAGGGACTGGCAGGCCAAGGAAGACCTCCACAGCTGATGACAGAAGAATTCTCTCTATAGTAAAGAAAAAAAACCCAAAACACCTGTCCGATAGGTCAGAAACACTCTTCGTGAGTCAGGTGTGGATTTGCCAATGACCACTGTCTGCAGAAGACTTCATGAACAGAAATGCAGGGGCTATACTGCAAGATACAAACCACTGGTTAGCCGCAAATAAAGGATAGCCAGGTTACAGTTTGCCGAGAAGTAATTAAAAGAGTAACCACAGTTCTGGAAAAAGGTCTTGTGGACAGATGAGATGAAGATTAACTAATATCAGTGATGACAAGAGCAAAGTATGGAAGAGAGAAGGAACTGCCCAAGATCCAAAGCATACCATCTCATCTGTGAAATACGGTGGTGTGGTTGCTATGGCCTGGGCATGTATGACTGCTGAAGGTACTGGCTCACTTATCTTCATTGATGATACAACTGCTGATGATAGTAGCATAATGAATTCTGAAGTGTACAGACACATCTTATCTGCTCAAGTTCAAACAAATATCTCAAAACTCATTGGCCGGCGATTCATTCTACAGCAAGACGATAATCCCAAACATACTGCTAAAGCAACAAAGGAGTTTTTCAAAGCTAAAAAAAATGGTCAATTTGTGAGTGGCCAAATCTATCACCTGATCTGTACCCATTTGAGCATGCCTTTTATATGCTGAAGAGAGAACTGAAGGGGACTAGCCCCCAAAACAAGCATAAGCTAAAAATGGCTGTAATATGGCAGAGTATCACCAGAGAAGACACCCAGCTACAGGTGATGTACATGTATCGCAGACTTCAAGCAGTCATTGAATGCAAAGGATAGGCAACAAAATACTAAACATGACTCCTTTCATTTACATGACATTTCTGTGTCCCAAACATTATGGTGCCTTGAAATGGGGGGACTATGTACAAACACTGATGTAATTTCTACATGATGAAACCAAAATGTATAAAAATGGCCTTTATTAAAATATGACAATGTTCACTTTAACCACATGTGATTTTTTTCTATTACAAATCTCAAATTGTGGAGTACAAAGGCAAATAAATAAATGATGGGTCTTTGTCCCAAACATTATGGAGGGCACTGTCGGACAAGAATTAAGCAGTTCGGTCCAACAAGTCTACTCTGCCATTCAATCACGGCTGATCTATCTTTCCCTTTCAACCCCATTCCCTTGCCTTCTCCCCTATCCTTTCACACCCTTACTAAACGAGAACTTGTCTCTCTCCGCTTCCACAGCCGTCTGTGGCAATGAATTCCACAGATTGACCACCATCAAGGTTAAGAAATTCCTCCTCATCTCCTTTGTAAAGTCACACCGAGGATCCACGAAGAGCGAAGATGGTTGACGATGAGAAAGAGAAGCATGGAGTGCAGGAGACTGTTACATGGGAACACGTTGAAGGATCTGACCAGTAGAACAGAAAAAGGCTCACTTGTCTGTTTAGTTGCAAATCAGATTTATTAGCGGGAGAGAACAAAAACAATACCTGTCTTGGTTTGCGCTGGGTC
Source organism: Leucoraja erinaceus (assembly GCF_028641065.1). Classification (NCBI taxonomy): domain Eukaryota; kingdom Metazoa; phylum Chordata; class Chondrichthyes; order Rajiformes; family Rajidae; genus Leucoraja; species Leucoraja erinaceus. Next base: position 2,430,037 of record NC_073401.1, on the reverse strand, counting down.
TAGTTTACAGCAGCACACCTCTCTCTCTCTGCCCCCCCACGGGGGTGATCGCGACTCAGCCCGTCGGTGAACCCCTCTCATACATGAACCTAAACTAATTTCTGGCTGACTGCCGCCGGCCTTTATACAAGTAAGAAATCGCGTGTCGAAATAACCGCCGGTAAGTCCTGGCCAATAGCGTTTCTCCCAAATTCAAACTCTAACCAATGGCAGGGGTCTGCATCCAAGCGAGGCCCCCCCCCCCCCCCCCCCCCCCCCCCCCCTTGTGAACAAAACGCTATCAGCTGCTGACTGGCACGTAAAGCAATACACAGTGCTACAGACTTGGCGCGTAAAGGTAATACACACAGCGTTGCCGGTTTGCCACGCTAAGGCTTAAACAGAGCATTGTCGGCTTAACCCGTGGGAATGTAAACACCGAGCTGTTGGTTGCAGCACTATGGCGTTTAAATATAGCACTACCGGCTGCAACGCTATGGTTTAAACATAGTGCTATGGTCACAGACTTCGGGAAAACTCTCATATAACAGAAGACATGGTGGCTGTATCTATTGAAAACAGTGTCGGAACGGACGACACGTCAAGTCTGAGTGGCAGCCAGGGCTGTGACCCCAACGCTGGTACCGAGGCTCAACGGGGAAGAGTGATGTCAGGCAAGAGCGGGTGTGATCGGGGACTGGATAGAGGTGTGGACATGAGATTCTGCGGCAGCAGGCGAGACTCCAGGATGGTGCCAAGGTCCAGGCAGTCTCAGAGCAGCTGCAGGGCATCCTCAAGAGTGTGTGGGAGCAGCCGGATGTTGTTGTGCATGCTGGCACAAATTTTACATGTCAGAAGAGGAAGGAGGTTCTGCAACACGAGTTTAACAAATTGGGTAAAAGACTGAAATGCAGGACCTGCAGGGTAGTATTGGAAAAGTGGGAAGGGCAAGTTAATGAAGTGTGTTTGTGGAGGAGCCTTTTGGGACCAGTGACCACAGTTCGATTAGGTTTAAGATAGTTATGGATAGGGATGGAGATGGTCGATAAATGCTCGATCAACGTACGACATATTCTAATTCAATTCAAAACATTACATAGACTATATTATTCAAAAACTAAATAAATAAATAAACTTTTCCACAATGTCTCACCCACTTGTGATAAATGTCAGTCACAAGAAGCTACCATAGCGCACTCTTTTGTTTTTTATATAAAAATCCAAAAATTCTGGAACGAAATATTTGAAATCTTCACAAAACTAATTAAAATAAAACTTGTACCAAAAGCAGAATGGATCATTTTTGGAATATCGGAAGGTAACCCTGAACTAAACTAAACGATTAGGTTTAAGATGGTTATGGATAGGGACGGAGATGGTCCACGTGTTAAAATGCTCAACTGGGGTAAGGCCAACTTTGAGAGCATGAGTGAAAGTCTCGCACAAGGGCATCCCTGGAGGAGTTTTGGGAACTAAGGAGTAAACTGAAAAAGAACAGAAGGGCAAAAAGGGGCCAGGAGATAGCTCTGGCGAGTAGCATTAAGGACAATCCCAAAAGAGTTTATAAATACATAAGGAGGGAAAAGGGTAACTAGGGAGAGAGTGGGACCTCTCAGGAATCAAAGCGGTCACCTCTGTGTGGAGCCACAGGAGATGGGCAAGGTCCTCAATGAATATTTCTCCTCTGTATTTACCAAGGAAAAAGACTAGGACGAAGGAACTTGGGGCAGTGAATGGAAGTGTCTGAGAGCAGTCAGTGTTACCGTCGAGGAAGTAGTGAAGCTACTATCGTGTATGAAGGTATATCAGATATATCCGAGGTCATTGCGGGAAACGAGAGAAGAAATTGCGGGAGCCTTGGTTGAAATTTACGAGTCATCCTTAAATCCAGGAGAGGTGCCAGAAGACTGGAGGGTGGTAAATGTTGTGCCTCTATTCAAGAAGGGATGCAGGGAAACATTGGGAACTAAAGGCCAGTGAGTTTAACATCTGTAGTTGGTAAGTTATTAGGGAATATTCTGACGGATAGGTTATACAGGCATTTGGATGGGCAAGGGCTGATTAGGGATAGTCAGCATGGTTTTTTAATGTGGGAGGTCGTGTCTCACAAATCTGATTGATTTTTTGAAGAAATGCCCAAAAGGTTGATGAGGGAAGAGCTGTAGATGTTGTGTACATTGACATCAGTAAGGCGTTCGACAAGGTATTGCATGGTTGGCTGCTCTGGAAGGTTAGATCGCATGAGATCCAGGAAGAGATATCGCATGCGATCCAGGGAGAGATAGCTGAATGGATAGCAAATTGGCCTCATGGAAGGAAGCAGAGGGTAATGGTGGAAGGTTGCTTCTCAGATTGGATGCCTGTGACTAGTGGTGTGCCTCAGGGTTCGGTGCTGGGCCCGTTACTGTTTGTCATCTACATCAATGATTTGGATGAGAGCAAGAATAGCAAGTTTGCTGATGATACAAAATTGAATGGTTTTGCAGATAGTGACGATGGTTGTGAATGATTGCAGCAGGATCAGGATCGATTGGCCAGGTGGGCAGAGGAAAGGATGATGGACTTTAATACAGAGAGTTGCATTTTGGAAGTCTAACAAGGTCCTACACAGTAAACAGTCGGCCTCTGGGGAGTGTTGTAGAGCAGAGGGATCTAGGAGTACAGGTGCATGGTTCCTTGAAGCCCGAGTCGCAGATAGATAAGTTGGTCAAAAAGGCTTTTGGCACTTTGGCCTTCATCAGTTAGAGTATTGAGTATAGAAGTTGGGAGGTCATGTTGCAGTTGTATAAGATGTTGGTGAGACCGCATTTAGAATATTATGTTCATTTCTGGGCACCGTGTTATAGGAAAGATATTGTCAAGCTTGAATTGATTTAGAAAAGATTTGCGAGGATATTGTCATAGAAACATAGAAACATAGAAAATAGGTGCAGGAGTAGGCCATTCGGCCCTTCGAGCCTGCACCGCCATTCAATATGATCATGGCTGATCATCCAACTCAATATCCCATACCTGCCTTCTCTCCATACCCCCGATCTCTTTAGTCACAAGCGCCACATCTAACTCCATCTTAAATATAGCCAATGAAATGGCCTCAACTACCTTCTGTGGCAGAGAATAGTAAGATTAAACGAGAACTTACCAGTTTGAAGTTTAATCTTTATTTTATGAGGAGTTACGATGAGTGACTACATGAAGATTTTAAAGATCTGTGATTTCATGCCGTGGAACGAGTCCATGCTTCACTCACTGCCTTAGTTGACCAGGGGAGGAAGTATGTTATCATATTCAGACATGAATAATGACAATAGTAACCTCCCTTACCCAGGAGGAACTATAAACCGAACTTAACATAGAGTTCGTAAATACCCCCCCGCATCTGGCAATGGGTTAGTACTAAATGTGTGGAAAATTGCTGGATTGACCATCCTGCAACCGCTAGGATGTGGTCCCGCTAACTTCCATAACCCTGCTGCTGAGGTTGTTACTGCCTTGGTGGAGTGATTTGAAATGTCAGTATTTACTCCTGTATAAGCCAGATCCATAACCACCTGAAGATCATTGTGGTAAATCAGAGCATTGAGTATAGAAGCTGGGATGTAATGTTAAAATTGTACAAGGCATTGGTGAGGACCAATTCTGGAGTATGGTGTACAATTTTGGTCGCCTAATTATAGGAAGGATGTCAACAAAATAGAGAGACTACAGAGGAGATTTACTAGAATGTAGCCTGGGTTTCAGCAACTAAGTTACAGAGAAAGGTTGACCAAGTTAGGTGTTTATTCTTTGGAGCGCAGAAGGTTAAGGGGGGACTTGATAGGGGTCTTTAGAGGGACGACAGATGGCGCAATGGGCTAAGTGTTCGGAAGGTAGCCGGTTCGAATCCCGCTTGGAGTGCATACTGTTGTTGTGTCCTTTTCACCCACCTTTGCCTGTGTGTAGTAGTAAGGAATGCAAGTTGACTAAAAATGTGCTATATAAATAAGATTATTTATTTATTTATTTTTTAAATGATGAGAGGGATAGACAGAGTTGACGTGGATAAGCTTTTCCCACTGAGAGTAGGGAAGATTCAAACAAGAGGACATGACTTGAGAATTAAGGGACAGAAGTTTAAGGGTAACATGAGGGGGAACTTTACTCAGAGAGTGATAGCTGTGTGGAATGAGCTTCCAGTGAAGGTGGTGGAGGCAGGTTCGATTTTATCATTTAAAAATAAAGTGGATAGTTATATGGACGGGAAAGGAATGGAGGGTTATGGTCTGAGTGCAGGTAGATGGGACTAGGGGAGATTACGGGTTCGGCACGGACTAGAAGGGCCGAGATGGCCTGTTTCCGTGCTGTAATTGTTATATGGTTATATGTTATATGGTTATAAGATGGTCTGAAGTGATACCTTCTTTTGAGGGTAAATGTAACTAACAATGTTGCTAGTTCAGAGTCTCTAGGCTCTAGTGATCTAACAGTCTGGTGCAGCTGTGTGACCATACACAATCGAAGGTTCATGGGATATGTGAACATCTAGTTTGAGATCTGGTGCCCCTGGTCTATACTGCTTGACCAAGTCATAACATAAGTGTTATTTAGTCTGCAGATATAATCATCCTATCCAGTCAACGTTTAAGTAATGGCTAGACCTTAGTGCTGCATGCAGGGCTATGAGCATAACCACTTATAAGTGAGTTAGCCCAAGGACAGGGATGTAGCTGGAGCCCTTCAGCAAAGCAACGTAGCACAACGTTAACACCCCATATCTCTGCGTCCCTAGGCCTGGGAGTTTTCGAGTTGCAGATTTCCTTCATAATCTAGAGCTCAGAGGGTGACCCCCCAGAGTGGATTCTACTCCTTTCAGCCAGTATGATGAAGCACTTAGGTATGGTAGATGGCACTTAAGACATCATGATTTGTCAAGCCCTCATATGAGCCTGAACTACAAGACGTCAGTCATACGTGCCGAATATGTAATATAATTGTAAAACTAATACCTCCCATCTCCTTATGAGGAAATATTGATATTTTCTGGTGCTATCCCTGCGATCTGCAACGAGCATGTTCATGGTTGGTTTAACAACTCCAGCCGCAGGAACGGTCTTCTCAGTCTCTGTAATACAAAGAATTGATTATATCATGCTGAGGACGGTTTCCTGCATCACGGCTAGACCAATGCTTGTGTCTAGAATAACCATATATGGTTCTATCATTCCCCACATCAGTGGGAACCATGGCTTTGCTAAGCCCGGCAAGCACTATAAAAATGCCTGAGGCAGGAACTTGCTGAATTTTGCAAACCCGTCTGTTGAGGCAGAAATGGAGGAAAACATAAAAGAACATTCCTCCTTAGTGTAGCTAGAATGTAACCAACACTACTGAAATGCTACATATTTTCCACTGGTGATTAAGCCTGGATGCAAGTTTCTTGGTCTTTAATGTTCACAATGTATTTTAATACTTTGTGATCCAACACCCATATTGTGTATCGTAATGAGTTTTGGGTAAACTATCACCGGATATTTTGACTTATTTGCACCAATGTAAACAGACATTTGCCACCACCGAAGTGTATCAACTTGGACTAGAGCATGCATATAGGCATATTCGCATACACCTTTAATCCCCAGAATGCACCCAGTGTCTATAGGTGGTTGATACCATGTAACTGAGGAATTGGTAACTCTACCATCCACATCTGTAACTAGATGGCATGAGCAATTTTTCATCCTGAACAATAGCATCAGTTTGTAATTTAATTAAAGATTTACTGATTTAGTGGAATAGCATAGAGCTGGTAACAATGACCACATGGTACTTGAGTGCTTACTTCTTTTGCATGCTGTATAGTTCTGATTGTGCAAAGGCCTAAATAGCACAGCTGTAAGCCAATTATACTTGATGAACAGAAGGTTGCTTGATCAGTATTGTTACGGGCTTCAATTAATTCCAATCCCTTACCTCAAGGCGGAGTCCCAGACGATTAAATAGAGTTAAAGGTAATCCCAATCATCAATAAGTTCTGTTGGTATCAACTTAAATTTATCTGGACAGATGAGAACCCAATTTCTCAAATGGGTTTTGTGGCTGATACAGCTAACTTAGCAAAATACAACATTTAATCTCAACCAGATAGTTCTTAACAATATTTTTTTAAACTCTGAGCAGCCGAAGCACTCATTTTGTAAATAACCTGGGAACTGAAGTTAGCCTATTTTGCAATGTTTTAACTGTATCATTGCCCCATCCAGTTAAATTTCAGATATTTCCGGTGCCCTGTGAATGAAGCTGTCACAAAGTGTCAATGTCTATACTGCACATGCGAGTTGGGCTTGTTGATAATAAACAGGCCTCATTTGTCATAATAGCGAGCCTGCCTAAAGAGGCAACTCCAGCCATATTCCTAGACTGTCTCGCTTGTACTGTGCAGTATAAACTATCTCTTCCAACCTTCTTGTAAATGGTCCACAACCCCACGTTTCGGAAAGAACCAGACCCACCTACCGTCATGGCTACCGGTGGCTTTACGGTAAGACCAAAAGGCCCCCGATGTGGGTTCCATTTCCATCCTTGATTGGAGCGTAGGGCTACTGGTGTATGTGGACCCATGTCTTTCCAGGTGCATGGTAACTCCCAGCCGGCACCTGTTCCTCGGACATGTTTCGAATTTAGAGTCAGTTGCCAACTGACTCCTCGTACTCACCTTTGCAGAAGGGAGTTTTGTAGGCAGCCCTGAAAAAGGTGCTGCCACGGGCTCTCGAGGAGACCTGCGCTGATATGGCCCTCCCTGGCTAATCAGGATGGGTAAAACGTCCGAGGACGATCCCATGTCGGAGGGAGCCTCCTGGCCCGACTTCAGTCTAGGCCTTTCAGTCTCCTGTTTTAGCTCTTACCCTCCTCGGGCAGCCGGAGTCTGAATTCATCGCCGACTATCCGCTCTTCTGCGGTCCTAGCCGTGTCTTCCACACGGTCCCCATAGGTGGGGTGTACCCCAAGCACGGATCTACCCGCGGTCTTCCACACAGTCCCCGTGGCTGAGGTTTCCCCCACGCACGGATCTACCCGCAGCTTTTGCACGTTCCCCATAGCTGAGGTTTCCCCCAAGCACGGTTTTACCCGTGTTCTTCGCAAGGTCTCTGTAGCTTGGTTATCCGCAGTCTTCCCACGGTCCCTGGAACTAGGCTTTCCGCGGTGTTCCCACGGTCCACGAGGCTGGGTTATCCCCAGTCTTCCCACAGTCCTTGAAGCTGGGTTATTTGTGGACTTCCCACGGTCCCTGAAGCTGGGTTACCCGTGGTTTTCCCGTGGTCTCTGGTCGGATTATCCGTAGTTTCCCGTGGTCTCCAAAGTCGGGTTCCTGCCGTCTTCCCGTGGCCTCCAAAGTCGGGTACCCGCGCTCTTCCCCTGGTCCCGGAAGGCAGGTTACCTGCAGGCTTCAGGGGTTTTGTGGTCCCCGCAGCTGTAGTGGGGACCTAAAATGCTGGCGAAACTCAGCGGGTGCAGCAGCATCTATGCAACCTTGTAGCAGGGATCCTTGCGGTGTCGGGAGCCGGGATTTCCCCTTTGAATGCTCCCTCGGTTTGGGGCTTCCTCCGTGCCGGCGTAGCTTAGTAAACTGTGTTTCCCCGCGATTCTGTGGTCGGCTTCGGATATCCACGCGATTTGCAGCCAAAACTGTGTGCAATACTCCAAGTGTGGTCTCACCAAGACCCTATACAACTGCAGTAGAACCTCCCTGCTCTAATACTCAAATCCTTTGTCAGGACTAGAAGACATATAGGGAGAGGTTGAGGAGGCTGGGTCTCTATTCCTTGGAGTGCAGGAGGATGAGGGATGATCTTATAGGGGTATACAAAATCATGAGAGGAATAGATTGGATAGATGCACAGAGTCTCTTGCCCAGAGTAGGGGAATCGAGGACCAGAGGACAAAGGTTCAAGGTGAAACGGAAAAGATTTAATAGGAATCCGAGGGGCAACTTTTTCACAAAAAGGGTGCTGGGTGTATGGAACAAGCTGCCAGAGGAGGTAGTTGAGGCAGGGACATTCCCATCGTTTAAGAAATAGTTAGACAGGTACCTGGATAGGACAGGTTTGGAAGGATATGGACCAAGCGCAGGCAAGGGGGACTAGTGTAGCTGGGACATTGTTGATCAGTGTTGGCAAGTTGGGCCGAAGGGCCTGTTTCCACACAATGACTATAAAGGTCTGAGGCTGTGCCCTCTGGTCCAAGACTCTCCTGCTTGTGGAAAGACCCTCTCCACAGCTACTCTATCCAGGCGTTTCATTATTCAGTAAGGTTCGATGTGGTGCCCTCTCATCCTTCTAAACTCCAGCAATTACAAGCCCAGAGCTGTCAAACAGCAGGGAAGTTAGGTGAGGTTAGTGATAAGAGCACGGAAATAGACCCTTCAGCCCACCAGGTCCGCTCCGACCAGCAACCCCCGCACACTAACACTATCTTACACACACAAGGAACAATTTACAATTATACTGACCCAATTAACTTACAAACCTGTATGTTTCTGGAGTGTGGGAGGAAACCGGAGCTCCCGGAGAAAGCCCACGCAGATCACGGAGAGAACGTACAAACTCCGTACAGACAGCACCCGTAGTCAGGATTGAACCCGGGTTATTCAGCAACTCTGAACTACCTCTTGGCCACTATGCCGCCCACAATTTAAGGTGCTGCCTTTCAGCTGAAATTTCAAACCAAGACCTCACCTGTCCTCAAAGGTGAATGTAAAAGATCCTGGCTATGAGTTAGGCTCAGTGGACTGACAAACCCACTCACGGCTTGTTCGATGTGGAACTGCCGGAGACTCTGTAAGAAGTCAAGTGAGTCATTCAGAGCGAGTTAGATCTAGCTCTTAGGGCTAACGGATATGGGGAGAAAGCATGAATGGGGTATTCTGATCAGCCATTATCATATTGAATGGCAGTGCTGGCTCGAAGGGCCGAATGGCCAACTCTTGAACCTATTTTCTATGTTTATATGTTTAAGCACCCGGGGGCTTCGCCCGCCAGCCAAAACCAGCCAAACTCGCTTGGAGGGTCCTTGGATGCGGAAACACTGAACGCTCGTTGGATGTGGGATGGAGTCATCGACGACATCGGATGTGGAGAATGAGGGGGGAGTGTACCGGGGTATCCCTTTAGGTGGGCTGCAGGAGGTCGACCCTGCACACAAAGATGGCCGGGGAGTAGAGGAGAGAAGAGAAGAGAAGAGGGGCGATGGTTCACGGGCAGAACTGGATGTGGGCGACGGTTGTAAGTTCCGGGAGGGGTTCCCGTAGAACAAACCATAGTCCAGTAGGCGGCGAACGGACTACTCCAGCAGAGCCTTCTTGTCAGCCAGAGCAATCCCGAACCAGATGGTATTTTTGTCTGTGTTTTTTTGTAGTTTTTGTAGAAGCACTGGAGGATCCTCGGAGACACTCTGAATTTCCTCAATTGCCTGAGGGGGGTAAAGGCGCTGCCTTGCCTTATCTCACCAGTGCACTGTGATGACCATGTCATATCCTCTCGATGTGGGTTTCCATTGTATTTGAAAACAGTTCAACGAGGAGCGGCCTCCAACAGGAAGACTCAATGGACTCAGGTGCCGATGATGTGCCCTCCGTTGCCGTCGCGGAGCTGGCCAGGTCCGGAGCGGTGGAGGAGCGTTGCTGCTGCTGAGCTGCTGCTGTTGCTGCTGCACTGGCAGCTGCTGCTGCTGCTGCTGCTGCTGCTCCGGAGAGTCGGCGGCTCTCTACATTGTCTGTGGACACGGCGCCGGGAGCCCACGGCTCCCTGGAGGGAGACCGCTTCTCAGGGAATCCTGCAACGGAACCTAGCCCCGCCCGAGTTGCGGGGTTGAAGAGCTCCTGGAGCGGGGCCTGACACAACACCTGCCCCGCGCGGCCTGGAATGGCTGCGGACTCTGCGAGCGCACGCCGGGGGCTCCAACATCAAGACCCGGTGTGACTACCTCGCACCACCCGGCGTGGCTTCAATGGCCGCGGGACAATCGCCATCGCCACAGGGGGTGTTTGACTTTGACTCTGACATCGGGGGGGGGGGGAGAGTGCAGTGGAGAGATACGTTTATTTGGCCTCCATCACAGTTATGTGATGGATGTTTATGTTAAATGTAATTATGTTGTGTCTGGGGTCTATTTGTACCGTAATGTATGGCTGCAGAAACGGCATTTCGTTTGGACAAACTCCAGGGGTCCATGTTCCAATGGAGGAAGGACGCAGATCTTGACTCTTCACCAGCCTCTCAAAGCATTTCATGACTACCGGAATCCACCGGACGTTGAACTCGATGAAGGCATTTTTTGGCTGGTGCCGCCATTTTTTTCGAATTATGGACTCAAATGATGAGAGGGATAGACAGAGTTTATGTGGACCGGGGGCTTTCCCTTTGAAAATAGCGAAGATTCAAACAAGAGGGTCCTTGACTTGAGGATGTGGGGTGGACAGAAGACAGGGTATGTGGAGAGGGGGGGGGGGAGTACTCAGGGTATGGTAGCAGGTGGGCTGAATGAGGTTGACCAGTGGAAGTGGCGATGGCAGGTTCGTTGGTATCATTTAAAAATAAATTGGATAGGCATATGGATGAGAAGGGAATGGAGGGTTATGGTATGAGTGCAGGCAGGTGGGACTAAGGGAAAAAAAGTTGTTCGGCACGGACTTGTAGGGCCGAGATGGCCTGTTTCCGTGCTGTAATTGTTATATGGTTATATAGTTATATTGAACCATTGAAGGTTGTAAAGCTCAAATTCGAAGAAGTCCCTACAAGTGGCCTGGCCAACACACCATACAAACACTGTAAAACATGGTTATGTTGTGGGACCTTGCGAAGGATAGATTGGCTGCCATCTACTGTATTTAGCAACAAATGACTGCAAATGTAATGCTTCATTTTCCGTGAAATAGTTTGGGACATTATGAAGCTAAACAAAAGAAAGCCATTCGGCCCATTAAGTCTTTACCTGCTCTAGACTATCCCACACTCCTCTCCTTCATTGCTCTATCCCTTACATATTATTCTGTCTTATGGGACTGTAACTACCGCAATGATCCTTCTGCCACTTTATTACACTGAAGAGTAATTTATAGGAAGCAGTTCCCTCCTCGCCCATCTTTGGATTTGGCAGTAAATAAGCACCTGGCAGAACACCCCCAGGATGCACCCTGTGGCACTGGAAGTTGCCCACGAGACCCAGTGGCCAGATGAAGGAAGACCCATGTCCCTCCGCTGTGACTCACTGCCGCATAGAAAGTCCCAGCGGGTCGTGGCCTACAAGAGGGGGGAAAGGTTGGAAGCCTCTGAACTCGGTCCTGAAGACTGGAGAGCCGGGGGGGGGGGGTAGCCGCTGGTGACGACGGATGCGAGGAGTGGGCTAGTGTTAGAGGGACAGGGGTATTGCCTCCAGCACTCTCAAGGTCGACTGCAGGAAGCTCCCCCGGGACACAGAGGCAGTCGGGCGAGGAGAGGGACTTTTGTTGGCAGGCCGAGCTGGTCGAGGGTGACGGAGGAGGCACTACAACAGCATGGGGCGTTCCTGGATAGGGAGCCATCCCAGTACATTGAGCACTGTAGGCTTTTTTGTAAATGGCGCCAAAACATGGCGAGGCGCGCATGAGTGATCAATGCAATAAAGCACTATTGGACCATTGAGGAAAGGTGCAAGTTCCTCATAAGCAGCGCCCAAGATCAGGTTGGAACACAGCTTCGTGGAACTGTGAGGCAGCAACATTAACTGCAGTCACTGAAGATGCCCACTAATGGGCACTGTACTTGAATGCACACCTTTTTTTAAAATGTTTTCTACAATTGACACAGGTACATTCAGACACAGAGCAGAACTACATCCAAGAACGTCTTGAGGAACAATAGTAAAGATACCAACTCATGGAATCTCATCTCCAGGATTTTCTTGTAATACTCAAAACGCCATTTCAGAAATGAGGGTAAATTTAACGCATTGCCTTGATAACTACTTCTTGCGTGGAGACTTAGCTATGTAGATAGGTTTATGGTGAAGACATAAAAACATCTGTGTAAAGCTCAAATTGTAACAATTGCTGCTGACTGCTATTCTGTTGTCTTTTATGCATTACACAAATTCAAGCCATTATTTTTTATGTGTTGCTTTTCAACATATTTTGTTTGTGGGTAATGGATGTAATTTCAAGTGTTTTAAAATCTTGTCTGTTGAAAGCAGCCAGGCAAATTTAAGGATCCTTTCATAATATAACATTAAACAGAGGACATATAGTACAGCAACTGCAATTGCAATTATTACTGTCACAAGGCTGAATAAAATTAACATCACTTGGAGGCTATGGAGAGAATATAAAACCCACAGAATGATCTTTAACCTGAAAATATCTTTACGAAAGATAAGTATATGGAATATGTAGATACAACATGCCAGGACAAGGAAATAAGTTTTACGTTTATGTCAGTTCACCACATAGTCATAGAGTGATACAGTGTGGAAACAGGCCCTTCAGCCCAACTTGCCACACTGGCCAACATGTCCCAGCTACACTTGTCCCATCTGCCCGCATTTGGTCCGTATCTCTCCAAACCTGTCCTATCCATGTACCTGTCTAACATTTTTTTTAATGTTGGGAACTGCTTCAACATTGGGATAGTTCCTGCCTCACTACCTTCTCTACCAACTTGTTCCATACACTCCCAGATTCCTATTAAATCTTTTCCCCTTCACTTTAATCCTATGTCCTCTTGTCCTCGATTCACCTACTCTGGGCAAAGGACTCTGTGCATCTACCCGATCTATTCCTCTCAGGATCTTATACACCTGTATAAGATCACCTCATCATCGTCTTGTGCTCCAAGGAATAAAGTCCCAATCTACTCAAGTACATCCGTATAGCTCAGATTCTCTAGTTCAGGCAACATCTTCGTAAATCTTCTCTGTACACTAGACAAACATTTGGTATTTGACAAACTAAATTTATCTAGCTTATAAAAGGCATCAATATTTGTCACATTACCGCTGAGAATCAACACAGTGAATAACTTTGGTGCATGTTTATTCATTAGCAGCATGGCCATTATGCCTCAATCTGGACAGGTCTATATAGCCTGGGGTTAGGAGCTGCACCTGGAGCAGTTCTGGGCCACTGGTGGGCAGGGGAGAGTCAAGGGTTGGTGGAGTCGCTGGTGGAAGCCCGTGGGGGGCTGGACTAGAGATACAGGCCTGCGGCAGCAGCGTCGATGGCTCCAGAGAGGCAATGAGAAGGGTTTTGAAGAAGGGTCTCATGTAGAAACGTCACCTATTCCTTTTCTCCAGTGATGCTGCCTGACCTGCTGAGTTTTTTAAATTGTTTTTAGAGATACAGCGTGGAAACAGGCCCTTTGGCCCACCATCCACGCCGACCATCGATCCACGCATACTAGGGACAATTTACACTTATACCTAGTATACAAACTCAAGCCAATTAACCTACAAACCTGTATGTCTTGGATTGTGGGACGAAACCAAAGATCTTGGAGAAAACCCATGCAGGTCACAGGGAGAACATACAAATTCCGTACAGACAGCACCCGAAGTCGGGATCAAACCCACGTCTCTGGCTCTGCAAGCGCTTGTAAGGCAGCAACTCTACCGCTGCACCACTGTGAGTTTTATTGTGTCTATCTTCCATATATCAGAAAGGCTTCCAGAAATCCATGTTTCTATCACTTTTCTGCTTGGAAAGGGTCTCGAATTTAGAAGATTGAGGGGGGATCTTATAGAAACTTACAAAATTTTTAAGGGATTGGACAGGCTAGACGCAGGAAGATTGTTCCCGATGTTGGGGAAGTCCAGGACAAGTGGTCACAGTTTAAGGATAAAGGGGAAATCCTTTAAGGCCAAGATGAGAAAAACATTTTTCACACCGAGAGTGGTAAATCTCTGGAACTCTCTGCCACTGAAGGTAGTTGAGGCCAGTTCATTGGCTGTATTTAAGAGGGAGTTAGATGTGGCCCTTGTGGCTAAAGGGATCAGGGGGTATGGAGAGAAGGCAGGTACAGGATACTGAGTTGGATGATCAGCCATGATCATACTGAATGGCGGTGCAGGCTCGAAGGGCCGAATAGCCTACTCCTGCACCTATTTTCTATGTTTCTAATAGTCCATTCCACATTTGCACAAATCAAGTGAGCAAATACACTGTTTGCTATATGAAACCAAGCTTGAATCTTAAATGCCTCATGTCCTTAAGTTGATCCTGTGCAAGATTACACTGTAAAATTTCCTCACAAGCATTAATTCAAATTTACAACAAATTAAAGTAGTGCTTGGCAAAGTTTTTTTTTAATTAATTAAAATTGACAGCAATTCCAGCCTTTTTCTCTGCAATTTCAAGAACTAGTCTTGAAACCTTTTCTGCTGAAGATACAAGTAAATGGTTTAACTTGTCTAGAATATTGTATGATGCAACACCTAGATTCAAATTTGTCTTCTTAGTCTTGAGACCGGCAATGTTTGGGCGGCATGGAGGCAGTGGTAGAGTTGCTGCTTTCAGCTCCGGAGTCCCGGGTTCGATGAGATCTTTGGTTTCCTCCCACACTCCAAAGATGTACAGGTTTGTAGGTTAATTGGCTTGTATGTGTAAATAGGTAAGTGAGGAGAAACAGCGAGGAACCAGGCTCTTCGGGCCATCGATCCCTGCACATTAACACTATCCTACACACACACCAGGAATAATTTACACAAGCCAATTAACCTACAAACTTGTACATCTTTGTGAGGAAACTGAAGATCTGAAATCACACAGGTCACGAGGAGAATGTACAAACTCCGTACAGACAGCACACATAGTTGGGATCAAACCCAGGTCTCCGGCGCTGCAAGCCCTGTAAGGCAGCAACTCTACCGCTGCACCACTGTGGCTGCCCTAGTTGATTTGGTATAAATGTGGATTGTCCCTTGTATGTGTGTCCCCAGTGTGTGTAGGATAGTGTTAATGTGCAGGGATCGCTGGTCAGTGCAGATTCGGTGGGCAGAAGAGCCTGATTCCGTGCTGTATCTCTAAACTAAAAAAAGAGAGGCATTCTGATATCCATGTTTCTATCAAGGGGGACACAAAATGCTATAAAATAGTAAGATTATTCCAAGGTGCGCTTCCGGTGTTGCCGTCCCCCAGACCCGTGGTTGCAGCCTCCGAATCTCCGGGGGTCGGGTCGCAGCAGCGCTCCACCACAGCTTCACCCGCTCCGGACTCGGCCAGCTCCGCGACGGTGAGTAGGACCGCAGCTCCGCAACTGGAGCCCCCGGTCGTTCCTGTTGGAGGCCGCTCCACATTGCAGCCCCAACGACAACGGAGACCCGACAAGAAAAGGTTGGGTCTCCCGTGCAGGGGAAAGATTTTAAAGTTACCGCCTCCCCCCCCACCCACACCCCCCCACACACATACCCCGACAAAAAAATAAATAAAAACTACATAGAAACGAGACAAAAATAATAAAAATACAGACGGACTGCAGAGGCCACTGCTGACGAAAGTCGCGCCGCCAACCGCCAGCCTGGTCTGTAATGGTACTTTCCGTTGATCCGTAATTTTGGTGATCACTCCCAGTAGCTCCTTAGGATCCTGCACCCCCTGCACACTGCCGTTTTCTTCAGCCACGTCCCCTTCTTCAAGACCAGCCCAGCCCTGGTCCACAACGCTCTCCTCTGTCCAGGGAGATGCATTGTTTTACAGCCCTCGATAAGGTGCTGTTGTGGGAGTGCGAAGACTCCCATAGTGAGCTTGTTCCATCTCCCGGAGCAAGTCACGGGCGGATCTCTGCTGCACTCGGGCAGCGAGCCCCTTCGGCCGGACTCAGATGAGTATGATCGGCCGGGCTGAATCCTGCTGGGCTTTGCCTCCAGCCTGCTGCGCTGCTTTGAGTTGTACGACTCATGGCGCTGGATTCAGCTTGGAGTCGGTAAGTGGACCTTAGAAACCACGCCAACGGTCACTTTCACTGCCCGTGGGCAGTGCGTCCTTCTGGCCGGACTCCCTGAGTCTATTGGCCGTACCGACTCCTGCCTCCCTGCAGCCCGCTGTGTTGTTTCCAGGTATACAGCTCGCGGTGCTGGGCTCAGCCTGCGCCGTTCATACCCGGCTGTCGGCTGCCGGGACCTCCCTGGTTCCCCGCAGCCTGCGGTCCTGGAACCGCTGGTAGCTCGTGGCTGTCGGCTGCCAGGAACTGCCTGGTTCCCCGCGGCAGCCTGCGGTCCTGGTGTCCGTTTTTTCTTCCCCTTGTCCAACGTGCTGTAACATAAAGCACAGCAAGGGGAAGAATACAAGTTCAGTTTTTCCTTACCTGTGTAGGTCCGTTTGAATTTTTCCCGCGGGAGCGCTCCACCCCCACCTGTCGCTGTCGCACGCGTGCTGGCAGGGTCTTCACATAGTCACTCACGTGACTCCGAAGTAAAATAACTCAGCGGGTCAGGCAGCATCTCTGGAGAAGGGTCTCAACACAAAACATCACCCATTCCTTCTCTCCAGAGATGCTGCCTGGCCTGCTGTGTTACTCCAACATTTTGTGTCTACCTTCGATTTAAACCAGCATCTGCAGTTCTTTCCTACACTTTCTATCAAGGGACTTCACACCTCTGCTTGGAAGAGTTTTTCTAAAATTCTATTCCGCAATTGGCACAAATCAAGTGACCAAACTCGTGGTGTGGAATATGAAACCAAATGTTCATATGATTCTGACAGCTTGAATCTTAAATGCCTCATGTCCTTCAGTTGCTCCTGTGCAAGATTACAACGCATAATTTCAGTGTAAAAGTTATTTACAAGCATTAACTGAAATTTACAACAAAGTAAGCGTTAAAGTGCTTCGCAAAGTTATTTTTAAATTAATTAAAATTGGCATCACTTCCAGCCTCTTTGTGATTTTCTTTATCTCAGCAATTCAGATTAATTTAAACTTCAAGAACTACTTTTGAAACCTTTGCTGTTGCTGATAGAGATAAATGGTCTAAATTGTCTAGAATATTGTCCGTTGCAACACCTAGATTCAACGGTTACACAAAAAAGCTGGAGAAACTCAGCGGGTGCAGCAGCATCTATGGAGCGAAGGAAATAGGCAACGTTTCGGGCCGAAACCCTTCTTCAGACTGATCGGGGGCGGGGGTGGGTGGGGACAAGAAAGGGAAAAGGAGGAGTAGCCCGAAGGCTGGGGGATGGGAGGAGACAGCAGGGGGGCTGAGGAAGGGGAGGAGACAGCAAGGACTAACAAAATTGGGAGAATTCGATGTTCATGCCCCCGGGATGCAGACTCCCCAAACGGAATATGAGGTGCTGTTCCTCCAATTTCCGGTGCTGCTGCTCGCTGTGGCCATGGAGGAGACCCAGGACAGAGAGGTCGGAGACGGAGTGGGAGGGGGAGTTGAAGTGCTGAGCCACCGGGAGGTCAGCTTGGTTATTGCGGACCGAGCGGAGGTGTTCGGCGAAACGATCGCCCAACCTCCGCTTGGTCTCACCGATATAGATCTGCTGACATCTAGAGCAGCGGACGCAATAGATGAGGTTGGAAGAGATGCAGGTAAACCTCTGTCGCACCTGGAACGATTGCTTGGGTCCTTGAACGGAGTCGAGGGGGGAGGTAAAGGGACAAGTGTTGCATCTCTTGCAGTTGCAAGGGAAAGTGCCCGGGGAGGGGGTGGACCGAGAGGGAAGGGAAGAATTGACAAGGGAGTTATGGAGGGAGCGGTCTTTGCGGAAGGCAGATATGGGGGGAGATGGGAAGATGTGGCGAGTGGTGGGGTCACGTTGGAGGTGGCGAAACTGACGGAGGATTACTTTTTGTATGTGACGGCTGGTGGGGTGAAAGGTGAGGACTAGGGGGACTCGGCCCTTGTTGCGAGTGCGGGGATGGGGAGAGAGAGCAGTGTTGCGGGGTATGGAAGAGACCCTGGTGCGAGCCTCATTTATGGTAGAGGAGGGGAACCCCCGTTCCCTGAATAGTGAGGACATTTCAGATGTCCTGGTGTGGAACGCCTCATCCGTGGAGCAGATGCGGCGTAGACGGAGGAATTGGGAGTAGGGGATGGAGTCCTTACAGGAAGCAGGGTGGGAAGAAGTGTAGTCCAGATAGCCCTGGGAGTCAGTGGGTTTATAGTGTATGTCGGTCAGAAGTCTATCACCTGCAATGGAGATAGTGAGGTCAAGGAATGGTAGGGAAGTGTTGGAAATGGTCCAGGTGTATTTGAGTGCCGGATGGAAGTTAGTGGTGAAGTGGATGAAGTCAGTCAGTTGTGTGCGGGTGCAGGAGGTGGCACCAAAGCAGTCGTCGATGTAGCGGAGGTAGAGGTCGGGGATGGGGCCCTGGTATGTATTGAACAAGGATTGCTCGACGTAACCTACAAATAGGCAGGCATAGCTGGGGCCCATGCGTGTGCCCATAGCTACGCCTTGTATTTGGAGGAAATGGGAGGAGTCGAACGTGAAGTTATTGAGGGTGAGGACCAGCTCCGCTAGGCGGAGGAGAGTGTCAGTGGCTGGGTATAGGTTGCTTCTCTGGTCGAGGAAGAACCGGAGGGCTATGAGACCATCGTGGTGGGGGATGGAGGTGTAGAGTGATTGGACGTCCATGGTGACGATGAGGGGGTGAGGGCCTAGAGAATGGAATGCGCGGAGACGACGGAGAGTGTCTGAGGTGTCTTGAACATAGGTAGGGAGGGATTTAACCAAGGGTGATAGGATGGAGTCAAGGTATTTGGAAATGAGTTCGGTGGGGCACGAACAGGCGGAGACAATGGGTCTTCCGGGACAGTCAGGTTTGTGGATTTTAGGGAGAAGGTAAAATCGGGCTGTGCGGGGCTGGGGAACGATGAGGTTGGAGGCTCGGTCGGGTAGGGCATTGGAGTGGATGAAGTTGGTGATGGTGCTGGAGATGGTGGCCTGGTGCTCGTCAGTGGGGTCATGGTCCAGGGGTAAGTAGGAGGAGGTGTCCGATAGTTGGCGCGTGGCCTCAGCTTTGTAGAGAACGGCGCGCCAGATTACCACGGCACCTCCCTTGTCAGCGGGTTTGATAACCAAATCTGGGTTGTTGCGGAGTGAGTCGATGGCAGAACGTTCATGTGGTGAGAGATTGGAGTGAGACAGGGGAGTGGAGAAGTTGAGGCGGTTGATGTCGCGACGGCAGTTATTGATAAAAAGTTCTAAAGCCGGAAATTGGCCACGAGGGGGGTTCCACGAGGAGGGGGTGCGTTGGAGACGGGAAAAGGGGTCATCAGTGATGGGCGAGGACTCCTTCCCATGGAAGTACGCTGTGAGGCGGAGGCGACGGTAGAAGCGCTCCAAGTCGTGGTGGGCGCGGAATTCATTGAGGTGGGGACGGAGGGGGACAAAGGTAAGACCTCTGTTGAGGACGGACCGTTCGGTGTTGGAGAGGGGGAGGTCGGGGGGGATGGTGAACACTCGACAGGGATGGGGGTTGGGGCCGGAGGAAGGCAGGTGGGGACGAGGCGATGTGTGGTGGGGGGGGTGGGTGGTGGGTGGTCAGGGGGTGGGGGGGGTGAGAGGGCTGTGGTGTGGGTGGGGAAGGGCAGGGGCCACACAGTTAGAGGGGGTGGGGGGGGGAGACTTACAGTTAGAGGGGGTGGGGGGAGGAGACTCAGTCGAACTGCCACTGAGGTAGACCAGGCTGGTTCGACTGGCACTAGGACCCAGTGGAGTCAAACCCAGGAGAGTGGGAGTAAGCAGCGTGAGGGCTTGAGGCCCAGTGGAGAGTCCAGGCTCCAGGTAAGGCGACGGCTGTGGGTTGTTGGAGGGAGGCTCAGCACTTCAACTCCCCCTCCCACTCCGTCTCCGACCTCTCTGTCCTGGGTGAGTTTCTCCAGCTTTTTTGTGTAACCTTCGATTCTCCAGCATCTGCAGTTCCCTCTTAAACACCTAGATTCAACTTTTGTCTTCACAGTCTTGAGATCGGCAATGTTGAAAATCATCCCTATAAAGACAAACTCTATTAGTAACCCTTCCCTCTCTACTCAAAGGGGGGCTGCAAAACAGTCTGAATAGTGCCAGTGAGCAGAGGGGAGTCACTGAGTACATTGACACATATGAAATAGGTAGACAGAAGGATGAGGTCCTGTGGAGGGAAGGGGCTGTCCCACTTGGGCGACCTAATTGGCGAGTTTAGAAGAGTTTAGGAGAGTTTGAAAAAATGACATGTTGAAGACCTCCTTCGACTATGTAAAGACCTCCTTCAATCTCCTTCGACTATGTTGAAGACCAGCTACGACTAGCTATGACTAACTTCAGAAAAATTGGACACCGAATAGTGGAGAGTGAAGACGACCTCCTTCGATCTCCTTCAACCTACCTTCGTATGTTTTGAAGACTATCTACTACTACCTTTGACTACCTTCAATTACCTTCTACTAATACCCACTACGACTAAACCTACGAGTAAAAAAAGTAGCGATTTTTTCGAACCTTTTTTTACTCGCAGGCATTTTTCAACATGTTGAAAAATACGGTGCGGCCTAGCTGCGGCCTCGAGTATGCGGGGCCTACTCTTGAGCATGAAGATGTCACAGTCTGCCCTCTCCTCATTCTCATCCACTTCACCTCCCAGTACTTTTCCACCGGTCCCTCCTTCTCCTCGCCTGCCTGCCACTCCCCTCTCATCAGCCCAACTCTCCTCACCTGTTGCCTCTGATCACCTATTAACCCGGTATATAGACTCTCCTCACTATTCACACAGTGCCAGATTGTTCGCAGCATTCATGCAAGACTCTCCAGCGATTTCCCGACTGCCTACACGGATTCGAACCTGCCTGCCCCTGACCATTCCGTCCTGTCGTCTTCCCGGATATCACCTCAGCCTTCTGTCCCCGACCACGGCCTTCGTCCCGTACCTCCTGGTTTCTGTCTGCCTCTCTCCTGGGCTGTTTGGTGTATCCCTGCAACGGCTCCTCAACTTCCTGCCTGGCTTCGACTCTCCTTTTGTCTGTCCCTCGCTGGTTTGTTTGCATCGTGTGTTGGATCTCCTGGTTACTGGACCTTCCGCTACCCCGACTACGAATCCTGCCTGCCCCTCTTCGGAACCCTCGCTAAATCCTGAGCCTCTGTGTGAGTACGGTGTACCCATTCCTGTGTTTCTACTCTGTGCTGCTATTGGGTCCAAACTATACCCGTTACAGAAGAAGAGTTACAAAGACCTCCTACGATCTGGTGTCGACCGTGCTGTGAGTATGTCGAGGGCAAACTCGCCAGAAATCGCGGATTAGGTCGCCCAAGTGGGATAGCCCCGAACTTAAGGGTAGTTATGTCCAAATGAAACTTGTTTAAAATAGTTTAAGATAGAATGACAGAGCGATGAGACATTGCTCCTGTTTTTAGTGCTTTTAATGTATTTTAATTATTACTGTTTTATAGTCCTTTGTTTTACGGTTTTTAATGGTTTGTAATAACTTCTTGTCCATGAGTTCTCATGTGCAGCACTTTGTGGCAACTGCAGCTGTTTAAAGTGCTTTATAAATAAAGTTATTATTATTATTATTATTATAACCAGAGGAGAAGATCAGCAAATGGAAGGACTATAGGCAGCATGGTAGCACAGCAGTAGAGTTGCTGCCTTCCGGCACCTAGAACCACAGAGACCCTAGTTCGATCCCGACCACGGGTGCTGTCTGTACAGATTTTGTGAGATCTTCAATTTCCTCCCACACTCCAAAGACGTACAGGTTTGTAGGTTCATTGGCCTGGTATAAATGTGAATTGTCCCTAGTGTGTATTAATGTGCAGGATCGCTGGTCGGTGCAGGCCCGTTGGGGCCTGTTTCTGCGCAGTATCTCTAAACTAAACTAAAAAAAACTAAACTGATGGGAAAGTAGAGGCTAGGACCTTGAAGCGTCAAAGGAAGGATGGGCAGGTTGAATAATGAGCTGATGTATGTTTATTTCAAAGCAAGGAGTATCAAGGGGTAAACCATATAACCATATAACAATTACAGCACGGAAACAGGCCATCTCGACCCTTCTAGTCTGTGCCGAACACATAATCTCCCCTAGTCCCATATACCTGCGCTCAGACCATAACCCTCCATTCCCTTTCCATCCATATAACTATCCAATTTATTTTTAAATGATAAAAACAAACCTGCCTCCACCACCTTCACTGGAAGCTCATTCCACACAGCTACCACTCTCTGAGTAAAGAAGTTCCCCCTCATGTTACCCCTAAACTTCAGTCCCTTAATTCTCAAGTCATGTCCCCTTGTTTGAATCTTCCCTACTCTCAGTGGGAAAAACAAATTGCTGGGTAAAGCAAATGAACAGACCCTGGATCTGTGTTTTAGACTGTAATATAGTGGCCATTATGGAGACTTGGTAGCATGAGGGGTATGAACCGCAGCTCAATATTCAAGAGGTTCAATGTTTCAGTCATGACAGAGATGGAGGTGGAGGATTGCTCTACTAATCAGGGAAGTTGACATGGTGGAACTCCAATGAATGGAGTAGAGATCAAAAATAAGAAAGGTACAATGACAGGTATGATCCCTCTCTATCATGTCAAGTCAAGAGTCAAGAGAGTCAAGAGTCAATTTAATTGTCATTTGGACCCCTAGAGGTCCAAACGAAATGCCGTTTCTGCAGCCATACATTACACACAAATAGACCCAGACACAACATAATTACAATTTTACATAAACATCCATCACATAGCTGTGATGGAAGGCCAAAAAAAAACTTATCTCTCCACTGCACTCTCCCCCCCCCCCGATGTCAGAGTCAAAGTCAAAGCCCCCGGCTGACGATGGCGATTGTCCCGCGGCCATTAAAGCCACGCCGGGTGGTGCGAGGTCGCACACCGGGTCTTGATGTTGGAGCCCCCGGTGTGCGCTCGCAAAGTCCCACGGCCGTTCCAGCCGCGCGGGGCAATGGTGTTAGGCCCCGCTCCAGGAGCTCTTCGACCCCGCAACTCGGGCGGGAGAATTCGCCGTTGCAGGAGCCCCGAAAAGCGGTCTCTCTCCAGGGAGCCGCGGGCTCCCGGCGCCGCTGTCCGCAGACCCGCAGCAGCAGCCTCCGACTCAGCAGCAGCCTCCGACTCAGCAGCAGCAGCAGCAGCAGCAGCAACCGCTCCGGACTCGGCCAGCCCCGCGACGGCGACGGTGAGTAGCACCTGAGTCCCCGGCTTCCTCCTGTTGGAGGCCGCTCCTCGTTACGGCCTCAACGACAACGGAAACCCGACGAGAAAAAGTCGGGTCTCCAGTGCAGGGAGAGATTTAAAAAGTTCCCCCCCCCCCCCCCCCCCCCCCCCCCCCCACACACACACCCCCCAACAAAAAATAACAAAAACTACATTAAAACACACAGACAGAAAATAATAAAAACGCGGACAGACTGCAGAGGCCGCTGCTGGCCAGAGCCGCGCCGCCTACCGGGACCTACGTCAGGACCTACACAGTGAATAGCAGGGCTCTGGGCAGTGTGTTGAGCAAAGAGATCTAGGATTACAGGTAGAAAGATCCTTGCCAGTGGCGTCACAGGTGGATGGCTTGGTCAAGAAGACTTTTGGCATATTGGCCCTTATCAGACAGAGTGCAGGACACAAAATGCTGGAGTAACTCAGCGGGTCAGACAGCATCTCTGGAGAAAAGAATTTGTGCCTTTTTGGGTCGAGACCCTTCTTCAGTCTGAGAGTCAGGGGAAAGGGAAACGAGAGACATAGACAGTGATATTGAAAGATATAGAACAAATTAATGAAAGACATGCAAAAAAGTAACAGTGATATAGGAGACTGGTTGCTGTGGTCACAGACAGGGAGACACAACAAGACTACTTTCAAACTAGTACAATTACTTGGGTGGGGGAGGGACGGAGAGAGACGGTTGCAAAGGTTAATTGAAGTTAGAGAAATCTAAAATTTACCGCTGGGTTGTAAGCTGCCCAAGCAAAACATGAGATGCTGTAAGCTGCCCATGCCCATAAAATACGATAAGTTGGTCACTTATGTTACATTGTACGGGACATTGTTAAGGCTATATTTGGAGTATTGTGTCCAGTTTTGGTCACCCTACAAGAGGGAAGATGTTGTTACGCTGGAAATGGTGCAGGGAAGGTTTACTGGGATGTTGTCAGGACTCGAGGGCCTGAGCTACAGGGAGAGGTTGAGCAGGCCTTCCTACACACTTTTAGATAGGTACATTGACCTGCATAGAATGGGGAGATGGATATGATATGGATCATGTGCATGTAGATGAAATTAGTAACATCTTGTTCAGCACAGATATCGTAGTTCGAAAGGTGTGTTCCCGTGCTGTACAGTTTATGCTCTATGTTCTATAACAGCATTCTGTTCTCATCCTCGTGAGCTTTGAATCTATGTACTCTTCACATTCTTTGCTTTGCTGCCATTGTATATGACAATGAGACGAACAAAACTAGAATAAGACTATGTCCTTGTATTGCTGGTATTCATAAGATATAGGCGGAGTGCATTCTCATTATGTGGATCATTTTCATTCCAAGTTGTGTTGCAGCAATAATCTCAGCTCATTATTGTTGGGCCTATTTCTTTGAGAAGCCATCGTAAGTTATATTTTGGTCGAT
Organism: Leucoraja erinaceus; assembly: GCF_028641065.1. NCBI lineage: Eukaryota > Metazoa > Chordata > Chondrichthyes > Rajiformes > Rajidae > Leucoraja > Leucoraja erinaceus. Next base: position 2,405,509 of record NC_073401.1, on the reverse strand, counting down.
GGTCAAGAGCTTAAATAAGCCATGTGGTGTTTCTTTACAATTGCTGACTGTAGTTCATTTCTTTTATTATAAATGAAAGGACAGAGAAAAGGAAACAGAAATATATCTATTCATTTCGAAGTCTTAAAAGTTCAATTGCTTCATCAGTCTCGTTTGGAAAGAAAGGAATATGGCCTGGGCAATGAGTATAAGAGTCACAAAGTCCTGTTGCAGCTTTATAAGACTTTGATTGGGCCACTTTTGGAGTATAGTGTGCAATTGTGATCCACACTTTACAGGGAGGATGTGGAACATTTGGAAAGGTACAGGACAGGTTTATCAGGTTTAAAGGAGATGTTTAAAGGGAAATCAGGGATAGTATCAAAGCGAAGGATGATGCGTACAAATTAGCCAGAAAAAGCAGCATACCGGAGGACTGGGAGAAATTCAAAGACCAGCAGAGGAGGACAAAGGGCTTAATTAGGAAAGGAAAAATAGATTATGAAAGAAAACTGGCAGGGAACATAAAAACTGACTGCAAAAGTTTTTATAGATATGTGAAAAGAAAGAGATTAGTTAAAACAAATGTAGGTCCCTTGCAGTCAGAAACAGGGGAGTTGATCATGGGGAACAAGGATATGGCGGACCAATTGAATAACTACTTTGGTTCCGTCTTCACTAAGGAAGACATAAATAATTTGCCAGAAATAGCAGGGGACCGCGGGTCAAAGGAGTTGGAGGAATTGAGTGAAATCCAGGTTAGCCGGGAAGTGGTGTTGGGTAAATTGAATGGATTAAAGGCCGATAAATCCCCAGGGCCAGATAGGCTGCATCCCAGAGTACTTAAGGAAGTAGCTCCAGAAATAGTGGATGCATTAGTAATAATCTTTCAAAACTCTTTAGATTCTGGAGTAGTTCCTGAAGATTGGCGGGTAGCAAACGTAACCCCACTTTTTAAGAAGGGAGGGAGAGAGAAAATGGGGAATTACAGACCAGTTAGTCTAACATCGGTAGTGGGGAAACTGCTAGAGTCAGTTATTAAAGATGGGATAGCAGCACATTTGGAAAGTGGTCAAATCATTGGACAAAGTCAGCATGGATTTACGAAAGGTAAATCATGTCTGACGAATCTTATAGAATTTTTCGAGGATGTAACTAGTAGCGTGGATAGGGGAGAACCAGTGGATGTGGTGTATCTGGACTTCCAGAAGGCTTTCAACAAGGTCCCACATAAAAAATTAGTATACAAACTTAAAGCACAAGGCATTGGGGGTTCAGTATTGATGTGGATAGAGAACTGGCTGGCAAACAGAAAGCAAAGAGTAGGAGTAAACGGGTCCTTTTCACAATGGCAGGCAGTGACTAGTGGGGTACCCCAAGGCTCAGCACTGGGACCCCAGCTATTTACAATATATATTAATGATCTGGATGAGGGAATTGAAGGCAATATCTCCAAGTTTGCGGATGACACTAAGCTGGGGGGCAGTGTTAGCTGTGAGGAGGATGCTAGGAGACTGCAGGGTGACTTGGATAGGCTGGGTGAGTGGGCAAATGTGTGGCAGATGCAGTATAATGTGGATAAATGTGAGGTTATTCATTTTGGTGGCAAAAACAGGAAAGCAGACTATTATCTAAATGGTGGCCAATTGGGAAAGGGAGAGATGCAGCGAGACCTGGGTGTCATGGTACACCAGTCATTGAAGGTAGGCATGCAGGTGCAGCAGGCAGTAAAGAAAGCGAATGGTATGTTAGCTTTCATTGCAAAAGAATTTGAGTATAGGAGCAGAGAGGTTCTACTGCAGTTGTACAGGGTCTTGGTGAGACCACACCTGGAGTATTGCGTACAGTTTTGGTCTCCAAATCTGAGGAAGGACATTATTGCCATAGAGGGAGTGCAGAGACGGTTCACCAGACTGATTCCTGGGATGTCAGGACAGTCTTATGAAGAAAGACTGGATAGACTTGGTTTATACTCTCTAGAATTTAGAAGATTGAAAGGGGATCTTATAGAAACTTACAAAATTCTTAAGGGGTTGGACAGGCTAGATGCAGGAAGATTGTTCTCGATGTTGGGGAAGTCCAGGACAAGGGGTCACAGCTTAAGGATAAAGGGGAAATCCTTTAAAACCGAGATGAGAAGAACTTTTTTCACACAGAGAATGATGAATCTCTGGAACTCTCTGCCACAGAGGGTAGTTGAGGCCACTTCATTGGCTATATTTAAGAGGGAGTTAGATGTGGCCCTTGTGGCTAAGGGGATCAAGGGGTATGGAGAGAAGGCAGGTACGGGATACTGAGTTGGATGATTAGCCATGATCATATTGAATGGCGGTGCAGGCTCGAAGGGCCGAATGGCCTACTCCTGCACCTAATTTCTATGTTTCTATGTGTGGGGCAGAAGATGGTGGGTGTCTGGAACATGTTGCCTGGGCAACCTGTGCTAGTGTACAGATATAATAGTGGCATTTAAACATTGTGGATATGCGCATGGATGTGTCGGAAATGGAGGAGTATGGATCATGAGAGTTAGATAGAGCTCTAGGGGCTGGTGAAATCAAGGGATATGGGGAGAAGGCAGGCACGGGTTATTGATTGGGGACGATCAGCTATGATTGCTATGAATGGCCGTGCTGACTCGAAGGGCCGAATGGCCTCTGCCTGCCCCTATTTTCTATGTTTCTAGGTGCAGGCAGAGGAGATTAGTTTAAAAATACATGATATTCTGCACAGACATTGTGGGCCAAAGGGCCTGTCCCTGAGCTGCACGGTTCTATGTTCTATGTTATGACTCAAACATTTTCAGTGATATTGGTGTGACCTGTGGAAGTGATAACACGCTACTGATGTTCCTTTGGAACTTGTGATCCATCCTTGGTTGCTGCTGGTTCCATTCCTATTGAGAACATGCTGGAGAAATAAACATAGTAATGTAGGATTTACAGCTACAACCACCCACTCCCGATTCAGTCAGATCATGTCTGGTTGCATGTCACAAATTCACTTCACCACCTCATTTCCATTCCCTCTAATCCTCACAGTGTCCAACAAGTATATAGCAGCTGTTCCTATTTTTACACCACATTCAATCAACCGGCACAGATGTGGATGATATATTGATTTTGTCGTTGCTATTTGGGCTGCTCCGACTGCTGTTAGCTGTTGGTAGAAACATTGAATAAGCAGCCACATCTTGTTTACGCTCCTGAGACTTGTTTTGTTTCTGGAGCAAATCGTAGTGTGATTTCAGCAAGTGTCCATAGCCTTCTGATGTAGAGAATTGTATAAATTTACAACCTTCTGCTCCTCATCCCCATCCCAAATGGCCGATGGTTAATCCTAACCATGTGCCCTCTTCTGGACCTTGTAGTCAGAGGAAGCCGCCTCCCAGTATCTACCCTGTCATTCCCTCTATGAAGTAAGCAATCTTGATCTCACAATAAGATCAGCTGCTCAATGCTCAATCCGTCTGAAGAAGGGACTCGACCCGAAACGTCGCCCATTCCTTCTCTCCACAGATGCTGCCTGCCCCGCTGAGTTACTCCAGCATTTTGTATCTATCTAGCTCAATGCATTATATTTTGATGCCTTGGATAAGTATTCTCTGGGTTTAATTGTGTTTTAACATTGCAATGAGTGTAGCATCACCACCAGTTTTGTTGATACCTGTCATTCTCCCCTCTACTACAATCAGCCTAAAGAATGAAAAGGTCACTTATCCATGTCTTCCAGAAATGCTGACTGACCTGCTGAGTTACTCCAGCACATTGTGTTTTTTTTTTGTATAAACCAACTTCTGCAGTTCCTTGTGTTTCTATTGGTGTTTTTCCGTCAGTAAATACCCTGGTATTGAGTGTCTGAAATGTTCTGTTAGTTACATCAGCCAATCCAGGTATGATCAGCCTTGCTGACACACCATAGACTTTGATAGAAGGTCATAAGTGATAGGAGCAAATTAGGCCATTCGGCCCATCAAGTCTGCTCCACCATTCAATTATGGCTGATCTATCTTTCCCTCCTAGCCCCATTCTCCTGCCGTCTCTCCATAACCCCTGACACCCGTACTCATCAAGAATCTATCTATCTCTGCCTCAAAAATATCAATTGATGGCCTCCACAGCCTCCTGTGGCAAAGAATTCCACCGATTCACCGCCCTATGATATGTAAGTGATTTGTGCCCCAAAACGAACAAGCTTATGTTTCTGATGATCTTTAACATTGGAGCCTACTCACGAAACTGCCCACAGCTAGGCTGAAACATGCAAGCTTATGCCTAATGCACTTGTCCCAGAAACATCTTCAAATTACATTCATTTTCTTAGCTGCATGTGCATAATTTTTTTAAAAGATTTTCATGTCAAAATATTGTTTATAAAGGAACAAATTTGCAAAGAGTGATGAAGCTATTAAATGGTTCACTGATTTTTAAAGTCATTTTTAGTGATTCTTTTTCACACTGATAATATCATCTATCATGTTGTGTAGCATCAACACCATACCTAATGGAATTGAGGAATTGATTCAGTAAAGATCAGAACTGGGCCTCCATGGGTTGCTGTGAGCATTAGTGACATTGTACTACACTATTCCAACACTCTCTAAATCTCATGGAACTGCTAAGGTCTTAAACATGCCATAAAAACACATTTGTCAGTCAGTAGTATTGAACAGGCTGCCAGGAGCAGCATCAGGCATGACTGACTGCAATGTGGAAACCTGGTAAAGGGCAGCACGGTGGCGTAGCAGTAGAGTTGTTGCCTTGTAGTGCCAGAGATGCGGTTTTGATCGTGACTACAGGTGCTGTCTGTATGGAGTTTGTACGTTCTCCTCATGACCCGCATGGGGTTTCACCGGGTGCTCTGCTTTCCTCCCACACTCCAAAGACCTACAGGTTTATAATTGGTAAAATTGTAAATTGTCCCTAGAGCATGTAGGATAGTGTTAAGGGCCTGTCCCACCAGCATGCCCAAAAACAAACAAGCTTATGTTTCTGAAGATCTTTAACGTGGTCGCTTGAGCCATACGGCCTCGTGGGGCCGGTCCCACTTCAATCGCCGGAGCCGTATGGAGTTGTGCGTGGCTGGCCCTGACATTGCGCGGGGCTCCGAAAAACTGACATTGTCCAAAAATTCTGTGCGGCAACGGCCTGTCGGCCCGCAGCTGCATTGAGGCCGTACGCAGCGTCTCGACGCCGTATGCACCTTACTGATGCCGTACGCAGCGGCTTGACAACGTACGCAGCATCTTGACGGCGTATGCCTAGCACGTGGCGTAGCGTGATGACATGACTGCCCGCCGTATCGTTGCGTAATGACGTAACCGCCCGACGCCGTGCGACGTCCAAATTCAGTCGGCCCGCCTCCTGCCCAGCTGATTGGTGAGTATGATGTCGGGACCAGCCCCGCACAACTCCAGACGGCTCCACGGTTGGAAGGGGGACCGGCTCCGCGAGGCCGTACGCCTCAAGCCACCACGTTTGTTCGCGCTAGACGCATGCAATCGCATGCTAGTGGGACAGGCCCATAAGTGTGCAGGGATTGCTGGTCAATGTGGACTCGGTGGGCCGTTGGGCCTGTTTCCTAGCTGTTTCTCTAAACTAAACTAAACTAAAGTAAGATATAGGGATTACAATGTGCTGAACAACAGAGGCAGCGTTCCCTGAGTGGAGCAAGGTGGTCCCAGAACCAAAGGTCCTGTAGCCACCCACCCCCTATTCAGTGATGAATTGTGAGGAACAATTAAACAACTACAGGCACTCCCCTTGTCATTGGATGGTTGACGTCCATGGATCCAGAAGACATTCCACGTCACCATTTTCCATTAAGCAAAGCTGCATTTTCTGTGCTTGCAATCAAGAAAAGTGAGCCGAATAAATTAATTTATGTAAAAATATATTTACTTTTTTTTCCATAAATTTGGTGAGTGCAAATGTTATTCCGTATCTAGATAATGTTTTGTGAATTATGCAAGGGCAAATTTCCGTGACCCAAACAGCGATCAGGCAGAGTAACAGGATGATCATGCTTCATGAATGTCACCATTCTCAACAATGGTTGCACACAAGTGCAAAAGACCAGTCTTGCACTAAACGTCATTCCCTTATCATGTTCATTGCACCAAACATTATTTCTTTTTCACATATCTATACACTGTAAATGGCTTGATTGTAATCATGTATTGGCTTTCTGCTGATTTGTTGGCACGCACCAAAAGCTTTTCACTGTATCTCGGTACACGTGACAATAAACTAGACTGATCTGAACTGCTGAACTAATGTCTTTGCTATTATCTGAATTAAGAAAGGCTGTGACTCTCTTTGAGAGTCATACTGCCATCAATACATCGCCTAATTCCATTTTCTCCAGATGCTACCATGATTTGGCTGAGCACATGGGACAGTGCGAAAAGCTTTGGCCCTGATACCATGAAGGCCTTGCTGCTATAGAACCATGCATACCTTGGGCCATAATGATTCAGCACTAGAACAGTTAAACAAAATGGTTCTCTAGGGGTGGTATGTTCATTAAAATCTGTCTGCCTGAGAGAGCAGCTCAAGTAATCTCTCCCGCCACCACAACTAAATTGTGTCTGCATGTTGCACTTTCCATAAAGTACAATGACACAACATGCCACAGCCTCTGTGCAGGTCTCACATAATCCTGGAACCTCTGCCTTTTTAGGAGGTAGCTGGAGATCAGTGATAGACACAAAATGCTGGAGTAACTCAGCAAGACAGGCAGCATGGTGGAGAGAAGGAATGGGTGACGTTTCAGGGCGAGACCCTTCTTCAGACATTCATCAATGATGACTTGCTTCCATTCACGTTCTGTGGGATCTGAGGAGATTGATGAGGCCAGTGTCTGACCCACAGACTCTACCACAGATAGAGCAGGGAATACCTGATAAGAAAGTTGGGTAGATTGTGAGGTGTAACTCTTCCACTTCCTCTAATCTCATCTACTGCATCTGGTGTTCACAGTGTGGGTTTCAGTACATCGGCGAGACCAAGCATAGACCCAGCGACCACTTCACCGGACAATGGTGCTCAGTCCACCAGTCCTACAGGATCTCCCAGTTGCAAACTATTTAAACTGCTCTTCCCATTCCCACACTAACCTTTCTGTGCTGGGCCTCCACCATTGCCAGAGTGAGGCCACATGCAAACTGGAGGAACAGCACCTCATATTCTACTAGAGTAGCTGACAACGACTAAAGACTCCTCATCTCCTTTCTTTCTCTTGCCCCCCCCCCCCCCCCCTCCTCTCCTGTTTTTCCCCCCTAGACTCACACCTATGTCTCCCCTCCCCCTCCCCTTCCACCTCCCCTTCCACCTCCCCTCCCCCTCCCCTTCCCCCCCCTCCCCTTCCACCTACATTCTTTCCTCTAGCTTCACTATTCATAACCTCAATCCTTTGGTCTCACACCTTCCTTCTGTTCATCTTTGGCCTTTGTCCACCACCTGCCCATCAACCCCCCTCCCCCCCCCCCAATAACATATTACCTGACAAACGTTCTCCTGCACCTCCTCTCCACCAGCTCCCCCCCCCTCCCTATAATTAGTCTGAAAAGGGGTACCAACCCGAATCTTCATTCATCTATGTTCTCTTGAGATGCTGCCCCCTTCCTTCCTGCTGAGTTACTTCAGCACTATGTGTCTATTTTTAGGTGTTGGCTATAGTTCAGTTGATAATGCTCTTCCTCCAATGTTAAGCCCCACGAGTTTGCAGTGTTATTTTCTCTCGCCTCTGACTGAGAACTTGTGAGCACAATACTTCAGAATGATGCTCTGGTGAACTACTGCCGGCTTTATCAAGAGGGCTGATATGAGAGATGATGCTTTAGTGAGACCGTGTCTATTCCAGCTGACTGTAGAATATGCTAAGCTACTATTTCAGACAAGTGAAGAGAACTGAAGCACAGCCTGGCAACAATTTATCAACTGACAAAACGTTCTTGTTGCTACCACATTGCACTGTGCAAATTAACTGCTGACCCACTGAGTTACTCCAGCTTTTTGTGTCGGTGTAAGCCAGCATCTGCAGGGCGGCACTAGAGTTGCTGCCTTACAGCGCTTGCAGCGTGGGAGATCCGGGTTCGATCCCGACTATGGGTGCTGTCTGTACAGAGTTTGTACGTTCTCCCCGTGACCATGTGTGTTTTCGCTGGAATTTCCGGATTCCTCCCACACTCCAAAGACATGCAGTGTGTAGGTTAATCGGCTTGGTATATGTGTAAATTGTCCCTAGTGTGTGTAGAATAGTGTTAATGTGCGGGGATCGCTGGTCGGTGTAGACTCGGTGGGCCGAAGGGCCTGTTTCCACGCTGTATTTCTAAACTAAGCTAAACTAAATCTGTAGTTCCTTCCGACACAATTTACTGCTACCTTTCCTGTACGACAACAGTGGCTTCACTTTGTTGGTTTTGAGGTAAATATGGATGTCAAAAGAAGTCCTTTCCATAAAATTGGAGCAGATTTTCCATTGGCCTGAAAGTGCTCACCACATGAATCCACACTGTTCTGTTGAGTCAAAATAGGCCCCGTGCACAGAGGTAACTGGGACCCTGGCTCCTGCATATGGGGGCTGACTCGAGGCTGTCTCTGAGCATGTAGATGGTTGTACTCACACAATGGGTTTGATGGCTGATGAGGCCCCTCTTCCAGGCTCACTGCCTCTAAACTGTGCCAGTATTGCTCTGTGTGAATGACCTGCAGTAAACTGGAATTTTCGGATGAAACTTTTGTAGTGGTATGGATCCCATGAACGATCTGGATCAGGCTAGTGGGCTAATTTGATAGTGGGTTAATGAGCTAGTGGGCTAATAGGTGAATGGGCCAGTGGGCTATTGAGCCAGTGGACCAGTGGACCAGTGGGCTAATTAATTAGCTAGTGGGTTAATTGATTAGTGGGCTGGTGGATTAGTGGGCTAGTGGGCTTTGGTTTAAACCAGCATCTGTAGTTCCTTCCTGCTCATGCTATTCTCTTGTATGGATCAAATTATGTGACGTGATGAAACATGGTCGCAGCAAAAGCAAATCATCTTTCAGATTTTAAAGATGTCACTCCAAGATCAGACAGGTGTGACCTGTATTTATGTTGGTTAATTACACAGAGTATAGTCGGGAATGATTATATGCTAATAATTCAGTCAGGCATTCACACTGTGGTGTCATCCTTGATGTATTACAATTCTTAGTTTGGCATTGCTTAGCATTTTGCTGATGCCATAGGTTACTGTTTCACTGAGCAGTTTGTCTCTGCTCACTATCTGCTTAATACTTGACATGATGAGGTCAATTGCTTAGATAGACACAAAAAGCTGGAGTCACTCAAGCCGGACAGGCAGCATCGCTGGAGAGAAGGAATGCGTGACGTTTTGGGTCAAGACCGATTGCTTATATCTGCAGTAAGGCGTTGCCATTGCCATTGTGAGGATGGACATCCATTGAATTCATGGGTCATTGAATCTTACCAATTTCTCACAGGTGCATGATAGACACCATTCTGTCTGGAAGCATCACAACTTGGTATGATGACCTTTCTGCTTAAAGGGCCTGTCCCGCTGTACGAGATAATTCAAGAGTTCCCCCGAATTTCCCCTGATTCGAACTTGGAGAATTACGGTAATAGCTGCTCGAAGGTACTCGGGGCACTCGTGGACATTTTTCAACATGTTGAAAAAATTCCATCACAGTGAGGAGGCGCTTGGTGAACTCACTGTGGTGGATGTTAATTTGTGTTCATTGTGTGTTGTTTATTATTACATGTATGGCTGCAGGCAACGACATTTCGTTCAGACCGAAAGGTCTGAATGACAAAGGATTCAATTCAATTCAAATCAACGAGTTTACCGCGTTTCCCGAGTACCTGCAGTTAGCGTTGCGAGCCGCTAAGAGTCGTCCCGAGCTCCGACGTACCCGCTACGTACTTTCTACGTACTTATCACGAGTTTGATTTTTTTTTAAACTCGGGAGAGTTCTTGAATTACCTCATACAGAGGGACAGGCCCTTAAGACCGTGAGAAATTGCAGGGAGTTGTGAACGCACCCCAGTCTATTACGCAAACTAGCCACAACCTCCTATCCCTCCTCCCCCAGCGCCCCCTCCCCTCCCATCCCGACTATATCAATACCTCATCCTGCCTCGGGAAAGCAGCCAACATAATCAGTCCACTCCCTCTGAAATGACATCTGGTCATTCTATCTATTCCCATCAGGCTGAAAATTCAGAAGCTTGTAAACACACACTGTCAGTTTCATCATCCCTGCAGTTATCAGACTCTTCAACGGATCTTTCCTATGCTAGGGACGAATTTCCCTGATCTGGCCCAGGCACTGGGCCTGTACTTGCTGGAGTTTAGGAGGATGAGGGAGACCTCATTGAAACATACCGAATAGTGAAAGGATTGGATTGCGTGGATGTGGAGAGGATGTTTCCACTAGTGGTAGAGTCTAGGACCAGAGGTCATAACCTCAGAATTAAAGTACATTATGGGAGAAGGCAGGATAATTGGATTAGGAAGGAGAGATAGGTCAACCATAATTGAATAATTGGAGTAGACTTGGTGGGCCGAATGGCCTAATTCTGCTCCTATCACTTATGACTTGGGACCTTATCTTCCAATGTACCACGTTGTAGCCCTTACACTTTTTATTTACCTGCATTTTTTCTGTAGCTGTGACACTGCACACTGTAGTCTGGTTATTTTCTCTGTTCCATCATCTGAGATATGAGGAGGTATGGTCTGATTGGGTAAGAAAGCATGCAAAGCTACCTTTCTTTAACTGAATCGCAGTACACGTGACAATGAGAACCGAAAACCAGGTTGTGGGTGGGACGAATCATTGATAGACATTAAGCAAGAACTGTGCCTCGGGCAAAGTCATAATTGGAACTGGAATTAATTATTTGGCAATGGAGTTCAGTTCGATTTAATGACCTCCATTAATACAAATTCCACACATTCAAAATGCTATTTTCCATCAAGGCAAATGGTTTTAAGTAACAAATGTAGCAAATGGCTGTTGTCAGCGTTACTTGGTGTGAAGGAAGAGATTTCAGCCATATTATCCCGTGATAAATAATGTATTCACGTCCGTTACGTACAAGAAAGCCAGATAAAGACAGAAGCAGATGGTGTACATTAAAGCCAAGATGGATCGAGCGCTGGACATGCATAAAGGTGTCAAGGCATGCAGTGATAAGGTGCATATGGAAACTTATGTCATGAGCTGAGTTGCTGGCAAAGCAAATCAATGATTTGCCAATTTTGAAAAAGATATGGTCTAAACTGCGGAAAAATAACAAGCTGCTGAAACAGAAATGTCAGGTTTAGTTTAGTTTAGAGATACAGCTCGGAAACAGGCCCTTTAGCCCACCGAGTCCACACTGATCAGCGATGCCCATACATTAGCACTAACCTACACACTAGGGACAAATTACAATTTTTACTGTAGCCAATTTAATGTATAAACCTGTACGTCTTTGGAGTGTGGGAGGAAACCAGAGCACCCAGAGAAACCCCACGCGGTCAAAGGGAGAATGTACAAACTCCGTACAGACAGCCCCCGTGGTCAGGATCGAACATGGGTCTCTGGCGCTGTGAGGCAGCAACTCTACCGCTCTGTCACTGTGCCACCTATTCGGAATGGAATAAATCCAGCAAAACGGTGGTCAGTTTTGAGTCAAGCCAATTCCTACAACCAACCTTCCAAACCACATGATACATATCGCTTCACCACCAAGTGGAATGATGTGGCAATGTATTGTACGAATTAAAGAGCTGATCACTACCATTTCTCCATACACATTGACTGCGAGATAACCTCTCTTTCATAGTTAATATCACTCAAAGCACATCCTGATACTGAGTGTGTTGTTCTACCAGTGATAACTTAGAACAGGTGGATATAGAGCTTGCATTAATCGGGTGAATGCTGCTGGTTGGCAGTCCATAGGAAGAATGGTTGCCATGCATGTTTTGATTTTAACTTATGCATTTTTAATATCCTACATTATAATTTTCGTGATGTGAGTTTAGTTTGGTATAGTTTAGAAACACCAGTCGGAAATAGGCCCTTCAGCCCACTGAGTCCGCACCAACCAGCGATCCCCGCACACTAACACTATCCTACACACACTAGGGACAATTTTACATTTGTAGCAAGCTAATTAACCTACAAATCTGTACGTCTTTGGAGTGTGGGAGGAAGCCAAAGATCACGGAGAAAACCCACGCAGGACACGGGGAGAACGTACAAACTCCGTACAGACAGCACCCGTAGTCGGGAGCAAATCCGGGTCTCTGGCGCTGTATGGCAGCAACTCTACCACTGTGCCATCGTGCTGCCCTAAACTTGAAACATATCAAGAATATGATCCAAGTCCATTGGGGTAGTTGCAGGGTAGTTGCTGAGTTTTCTCTGCAGGAACTCGGGTTCTATTATTGTTCCTATCTCAGTTCCTAACTAATTGACTATTCACAAAGAGTTGAGCTGGTTTATTACCTTTCATATTCACCAATTAGATACATTCAGTACTGCAATGTATTCTGCTATGAAGCTTTTTGTTTGTGTTTGTCCAATACAATAAATTAATGCATTTGGTATTTTATAATATGAACACTGTCTTGTCAGGTTTTGCCGACCCTGTCAGCTAAATCGAGTGGCCACCAGTTTGGTGCAACCCCTGGGGTTACTAAAATATTTAAGGCCGTACTCATAAGTATGAAAAGAAAAATCTGATTAAAAGCCTACTTACATTGAGTGTTTGGTTTAGTCTGGGTGACAGACATCACTGTCCTGTGAGACTGAGTCAGATATTTAAGATTTTCTTAAATGTGCATATTTTAATGCTAGGAGCATTGTAAGAAAGGTGGATGAGCTTAGAGTCTGGATAGACACCTGGAAGTATGATGTTGTGGCGATCAGTGAAACGTGGTTGCAGGAGGGCTGTGATTGGAAACTAAATATTCCAGGATTTCGTTGCTTCAGGTGTGATAGAATTGGAGGGGCAAGAGGTGGAGGTGTTGCATTGCTAGTCAGGGAAGATATTACAGCAGTGCTTTGGCAGGATAGATTGGAGGGCTCATCTAGGGAGGCTATTTGGGTGGAATTGAGAAGTGGGAAAGGTGTAGCAACACTTATAGGGGTGTATTATAGACCGCCAAACGGGGAACGAGAATTGGAAGAGCAAATATGTAAGGAGATAGCAGAGATTAGTAGTAAGCACAAGGTAGTGATTGTGGGAGATTTCAACTTTCCACACATAGACTGGGAAACACATTCTGTAAATGGGCTGGATGGGTTGGAGTTTGTAAAATGTGTGCAGGATAGTTTTTTGCAGCAATACATAGAGGTACCTACTAGAGGAGGGGCAGTGCTGAACCTCCTGTTAGGAAATGAGACTGGACAGGTGGCGGAGGTATGCGTTGGGGAGCACTTCGGGTCCAGTGATCACAATACCATTAGTTTCAATATAACTATGGAGAGGGTCAGAACTGGACCTAGGGTTGAGATTTTTGATTGGAGAAAGGCTAACTTTGATGCGATGCGAGATGATTTAAAAGGAGTGAACTGGGACATTTTGTATTATGGGAAAGATGTAGAAGAGAAATGGAGGACATTTAAAGGGGAAATTTTAAGAGTACAGAATCTTTATGTTCCTGTTCGGTTGAAAGGAAACAGTAAAAATTGGAAAGAGCCCTGGTTTTCAAGGGAAATTGGACATCTTGTTCGGAAAAAGAGGGAGATCTACAATAATTATAGGCAGCATGAAGTAAATGAGGTGCTTGAGGAGTATAAGGAATGTAAAAAGAATCTTAAGAAAGAAATTAGAAAAGCTAAAAGAAGATATGAGGTTGCTTTGGCAAGTAAGGTGAAAGTCAATCCAAAGGGTTTCTACAGCTATATTAATAGCAAAAGGATAATGAGGGATAAAATTGGTCCATTGGAGAGACAGAGTGGACAGCTATCTGCAGAGCCAAAATATAAAAGTGGATAAGTCTCCAGGTCCTGACAGGATATTCCCTAGGACATTGAGGGAAGTTAGTGTAGAAATAGCTGGGGCTATGACAGAAATATTTCAAATGTCATTAGAAACGGGAATAGTCCCCGAGGATTGGCGTACGATATATAAGCATTTAGATGACAATTAAAATTGAATCTGAATCTGAATCTGAATCTACTGCGCATGTTGTTCCATTGTTTAAAAAGGGTTCTAAGAGTAAACCTAGCAATTATAGACCTGTTAGTTTGACTTCAGTGGTGGGCAAATTAATGGAAAAGATACTTAGAGACAATATATATAAGCATCTAGATAAACAGGGTCTGATTAGGAACAGTCAACATGGATTTGTGCCTGGAAGGTCATGTTTGACTAATCTTCTTGAATTTTTTGAAGAGGTTACTAGGGAAATTGACGAGGGTAAAGCAGTGGATGTTGTCTATATGGACTTTAGTAAGGCCTTTGACAAGGTTCCTCATGGAAGGTTGGTTAGAAGGTTCAACTGTTGGGTATAAATGCAGGAATAGCAAGATGGATTCAACAGTGGCTGAATGGGAGAAGCCAGAGGGTAATGGTGGATGGCTGTTTATCGGGTTGGAGGCAGGTGACTAGTGGGGTGCCTCAGGGATCTGTGTTGGGTCCTTTGTTGTTTGTCATGTACATCAATGATCTGGATGAAGGTGTGGTAAATTGGATTAGTAAGTATGCAGATGATACCAAGATAGGGGGTGTTGTGGATAATGAAGAGGATTTCCAAAGTCTACAGAGTGATTTAGGCCATTTGGAAAAATGGGCTGAAAGATGGCAGATGGAGTTTAATGCTGATAAATGTGAGGTGCTACACCTTGGCAGGACAAATCAAAATAGGACGTACATGGTAAATGGTAGGGAATTGAAGAATACAGTTGAACAGAGGGATCTGGGTATAACCGTGCATAGTTCCTTGAAGGTGGAATCTCATATAGATAGGGTGGTAAAGAAAGCTTTTGGTATGCTAGCCTTTATAAATCAGAGCATTGAGTATAGAAGCTGGGATGTAATGTTAAAATTGTACAAGGCATTGGTGAGACCAAATCTGGAGTATGGTGTACAATTTTGGTCACCCAATTGTAGGAAGGATGTCAACAAAATAGAGAGAGTACAGAGGAGATTTACTAGAATGTTGCCTGGGTTTCAACAACTAAGTTACAGAGATAGGTTGAATAAGTCTTTATTCTCTGGAGCGCAGAAGGTTAAGGGGGGACCTGATAGAGGTCTTTAAAATGATGAGAGGGATAGACAGAGTTGATGTGGACAAGCTTTTCCCTTTGAGAATAGGGAAGATTCAAACAAGAGGACATGACTTCAGAATTAAGGGACAGAAGTTTAGGGGTAATATGAGGGGGAACTTCTTTACGCAGAGAGTGGTGGCGGTGTGGAATGAGCTCCCAGTGGAAGTGGTGGAGGCAGGTTCATTGGTATCATTTAAAAATAAATTGGATAGGCATATGGATGAGAAGGGAATGGAGGGTTATGGTACGAGTGCAGGCAGGTGGGACTAAGGGGGAAAAAATTTGTTCGGCATGGACTTGTAGGGCCGAGATGGCCTGTTTCCATGCTGTAATTGTTATATGGTTATATGGTTATTTACAATTGTTGGAGCTAAAATGGAGCCGGCACCTCATTGGACCAGTGAACCACAGCTTTATTGTTAATTAGGTCGTGAGGTCATACATTATAGGAGAAGAATTGGGCCATTCGGCCCATTACGTTTGTGCCGCCGTTCAATCATGGTGGATCTATCCCTCCCTCCTAACTCCATTCTCCTGCTTTCTCCCCATAACCCCTGACACCCATACTAATCAAGAATCTATCTATCTCCGCCTTAAAAATATCCATTGATGACCTCCACGGCCTTCTGTGGCAAAATAAAAACACTGATTCAACACCCTTTTTCTTTTATTTACTTTTAATTTACTATTTACATTTGGAAAATTACCTTTTCCAAATGATCAGCAGAAGTCACAGATTCCAACAGGACAATGACTCTGGGCCTCTGGGCCCTGATCCTCATGGACACTGTGAGATAGACATAAAAAGCTGGAGTAACTCAGTGGGACAGGCAGCATCTGTGGAGAGGAGGAATGGGTGGCACCATCTTCCACTGTGAGCTCAGCCATGCAATCTATGTAGGTATTTTACTGGTGTGGACCACAACCCAGCGCAGAGCAAACATAACCAGACAATCTACCATCCTCCTTCTAGCAAAGGTGGCAATGAAGAGCAGGATCTTTAGTGAGCAGCCCTCTACTCAGACCTCGTAATATCCTGTGAAGGGCCTGACCCACTGTACGAGGTGATTCAAGAATTCTCCCGAGTTTTCCCCTGATTCGAACTTGGAGAATGTCCGTAGTGGGTCCGTAGGAGTTCGTGGATGTCTTGTACGAGTAAAAAGTAAAAAAAAATGTCATCACGAGTATTCTTTTTACTCGTGGACATTTTTCAGTGTTGAAAAAACGTCACGAGTTTACCGGATTTGCCGAGTACCTACCGTTACTCGTACGAGCCACTACGGGGCATCCACGAACTCCTACGGACCCACTACGGGCATTCTCCGAGTTCGAATCAGGGGAAAACTTGGGAGAACTCTTGAATTACCTCATACAGTGGGACAGACAATATCGGTACATGAGAGTGAAAGAATTTGCAGCAGATGTAGTTATTTTGCCCTGCAGGAACACTCCAGCATTCAACAAGATCATGGCTGATCTTCTAACTCAATGCATATTCTTGCTTGATTCCAATTGTCCTTGATTTTGCTACTTGGGTAACTTTGTTGGTGCCAAGACGTGGCGACACTTGCGTACTGCCGTGGCTGCATCATTTGCCAGGTTTCAATGCGCAGGCCCAGAGTACAACTTCAAGAAAGGATCATAGTTCATTCTTTGGCCACTGTGTCAGAGAGCACTCATTATTTTTAACCAGTCACACAGCTAACAAGTCGTGGATATTTTTAAGGCAGGGATAGACAAATTCTGGATTAGAACGGGTGTCGAGGGTTATGGCGAGAAAGCAGGAAAATGGGATTGGGAGGCAGAGGTCAGCCGTGAATGAATGGCTTAGTAGACTCGATGGGCCGGATGGCCTAATTCTACTCCTATGACCTTGTGAACTTGTGTCATCCATCAATAACCTATGACCTATCGTGATGATGGTTTTAATGTTCTGAATAATACGATAGGAGGAATAGTGGGGTACAAAATGGTTTCATATGTAAACCATGATGAATTATAGGCCAGTTTGTAATTATAAAGTATTAAGACTAAAATATAACGGATATGGCTATACATTCTAGATAACGAGATGTGCAAACACTGCATCCTCTTCGAGGCGGCAATATGCTTGGATTATTAAACCGACTGAAATTACTTACATTACAGATCATTGTTGGAATATACGTTTATTTAGATTGATATACCTTTATGAATCCATTACTTTCCCCTCAGTCTGCCAATGGGAAATGCATGAGGCAGACACAAGTACTCTTGTGAAGAAACAGAGAGCACTGATTACTTTTAATCAGTCACACAGCTAACTGAAGCGATCTGCACGCAAAACACGCAAAACATTTGAATTTCAGAAAAAAATCCAGTCACGGTGCATCCTGCTTTGAATTCATCCTCGATAGACAGAAACCATTGGGCTGTTTCCGTTGAATTTGTAAAATTTCTATTTGCATTTATAAAATCAGGTATTTTATGCATTAAAATGATGTTACATTATAATTCACCACAGCGTATTTGCATTTTGTGTAGCAATAAACGCACTTAAATCAGGAGCAAATAAATTGTTTCAACTCGGAGAGAATGTGGTTTTATTGCTATTTTATCTTTTGATCAGAATCTTATTACAATTCGCTAAATTATTGAAATGTCAGATTTGGCAAATATTTGTCACTTCTGGTGGAAATGTGGTGCCTGACACACGAGTCTGTCAGATTTTAGCAGTAGGGCAAGTGGAGTTTCATTTGTTTCAATTCTACGCACAGATATTAAATTACTACGAAGATAGACATGGAGTAACTCAGCTGGTCAGACAGCATCTCTGGAGAAAAGGAATTGGTGACGGTTCAGGTCGAGCCGTTTCTTCAGAGTGAAGAAGGGGTCTGAAGAATGGTCTCGGCCTGAAACATCACCTTTTCCTTTTCTCCAGTGATGCTGTCTGATCCACTGAGTTACTCCAGCTTTTTGTGTCTATCTTTGGTTTAAACCAGCATCTACAGTTCCCTCCCACATATTAAGTGACTACATTGTTCTGCACAGTACAGTAGAAAAGCTGGCTGGAGTACCGAGGGTGCAAGAGTGGGAAAAAGTATTCTACGAACTGATCAATTCTTTCACGTTTCACTTGAGTCTGACATTTCTCTTCAATTACAGTACATGGGCTTGTGACCTTTTCAGCTTTACACTCACGAGTTATGCTTGAGGAATGAAGTCCACTTGTACTCGCAGAGAGTCAACTCGGGGATGGTTCCCAAAATGAAGTGTTACACCACTTCCTCCCACTCCCTCCCACCCACTCCCTCCCACTCCATCCAATCACGAGTTTTTTTTCCGATTAAACTGCACATGATATTAAACCTGGCTCGGACAAAACTCTGATTATTAATAACCCATTATCTGTTATTTGCACTTTATCAGTTTATCTGTTCATTTATTCATGTGTGTATATATTTAGATTATTTTATTTGGACACACTGATCTGTTTTGTAGTAAATGCCTACTATGTTCTGTGTGCTGAAGCAAAGCAAGAATTTCATTGTCCTATCAGGGACACATGACAATAAACTCACTTGAACTTGAACTCGAACATGAGCAAAGTTGATTAAATCCCACAATGTTCCCAAAACCAGTGAGCAGACAAGCAGTAGTAGGCAATTTCAGCATTTAAACATTTTTCAGTGTGGGTTCCTCACCTAAAACACCCTATACCAGGCTGATGGGAAATAATAGCTAAACCAGCAAGTATTCACCAATCTAAAATGCTGGAAATACTCAACAAGCCGGGCAGCATCCATGCGAAGAAAGGCAGAGGGAACGTCACTGTTTGAAAACCTTCATGTTTTGTTTGGGCAGCTTACACCCCAGCGGTATGAATATTGACTTCTCTAACTTCAATTAACCCTTGCTTTCCCTCTCTCTCCATCCCTCACGCATACTCATTCGCCGACCAGTTGTACTGTCCTTCTGATTACATTTTATCTTTGTATGCTCGCTATCACCTTCCCCTAGGGAACAATGATCTATTCTGCATTTTACAAGAACATCTTCCCCTTTGAAGTCTTGTATTCACACCTTACCCTTCCATACCTCTGTCTCCCTTTCACCCTGCATTAATTTGTTCTATATCTCTCAATATCACCATCTATATCTCTTGTTTCCCTTTCATAGAAACATAGAAATTAGGTGCAGGAGTAGGCCATTCGGCCCTTCGAGCTTGCATCGCCATTCAATATGATCATGGCTGATCATCCAACTCAGTATCCCGTACCTGCCTTCTCTCCATACCCCCTGATCCCTTTAGCCACAAGAGCCACATCTAACTCCCTCTTAAATATAGCCAATGAACTGGCCTCAACTACCCTCTGTGGCAGAGAGTTCCAGAGATTCACCACTCTGTGTGAAAAAAGTTCTTCTCATCTTGGTTTTAAAAGGATTTCCCCCCCTTATCCTTAAGCTGTGACCCCTTGTCCTGGACTTCCCCAACATCGGGAACAATCTTCCTGCATCTAGCCTGTCCAACCCCTTAAGAATTTTGTAAGTTTCTATAAGATCCCCTCTCAATCTTCTAAATTCTAGAGAGTATAAACCAAGTCTATCCAGTCTTTCTTCATAAGACAGTCCTGACATCCCAGGAATCAGTCTGGTGAACCTTCTCTGCACTCCCTCTATGGCAATAATGTTCTTCCTCAGATTTGGAGACCAAAACTGTACGCAATACTCCAGGTGTGGTCTCACCAAGACCCTGTACAACTGCAGTAGAACCTCCCTGCTCCTATACTCAAATCCTTTTGCAATGAAAGCTAACATACCATTCGCTTTCTTTACTGCCTGCTGCACCTGCATGCCTACCTTCAATGACTGGTGTACCATGACACCCAGGTCTCACTGCACATCCCCTTTCCCAATCGGCCACCATTTAGATAATAGTCTGCTTTCCCGTTTTTGCCACCAAAATGGATAACCTCACATTTATCCACATTATACTGCATTACACTCCGTCTAAAGAAGGGTCTCAACCCGAAACGTCACCCGTTCCTTCTCTCCAGAAATGCTGTCTGTCCCTCTGAGTTGCTCCAGCATTTTGTGTCTACCTTCATCATCCTACAATCACCCAATCTGCTGCTTACAATGGATTAACATTATTTTTGATATCCTGATGTAAGCTTTTACAATAGTTGAGGGCAGCAGAACAGACAAAGAATTTGGCCTTTGTAGGGAGAGTGGGCGAGAATGAAGAATGCACTGGCAATTGTTGAATTATTTAAGAG